>NC_067441.1:12889512-13611680 GCF_009764475.1 Pristis pectinata
TCTCGACAACAGATCCAAACAGTGCCCCTCTACTACCACAGTCCCCCGTCTGGCAGAAATGGTACTCAGCATCAACAGCTTCTTTTGCGGCTCTTTCCACTTTCTCCACACCAATGGCGTATCTGTTGGCACTCCCATGGACCCCAACTATGTCTGCCTTAACGGCTACGTGGGAGCAGTCCATGCCCCGAGCCTACACCGGTAACGTCCCCAACTGTTTCTTCAGTGCCACGGTCGATGAATTCAACCATGCCACGCGACCTCTTCGTTACTCTATCTGTCTGTGTTGCTATTTGTCGGGAGCCATGTACTTATAAACCCAAGGCATCAACAGCGGACCCTAGTGCACTGCCATTCCATGTGTTTCATGGCCTGGTTAAAATTCACAAAGTACATCACTTCGTATGTGCCTTGAGCTAAATACCATCAGCTCTTCCCTTACCCGCATTCTCAATAATCTAGATCCTGTTGTAACCTTGAAAATCCGTCTTCATTGCCTGCGCCACAACACTGATTACAGTTTTACAATCTGAGAGGTAATCCATCGCTCTCACTCTTTGTCTCCTACTACCAAGACAAAATTTGTATCTCATCAGCTTCCTCACATTTGATCAGATGTACTCTAACCTTGTTCTCCAGCCCACCACACTGATTCTTGTCAGTTTCCTTGTTAAATTCCATGTAAACAATGTTTACTGTTCTACCCTCGTCAAACCTCTTGGTCACTTCCTGAAAAACTCAGTCAAATCTGTGAGACCTGATGTCGCACGAGCAAAATGAAGTTGCCTGTCCCCAATGAGACCTTATACTTCCAAATGCAAATAAACCCTCTCACTCAGAATCACTTCCGGTAATTTCTATCCATTGATGTAAGGATCACCAGCATATGGGTCCTTTTCTTGTCCTTGCAGCTCTTCCTTAATGAAGGAATAAAATTAGTCATCATCCAGTTTTCTGGTACCGCACCTCCGTCTTGCAAAAACAAAAAAATTATCTGTCAGTGCCCCAGAAACCTCATTTCTTGTTTACCACAACGTCTCATAATACAGCTGGTCGGATCCCGGGCATTTATTCACCTTCATGCGTCAGACCACCTCCAATCCCTCCTCATTCATAACGTCGATGTACCTCAGGATATCACAGCTCATTTCTCTAAACTCCCGAGCTTCCCTGTCCTTCTCCATAGTGAATATAATAAATCAAGAAGGAACATTCTTGACCATCGGGAACTGTTATATCCACCGAAGGCTGCACACTTCATGAAGGTAGGTGAGGACATCGGGCCAATATTTCAAGTGGAGGCGATGTTATTGTTCTACTGCTGGAATTATATTGCAATCAACTGGATATTTTATCCCTGAGACACGGGTGTACATCCTTGTCTTGGAAACGTAGAAACGTAACTCAGAAATAACAAACCGGTGTCAGAAGAAGTGATTCGGGATATATTGGAATCCGTCGGATATATTAACCAAAAGTCATTTCTGATTCCTCCTGAGTATGTGCAGCAGTGTGTCACACAAAATGGTGTCAGCTCAGATTGTGGGAATGTTATGAGAACTTCTGGGAGTACATAAGCGTATCCTTGAGTTTAGATACTGGTGAAGGAGGTTTTCTTCTTTACGGACCTGTTATCTTTGTTTCTATGTTAGGTGTTTCGGCCGAAGGTCGTGAGTGATAAGAACATACAGGCTGGTACCACTAAGGAATGGAAAGTACTGGGATGAAAGTTATGTTAAGTTATTGAGGGGTATAAAGGGGAGCAATTACTTTGTGCAAATCGGGACCTTCCCTTAGGGTGGGTTGTGACCGGTGCTGAGGCACCGACAGAAGGCTACGTCAAAGGCTATCGGACACCTGAGGTTCTCTGCGGCATTACATAGATCAGTTCATTGATTTGTTGATGTATTATGTTGGTTCCTTCTGTATTTTATCTTTCTTTCTGTATTTTATTCTTCATATAACACTAATAATGTCCATAACCTTTACCATGTGTACAGTGACTCCTTTAATTGCGAACACCTCTTGCTGCTGAATCAGGAAAGAACAAAACGAATTATGAAATATTTTCGTTAAATCTCCATTTCCCTGAGACGGAAATAGAACTTGGAACATTCTGCTCTGAAACTCTGCCTCTAACCCAAACAACGTCAAAGGAAATTGCTTGAAATATCCCTCGAAGAATTAATTATATGACACAATGAGTAAAATAACGCATCGTTAGTGTTTGTTCAGCGGCTTGTGGCTAACCTGACTAAGCAGGATACTAATTGGCCTAACTGACGTTCCGCCTGGTGTACAAGCGCTCCTTGAATCAGTGCTATGGACAGTTGGAACGTTCTGTACAACTGATTGATGCTTCGGATATCTAGGGATATACTGCAGAGAGAGCATTTATTGTCCTGTATTTGCAGTGGTCGATATTCCTGGTAAGATACTGCATCTGACGGTTAGTTCAGTTGGCCTGCTTTCATTTCTTCATGGAGACAAAGAAAGTCTCCATGTCTTTCTTTGCCGTTCCTCGGTTCAGTGCACCATCTCATTCAGCGGACATCACAAAGAAAGTTATTCTCTTCTTTACCTCTTTTTAAAATGTGATTTATGTTACATTACTTTTTCAAAAAAAAATCTGTATGGAAGTGTGAACGATATTATCAACACAGTTCGGAATTCATTTCCTTTGCATTTAAATAGATAACGCAAATTTAATGATATTTTGTTAATTCTGCCGAACACCAGACATTTTTAAATATGATTACAAAGCGCACTGGCGGTAACCTTCCGCCTCAACATTATCTGTGGAGATTACGACGCTGAAGATCGTGGTTTGCCAGTGTTCTGATCGCTGCTGAGTCCCCACTTCATATTGATACCCATGTTTGTCCTCGTACAGTCCCAGGACAATTTACTGAGAGCAAGCGGAGACATCAGGGGCTGAGTCCTGTCCGCGCTCGATTAGGCCCAAAACAATTCCAAGCATTTCTGTCCTTTCCATCTGAATGAGGTTCCTGCTGTCTGGTGTTATCCTGACAATATTCCTCCCAATGTTAGGGAATCATAATTGTACTGCATCCACGAACGTCCATGTTGTTTAAATATCTGATGAACAGTAATGAGCCAAGTTCTGATGTCCATTAGAACATAGCAAGCGCGCGTTGTCTCTCAGAGAACAAACGCTGATAGACTTTCACCGCTCTCTTGAACTCCGGTCCAGTTACAGATATTACCACATTCGGAAGTAGCTGTATTTTCATTGTGTCCTGGGTAAGCGCCACTTCATATTCCACCAACAAAAGGAACCTCTTTCCTTGGATCATCCCTGATAGTTGAAGAATGTAATCGGGGCAATCGATGAAAACTGGCTTCAGAAGCAGTTCTTTCTGTCTCTTATTATCAGTGCTTCTCCAGACAAGAATTGTTCGGTCACCTAAACAGCGGCTGCAGCCGTTTCCCCGCCACTGACTCTTTTTCCGATTCAGCGCGTCCTTCGGCTCCTTTGCCCTGAAAGGAGAGGTGGTATCATCTGCATCCAAATCAACGAACTTCCTGTCCTTTGGGTGATTCTCTGCTCGTTTTCTACTTAGGCCATCTATGCAAATAACAACTATTGAAGTTAACGGTGAGACATTAGTTTAAAGATCTCACTGATGTTGATTGAACAAATTCATTTCCATAATTGTTTCACTGAGCCGGATTACAATTGACTCGGCATTGGATCCTGTTCACCTACCGCGTGGTTTCCACTCACACGAGTAAAATTTCCTCTCTGTGGCTCCGATATCCGGGACTTATCGATGGCATCTCTTCTTCGCGAGGTGAAGCGGTCAGCGAGTGACGACTTACCATACCTGCGATGATGCGAATGTCTTTCAAGGAATAGAGCAACACGTGAGGCCCGCAGGCATTTTCCACCGTCTACAAATTGCTCGCTTGACCGAGTGAAATAACTTCAAGATTGCATCCCAAAGGATTGTTGAGTCTCCTCTGTACTCCCCGCCCTCTATCTCCTTGCGTTCACCTCTCCTTCCACCCACTCGGCTGCACAGTCGATCCGTGTCCCAGCTTTAGCCACCCTCCATCGCGCGTAGGGATTGGTTTCCTTTTCTTAATGTAACACTTCACTTCCCCTGGTGTAGAAACTGTTGGATGAGTAGAGAAAGTGAGATGATTGAGGCGTCAGGTAAATATGGTGAAATTTCGCCCGCAGATCGCCCCTTCGTCCTTGTGCTGGACACCAATAGTGACACGTTTGTCAACACAATGCGTAATCCGGGAACCAATCACGAAATCCAAGACTGGCTGAAGTCCACGTCTCCTCCAAGGTCAAGGTTACTTTATAATACTGAAATGTGGCTCCCTCTGTGGGAAGGATGAGGATGTTTTGGGCCGGCTCCCAACTCTGGAACGCAGCACAACGATTCTGCCAACACATCTCTGTGTGGGACTTGTGCTGTCCCCCCCCCCACCCCGCTGTCGGACACGGTTCAACTTTACCTCCTTGTTTCACCTGTGATTAGATATTAATCAACGCGAATAATACACACAACCTGAACAACATTGCTTAGAAAGTAACTGGTGTCGTCCCAGTTACTCAAATAGAGAACGCTTATGCAAGATACGAGAGGGAGGATAGGCAGGTGAGAGAGAATGGACCTGCTAAGACCGGTTTGAGATGTGTCCATTTTAACGAAAGGAGTATTGGGAGCAAGGCGGATGGGCTGAGAGCTTGAATAATTACTTGGAGCTACGATGTGGTGGCCATTACAGAGACTTGGATGGCTCAGGGACTGGAACGGTTGCTTTAAGTGCCCGGTTTTAGATGTTTCAAAAAAGTACAGAAAGGGAAGCAAAAGAGGTGGGGGAGTGGCACTGTTGATCAGAGATAGTGTCGCATCTGCAGAAAAGGCGGAGGACATGAAGGAAATATCTTAAGTGAGTCTCTGTGGGTGGAGGTTAGGAACAGGAAAGGGTCAATAACTTTACTGGGTGTTCCTTTTAGGCCGCCCAATCGTAACGGGGATATTCAGGAGCTGATAGGGAAGCATATCCTAGAAAGGTTTGAGAATAACAAAGTTGTTGTGATGGGAGAATTTAATTTCCCAAATATAGAATGGCATCTCCAGACAGTGAGGGGTTTGGATAGGGTGGAGTTTCATAAGTGTGTTCATGAAGGATTCTTGACACAATATGTAGATAGACCTACATGAGGAGATGCTGTGCTTGATTTGGTATTGGGAAATGAACCTGGTCAAGTGTCAGACCGCTCAGTGGGTGAGCATTTGGAGAAAGTGATCATAATTCTATCACCTTTACGATAGCACTGTAGAGAGATGGGAACAGACAGACTAGAAAGGCGCTTAAAGGGAATTATGAGGCTCTCGGGCCGGAAATTTGAAGATTAAATTGGGAACAGATGTTCTCATGGAAAGGTACCGAAGAAATGTGGCAAATATTCAGGGGATATTTGTGTGGAGTTCTGCATAGACATGTTCCAATGAGACAGGGGAGTCAAGAGAATACAGGAACCGTGGTGTACAAAGGCTATAATAAATCTAGTCAAAAGGAAAAGAAAACCTTACAAAAGGTACAGAGAGCTCGGATCTCGGTAGTGACAGAGATCTGGAAGAGTATAAGGCTAACAGGAAGGAGCTTAATAAGGAAATTAGCAGAGCCAGGAGGGGACATGAGAAGGCCTTTGCGGGCAGGATTAAGGAAAACCCCAAGGCATTCGACAATTATGTAAAGACAAAGATTATAAAATGTGAAAGAGTAGAGCCCATCAAGTGCAGCAGTTAGAAAGTGTGTATGGACCCGGAATAAATATCGGAGGTACTTAATGAATACTTTACGTCAATATTCACGACGGAAAAGGAACTGGGGGAATGTAGTAAGGACTTGCAGCAGACTAAAAAGCTTGAGCATGTAGATATTAGGAAAGAGGAGGTGCTAAAAGTTTTGGAAAAAATCAATTTGGATAAGTCGCCGTGACTGAATGAGATGTACCCCAGGCTGCTGTGGAAAGCGAGGGAAGAGATTGCGGAGCCTCTGACGATGATCTTTGCATCGTTGATGGAGACGGGATAGGTTCCAGAAGATTCGAGGGTTGCTGATGTTGTCAACTTATTCAAGAAAGGGAGTAGAGATAGCCCAGGATATTATAGACCAGTTTGCCTTACCTCAGTGGTTGGTAAGCTGATGGAGAATATCCTGACAGACAGGATTTACGAACACTTGGAGAGGTATAATGTGATTAGGAATAGTCAGCATGGCTTTGTCAAGGGCAGTACCTGCCTTACGAGCCTGATTGAATTTTTTAAATATGTGACAAAACACATAGATGAAGGGAGATCAGTAGATGGAGTGTACATGAATTGCAGCAAGGCGTTTGATAAGGTACTCCATGCAAGGCTTCTTGAGAAAGTAAGGAGGAATGGGATCCAAACGGATATTGCAATGTGGATCCAGAACTGGCTGGCCTACAGAAGACAAAGAGCGGTTGTTGAAGGGTCCTATTATGCAAGGAGGTGTGAGATCAGTGGTGAACCTCAGGGATCTGTTCTGGGACCCTTCCTCTTTTTGATTTTTATAAATGACCTGGATAAGGAAGTGGAGGGATGGGTTAGTAAGTTTGCAGATGAAACAAAGGCTGGAGGTGTTGTAGATAGTATAGAGGGCTATCAGAGGTTACAGCTGGACATAGATAGGATGCAAAGTTGGCATGAGAAGTGGCAGATGCAGTTCAACCCAGGTATGTGAGAAATGGTTCATCTTGGTGGGTCCAATTTGATGGCAGAATATAGTATTAATGGTTGGACTGTCAAGTGTGGAGGATCAGAGGGATCTTGGGGTCTGAATCCATAGGACGCTAACAGAGGCTGCACAGGTTGACTCTGTGGTTAAGAAGGCATATGGTGTACTGTCCTTCAGTCGTGGAATTGAATTTAGGAGCCGAGATGTATTGCTGCAGCTATATGTGACCCTGTTCAGACCCCACTTGGAGTACTGTGCTCAGTTCTCGACGCCTCACTACAGGAAGGATGTGGAAGCCATAGAAAGGGTACAGAGGAGATTTATAAGGGTGCTGCCTGGATTCAGGAGCATGCCTTATGAAAGGAGGTTGAGGGAACTAGGACCTTTCTCCTTGGAGCGATGGAGGATAGGGGGGACCTGATAGAGGTATATAAGATGATGAGAGGTATTGATAGGGTGAATAGTCAGGGGCTTTTCCGCAGGGTTGAAATGGTATTTTCCTTGTGTGACAATATACCTTCAATTTTTTAAAATCGTTGCTGAATTTGTCCAATCCCATTAAGGTTTTCCACGTGTTCGGTTGTTGTGCATTTTACACCAGATTCGAGTTTTCTTTAATGTTAGTAAAAGCGAGTTTTGTCTCTTCTCTCCTTTCATGAATATTGGCGTCGCAATTATTCAGCTCTAGTCCGAAGCGTCTGAAGAACTTTGGAAGGTGACCAACAGCGCGATCACTGTTTTGAATGTGACCTCTTTTAGTCGGATTTAGAGGGTGCTTGAAATGAATGCAGTCTTTGACGGAGCGCGGCATCAACAAGCGTTGATAAAACTGAAGTCAACAGGACCCAAAGGAAAGACACTGCAAGGGTTGGAGTGATGTCCCACACAATGGAAAACTGTTGTTGTTGTCAGCTGTCCGTCATCCCAGACACAAGACATTACTGCAGAATTTCTCCCCCAGGACCAGCCACATTCAGCTGCTTCATCAACGACTTTTCTTCCATCACGTGCTCAGAAGTGGAGATGTTCGCTGAGGATTTCAAGAGCTTCAAATACATTTCAAAATTTCAGAACATTAATTGGATATCCACGCAACCTCTTCTGTTCCAAGACAACAACCCCGGCTTCTGCAGTCTATCGCATCAGTAAAATCCTTCACCCTTGGACTTACTCAGTCGATCTCTTCTGTACCCTCTCTAAAGATTTTGCAGTTCTGCTGAAGTTCGGCGCCCAGAGAGGACTTTCGTAAGGTGGTTCTCTCAATGTGTCCTGACCTGAGTGTGGGGGAGGAGCACGCAATTTAACTGGAAGCACACCAAATTCCTGAACTGTATCCTGTGGGATACAGCACATTGTGCTCGGTCAGCCCTGGAGGATTATGTTGCACTGGGTCTGGCTGTGTAGTTCTATCACCCAACCTACACGAACAATCAAGGCTACACCGCGCTGAAGCTTTGGGCGTCCCTTTACCCAAGGTCACTGGAAGCAGCACATTCTGCCCTTTTGCCTGCAGTTCACCCTTCACTTTTATGAGGAGACGAAGAGTGGATCAAACGCGAAGGGTCAGGACGCTGTTACCTTTCCACTGTGTGCACATTTGCGAGAGAAAACAAAACTAATGGTGAAATGCAGTTGAACTTTTTTTGTTGAAACTTTCTACTTTCAGATTGTGAATAAGCCCTTTCAATGTTATGGTTTGATTTAATTGCGACACATCGATTTTACTGTCCTTCTGATTCCGTCCGGGCCAGTTTCCGGCCCTTCATTATACCTTGGGAAATGCGATTACACTTGACGAAGGACTGAAGATGCAAAAATCACCACCAACCTCCGGTGTCACTCTGAAAGACGAGGAATCGTTGGCGACATGGAGAGCACATCCTGACATTGCACTCAGTATCCATGGTCCCGAGGATTTGAGTGGAGCTGCCCTCAGGGAGGAAGGATCCTCTCATATTCCCGAGGCCGCATTAAATCTTACTTCCACATAAAGAGGCAGATTGTGCAGTTTCTGCTTCGTGTTTGGGACTGGGGTAAATGTAAAATGTCGTGTGGTGACGTTGCAGATATACAGGAAAAGTTCAACAGGTTAGCAACATCTAACCGGGTCCGAAAGATTAAGCATCAGGAAATAAAATATCCAGTCGGGAATTCTGCAATTCCTGGTCTACCGAAGGAGTGGTGAAAACAGGAAGCGGACCTACAGAATCAGTAGTTGAAGATGGGGTTTCCATGTATTTTATGAGTAGATGTTGCAAGTTTTGAAGTTGATGAAATCTACAGAGGGATAATGCGGCCAAATGTTTCCTTTATTTAAAAGACCATTCATACTGTCCAGCCTCACCTCTACAGGGGAAAAAGAAAGAAAGTAAAAGCAAACAATAAAGAAGGAAGGAAAGAATAAAAGAAAGGAAAGATTGAGAAAGAAAGCAAGAAAGAAAGAAAGAACGAAAAAAGAGAGAGAAAGAAAGAAAGAGAGGAAGCAAACAAGAAGAGAAAAAGAAAGAAAGAAAAAGAAAGAAAGAAAGAAAGAAAGAAAGAAGAAAGAAAGAAAGAAAGAAAGAAAGAAAGAAAGAAAGAAAGAAAGAAAGAAAGAAAGAAAGAAAGAAAGAAAGAAAGAAAGAAAGAAAGAAAGAAAGAAAGAAAGAAAGAAAGAAAGAAAGAAAGAAAGAAGAGGAAGGAAGAAAAGAAGGAAGGGAAAGAAAATTAAAGAAAAAGTGTGTTTGGAAAGTCCTCGTCTTTCTGCCACTGGTGTGAATTCACAAGACTGTTCAAAGCAGTGCGGAAAGGCATATGAAGAAAACCTTGGGCTGCAGGGCGCAGAGCTCGGGTTCAGTGCAGAGTTTTTGGACAGAACCGATAAGGACAACGCGATCTAATCACCTGGGCCAAGGCCAATAATACCGGGGAAAAGTGTGAATAATTCAACTCTAAAACTTTCCGTGTGTTTCGCCTGACTGGTGGCATTTCTAAGACCCAGTAGCCCATACACAGTGTTTTGTGGTGGGAGAATTAGTCTGGACGTAGCAGGTGCTGGAGCAGTGTTGGGACACTTTGAGAAGGAACTCACTGCGTGATGGAGAACACAGAAACCGAATTTTCATTCCACTAAATAGAATTGTCGTTTCTAATTTAAATACTTGAAACCTGAAAAACAAGCTTGAATGTGTCGGTATGTCAGAGCAAATTACCGGAGCACGGAAGTAAAGCAAGGACTCTAGAACGGGGTTGGATGCGCCAAGGATCCGCGGCAGTCCAGCCGCATTTGGATGTGAAAATAAGGAGATGGTGTCTGTTCAGAGCAGGATTCTCTCTCACGGCTCAGTAAGATACGAGGGTGTCACGTCACTTCTGGACAGAGACATCATTCTGTTTGTGGTGACACCTCCGTCCAAAAACGGACCAATGTCGGTAAGAAATATTTAAGGACGGGGTTACGGATCTGGAGGTGCAGGTAACAGGATCATGCGTTGTTCCTGTCTCCCTCAGTAACTGGTCGTGATAGCCAGGGTTTTAAAGACTGATCCAACTGTTTGTCCCAGACTTCTCCTGATGGAGAGATGACTTTGGGATGTCCAAAGAAAGACGTTCGAGAATCTCAGGAAGTATGCATGGGACACCCCTCAGTCCAGCCAAAGGCAGGAAACAGGGAACGACGACTTCGCCCGGTTACTCTCTGAACACCATTGTTTGGTTCTTTGAATTGGTCGCACTTATTAATGTCCAATAGCTGTTAAAAAGAAGAGGCGTGTCTGCAGAGTCACTGTGGCGCGGAAACGATTCCAGAAACCTACCTCCTTCCGATAGGGTGTCCTTGATCATCGTCAAACGTGAATGCAAACTAAGAAGCAACAGATATTTGTCACTTTGATGTCAGTGCTATGTCACCACTTTGTTCAATGCCAGTCTCACCCTTTACTCCGGCGTTGTTGATGTTTTCCACTGAAAGCGCGACCTCCGTTTATAATGTGAACATTGCCTTGGACAAGTGCCCTTCTGCCAGTTTGGGATTTCCGCATTGGTATGCGGATTTTGATAAAGGATTTGTTTTGACAAGCCTGATACCGCAAAATACAATATTCGAAGTGGGGGAGGGGGGTCCCAGAACAAATCAGTTCGAAACACCACTGATAACCGACCTCCGGGCAGCACACGCTCCATCTACCACCACCCTCTGTCTTCTATGGGCGAGCCAATTATGAATGCACGCAACCAGGTTTCCCTGGATACCATGCCTCCTGACTTTCTGAATAACCCTTCCATGAGGAACCTTATCAAACGCTTGACAAAATCCATGTAAACCACATCCACTGCTCTACTTACATCAATGTGCTTTGTCACATCCTCAGATAATTCAATCAGGTTCATGAGGCACGACCTGCCCCTCTCAAAGCCATGCTGACTGTCCCTAATCAGCCTATGCTTCTCTAAATGCCCATCAATCCTGTCTCTAAGAAACTTCTCCAGTAATTCGCCCATCACTTGTCCGTAATTCCCAGGGTTATTCCTACTCCCTTTCATAAACAAAGGAACAGCATTTGCCACCCTCCAATCATCCAGCACTACGCCTGTCGCCAGAGAGGATGCAAAGTTCCTCGCCAAAGGCGCAACAATCTATTCCCTAGCTTCCAGTAATAACCTTGGACATATACCGTTCGGCCCCTGTGACCTATCAATCCTCATGTATTTCAATAGTTCCAGCACATCCTCTTTCCTCACATCGACATGCCCTAACATATAAGTCTGTTGCTCGCCGTCCTTTCAAAAGTCAAGTTCAGAACAATATTGCAACAAATCACATGAAGCCCTCGATCCCAGTTACTTGAATGATTTTTTTTAAAAAATGAGAACACCCATATTTGAGGATCTGCGAAGGGGGTTGTAGAAATACATCACAAGAGCTTTCTTAAGTGAGGACGTTTATGACCGAGAAGGGGTGAACAGTCTCGGTTCCTACTATAAGAAGGTAGAGAGGGTGCCTTGAATGGATGTCTTTAACCTATGGAGTAGCTTGCTCGGATAGGATTGGAAATAATGCCTTCAGGTGTTGCAGCACAATACTCGCAAAGTTTATAATGAAAATAGATAAAACCACGCACAATATTCTCTCGTGGTCCCCAGTTACTTGCGAACATTTCTGAACACAACATTCGTCATACTGTCGATGGAAGAATGGTTCTGTTCCTCGCCCACGAAAAATTAATAACACCTTGTTCTGCACTAAGGAAATACATCTAATAAACATAACAGCATTTTCTAGAGAAATCACTTTAGTACAGCATGGTTAGAATCCGATGGAATGGAACAAATTAAATGGGAAGTTCTCCAAATTCTTGAGGGGATATTAAATAAACGCCAGAACACAGATGTAACACAGTTTATTGAAGAACGTCAGAGCTGGAAGTTCGCACGCAATCCCTCCCTTACTTACGACGTGATTCTGAAAGGAACCAATCGGATCCCTGTAAAGTGTCCTCCTCCCCGCCAAAGAAACCAAGTGATGTTATTATGTTCAAGGTGAGCACTCCGTTTTACGCGATGGAGACAAATGTGATGCCCGCACTTATAACGCAGTCACTGAACTACAGTCGAATTTCTGGTGAGACCAGGGTTTTGTTTTGACCTGTTTCGATATCTTCAACTTCCCGTGTTCATGTCGGAGTGTTTAATTACTGAAAATGAATTTGTCCAAATTCCTTTTGCAAAATTCTGACACCCAATAGATTCCAGTTCACCTTCTCAGTTTTGGATTATATTCCATCATCTCCCGCAGTGGACGTTAATTTGATATTATATGGGTCAACGATAAGGTGCTGTGTCAAGGTAGTAATCTGCTCATTCAGTTTCCATGTGAAACCTAATGCATTCTACGGTGAGAGATGGAAACACCAGACCGCGAGCTACAAAACGAAAAAATATAGAATATTCATTGTAAAGCTTAACGAATGGATTATAGGGTTTGCATTTTAATTACAGAGGTGTCCATTTAATGTAAACAGATATTTCACTCCATTCGTCATTTCCTCCCTGAATTTCCTCTGTGTCAGTCCATAGATACACGTGTTGGTGCAGCAATTGAACAACTGAAACATAAACCCAAACAGTTGAAAGATATATATTGGTGTGCCGAAATATCTGTCTTTGTAGGTATAGTTTTCCGCTTGCCAGTTCATAAAATGTACAACATAGGGCATGCACAATAATATGAAATTGGCTGACAGAGCAAACAACAAAACCGTTGACTTTCTCCGGTTTTCCACCTCTGGATCCTTCTGATTCTCACTGCTGTTCCGGAGTCCCCGACGGACTCGATTCTCTGCTATAATATGTATGACTGTGAAAACATTGAACAGCAGAATTAAACCGATTGGTAATAACGGTGTCATTATACTGTCAAATACCTCGTAGGCTTTCCACACGGGTGACATAAGGTATTCAGCTTTGGGTACGCAATGACCTGGATCCATTGCAAAGTAAAATGGAAATGACTGAGCACAACTCGCTGCACCTGCCGTTAAAATCACCTCTCTCGGTGCAATATCGTTTCCGCAGATTTTGACAGCAGATGGCGACGTAACCATCGAAAGTGAAAGCCACTGTATACCAGACTAAACAATCCATGGCTGCAATGTCCAGAACAAGTGTAACAGAACATATCGGAGGTTTGAGCAAGAAATCAGCAAACAAATAAATATAATTAATCTTCTCCAGTACAACAGCAAAGATAATGACCATCAGATCTGCTGCCACCATGGCCACCAGGTAGCGAGAGATGTATTTGGAGAGACCACATTTTCCGAGGGACAGGATCACAATCGCCGTTAAATTAACTGTAAGAAACGATAAAATACGGCGTTACTTCCGAAAGGGTCTAATTTTATTAGTGCAACTCGATCTCTGTAGTAACAATAATAGTCCGGATCGTGATACTGCCAGGTGTCACTGCCGGAGTACCAGTGCACCTGGGCTGACAGACACGGACTGCATATGTCCGATCAGACTGACGTCAAATTGGGACATCACCAGTTTCGCAACCTGAGCAGGACCCACAAGAGCAGGTGGCCGAGCTTTATTTTTAATAAGAGCAAGACTTCCTCGGGCATTCCATTAAGTAGGCAACAGAAGGCCAGGTACATTTATGTCCAGTCTATAAGTCGAGGGCATTCTTTTCATTATGATGGGGTTGGCGATTTGCGAGGGGGCGCACATGCAGTAGGGTAATGCATAGTATTTTAATTTACATGCTGTGATTACACTGATTTAATTTCACTTACTTAAGATCGGTGCATTTTGGAACGAATTGACTTGGTACATTACACAATCATAAAAAAAATACAGCACAGAAACGGGCCCTAATAACCATACTAGTTCATGCCGACTGTGATGCTCATCGACGCTAATCCCATGCTTCCGCCTTAGGCCCGTAGCCCACCACGGATTCCCCATCCCACAATTTATGCAAATGCCTTTTGAACATTGCAGTGGTTTCTGATTCCACTAATCCTTTGGAACCTCGTTCCAAATATTCACACCTGCTCTATGGAGATCGGACACCTCAGATTTCCTTCAGATTTCATCCCTCCCATGTTAAACATGTACCTCCTAATTCTAGATTCCCGTGCTCTGGAGAAAGATGACGTTAACTATTTACCGAAACCATGTGCTCATGATTTTGTACACATCCATAAATTCACCAATCAAAATCCTTCATTTCCAGTGGGATTAATGACAGCCTACACAATCTCTCCTTGAAACTGCAACACGCTACTCTTTCTGTATCCTTTTGAATCCGTTTTGCATTTAGCTCCAATGATACCAGATGCTTCCTGTGGCGTGGCGGCGAGGATTGCACACAATATCCTGATATGCCGTCAAATCAATGCGTTAATGAACTGCAACATGATGTCCCAACTCTTATAAATTACTTTTATACTCAGTTTGTTCGCCTGTGTAGCTGCTTTCGTGGAGCTGCAGTCTTGCACTCTCTGTACATCGACACTCCTCAGGACTTTTCCATTAACTCCACATATATGACCGGAATTTGACCTCCCAAAGCGCATTATCTCACACTTGTCTGGATTAAATATTCTATTTGGTACCGCTCCGCTTAACTTTATAGTTGATTTATGCCCCGCTGCATCCCTAAACTAATTTTTTCCCTGTCTACGAACCCACCAGTTTTCGTGTCCTCCAGAAACGGCCGAATCATACGCGCTACATTCTTATTCAAGACAAAGAGCACGGATCCCTGCTGCACATCACCTTTTTATTGGTTTCCAGTCAGAAATAAAAGCACATCTACCACTCCCCACTGCCTCCGGTCATGAAATTAATGTTGGATCCCGTTCGCCAACACACCTCGAATTATTTCCGCGAATCTTCTAGAGCAGCTGGCTAAGCGGGAATTTGTCAAATGGCTTACGGGTCCATATAAGCAACATCTGCAGCCTGCCTTCATCAGATTGATTGGTTACCCCCGCAATAAAACTCAGGTTTCTTGTGACATGAAATCCCCTTCACAAAACCACGCATACTCCTGCTAATCAGTCCTCGCCTTTCTCCAAGTGAATTTCAGTCCTTCCTTCATAATATTCTCCAACAATGTCCCTGCACTGTAATAAGGCTCGCCGGCCTGCCTTTTCCAGGCTTATATCCAAAGACCTTGTCGAGCAAGTGGCAGGACTTGCTATCCTTCAGTCTCTTGGTCCCTCACCCATGGATAAATAAGAGCAAAAGACATATCTCTCTATTTTTCCCTGATCAAACCTTAAATTCCCCTTCCTCATCTGAGTTCACTAAAATTACCATCATCGTCTCATACCCTAAGAGACATGCTGTCTCTGAACTCTTACGATCACGCGTTTAAACGCGTTCAACTCAACTGACCGTGTTCGCCCTTCTGGTAGTTGTTCCCAACCCATCTGTTTTAGGTCATGTTTTACACTGTCGAAATCCATCTGCCCTCTGTTAGGACCCTTTCTTGAGGACCAGCTGTAGATTATATTGGGGCGGAACCTCGCGGCTCTACTCTTTATAAGCATATGTAAATTCCAGTATATTGCATCCTTATTTTAAAAAAATAATATTTTTAAATTAATGCACATTAATGCACATTAAATTATAATGCTCATTCATTTTGCATTTTTGCTAAATACATAATTAATAGAAATGTCTTAATATATTAGCAATCTCATTTAAGCTCCCATTACCAATTAAAGCATGAATGAAGCACAAATAACATTTCAGAAACTGTCACAACACGATTCTCTTTCCAGTGCTCACTGAATGAACTATAGAATGGACCGAGCACCAACACAGCAAGAGACGGCTACTCTACGTTGCAGCAAGCGCAGTATAAAGATTGAGCCACACAGACAGCAGTCGGTTCCAGTACCTTACCAGGAATACCGACTGCTGCAAGAACAGGATAGTACGTTCTGATTATTTGGAAAATTGCTGGATATCCTATTTTCTGCCTCAGTTGTATAAAACTTTCCAAATACCCACATGCGCTTGTTCAAAAATTCCTTATACACCAGGAGGCAAGGTCATTAAGCCAATTAGTATCCTCTGCAGTCACATTAGCCACACGCCACTAAACAAACAATGGGTGTGAACTATTTTTACTCATTGTGTTGCTGTGTAATATATTTAACTCTTCGGTAGATACTACAAACAATTTCCTCTGATGTCATTTGGACAGATTTTGGGAGAGGTTTGCAATTTATGTTCAGTACCGTGCAGATTCAGCTGTGCAAACAAAACTTTTCTCTGAATCGTTCGGTTCCTATAAGAGAACAAACGCTATTTCCTTTAAACGCCTGTCAAATATAACATTGATGGTATCAGAGAGGCTTGTATGATACAGTGATTTTTAACTTCGCAGATGAAATGACGGACACGCCATACTTTGACCTTCCCTATTGAAAGACCTGACCACCTCGTTTATCACCCATTATCGTTGGTGTATACTTCAGTCTTCGTTTTTATATTCTCACTTGTTTACCTGCATTGCCTTTAACACTATCACATTATTGCCTGTCCGAACAATAGCTGCACTGTTCCCCATCATCTTCTGTTGCATTTCTATAAGTGATGGACGTTCCCCCTCATGTATCCTTGGAACTACAATGAACTGTTTTTGTTTATTTTTGCTTTTTTACGCCATATTCATGGTACGGAAGTGTCACCCTGGTAATCATTCAAAAATACTATCAGTCGCAGACACACAAATTCAATCGTTTGATGGTGATGAAATTCTCTTGTACCAGTTCTGCTTTTGCAGAGAATACCAACGCCCTCATTCACCGTCCTCAGTTAATAGCTTTCCTTCATTCTCTGCGTGGTGATCCACATGGTTGAATTATCGTCACGAACCACGAACATGCCACACCTCAGCTCCGATTGGTCGAACATTTCACTTTCATTTTCCAATTCATCGCTCAGCAAAGATGTATTCGATTAAAATGTGTCCCTACCTTGTTTTGTTGGTTTCCTTTTGCATTTCATTTAACATTTTCTGAACAGTTTACCTCATCTGGCCCTGCAGCTCGATTGTCAAACTTACTCTTCCTCGCATTGCAAGTAATTTGCCAGCTGGAAGCCCGATCAGTGTTCCATGCGGCAAATTCTGCATCACATTCTGGGGTTGTAGCTGTCAGTCTACATGCAATGCTGTGCTAGGTGTTGAATTTGTCTCTCTTTGTCGTTCATTGCTGCGTTGTAAATTGAACTGCGTCCTTGTAACCTTCGGATCCGCATTCTTGCATTGTGCTGGGTGAAAATCAAAACATTGGAAACGCTCAACGGATCAGACAGAATTTGTGTAAAGATAAACAGCATCATCATTTCAGTTCTGATACTCTTCATCAAAACCGTTAACGCAGACAGAAAATACAAGGGAAGTTGGTGATAAATTACAAAAGAGGATGCGTGTATATACTTAATGGGAATTGTGGTACTGGTAACGGAGGGCATGGCTCGAAGGATTAACGGGCACAAATACAGAGAGAAAGAGAGAAAGAGAGAGAGAGAGAGAGAGAGAGAGAGAGCAAAGGCTATGAAATGGAAGGAGTTAGAGTACGGAAAAAAGGGAAACGGAAAAGTTGCGAGAGAGAAACTGAGCCAAGTTCATGGGTGAGTGAGCTGTGCCATAACCAGACAGATTCAATATTGTTAAGAAAGCAAGTAACTGAAGTTGTTTGAATTCTATTCAGTAAGGCTGCAATATGTGCAGCAAGAGGACGAGCTGGGCTTTCCATTGGTCTCCCTACTTACAGCACAATGTTGAACATTGCACTGCACTGTCTTTCTGCAGCGCAGTTGTGGAAATTGCAGTGGCCTTTCTATTTATCCTTCTGTACCGGGGGCCAATCGTACACTGTGTTATTCCAGAGAATATCAAATTTGCAGATCTGTTCACGGTAGGTTTTTACAAACCTTCAAGACCTCGGGGAGGCTGACAGCAAAGGAAGAAATTGTTCCGGCCTTCGCAGAGGATTTATTATCTTTAGCCTCGGGTGAGCTACTGGAAGATTGCAGATAGCTAACTTTATGAGTTTTACTTAAGGACAAGCAAGGTAACTACATGCCGGCGAGCCTAACATCAGTGGTAGGAAAGTTACTGGAGAGGATTCTAAGATACAGGATCGATCTGCATTTGGAAAAGCGAGGACCGTTTAAGGATTACCAGCATGGTTTGTTCGTGGGGAATGACGTCTCCAGAATTTGATACAGACTTTCCTGCAGTTGACCAAGGAGATTGATGATGGTACGTCGGGAGACGCTGTGTCCTTTGATTTGAGCAATGTCTTTGAGAATTTTCCGCATGGCAGGCTGGCACGGAAGTTGAGATCACATGGGATCCAGGGTTTAGCTAGACAACTAGATACAAAACGAGCTTGGAGACAAGAGACAGTGCGTGGTAGTGGGGGGATATTTTTGCAGTTTGGAAAACTGTGACCACTACTATGCCTCAGGGATCGATGTTGGGCCCCCAGTTGTTTGCCAACTATATTAATGATTTAGAATATAACGTAGGTGGAAGAATAAGTAAGCCAACAGAAAATTGGTGGTGTAGTGCACAGTTGTCTGAGGTTGCAACGGGATCCAGATCAATTGAAAAAAATGGGCAAAGGAATGGAAAATGGAATGTAACGTGTACATATGTGAAGTGATGCATTTTGGGAAGTTAGATACAATACATAGTGAATGTAAGGGTCCTGGGAGTGTTGTACAGCAGAGAGACAGAGGGGTACAAGTGCATATTTCTCTGAAATGAGTGACACAGATACACAGGGTGGTGAGGAAGGCGCATTACACTCTTTGCTTCATTGGGCGGAGCATTAGGAACTAATTTCAAAGCAAGTAATTTCACTCGGAGGCCTAATGTGACCTTGCAATATGTAGGATTATGTGTTGAAAACTGTGGCGAGTATGACAACAAAACACGGAGTAGGGTGAGACGATGGGATTATATTGGGAGTAAAATGTATCTGCCTCCCTGCCAGACGTCTCCTCGGATCTGTTTCAGGGCACAGAGACTGCGGCATCCTGGACTCGAAATTCACAATGTTCATCATGGCTTCCGGTCTAACTCCAGACTATTCTCCTTTAAATCGCCAAATTTCCTTACATTTTCATCTGTTCTTTGTTACACAAGTTGTTTCTGTTACAACAGACAAAACGACTATGCACAGTAACATAATGCACGATAGAGGGCGGAACATGCTCTGACAAGAAAGGAAGAGCGGCGAAGAGGCAGATAGGGAGAGGAAGAGATAGAAATACGCAAAGTGACGTCGACCAGTGATGGGGACAGGGAGCAACAAAACGCGTGAAAACGTGGAGAAAGTGAAGGAAGGTGGGAAAACGGGACAGGAGGAAGGGATTATTCAGAGAGAGTCGTGTGAGATGCAAACACGGGAGTATCATCAGTGAGTTTATGGGAAGAAGGATAATGGGGGATTATCAGAGAAAATATTGGGAAAGGAAGAGAGAAAAAGAGAGAGACGAAGACAGAAACAGAGAGAGAAAGGCAGAAAGAGAGATGGTAAGCAGATGGAGGGACATAAATTGACATCAAGGGTATCTGGTTCCGGATATTCCACTGCCCAGGACGTCACAATTCCCTCTTTGTCCTTCCTGATTATTGGGCGGACCTCAGTGATGTCCACAATTTAGAAGAATGTCTTCTGACATTACACTCAAATTTTGGGGAGAAATTGCGTTTGGTCCGCCGAGCAGCTCCCGCCTGGGTACATCAGATTATCTGTGAAATATATCTCCATTAGTATATTCAGGGTTCTCCTTTGCAAGACGACAACTTGGATCTCACCAATTAGGGATGCAAGATGCAAGGGGAAATGAGAGAGGATTCAATTCTACTACTACTGGATCGATATTAAATCCAATATGTAATAAATACAATGTGGCGTTTCAACAGATTAGTCGATCGCGATCTTCAGTCCTCGAGAAATCTACTCATGATCACGAGCAAGAACATGCGTAATCGTGCAGCAAAGAGGAAAAGTGGATAGGGCGGTGTAGGAAGTACATATCATGCTTGCATTCGTGGTTCGAGACATAACATTAAAAATCGGGACGTTGCATTGCAACTTTAAAAAAACACACTGATTAGGCCGTACCTGGAGGATTGTGTAGAGTTCTGGGCCCAAAATGTTGAAAACATGTGATTGTGCTGTAGAGAATGCATAGGAGATTCACCACGATGTTGACTGTTTTGGAGAACTTCATTTACGCGGTGATATTGGACAGCCTGGGCTTGTTGTCCGGGAAGGAAGGAGGCTAGGAGTGTCATAAAAGCAGTATATAAGATTATTAGAGGCATAAATAATGTATGTAGTCAACATATTTCCTATGGTAGGGGTGGGAAACACAGGAGGGCATATTGTTCAGGTAATAGGTAGGGGATTTACAGGGGATACTATGGGTATTTTCTTTTAACAGAGAGTGGTTGGTATCTGGAACACGCTGCGGGAGAAATCAGACGTAACCTACAACTTTGGGAGACATTTAGACAGCAGATTCTGTAATCTCGAGCAATAAACAAACTGCTGCCGGAACTCATCGGTTAAGATATCAGCTGTGGGGTGGCGATTCGTCTGTAGTCCCTGCATCGCTTAAGCTGGAAAGGTATAGATGGAGAGGGTCGTAATCCTACGAAATGGGATCAGTGTAGATGGGCAAATCGGTCAGCATGGACGTTATGGTCCGCAGGACCGGGTTCTGTGCTGTACGATTCCTACTCCATGCCTGAGAACCAGCCGCATCGCCGCCGGATGTTGTGTGAATGAGTCAGACGCAGGTTAATGATAAACATTATATGACCCGTTTCCTTGAACAAGTGTATCGTTAATACGTGTTAATTACTATTTTTCAAAGGTAAACGCCAATTCATTACAACTTCCTTGCGAAGTGGTGTTGGTACTAAAATTCAAAATAAGTATTTTCAGATGTGTTTGTGTAAAATTACACTAAATACACAGGTGATCTGAGCTGCGCTGAATTGTATTTTGAACATAAATAATCTAATAGATGGGAAACTGTCAAGGTGCCAATCTTCACAGTACTCCGCCCTAAACACATGCACACCGCTTATTGACACGTGCTACAGCACCAGATATCCAACAGTAATATTCTGTCTTGATCTTTGTGTTGGTACGAACTGGACGGGCCGAATGCTCTCGAATCCTGCTGAAACCATTTTGTGGCTACGTATTGAGATACTTCGTGCGGACACAGAGCGGCCCGGAAACCGGCAGAGTTTCGTTTGCATACACAAATTTGGGACCGGATGGAGCAGGAGAGATTCAGCGGTTTACCTGGATGTGGGACCTGACGAAACTCACCCAGCCCCCAGTCGTCTCGGTCTACCGCTTACACGCTCCTACTGTTAGCCTCTCCACGAGGAATGTCACGAGCTTCCGGGACTCCACAACCAACTAGCCTCCTCTGCTGCTTGTCTCCCGCCGCTAACAAGGTCGGGGCACATCAATGGCTCAGCTCTCACAGCGGGACCAGTTGATCGACGGCAGCTGCTGTCGAGCAGCCCACCGCTCTTTAAGCAACTCCAGGAAATTGGCGTATATGGTTGAGCCGAAACTTAAACCGAACACCGCTGTATCCTCGGCTGTTTTGACCGGCTGCATATCCGTGCGGATATAAGCCTGTTGTACTAGCCCCTCCTTCCCCGGAGGGATGAATATACATGCAAGCTTGGCGTCGGACTTCGTCCGTCACTGGATCAATGAGAGGAATCTTTTGTGCCCTCGTCTCAGGGAGCAGGGGGTTGCCATCGGCAAAGACCCCTCCACACTTAGGGGTAAATTCATCGATGGCATTTGCGCCTGGGATAGGTCCATCAATACTCTCTTCCATACAGAAGCTCCAGCGGACACGACATTTCCGGCCCCTTCCCAACGACAAGAAAGCAGACACCAGACAGAAGGCATGACATCTATTTAATTTCTGTTAATGAGCACAGTGTTTTCAGTTTGAGTCACGTAGGGGATGAGTTTGCAGCCACAGTTGTCAGATAAACTTCAATCTCCAGCATTGACACATTTTTACAGTGTTACGATTGCATTCATGTGAACGGTTGGTTAAATATGTTAACTATTGGGGTATATAAACTTATTTGGTATTGGTATTAGTATTGGTTTATTATTGTCACTTGTACAGAGGTACAGTGAAAAGATTGTCTTACGAACCGATTGTACAGGTCAATTCATTACACAGTGCACTTACATTGAGTTAGTGCAGAGTGTATTGATGTCGTACAGGTATAATTAATAACAGTACAGAGCTGTTACAGCTACAGAGAAAGTGCAGTGCAATACGGTGCAAGGTCACAAGGTACATCGTGAGGACATAGTCCATCTCATTGCATAAGGGAACCTATCAATAGTCTTAGCACAGTGGGGTAGAAGCTGTCCTTAAGTCTGGTGGTACGTGCCATCAGGCTCCTGTATCTTCTTCCCGATGGAAGAGCAGAGAAGAGAGAATGTTCCGGATGGGTGGGGTCTTTGATTATGCTGGCTGCTTCACCAAGACAACGAGAGGTAAAGACAGAGTCCAAGGAGGGGAGGCTTGTGTCCGTGATGAGCTGTGCTGTGGCCACTACTTTCTGCAGATTCTTGCGGCCCTGGGCAGAGCAGTTGCTGTACCAATCCGTGATACATCCAGATAGGATGCATTCTATGGTGCATTAGTAAAAGTTGATGAGAATCAAAGGGTCAAACCAAATTTCTTTAGCCTTCTGAGGAAGTAGAGGCGCAGCTGAGCTTTCCTGGCCGTGGCATCGACGTGATTTGACCAGTACAGGCTGTCGGTTATTTTCACTTCCAGGAACTTGAAGCTCTCAACCCTCTCGACCTCAGCACCATTGATGTATACAGGTGCATGTGAACCGCTCCCTTTCCTGAAGTCAATGACCAGCTCTTTTGTTTTGTTGACATTGAGGGAAAGATTGTTGTCATGACACCGTTCCACGAAGCTCTCTATCTCCTTCTTGTACTCAGACTCATCGCTGTTTGAAATATGGCCTGCAAAAAGTCTGGTGACACCATTGGAAAGGGAGCTGGAAATAGTGAACATCTGGTCAGGTGCCGGTTAGTTTAATAATCAGACCATACCTGTGACTCTCTCTACGATTTCAATAATTTCACGAAGAATTTCAGCGGACACTTCACCAAGTTCTTCAGCTCCTCTCGGAACATTCTTTGTGTCAGAACATAAATCCCCGTGTTCGTGCAGGTGCTGAGAAGCTGCAGCATGAATGCGATTGGGGGAAGGTCACTTCCCGTGAAGTACTTAGGGCCCAGAACACGCTCAGACACAACATATCCGACCTCAGTGCTCCACAACAACATGAAACTGCCGGATATACTGAAGAGTAAAACGATGGATTTCCTTCGGTTGTCCATCTCCGGGTGCTTGTCATTCTCTCCATTGCTGCGGAGCCACAGCCTCCTGCGGATTCTACCAGATACGAGAATATATCTGGCTGTCAGTGAATTGATCAACAGTAACAAAACGAATGGGAGACAAGGGGTTAAAGTAAACATAAACAACTCGAATGAAGCCCATGAGGATGAATTTAAAAATGCCAATTTCCAGACCCAGCCTTGGGGTATATTGCCGATGATATATGCTGGGTCCAATGTAAAATACCAGGGGATGCTTATTAAACAGCTCAGCGCAGTCACCGTCCCGAGAACCACAGTTGCCGTTCTCTCGGTGCAATATTTTATTCTAAGGTTCTGACAACAAATGACCGCAAACCGATCAAATGTGAAACCCTCCGTGAACCATACGGAGACCACGGTGGCTGCATATATCAGGACAATGTTAAAGGAACACCCAGAGGTGATGGCCAAGAATGAAAGTGGGAAATACATTTCAACAATGGCATTTAACACGACGTCAGTGATGACGACCAGGAGATCGGCAGCTGCCATTCTCACCAGGTAGCGAGTGACACATTTGGATAGACCGCGCTTTCCTCGGAATAGGATAACAATTGCCACCAAGTTAACTGTGGGGAGAAAAAAAAGATGTAATGATGAGGTCAGCAAAATAACCCTTGTTGAGTGAATTCCCAGGTGACACCAGGAAGGGAGATGAGATACATAACGTAAATGGAATTAAAGTAACTATTAGTGGAAAGCTAAGGCAAACAAAAATAGACGCTGCTCGCAGTACCACATGTTCTATTCTCTGTTCGGGCGATGGTTGCGTGGAGTGTGCATGTTTCTCACGTCACCAGTTGGCGTTCCCAGGGTCTCCAGAAACTTGCTCCATTTCAAAGACGTTTTGGCTTGTTAACTGGTTGCTGTAAATTACCCCATAATGCGGGGTTAGGGTAAAAGCTTCAGCGCAGTGGTGATAGGAAAGTAAGGGGTAATAAGTAGCGAATAATTGGGGCAATTGTCTTGCGGTGTTCTTCCTTGGCAATGATCTGCACTAGATGGGTAGGATGGCCTCCTTTTATGTCGGAATACACACCGAAAGAGAAATGTAGTTATTAAAACACGAACTCTTGTGGGGGCAAAGAACTAAATTCTCCAGTCAATGGCGCCCAGGGACAATTACTCATGCAATAAATGTAAGAAAAACCAGTTACACGGGTGGTTCCATTTGAAATGCCGCCGCCTCTTCAAATACTTCAATTATTACTCTGATTTAGCAATGCCATTCGTTATGCCAGCCCTATTAAACTACTTTACGGATTAACCAAGATCAGTACAGAAATCCCCGTGCCCGTGCTCTGAAATTGAGCATGAACGCGCGTGACGCCGAGTGTGTGAAGCGCAGAGGGTCAGAGAGACGAAGGGGCCGAACACATCTAGCCGCTGCACTTCATGACAATACGAAACTGCCAGTTAATCGAAAAAGTAAAACAATTTTTCCACTGCACCGCAATTCTGTATTCTTGAAGTTTTGCTCAAAACGGCGAAAGGTAGTTTACTGCGAACTCCAAAACGCATTCGCGCGACACAGAAATGATGAAGTTATAATAGCAAAGTGCGGTCCAGCGGGTGATCACTCACGGGGCAGAGCGCAGACACACGGAAGGTTCTGAGAAGGATATTGACAAGGAGAAGAGTGAACGTGCAACGTGCCATGAGGAAAGTACAGGGTGAAGGTGCAGTGGAGGCTGCGCAGTGTGATAGTCTGTGGAATGTGACAGCGGGAAGATTTAGTGAGGTCTTGGCAATCGTGAAAGTGAATAGCAGATTGAGCATGGAGAAAGTGCTTTTGGTCTGCACATGTTGACAGCGCAGTTGGGTGAGGCGCCAGTTTAAACTCAGTGGAATTCTACATTGTGAACTGGAAGTAGTTCTGGGCAGTTTGTATTATACAGTGGGGGCCGGCTGAATGTGCAGCCAAGTGAAGGGGAGACTTCGGGCAGGTGAAGAAGCTGCCGGGGACGGTAGGTGAATAGGAATGACATTTCCTTCCCTCTTCTCTCATCTTTCTGCAGATTACTCCATGATTTTAAACTATCTCCCATGGGAAATGTCCACGTTTTTATTGGACATATACTTGATCCATTATTATGTACAAATCGATTGAACCTCATCGTATACAGTTTCACAGGAAACGACTCCACCCTCTCTCATCATAACTTATCATTCCCAATTTGAATGCGGGATAACAAGTGAATACATATCATCTGTCCTCGCTCCCTGAAGTAACGTGGTGATCCGAACTCTTGGCAGTCTGTGACCAAACTGCTTTGTTATCAATTTCAAGCATAGTAGTCCCCTGATCTTGTATAATATAGAAAAACGCCTGTATGATATTTTAGATACCTGTACGTTTAATGCAGCATAGAGTCAGGGATTCATGGACTACAGCTTTCAGACAACTAGCACATCAATTCACCCAGATTCATCAATTCATCTACACTCAATCTGCAACTTACAACAGCCAAGTAGTCACTAATTCACACACCTGTGTGTGAGAGTGGAAACCGGAAGATGTCAGAAGTTCGCCAGTGAACTAAGTCCAGAGGCATGAGATCGTGAAAGAGGAGTCAACAACAATTCTCAGCTGCAATGAGTGACCACAAGGACTGCAACTCTGACCCCACATTCCTGTGTGTGATACATCATTTACACCGCACCACCTCATTCCATTCCCTATCCAACAACATATCCATGTGTGCCCTTAGCTGAACGAATGTTGCCCAGCACCGCCACCGCCATGTTCAGTGTCCCGCAGCTCACAGACCCATTCCAACATGGAACAGGCTGCCTTCTTCACGGACGTGTGGGTCACAGACACCGGATCCCTCACCACACACCACTGTGGCAGAACCGACACCCACAACGGGGCAGCAGTTCAACAACCCCATCTTCAGTCAGCTTGTGTGAGGGCTCTGTAGCCGCAGGGGTTACCTCTCATGGAGCAACAAGTGGTGGGGAACAGACACAGACTTGCAGCCTCATCCGTCACCCAAGCCCACGCCCCAATACACAGATATGATCTCATGATTCGGACGGAACCTAGGACAAGGATTGAAATGTACTCTGTTCCGTCAATAACACGGCACCATCTCTCTGGAACACGGTCAGAAATGTACATTAAACCAGGAACAAGCAAGCTCAAACATCACCACAGGGTACAAAGGGAACTGCAAAAGCTGCTCCATTTCTGGAGACGGAGCATCACAGACACAGGACAGGAGGAGAAATAAAAAATATTGCGGGTGTTGGAAATCTGAAATAAACCGAAAAGTGCTTGGCTAAATAGAAAGTGCTAGAATATACTGAGCATTTCCCAGTTGGTCAGTCTGAGCAATGTCATTTCAAGACGCTGATACAGCAATATCCCAGCTGTATCAAAGACAAACAAAAAACTTCACCCAGATATTTAACTCACTGACCATTCCCTGAATAGCACACTTTTTACCATGGACACTGAAAGCCCAAACACAAACATGGGACCAGACAGTTGCATCCAGGAAGTTAGAAATATCCTCAGGAAAAATCCCTGACCCTGAGGGACCAGAAGAGGCTTGGTCAAACTACTTCCCTGGAACTACAGACCGCCAGAAGTGCCCCATGTAACCAATGTGTCATTGCAGATACCTGGATGACAGTTCGGGTGTGTGGACATAATTCCTCTAACATCTGAGGAATTCATCAAGATCCTTAACAGTCACCACGTCTCCATCAAAGTCACAACAAAGGGACAATTGATGTTGTGGACACCACTATTTGAAACCAACACGAGGGCCAAAAGAGTTACCAAATGACTTTCAAAACAACAGAGGCGCACGTCCACTTACACACATTGATCAACCATCACAAGCACACGTTCAGAGATACAAGAAATCCAACTGAATCGCTTTCATCGCATTTGCACCAGGGAGGAGGACACAACCAATCAATTTCACACCTCCACCACAGATTTGCAGCGTCACCCTGGACTTCACAACATTCGCGACGCATTCCACAGACAAATGGGCTCAACTCCCCATTCAATGGCTGCAATATCTCCCCCGTACCAGACATCCCCTGTGTCCCACCCAGTGCCCTCCTCGCTTACTCTGCCACATACACGAACGTGCTTTCTCTATTTCCCAGTCCTAACGAAGCGTCTTCGACCTAAAAGTTTGCTAGACTCTCCTTCCACAGACGCGGAGCGATCTGCTGAATTTTGCCAGCAGTTTCGGGTTTTACGGCAGACCAGCGGGGACTTATTCCGGGATGTGGAAATATTTCACACTGCTTTCAAATAAACAAAGTGGATGGAAGTGACACACGAACGTGTCTCAGGCAGCCGACCGGCAACGTGGGTCTTACACCTGGTCGGGAGCATTACCGGTTATGTAGAGTCTCTGAAAGAGAAAGAAAGTCATTGAGAGCTGGTTAGTTTCCCTCAGTGCTGTAACAGCCAGGAGACCAAGGGACACGCATCCTAGCGTTATTTCACGGTGTATTTCACAGACTGGGACCATCAGCGTATTACTCCTCTCTGCCCACACACCCAGAATGTACACTGTAAAACTCACATCTTCACTGCTGACCTGACAGTGGCAGCTGATTTATATATCACACTGCAATAGCCTTCAATAGTCAAAATACAACATGGCAACTTCTCCTGAGATCACAGTTTGGATGAAGACACCGGGTGAAATTAAAAGCAAAAGCAGAATTTTAGCAGATATCATCCACAGAACTATACAGCAGTGTCACAGGCCATTAATGTGGCCCAGTCCATCAATGTGGCCCAGTCCATCACCAGCACCTACAGAGTTAACACTGATGAACACGGTGATTACCCGTGTGTATTCTACGCACTGGGAATGCTGACAAGCTGCCAGAACTGGATAGTAAATGGCCAGGACTTGTCCAAGTAATCCGGGGCTCCCATGTTCGCGGAGAACTGGCGATTCCTCTGTTGATGCAACACACTAGTCCTGTTGCCAAACCAGTGCTGAGATGTTCACGGCAGCTCTTATTATAGAGGAGAGAGCTATCCAGTCGGCACCAAGTCTCCTGATCATTGATGTTAGTTACACTCACTGAACCACCAGGGTTACCTCAGCTGATCCCAGAATAAGCGCTGCTCTGGGAATTACCAGACTGAAAGTGACATGCCATACATCGAATGTAATCTTTGACAAAGAGCACCGGCTACATTAGTACAGGGGCTGTGCCACCGTAGGGAAAGGGATCACTGAGGATCCTAGGGCTTCACTGTATTTGGGGTCAATACTGTTTCTGTCTGTGTCTTGCTCTGGCCACATCGGACTCTCAGGTATGTAGATTGAATGAACCCATTCCAGTGTTGCAACTGTGGAGCATGTGTAACCAGGGGACGGAGGTTGGAAAAAGGTTTAAGGTCAAATGAGGGCAGATATTGGTAAATCCCACATCACGTGGATCAGCTTCTCACAGAGAGGGAAGGATGGCTGCCGACCCTGACCTGGCCTGGTTCCCTGTGTGATTCCATCCCCACCAGTGTGTTTGTCCCTGCGTTGCCTGTGCCAGGCTGCTATTTCTATTACCGATTGCTATTACTGCTGCTATTACCGATGACCGAGGGGAGAAAATGGTCCCGATACACAGGGCTGTAGGGAATGTCGGACACAGGGGTGCCCGAGGGCAACGCGTGTGGGTGAGGATCTGAGGAGGTCTGTGTGGGCGGTTACGGGTCTCACCTGTGTGAAAGGTGTTTTACCTGGTGCACTGATCACCGCGTATCAGCGAGGAGGCCCAGAGAGTGACAGGACTGTGTGTGCCGCTGACCTGTGCTGCTCTGAGCCCTGAATGAACCCGAGCGGTCCCATCAGATTTATAAATTCATCCATTCATAAATATATACAGCACGGAAATAAGCCCTTCGGCACAACGTGTCAGTGCTGACCAAGGTGACCAATTCCATTTCCCTGCGTTTGGTCCATGTTCCCCGTAAACGTTCTTCTCCCCGTCCCTGACCATGTGTTTGCTTTAACCGTGTCATTGTATCTGCCTCTACCGCCTCCTCTGGCAGCTCGTTTCATTTACCCATTGACCCACCACTCTCTGTGTGGAACCGTCACCACTCAAGACTCCCTGTGAACATTTCCCCTCTTACCTTAACTCTATGCCCTCTACATTTAGACTCCCTCTCACTGGCAAGAAGACCGTGACTCTGCCCCTCATAACTACAAACCTCTGTAAGGTCAACCTCAGCCGCACTCACTTCAGGGGAAACAGTCCCAGTCGATCCAATCCCTCTTTTCTGCCCCCTCCCCATTTTAATCACATCCTTATTATAGCATTAGACTGGAACTTCACACAACATTTCACACCAACACCTTGCAGAACTGGAATATGAGGTCCCACCTTCGGTACTGACTGCCTCTGTCGATGAAGGCAAGCTTGCCATGTGCCGTCTTCAACACCCCGTCTACCTGTGTTGTCAACAGCAAGGAATATGTACCTGTACCTCTTGGTGTCTCTGTTCAACAACACCAGCCGAGGCACTGCCATTCACCATGGATGTCCCGGCATGATTTAAATTCCCAAAGAATGCATGACTTTGCACATGTAGGAGTTAAATTCCAACTGCCATTCCTTTGACCACTTTACAATTTGATTAGTGTCCTGTTGTAACTTTAGACAACATTCTCACTGTCCCCGACACCACCAATTTTGGAGTCATCTGTGAACCTACTGATCACACCACCAACATTCTTCTCCAGACATGAATATAGATGACAAACAACAGGGGAGCCGCACCCATCCCTGCCATACATTACTGGTCAAAGGCCTCCAATATGAAAAACAGACCTCCCCTCCCACCCCTGCCTCCTTCCACCAAGTCAGTGTTGTATCCATTCAGTAGCCCGCCCTCTGCCCCATGATCAAACCTTCCAGACCAGCCTACCAGGCAGGACATTTTCAGGACCATGCCAAAAACCATGTGGACAACTTTTATCACCGTTTCCTCATCAATCTTCTACAGTAAATCTTCAAACAATCCTGAGTCAAATTCGTGAGAGATCATATCCCATGGACAAAGCAATGCTGACTGTCCCAGACCAGCCCTTGCACTTCGAAATGCTGGTAGATCCTGTCCCTCAGAATCCTCTCCATTAACATTCCCACCACTGATGTGAGGCTCACCGCGCTGTAGTTCTCTGGCTTGTCCTTGCAACCTCGTTCAATAAAGCAAAACATTATCCATCATCCGATCTTCCGGTGCCTCACCGATGGTTAAGGATGATAGAACAATCTTTAGCAGAGCCCCAACAATGTCCTCACCTACTTCCCACAACATCGTCGGGTACAGGCACCGGGGATTTATCCATATCGCCCGCACGTCCAATTTCGTTTTGTCACTGTGTTTCAGGATACCACTATCCTCTTCGGTCTACTCAGTTACTCTCATGTCTTTCTCTGCGGTAAATAAAGATGACCAGTATTCATGTGGAAACTTACCCATATGCTGTGCTCCACAGATAGGCAACAACACTGATCCTTGAGAGGACTTATTCTCTCCCTCGCTTCCCATTTGCACTTAATATACTTATAGAATCCTTCTGGATTCCCCTTTACCTGATCGGCCAGGGATATCTCATGTCCTCTCTTTGCTTTTATAACTTCCTTCTTAAGTATACGTCATCATTTCTTATATTCCTCAAGGGATTCACTTCATCTGAGCTGCCTAAGATATGTGCCTCCTTATGTTTTGCTGACCAGATCCTCAATGTCAATCATGAATCTAATTAGCTTCTCTAACCCAGCCAGCATTACCGTTCACTCTAACAGGGAGACTTTGGCCCTTAAGACTTCCGATCCCCCGTCTAAAGACTCCCACTTGCGAGAAATCCTATTACCTGTTAACAGACTCTCCCAATCAACCTTGCAAGTTCCTGTTTAATAATATCAAAATTTTCTCTCCCCAATTAAGGATTTTAATTCATGGACCAGTCCTATTTTTTCCTGTAACTATTTTAAAAAAATGAAATTATGGTAACTGTTGACTTAGTGCTCTATCACTGACACGTCAGTTACTTGCCCAGCCTTGTGTCCCAGGATCAGTTTGAGTGTTGCCGCCTCTATGGGAGGAACATCTTCACGTTGCTTGGAAAACTTTTCCTGGACCCACTCAACATATGTTGTCCCATCTAATCCCTTCACACTACAGCCATCCCAGTCAATACTGGGGAAGTTAAAATCACCGACTTCCACCTGTTTATTTCCCTCCATAGATGCTGCCTGACCTGCTGAGTTCCTCCAGCACTTTTTGTGTGTTACTATTACAGCCTATTATTCCGACATCTGTCTGCGATCTCTCTGCACATTCTCTCATCCAGATCCTGCTGGCTATTGGCAGGAGGAGGGCGTGGAGGTGGGCAGGGAATGGATATCTCATAATCCCATCAAAGTGAGCACACCATCCGAAATTCTACCTATTTTGCTTCACTGGACGTTCTGGGTTATCCTCTCTAAGTACCGCTGTGATGTTCTCCCAATCAAAGCTGCAACTTGCCTCCACCTTTCTCTCATGCCCCAAGCATCAGTACCCCTGCACATTGAGCTTCCTGCCCCGCCCCGTAACAGCTAGAACACCACAATTTAATGTGCCTCCCTAAGAAATGGGTTCACCTGCTCGACCTTCCAAGGGTCTCACATTAAAATAAACACAGCTTAGCCCATCAGACCCTCCTCACTCACTGCCTTGCCCCTGCCTGTCCCGTCTCTTTGGCTTGCTTACTGTAACCTCCAGATTTGCTTCGTCTTTCTCATCGGCCACATTTACACATTGAATCCCATCCCCGGAGAAGACCAGTTTAAACCCTAATGAGTAGCACCAGCAACCCTCCCCCCCCCCGCCACCACCAGATTATTGCTCCCCCTCCAGTTCAGGTGCAACCCGTCCCTCTTGTACAGGTCACCCCTGCTCAGGAGTGATCCCAATGGTCCAAAGAACTGAAACTTCCCTCCTGCAACAGCTCCCCAGCCACACATTCACTTATCCTGTCTTCCAATTCCCCCCTCACCAGCACGTGTCACCGGCAGTGATCCAGAGATAACAGCCCTTGAGCTCCCGCTTTTGAACCTATTGCCTAACTCCCCATATGTAGTCTGCAGGACCTCATCCCTTTTCTCCCAATGCCGTTGGTCCCAATGTGCACAACGACCCTAGGCTGCTCCCCCTCTCGCCGAGAATGTTCTGGAACCGTTTAGACACGTCCTTGACCCTGGCTCCCGGGAGATAACTCACCATCCTGGAGTTTCGTTCGCGGCCACAGAATCTCCTGTGTGTCCCCCTCACTGTGGAGTCTCCTATCACTACAGCTCCCCTGGTCTCCACCCTCCCCTGCTGTACATTAGAGCCAGTCGTTGTGCCACAGACCTGGCTGCTACTGCTGCTCTCCTCTGAAAGGACAGCCCCCCAAAAGGTTGTCCATCCAGTGTCCATATGGCGACACTGGGTAAGGAGTCACAATTCTGGTAGTCCTCAGTGTTGTCCAGGCACTTCCCATCTGAGATTCTGGCACAAAGTGTCCCAGTGCTGCCTCCACTCATGGATACCCTCCACTGTGAGAGGACACGGTCTTCATTTCCACGTTGAACAACACTTGGGGGAAGAGATGGGCGGAACACGGACACCAGGTGCACTGTGGCGGGAGGATTTCATTCTCCCTGCAGAGAGCCTGCAGTCCCGCCAGTGACTGAGCCGGTCCAGTACTGAAGGGTGTATCTGCCAGACCCGACACTGGAGCTGATGGAACAGCCAACACGCAGGGTGGGGGGGGGTGGTCACTGACAACTGCTGCTTCTTCCCTGACCAATGTATCAGTTACAGTTGCAGATGTCGATTGGGACACTGGTGGGCTGTCGGCAGCCTAGAGATCGGTACGGCCCAACACTGGGACCACGGTATGTCCTGTCACTGAGAACCGGATACGTCAGATGGATCAGTGACAGACCAGCAGCTCGTAACTGGACCTCTGTGATGCTACGTGTGTAGAAGCAACAGCATCTGATACCACCAGAATCGGCACTCATTGTACTGAAAGCAGAGAGACCAGTACACCCGGGGAATATAGTGCTGGAGACAGATCACTCGAACGGTCCACACTGTACTGCAGTTATACCGACCAGTTAAATGTCGACGTTGTCCGATCAGAAGACAGAGCAGTGGTGACCAAGCACAGGACCAAATGGTCAATGAACAGTCCCTCCCCAGCACTGTACTGTGAGCAGACACAACAGGACATACCCAGAAGCCCACGGTAAGCATCAATCTGGTACAACACACAGTACGGAGACGGGGCAGTACAACTGCCCACACGGTGTTGTCAGAAAAGAGACAGATGCAACAGCCAATGCTGTCGGATAAGAACAGACAGAAACAAGATCGTGTGCTCAGCATGGGACTGCAAGCTGACAGACCCGTACACACCCAACACTTTACTGTAAGGGGACTGACCATTACGCCCCAACACTGTGCTGTAAGGTGACAGACCAGTTCACCCTCAACATTGTGCTGCAAGGGGACAGACCAGTACATCCCCAACACTGTACTGAAAGGGTACAGACCAGTGCACCCCCAACGCTGTGCTCTAATGATAAAGACCAGTACACCCCCAAAAATATACGGTCAGCAGACAGACCAGTGCAGCCGCAACATTGTAGTGTAAGGTGACAGACCAGTACACCTTCAACACTCTACTGTAAGGGTACAGACCAGTACACCCCCAACACTGTACTGTAAGGTTACAGACCTGTATACCCCCAATGCTGTACTGTTAATGGGACAGGCCAGTTAACCCCCAAAACTGTACTCTAAGGTAACGGAGCAGATCCCCGCAACACCATACAGCAGACAGACCAGTACATACCTGCAGTACTATACTGCAACATAACATTACAATCAATACTACTCACTGTAACAGTACACCTCTATCTTCCCCTCGTAACCCACTGCAAGTACACAATTCTCTCCACACTGAACATTTCACTGTAAGGACACCTTCTTCTTCCCCCACAATAACATTTGGCGCAAAGGTGTATTGTGTCCAATTTCAGCACCAATTGTACGGTTTAAAGACCACATGTCAGGTGGTGACCATCAGTTTATTCCTGCCATTGGTGAAGTTGTGCTTGGTCACAGCTCCGTGAGGCTCTTGTACATTCATAACCCTCTCCTGCCCAGATGTCACAGTAATGTCATTGCTGCATGTGCTTTACACGTTGTGTCAAAAGCACAGTTTGTAACACTATTTGATTTAAACGAAGGAAAAGGAATGCCAGACAGGTTTTATTCAGTGTGTCATCAGTGTGTCACTCGTTGTGTCATCAGTGAATGTATTTTCATTGTTGTTGTGCAGACCTTCAGGAAGGGGTGGTTTGTGTTGTCTTTTGTTCCCAGAGAGAATGTGCGCCACTGAAAAATAAATTGAAGTTAATTTATTCCATGTTAATATTTCCCAAAACTGTAACAGGCAGGCACCGCCACTGATGTGGACCGGAGCCTTAAACAGAACTATGGATTTGAGATCAGAAATTTGGCCACAGTTGCAATAAAAAAATAGTGTATGGTTGGATAAATATAGACCTGAATTAACTTACTGTAAGGATGAAGCTGAATACATACATATCACCTCACTGTGAGGTCACAGTTGTGTACAGACACAGTAACTCATGGCCAGAACAATCTCGATGCACCCACACTTCGTCACTATACGGGCACAGGTCTATATTCCACGATCCATCACATATTTCCTCACTGCAAGGACATATTTTCATTCACCCACAATAATACCATGTAAGGGGCACAGCTCTGTACACCCACAGGATGTCACTGTTAAAAACACATTTCTGTTCACACACAGTACTTGAAAGCAGGGAAACAACTGTGTACACCTGCAAAATAACCCTGTAGGACACAAATGCTTTCACATACATTACCTCACTGTGCAGACACAGATGGATACACACAGTAACTCACTGTACAGACACAGAGGGATACACACACAATATCTCACTGTACAGACACAGATGTATATAAAGAACTTCACTGGACAGACACAGGTGTACACACACACACACACACACACACACACACACACACACAGTACCGCACTGTGCAGACACAGATGGATACACCCACATTACCCACTTTACAGACACATATATACACACCCACACTACCTCAGTGCACAGACAGTTTCACATACCCACGAAACTTAACTGCACAGATACAGATGTACACACAACACCTCACGCAATAGACATAGAGGTACACACACAAAGTTACTCTCTGTAGACACAGATGTTTACATACACAGTACTTCACGGTACAGACACAGATGTAGACACCCACAATTACTCATTGAACAGGCACAGATATACACACCCACAGTACATCACTGCACAAGCCTGTACCTCACTGTGCAGACACCGATTTATACACACAGATCCTAACTGGAAAGACACGCATGTACTCACACACTGTACATCACTGCGCAGACACAGATACACACACTCACAGCACATCACTGTAAAGACACAGATGTATACACCAACAGTATCTAGTGGTAGAGACGCAGATGAATACACACACAGTAAATCACTGTACAGACACAGAATAACAAACGCCACACATCTCTTCACCATACAGGCACTACTCTATTCACACAGCATACCTCACTGTAAAAGACACAGATGCAGACACAGTACCACACTATACAGACACTGATGTATACACCAACCGTCCCTCTCTGTACAGACACTGATATAGACACACACAGTACCTGTCTGTACGGACACGGAAATATACACATACTATAGTTCACTCTACAGACACATGTGTATGCAGGCATGCGCTCATTACACATATACAGATGCATGCGCACCAAATATCTTACGGTACAAGCATAAATGTACACAACCAGAGTACCTCAGTTTACAGATACATATGGATACAGCCAGAGCACCTCACTGTGGTCATGGATGTACACGTCCGGAGAACATCACTGTGCAGACACTGATGTATACACACTCAGTACATCACTGCACACACAATGATGTTTCCCCACACAGTACTTCACTGAAGGGATAGACATGTTTTCACCATCAGTACCTGACTGTACAGACACTGATGTTAGAAGATATATTGCCACTCTGCTCAGACACAGGTGTATGCACAGAGGACCTCACCGTACAGACACAAATGTATGCACGCAAAGTATACAGACACAGATGAGAACACACACAGTACCTCACTGCGCATTCACAGATGTACACACGCACAGTACCTCAGTGTACATACACAGTTGGAGACACACATGGTACCTCACCGTACAGGCGCATATGTATGCACAGAAAGTACCTCACTGTACAGGCAGGTGTATACATACACAGAGTATATCACTGTCCAGTATACACCCAGACTGTCCAGTATACACTGTGCACTGTACTGCACAGTGGCAGTACAGACACAGTGACAGTGTCTATACTGCCACTGTGTCTGTGGCAGTACAGACACATATGTATACACACACAGTACCACACTGGGCAGACACAGATTTACACATCCACAGTATCTCACTGTACAGACACAGATGTATACACACGCAGTACCTCACTGTACATTATCTCACAGTATCTCACTGGAGAGACAAAGAAGTGTACTCCCATAATGCCTCACTGTAGAGACACAAATGTACCCACCCACCGTTCCTGAAAGTACAGATGCAAAAGTATACACACATACAGTAAATCACTGTTCGGACACGGATTTATGCGCAAACAGTTTTTCACTTTGCAGACAGACACGTTCATACAGAGTACCTCACTGTTCAGACACTGATGTATACACACACAGCACCCTCTGTTCAGACACTGATTTATACACCCACAGTACCTCACAGTAAAGATACAGCTGTACACACGCAGAATATCTTACTGTACAGACACTGTTATATAAACACACAGTACCTCACCGTACAGGCACAAATGTATACACAAAAAGTACCTCATTGTACGGACAGCTGTATACTGTGCATACACAGAGTCCATCACTGTCCAGTATACACCCACAGTACCTGGAAGTACAGACACAGATGTATACACATACAGTAACTCACTGTACAGACACAGATGTGTCCACACACTTTATCTCACTGTACAGACACAAATGTATAAACACACTATACCTCTTACAGACACAGATGTATACACCCACAGTAACCCACTGTACCAATGTGTGCACGCAGAGTACCTCAGTGTACGCTGATGTACACATCCACATTACCTCCCTGTACACAGATAAAACACCCAAACTACCTCACTGTACAGACACTGATCTACACACACACTGGACTTCAATGTACACACACACACACACACACACACACACACACACACACACACACACACACACACACACACACACACAAATTCTGATGTCACATCCATGACGGCATTTCCAAGTGTCACGTGGAAGGTGTGCAAGCCAACCACCAGTGACAGGTCAGACGCGACGGTGTGAAATTACAGTGCACAGTCTGGGTGTGTGGGCAGAGAAGAGTAACACACTTATGGTCCCAGTTTGTGAAATACACCGTGAAATAACCCAGGATGGGTGTTCCTGGGTCTCCTGCCTGTTACAACACTGAGTAAACCTAACCTTTTGTCAATAACATTCTTTCTCTTTCAGGGGCTGTAAATCAGCTGTTAATGCATCCGCCCGGGTGTGAGTCGGTGTTGTCGTTCATCTGCCTTGGACACGCTCGAGATTCACTTCCACCCACTTTCGTTATTCAAAGGCAGCGTAGAACATTTCCATATCCCTGATAAGAATCCCCGCCGGTCTGTAATGAAACCCGAAAATGTTGAAAAAACTAAGCACGTCAGACAGCAACTGTGGGAAAAGAGGCAGGCAAGGTTTCAGATCAAAGACTCCTCAACAGTACTGAGAATGAAGGAAAACAAGTTCGTCTCAGTGGCAGAAAAAGTACGAAGGGCAACGGGTGGTAAAAAAGGGGATGTCTGAAGCAGGGTGAGATGTTGCTCCCATTGAATGGAGAGTTGAGCTCCTTCGTCTGTGTAATGTGTTGCGGATGGTGTGAAGTCCCAGCAACGTTGTGAAGTCTGTATGATTTTTTTATAGACCGACCTCCAGGGACCTGACCAGCATAATCCAGTGTTTCCAGTTTCTCCAGCATTTTCGTTTAAATTTCTAAATTCCTGCATCCGTACTTTCCACACCTCACCCCCTCCCCCCATTTCCGCACAGATCTGTGGTTTTGATTCTCCGTCTCCAGGAATGTATCAGCTTTTACTTTCCTCTTTGTACCTTGTGGTGTTGTTTAAACCCAGATGTTCCGAAGTTGAGTAAATTTTAGACGATGGTCCAGTAAAATGGTGCCGTATTATTGCCAAGACGGAATACATTTCAATTATTGTCCAGGAATTGTCCGAATCTGAGATCAGACCACATTGGGGCGTGGACTTGGGTGACGGTCGAGGCGCAAGTCCGTGTCCTTTCCCCGTCCCTTATTGCTCTGTGAGTGCCATCCCGGCTTTTCCAGAGACCTCACGCCAGATGACTGAAAAGGAGTTGATGAACCGCTGCCGCCTTGTGGGTGTCGGTGCTGCAACAGTGGTGTGTGCTGAGAAATCCCGGGTCTGTGACCCAACGTCAGGCAAGAAAGGCAACACCTGTTCCAGTTGGGAATGGATATGTGAGGTACGAGATTCTGATCCTGGAGGGGACCCTACTGGTCAATGTCGTTTGATATCAGAGGGAACAGAGGAATACGTTGTAGGAAAGGGAACTGAATGAGTTGGTGCGATGTAAATTGAGTATCACACACGGGGACGTAGAGTTAGAGATAAAGTCCCCGTTTTCACAGATTTCACCTGAGATTCCTTGTTGTCTCTTCTGTACGCCTCAGACTTCCGACTTCGTTCATTGGAAACTTCTACCTTCCTCACTTCAAATGAATTTACTGTAAATATAGAGTGTTGGTGCGAGTATGAAATCTGTTGGTTTATGCTCCTGTTCATTCATGTACTATCCTTCAATTGCTCCTGACATCTCATTAGTGAGCTCAGTGTCAGATTCTGAATTCCTTTTCTCCATAGGCTGCAGATTGCTTTGGCTGCTAGAGATGTTGCTTCCCAGTTCAAGAGACCAGGGTTTTATGTTGACCTTGGGTGCTGTCTGTGCTGAGTTTGCGGATTCTCCCTGTGATCGAGTTGGTTCCCTCTGACTGCTCGGGTTTCCACTTTCACCCAAAGAGGTTTATCCGGTTTCCACTCTCACTGAAAGATGCGTGAGTTAGCGGCTACTTTGCTGTTGAAAGCTATACGATGTGTGTAGATTTAAAAAAAGTAGAAACTGGGGAGAATTGATGTGAATGTGGGCAAAAGAGTCTGTTACTCTGGTCCACGCGTCTATGACTTTATTCTTCATAAACGGAAATAATTCTGTCCACAGGTCCTCAAAGGTACTGGGGTCGGTCAGTCAGGTAGCTATAAATGTATGCAGGCGCTTTTCCAAATTACACCAGAAAGGGACGTTATGCTTGAAGTGGTTAAAAAACCAGGGTGGTCACAATTTGAGCATCACGCAGAGTTCTGGTCACCGCATTATGAAAATGATGCAACTGTAGTGGAGGGAGTGCAGGCAAGATCTATGCACCTGTTATCCCGCAAGGAATGTGGGATTTATGAGGAATGGTGAGTGGGTGTGGTACACTCTGTGGAACAGTATTTGAAGGAGATCTTAATCGAGATGTGCATAATATTCGGTCAGATGCAGTAACAGAGCAGCCACCTCCTGTGGCAGCATGTCTGAAATCTGGGTAGGGTGTTACAGAAATATGAAAAAAGAGGGAGGGAAATGTCATTTACATTCACGGTAATTCCCCCGGCACTTTCACCCTGTGAACATCCCGCAGGACACACTCCCTGCCCCAATCCAACTATGACGTCAGCAGGATCATTGCCAAATGCAGTTTCACACGGTCCAATCCGCACTTCACATTCACCCTCGCAGTGCCCATTGCATCTTCAGCCTGCCCTGTCCCCACTGCACATTAACTTCTCCAGGTCCCCACTGCACCTCCACCCTGCCCGGTCCTCACTTCACCTTCACCCTGCCCTTTCCCCACTGCACATTCACCCTTCCTGGTCCCCAGTGCCCGTTGTGAATTCCATTCTCACAACCCTCCTTGTGATTGCGCTCTGCCCTGTGCGTCATCAGTCTCTCCACAGCCCTTTACAGCCCCAGATCTCTCAACAATTGTGGTTTCATCATGCTTGTTCCTGGCGTGTGGTTTATGGAGTCCGCAGCAGACTATGGTTCTCTCTGATGAGAAAATAGTCAAGTGTCCAGAAATGTGGGGCAGCAGGAAATCCATCGTTTTACTCTTCAGTAGAGCCGACAGTTTTATATCGTCATGAAGTACAACAAATGTTATGTTCTTTCCTCTTTCTGACCTTTGATGTCGATGACCAATGGTGTACCTCAGGGATCTGTTCTGTGACCCTTTCTCTTTGTGATTTTTATAAACGACCTGGATGATGAGATGAAGGGATGGGTTAGTAACTTTGCGGATGACACAAAGGTTGGCGGTGTTGTGGATAGTTTCAAGGGCTGTCAGAGGTTACAGCGGGACATAGATAGGATGCAAAGTTGTCTTGAGAAATGGCAGATGCAGTTCAAACCAGATAAGTTTGAAGTGGTTCATTTATTAGTTCAAATATGATGGCAGAATGTAGTACTAATGGTAGGACTCTTGGCAGTGTGGAGGATCAGATGGATCTTGGGGTCCGAGTCCATAGGACGCTCAAAGCAGCTGTGTAGGTTGACTCTGTAGTTAAGAAGGCATATGGTGCATTGTCCTTCATCAATCGTGGAATTGAATTTAGGAGTCGAGAGGTATTGTTGCAGCTATATAGGACCCTGATCAGACCCCACTTGGAGTACTGAGCTCAGTTCTGGTTACCTCACTACTGGAAGGATGTGGAAGCCATAGAGATGGTGCAGAGCAGATTTGCAAGGATGCTGCCTGGAATGCAGAGAATGCCTTATGCAAGCTGTTTGAGGGAACTCAGCCTTTTCTCCTTGGAGCGACGGACGATGAGGGCAGACATGATAGAGATATATAAGATGATGAGAGGCATTAATCAGGTAAATTCGTTTTGTGAGGGTTAGCATTGTTTTCCACGTCACGGACACCTTTCTCAATCGAGCTGCTCTCACCAAATACGTGCAGCAACATCTGTAAAACGTGGCCATTTCCAGTTAAAACCGGGATTTCTTTTTTGTCAGATGCTGTAAACTTCACTTGTGTTACCGAAGTGGACTTTCCTCAATGAATGGGCATGAGATGAAATTTTTTGCACGACCTTCATTGGAAATGCGATATATTCCGGATCAGCTTACATGACACCATGATTCCTTCCATTACACTTCTTCAGTTGCCACAGAGGATGTGCACTCGTGTACCAGGGATAGACAATCGGGCGATTTGAAACGTAAATGTCCCATTGTAACAATCAAATCGGCCGCACCTAATTCGCTGGTCTAGATTCCCACGTTAAAACAATGATTTAAAATATAAGTTTACCAATGGAACAATCACAGTGTAGGCTCTTAATTCTTTGATAATGCTGCCCTAATCAGTTGAATAAATTTAGCTTGCTTCTGTGGAAATTGCAAGCTATTGACGTTCATGGACCTGGCTCTATGGATTTGTGGACATTTACCAAACATACGAATCGTTTAGCACATTTATTTCTACACTCAAAAGAAGTTGCAAACTTAATTACAAAGTTGTCTATTTAATGTAAACAGATATTTTACACCGTTCTTTAGCTCCTCTCGCAATTTACTATGTGACAGTGTGTAGATACACGTGTTGGTGCAGGTACAAAGAAATTGCAACATGAACCCAAACTGCTGCAGGATAAATAGTTTTCAGCTTGCCAGGTCATCGTCGACACAATGAAGGGTATCCACAAGATAAAATTTGCTGATAGAGCGAACAACAAAATCATTGACTTCCTCCGCATCTCCACCTCTGGATCCTTCTGATACTCGTTGTTGCACCTGAGTCCCCTGCAAACTCTGTTTGCCGCTATAATATGTCTGGCGGTTAAAACATTGAACAATAGAATTAAACCAATTGGCAATAAAGGTGTAATGATGCTTTTAAACAACTGGTATGCTTTCCACACTGATGAAGTAAAAGTATTCGGCATTGGTGATGCAGCGCCAAGGGACGTTGTCAATGATAACATAAGGTTCCACTTAAAAATAAAATGGAATACACCTCGCACAGCTCCCTATACCCACAACTGCAATCACCACGGTCGCTACCTTTTCCGTACAAAATCTTTCTCGGAGCTTTTGACTGCAAATTGCGATACAGCGATCGAACGTGAAAGACACCGTGACCCAAACAGAACAGTCCATGGTTGCGAGCCTCAGGACAAATGTCACCACGCAAATTGGAGTAACAAGCAAAGCAGGGGCATAAATATAGATATTATTGATTTTTTCCAGTAAAACAGAAATGATAACGCCCACTAGATCAGCCTTTGTCATTCCCACCAGGTGAGGGTGATGCATTTGGAGAGTCCGCATTTTCCCCGAGACAGGATCACAATCGCCATTAAATTCACTGCAAAGAAAAAAAGTACAATTTAGTTTCAAGAACACCAAACCTGATCGATGGAAAATGCGTTGTGCGGTGGGGTCAGGTTTGGTCAGGTAAGGCTGGCTTCGAACTGGAGAGTGGAAATCCAGTCCATTCGGTACCCGGCGATGCACTTCAACTTGGCACCCGAGTGACAGTTGAGATGACAACGTTCCAACAATTTAGAACGGAGACTCCGAAGTCCACGACAAATACCGGTAAGCGGTTGATTGACAAAGTTATTGAAACTGGACCCATCATTGAGGCTGCGAACTGCGAAGTGACCATTGATAGCGAGAAAAACAAGGACTTCGGGAAACTTTCAACTTCAGGAAAGGGAAGTGTTAAAATTAAAACTAGCAAAAAGGAGGCCAATAGGGGAAACTGGACATTTTTCATGTCGTTGTTTCAACTGAAGACATATCGACAAATATCGAGGAAATGTTTGCTATGTTGAGGTAAAATGAAAAGACCCGCGTCTCGCAGATAAACTTGGAAGCTCACTGAAAGAGGTGTGGCGATGGTAAAGGTTTTCTTTTCATTGCATTAGGGGTCGAAGTCTTTGTATTGATGCAGACTCAGAACTACAACAACATCGACTGGAAATGCTACGGAGAGTTGAGCAAGGTAAAATGCTGTAACAATGTCTATATTAGCACTAACTCAATTGATGCAATTGATACAAGAACCAGACATTAATAACGTTCAGCAATAACTGAAACTAAAACATATCTTTGAAACGTGAACGGTCTAGAAAGAGTCAAAACGCGATGCAGCATAAGTAATGGTGCGACAATGCTGCAGCGCAGCAGGTACAGCAAGAATAAAGAAGAGCACATAAAACAGTGAGCGTCAGTACCTTACCAGGGATACCAACCGCTGCCAGTACAGGGTAGAATAATCTCGCAATGTGGTAAATTGCCGGATATCCCATTTTCTTTGTAAAGCAGCGATCAGTTGATCTGCCCATATGTACTGCAAATTGGTTTGAAAGCTCTTACACAGTGGAGGAAAAGTGCACTGAGCTAGGTAATGTGACCACTTACTCAATTAAATCAGGCACAGCCCACTGAACAAACAGTTCAGGGGAACTATTTTAATGCATTCTGTCACCGTGCAATGAAATTCGCTGTTTGAGGTAATTACAAAAACAATCAGATGTAACATTTTTTGTTGTCAATTTCAGGGGCGAATGTTGCACGTTTCATTTCTATGGGCACGTTTCAGCTGTTTGAATGGAACGATTCTTGAGCACATTTTGATTACATGGACAATCATCTTCAAGTAAGTATGTTTGTAACAGTAGACGCAGCACAAGAGCTTCTCAAATTCACAAAGGGAATTTCCTTTGGCATTTAAATGAGTTGAACGTTTTCTTGGAAGGGGAAGATACACATCTTCGCTTTGCCTTCTGATGGGTTTAGTGCGACATGTAATAGTCACAGCGCATCATATTTAACTCAAATGAGGATTTATCGATTTCGTTAACACTATCTCTCAATCATTCAGGGTAGTGTAGAGATTAGCGTAGCGCTTTGCAGCGCCAGCGTCCCGGGTTCAATTCCGGCCACTGCCTGCAAGGATTTTGTATGTTCTCCCCGTGTCTGCGTGGGTTTCCTCCGAATGCTCTGGTTTCCTTTTACTTTCCAAAGACGTAGGGGTTAGGAAGTTGTGGGCATGATATGTTGGAGCCGGAAGCGTGGGGACACTTTCAGACTGCCCCCAGAACATTCTACGCAAATGATGCATTTCAGTGTGTTTCAATGTACATGCGACTAACAAAAATATCTTATCTTACCTTGTATTATATGAACACATCACACAGATAGGGAGGTCATCGAAAACAGATGAATGGGTTCTTTCACGAAAGTAGATCTAGTCTTTGGGCAAATTGAATACAAACACTTTGCAGCATGGAACTGCATCATTGGACTCAAAGAAGCCGAATCTCTTCCAGCAAATATCTGACCACCTCACGTCGCACCATTGACATTGAATGCAGTCGCCTGTGTTTCTATTATATTCAGACATTAATCAGCACTGTTCTTTTGCAGATTTTACAATGCTTTGAATATACCACAATGTTGTTCATTGGTTTCATGTCCGAAACAATGCATTGACTCAAGAAGGTGATCTGCCCACGGATTCTTATGCTTGTAGCGATATTTTTCCTCATTTCCTTTAAGTGTCTTGCATAGAAGTCGTCAGTAATCTATTCACCCGTAAGGGGAGAATTAAATATCATAATTAATATTTGATTCCTCCACAGTATATACAAGTGCGCGGATAACAAAGTAGCTTCTGAATTGGATTGCTGTGTCTGCTGAGCCTGGCTGGATGTTGAACGATTGGTCAGTCTCGACCTGCGCTGTTTTCATGGTGGCATTTTCTTTCGCACCTGCTTCCCTTCGCACTGCTCATTGCTTCCTAAAAAATTTACAAGCTGGGAAGACAAATTGGCTGCTTGACCACTGTGGTAAACGTGTTTTATTCCAAAGCTTGCTGTCTGTTTTCAAATTGTGTGTCGGCCGCAAGGTCACAAGAGACAAGGTCCCACTTGTCACCATGGAAATGTGCTAGGATAAGGTGTTTTAATTGTGCAGAAGCGGTTGGAATCGCGACCAGACCTGAGGAACAGACATACTCACAGAACAGCGGAACTGGCTGTTGGACCTCTGGAGTTTCCTCCAGCACTGTAGCTCAGTACTGAGTGATTGATCAGTAGTCTTTCTATTCTTTCCTTGTCTGTTTCTTTTGGTTAACAAGTAGTCCTTACATAATTCTAATGAAGTAGTTTTTGTAAACTTTAACGCGCGTAAATTCCCTCCTTTATTTGCGGAAACCTCCTGCTGCTGAATCAGAAACAAAAGAAAGGAATTTTAAAATAGTTTCGTTCCGTCCTCCAAATACATTGTCATTTTACGGTGCTCTGTTTTGAAAATTGTCAATATGTGATACTCCTTGCGTGCTGGTTAAAATCCCACATTGACGTGTTTCAGTCACTGTGCCGCATAAACGTGAAATAGTTCCGTCACTTTACCCTGTCGCCATGAGATTGAGGCACTTTACACCAATTGACAAGTGTCCGATTTGGTGTATCACCAGGAGTGAGGGAGTTGGTCTTTGATTTCTGTACATTGGCACATCAGTTGCCCTGTTTAAATTCTGTTTCACCGCCGCACCTAACAACCACAATCGTCAGTAGTAATGTACGTTCTCTCTGGTTTCGAAGGCCCCGCTTATAGCCAGTAAATGCAGCTTTGCACTCCAATCTCCCGTGCACTGCGACTGCGTGCCCGGTTCGGACCAGTCTGCCCAAGAATGCAGGATTTGAATTCCAGTCGCTCTTGCATAAGAGACAGAATTATCGCTGACACTGACAGGTTGTGAAGGGGATTGGCGTGTCCCTCCCGAATAAGTCTCACATCTAATTATCACCTGATATATGTCATAATTACAGCACATGTAAAACAGACGTCTCTTAACTTCCAATCGATCGTTCAATGTGTGACGGGCAATGCTGATGTAAACACTTCTCGCTGTGTTCTGCACGCTGTCAACCTCACTACAGAGCAAAGGAAAAAAAATATCCAGTTCTCCTGCCATTATAGAAGCTCGATTCTGCAGTTTATAAAATGGTCCTTGATTTGCTTAATATCATCTTAAGTGACTGTGATTAAGGCAATCTATCCCTCTTGCAGTTTCTCGCACATGTGACTACTCTGTCCTCTACTAATATCTCTCCAGCTTAATAGAACCACATTTTCTTGGCTGTTGTCATTGGCAAAAAAAAGACATCTACTTCCAGCAACTTCATAATTATGGCCGGCATATCACAAGATCACAAGACAAGGGAGCAGAAGCAGGCCATTCGGCCCATCGAGTCTGCTCCAATGAAAGGGAAATAGAAATGAGAAATGGGGAATGGGGGAAGAAGAAGGAAATAAAACTATTCTAATCCCAATTACCGGCCTTATCCCCATATCCCTTGATATCCTGAATATTTAGATATCTATCTATCTCCTCCTTGAACGCCCCCACTGATCTGGCCTCCACTGCTGTACGTGGCAATGAGTTCCACAAATTCACCACCCTCTGGCTAAAGAAAATTTTCCACATCTCTTTCTTGAAACTGTACCCTCTAATTCTGTGCCCTCAGGTCCTGGACTCACACACCAAGGAAAACAGCCTAGCCACATTTACTCTGTCCTTTCCTATCAATATTTTATATGTCGCTATGAGGTCCCCTCTCATTGTCCTGTACAGTCCAAAAGCCGACAAACGCTGCTCATACGAAAGCCCTTTCATTCCTGGAATCATCTTCGTAAATCTCCTCTGAACCCTCTCCGACGTCAACACATCCTTCCTAAGATGTGGGGCCCAAAACTGCGCACAATATTCCAAATGAGGCCTCACTAGTGCCCCGTAGAGCCTCATCAACACTTCCTTACTTTTAGACACTATACCTCTCGAAATGAATGCCAACATAGCATTCGCTTTCTTTACCACCTTACCGACCTGGTGGTTAACCTTTAAGGTATCCTGCACGAGTACCCCCAAGTCCCTTTGTACTCCCGTGCTTTGGATTTTATCTCCTTCTAGATAATAATCTGCCCGCTTATTTCTGCTTCCAAAGTGTACTACTGCACATTTCCCTACATTGAATCTCATCTGCCATTTCCTTGCCCATTCTCCTAAACTGTCTAGGTCCCTCTGCAAACTTCCTATCTCTTCAATACTCCCTACTCCTCCCCCTATCTTGGTTTCATCCGCAAAATTAGCCACGAAACCATTTATTCCATCATCCAAATCGTTAATGTACAAGGTAAAAAGGAGCGGTCCCAACACCGACCCCTGCGGCACACCACTAGTAACCGGCAACCAACCAGAACGAGATCCTTTTATTTCCACTCTTTGCTTCCTGTCAACCAGCCAATGCTCCACACATTCTGTTATCCTACCCGTAATTCCATGACCTCTCATCTTATTAATCAGTCTCTTGTGAGGCACCTTATCAAAGGCCTTTTGAAAGTCTAAATACACAACATCTACCGCCTCTCCCTTATCCACCTTACCTGTGATTTCTTCAGAAAACTCCAATAGATGATCAGGCAGGATCTTCCCTTCACAAAACCATGTTGGCTAGGACCTATACTGCCCTGTGCCTCTAGGTATTCCGTAACCCCGTCTTTGAGGATAGATTCCAATAGGTTTCCCACCACTGACGTCAGACTAATAGGTCTGTAATTTCCTTTATGCTGCCTCCCACCTTTCTTATACAACGGAACTACATTTGCGACCCTCCAGTCCTCCGGAACCACGCCGGAATCTATCGATTTCTGGAAAATTATCGCCAATGCCTCCGCTATCTCTAAAGCCACCTCCTTCAGAACCCGGGGATGCACCTCATCCGGTCCGGGAGACTTATCAGTCTTTAGTCCATTTGGTTTTCCTAGCACCTTCTCCCTAGTAATCTTAACTGAACTCAATTCCATTTAGTGAGACTCCTGACTAACCGGCACGTTGCTGATATCCTCCACGGTGAAGACCGATGCAAAATATTCATTGAATTCCTCTGCCATCTCTCTATAGTCCATTATAATAGCTCCTGCACCGTTATCAATTGGTCCTATATTAACCCGTGTCTCTCTTTTACACCTTATGTATTAAAAAAAAACTATTAGGATCCTTTCGAATGTTATACGCCAACTTCCTTTCATAATTCATCTTTTCTTTCCTAATTACCTTCTTAGTTTCTCTCTGCAGGTTTTTAAAAGCTTCCCAGTCTTCTGTTTTCCCACTAATTTTTGCTTCTTTGTACGCCGCCCCTTTTGCTTTTATTTTAGCCTTCACCTCTCTCGTTATCCACATTTGTGCCTTTTATCCATTAAAAACCTTTTTTTCTTGGAATATATCTATCCTGCAATTTCCTTATTTTCTGTAGAAATTCCTTCCATTTCTCCTCTGCCGTCCCTCCAGCCAGCTTACTTTTCCAATCAATTAGGGCCAACTCCTCTCTCATACCATTGTAATTTCCTTTGTTCCACTGAAATATCGATACACCAGTTATCAGTTTCTCCTTCTCAAACTTGAAACTGAACTCAGTCATATTGTGATCACTGGTTCCCAGTGGTTCCTTTACCTTTAGTTCCCTAATCACCTCCGGTTCATTACACAGCACCCAATCCAAAACTGCCGATCCCCTGGAGGGGTCTTCAACAAGTTGCTCTAGAAAAACGTCCCTTAGACATTCCACAGACTCCCTCTCCTGAGTACTACCGCCATTCTGGATTTCCCAGTCCACCTTCATGTTAAAATCCCCCATAATTATCTTCACATTGTCACTCTGGCATGCTTTTTCTATCTCAAACTGCAACTTATCGTCCACTTGCTGACTGCTATTAGGGGACCTATATATGACTGCTACTATTGTCCTTTTACCCTTTAAGGTTCTCCCCTCGGCCATCTTCTCCATCATTTCTACCTGCTATCTGTTCGCAATATCATCTGAGTACATGGTGGTGATCATGTTAAACGCGAACACTGCCGATTATGTCTCACCTCTCTGTTGACTGTCCAGTGATAGATGAAAATTAAGTCCAAAGATGTAAGAGCAAGTAAACCATCTTCAGTTCACCAATACATTCTGTTACCTCCAAATGTATCTATGTCTCTGGTCACATCTGAACCAAAACCAGGCTGATCATAATATTTCGTTCTGAGATTATTTTGACCTACATTACAGCACTTTCGCGGAAACTGCCTACTTAAACTTCTGTAAGATCTCCCAACTCCATGCCTGTTTTACCTCTTCCAATTTTCATGGCCTCATCCACACTTCTGTTCGCGTGCAATTAATAGTGCACGCATTTCTGACCAACAACATTTTTCCACTCTCCATAAACGGGAGGATATCCGAAACACCGCACCTCCTGTCCAAACTCCCTCCAATTACAGCCAATTCATCGCTCCTGTCCTTGGGTGAACTACATTGTCTCCCACGTAAGCAATGCTTTGATTTTAAAACTCTCACCCGGTATATAATTATTTCATAAAATCTACCCTCCCCATTGCTGTCAGCGCCTTCAGCCACATATTACTCAGAATATCTGTCTTCCACTTCCCGTCTGTAGACACAATCCATCCAGTATTAGTGATCGTGTCTATGTAAGACAAAGAGACAAGCTTTAGGTTCCACTCCTTCTCATTCGTCTTTTAATCATGTGATTAAACTGGAGAGAGTGCAGATGTGATTCACCGGGATTTTGCCTGGGATGGGGTATTTCCACAGCGAGGCAACAGGTTAGGCTGGGTTTATTTTCCTTCGACCAAAGAAGGCGAGGCGATTGAGAGACCTGATGGACGAAAAAGTAATCTAGGGCAGTCATTGGGTAGATATTGAGAACCATTTTCCCACAGCAAGGATCCGATAGCCAGCGGGCGCAGGCTGAATGTAAGAAGCAAAATATTTTGCATGGACTTGCCGAAGAAATTTTCACACAAACGGCGATGAATTCTGATTCTGGAACGTACTGACCAAGAACGACATCCGGGGAACAATTCTCACAACACTTGTGAAGGATTTAGATTATCACTTGCAACGACATAGTACTGAAGGCTACGGGCGTGTTCAGGGAAAGGAGATTAGGGTAACCAATTGTTCTGACGGAACCTTGGGTGCAGAAAAGTCACTGCCTGTGCTGTATGACTTTATGGCTCTTTGATTACATGTGGAACATTGTCAAATGCCAGACTGATATCACAAGCAGTCCCCTCATTAACAGATCTGATGCTAAAAGAAAGCAATCAACTGAGTCAGCAAGTCGAACCCGAACACTCTGACTAATTTGACCAACTCTGCCTTTTTAGCTGAAGATTAATCCTGTCCTTCATTGGTTTTACCAATAACGTCCCCGCCACTGACGTCAAGACTCACAGTCCTGTAATTGACTAGCTTATTCTCTTGGTTCTACATGAATAGGGCTACGGCATTTGTTATCGTCCAGTCACCTTGAGCTTCAACTGGGGAAATACAAGATTGTTTGGACATGCTGTCCTCAGTTTTACCCTCACAGGTACACGATGGACATGAACTCCCATTTTTATATTCTTTTTTGCATGAACCCTACTTGTCCGACGTGGACACCTGCAAGTAGCTGCTTCCTATCACCTTTTCCAGGTGTTGTTCTATGACATTGAAACGCATGATCAAACTTCCATACGGTCCTTATCCATTTTCACAACAGCCTTAAATATTACGTAGTTATCGTCACTACCTTGAAATATTCTCACAGACATTCCAATTTCTAGCCCTGCGACATCGCCTCAGAAATGCTGCCGTACTTCCCCTTCTCCAGTGGCGCCATCGACAAACCGACTCATAAAACTCTCCTGGATGCACTTTCAAAATTTCACCCTCATCCGCACCTTTCAGATTGATGAAATCCCAGTTAATATGGGACAGGTTGAAATCACCGGGAATCATAACTAATTTTCCAACATCTCTGTGATTTGGGTAAGTATCTGCTCCTCTATCTCTTGCTGGTATTTAGGAGACGGATGGTCCGCCTCACCCTCCGCCGCCGCAAAATAATTCCCCCCCCCCTTGTATTTCTGAGTTCTACCCATTTGGCCGCATTTGAAGACTTCTTAATGTCCCCCACTTCACCTCAAAATTGTCTTACGCAAGCAATATTGCAATGGCGCCTGCCGTCTTGCATCCATAGACCACCCTGACAACACGCGTGGTTTCGACACCCTTCGACATCCACTCCTACCCTTCCTTCCACCGCTCTACAGGAAGGGTCTCAGTGTCCAGACATTGACCACCCTCCCCCCACACTCCAGGAATTTGCAAACATACTAAATTCCTGCACGACATTCCTATACCCGAGTGGGTTACAGCCAGCAGAAATTTTGAGCTACCTGAAATACTACGCTTTTTCATTAGCAACTTCCAGCAGATTTGTGGGAACTTTTACCTTCGTTTCAAATGAGTCCTGTTGAAACAATGGCAGGGCTTCCCCAAGGCACTGCCTCTTCAACATACACGGAAAGAAATTTATCACCTGTCCCGGAGCAGAACGAAGTACGTAGCAACGTTAGTGCTCTGTAATCGGTCTCTGAAATTCATGACATTGACAACAGCGGAATGAACAGTGTTTTACCTCAACCGTATTGGAGACCCGTCTCAAAGGATGGAGCCCACGGGATTCAAGGCAGATGGCAAATTGTGTTCCAAACTGGCTTGCAACATGACACAGTGATTGATGATGGAAACTTGTTCTCTAATTCACCACTAAATCATCAACAACAGTAAATCGTCCACAACTCAGAGAAAGCTTGATATAGTCCACAAAAGGAAGCCTGTTTGATTGGCGCACCGTCAATTATTCATTTCCCTGTGTCTGCAGTATAACCATGTGCATTGTTCAACCAGACAGCACCTCTATCACCAAGGACAATGGTAGTGGGGGCAGGGAAACATTAGCACCAACGAGTTTCCGTACAATTCGGGTACTGTTTATCTGGAAATCTATCACCACTTCTCCACTGTTCTTCGGTCAAAGTCTTTTCATACACCGCCGGCAGAGAGCAGCCTTCTCAACGGCAATTTGAAGTTGGTAATAAATGATGCTTTCGTAACAACACGCAGATCCCAAAAAAATTAACAAATCAAACCAATCAACCAGCATTGATCAACTATCCCATCGGGACACAAGAGGGCGCAGTTCGCAATAAGAATAGCGTAGTATGAATCGGGATGAAGTGCGTTAGCATCAAGTGGCAGCTGCTCACACATTGTGGATAAAAGTAGCAGAGAGGAAAACTGGAATCAAAAGGAAATGTATATCTGATAGCGATCACCGGAAATCCAGAGTGTTCAAAGGATGTGAGCGGCGAAAGCGTGCTCTCCGTTGTGGGACTTTCTCCAACGTGCCCATGACTGCAGCTCGGTCCGGTTCCACAATGGATGCAGAATGGCAGAGTGGAATGGGCAGGCACGGTAGTGAAGCTGTTTGCGTAACGCTTTACAGCGCCAGCGGCACGGGTTCATATCTGTAAGGAGTTTGTCCGTTCTCCCCTTTTCTGCGTGAGTTTCCTCCGGATGCTCAGGTTTCCACCCATATTCCAAAAACGTACGAGTTAGGAAGTTGTGAGCATGCTATGCTGGCGCCGGAAGTATGGCGACACTTACAGGCTGCCCAAAGAACACTCTACGCAAAAATATGTATTTCACTGTGTGTTTCTATGTACATGTGACTAATAAAGATATCTTATCTTATCTAGAGTGGTGAGCTGCATAAGCAGAAAGAACTGCCCTTGAAAGGTGATTAAGAGTTGTGAATTAACTTAAGCACATCCTCAGCTCTGCAACACAATTGGTTTGGTGATGAATTGGAAAGTTAGAGGACAATGAATAGAAGAAGGGGCGCGGGTTGTTTCATTTTTAGAGACGCAGAGACTAGTGGACGACGATGTGAGTCTGTAAGCAACAAGGACTGGTCAAGCAGGATTTCATGGAGGTGTAATTAGGTCGCGGAACTTCCCACAGAAGCACAGAGCGAGATTAATATGTTATAGTGTGATGGCGTTCATCACAACATTGGATAAACTACAAAAAATCGTGATTAATGTTAATATCGGAAAAATAGACAGAACCAAACGTCAATGGTGCGAGGTGAGGTGGTAAAGTCTCTCAGTTGGAGAAGTGCAGGTACATCGGGCTGAGCCTCCCATTTCTGTGCCATAAAACGTAGCTCCGGCTGTGCCTTTCCAGTTCTGTGAATAGGGATTATTTGTGTTCATCATAGGAAGCTGCAGTATAGGTGTGGATGAGTTGTTGTCTTCAGTACAAAGATACTGCTAAGGGAATGCAGTATCTTAAAACTAACTTGAATGCATTTAGCTGTTACTGTGACTTCGAGCACGAAAATATCCAGAAAGCAATATGGAAGAATGAATCTTCACTTTCAAGGAAGACGTGTACTTCATTTCAACTGCCAAACGAAAATCTCTTTCTTAATTTCAGAAGCGAAAGAGGCTCCGCCAACTGTTACATATGATGCATATTTTGAGCTGAGTGTACACGTTAAAAGTAATACTTATCCAAAGAATTGTTCGATTTCAGTAGGAACCAAATTCCCCACGAGGAACCAAATTCATTACACAAACGCACAATGAATAAAATAGTTTACCGTAAATGTTTGTTCAGTGGGTTGTGCCTTATGTGATTGAGGAGATCGTCACACTAATTACTTCAATGGAATTCCTATCTCTTTTGTTAGAGTCTGATGAACCAATTACTCATTCATGTGGGCAGGTGGAACGTTTTGTACAACTGATGCTGCTTCATACAGAAAATGGGATGTCCAGCAATTTACTGCATGGTGAGCATTTTCTGTCCTGTACTTGCAACGGTTGTTATCCCTGGTAAGATATTGTAGCTGGTTCCTATGGGTACGGGTACCTCTTCCGACTGGACAGCCTGAGCTGAGAATTGTCGTCTTCATACCCAGCACAGGTGCTGCCTCACCTGCGGAATTTCAGTGAAATTTTAAGTTTACGTTCGACAAGCATATCTCTTCAGCCATGTCAACAAGTGAGAACTTTTGTATTATATCTGTCTAAATATCTTTCCAAAATCCAGAATAACGTAAAAATTCTCCTGGTTTCCCCGTTGGTGATATTTCCTTTTTTTTCTGTGGTACCAGTTCCCAAACATGTTATGCCTGAAGGAACGATCTCCTTGAGTTCGAGTCCACTTCGTTATCATTATCAATGCTCCATTCAACATTTTCATCTTCAATAGAGGGACAAGTCTCGATCATTGGGAAAATCAGCAGCTCACCGGTATGTTAGGGACTTCAGATCTCCCGCTATAAACTCTGGAGAGTTGCCGACGCAACTGTCGCTCCGGTCCGCTGTCATCCTCCGGATGGAGTGTAACGGCGGAGCCCGGACGGACTGCACTTCCTCGCTAAGCTTCTAAGCCAGCCATTTCCAGTGTAGAATCGGAGGAATAGGAACCATTCGGCACGGTCCGACGGATTGGACAAGTGAAACGGATCAGTTTTGGAGCGGTTGATATAACTCTTTTTCTTTGCCCTTGCAGTTAATTTAATGGCGATTTTGATTATTTTCTCGGGGAAAATGTGGACTCTGCAAATGCATCACCCGGAACCTGGCGGGCATGGCAACAGCAGATCCCATGGTGATTGCCGTCGTTGCTGTTGTGGAGCAGACTAATTGTATCTATATTTATGCCAATTTATTGCTCCTTACCCCGATCTGTGCCTTGACCCTTGCACTGAAGTTTGGAACCAGGCACTGCTCCGTTTGTCTCACCGTGGGTTTCACTTTCGATTGATCTATCGCAATTTGTTGTCAAAAACTGCGGGATCTACGCTGCACCGACAGAACAGCGACTGTGGTTATGTTGACAGTGGTTGGAGTGAGCTGCGTGAGATGTGTCCCGTTTTATTTTATGGTAGAGCCTGCAATCATATTAAACAACGTGCCATGGCGCTGTGTGTTTACAGATGAATACATGACTTCATCGGCGCGGAAAGGATTCGAGTTATTGGACAGTAGCTCAACACCACTGTTACCAATCTGTTTAATTCTGGCATTCAACGGTTTAACAGTCCGACATATCATTGTGGCAAATGAAGTCCGCAGCGGATCCGGAGCAGTAAGAATCAGAAGGATGAATAGATGGAGAAGCGGAGAAAGTCAATGATTTTGTTGTTCTCAATTTCAGCCAATTTCTTCGATGGCCTGGCAAGTGCAAAATTATTCATACCCAGACAAGTATTTGAATACCCCGACATATATACTAAAAGAGTTCGTATATATGTTGCAAATACTCAGTATGTGTGCCAACACATGAATCTATATACTGACACAGAGGAAGTTACATTAAATGGACAGCTGTGTAAATAACGTACAACTTCAATTCCAATTTTGCGGAGCATTGAAATTAATGTTCGTGGAATCATTGGATTCTACAGAAGGAATCTGGCCCTTCGGCTCAATCCCTGTCTACCGGCCAATATACCTCTGTACGCTTAATCCATGTACCTCCGTTTCGGCCATATCTATCTGATAATTTCCCATTTCTGTACCTGTCCAAATGTATTTTAATCTTTACAACTGTACGTGGCTCTCCCACCTCTTGTCAGTTCATTGCATTTAGCCATAAACTTTTGTGAGGAAAAACCTGCCCCTGTTAACCTGTTAAATCGTAATGCCGATATATTTCAGTATATCACTGTTCTCCTTCCTGAACTCACCAGATTCTGTGTCCTTATCCACGGTAAATACAATAACTAATGATGGCATGTGTCTAACCATCGGACACCTATTTTATACATCGAAGGCTGAATCATTAGTTCAGTTAAGATGGGAAACTTGGGCAAAGAACAACGTTCTGGCGATGTGATTGTTGGTAGAATTTTTTTTTCTAACACACAGTATTATTGACCTCTGGGACTTGAGTGGACATCCTTCTGTGGTTACTGTGGAAATTTGACTCAAATTTCTAGTGTCAGGCCAAGTGTGTTCGAATCGAATGGTTTCCATGGCAATAGAACACATGCTTTTGACGAACTTCCGTCTTGACACAACTGAAGTATAAAAGTGATAGAAAAAATATAGACCGTCTAAACCGAAGATGATTGTGTTTTGCACTTTGTTGCGTACTTATGGCGCTGGAGGGCGTGGTATCGACATGGGCCCGTTATGTGAAAATGAAAGTCAGCTTTTGTAATACAGCATTGCTGATTGAAGTTTTGTGGGGCACACTGGTCTTATCGGTCTGGGTTTTATCGGTCTCGGTCTGCTCAAATTAGATTTTAGGCCCAAATACTGGTCTCAAGGCGCCTTCCGGTTTTTCTCCACTCGGCCGGGGCACCCGGACCTCGCCCACTGAAGGATCTCCCACCTCGTCGGACATCCTTTTCGCCGAGCACAGACTCTAGTACTTTATCTTACATTATTCACTATTACTTTTGCAGCATTTCAGAGGTTATAATTCTCCCGCAGATTTTATTGGTCACTTCTCTTTCGCACACAGATGTCAACTGCAAACTGGGATCTCTTATGTTCCTCTACTGACGCATATCTCGCCACAATATATTTTTCTTATTCACTTGTCTTTTCTTCAGAATCCGTGATGACAAAGTGATCTCTCCACATTAGGCCTTAGTGTACACCGTCACGTGACACCAGACGACTCTAAATAATTAACACAGATAATACAGAGCTCAGGATTAATCATTGGCCCAGGTGGTTCACCAGTAGTAACAGGACGCACAACAAAAATGGACAGTTCATCCATTACGTGCGGTATTACTTCCTGAAACGTCCGAGTCTCCGTGACAGAATGGAGCTCCAATTTGTACCCAAACTTCCTTTTCTATGATGTTCTTCAGATCTGTACATGGATTTTCATCGCAGTTTCGTGGCATTGAATGCTTAGATTTAAAAGGCAGAAATAGTATTTGGATGTGTGTTTGACGCTGTACTTGTCAGGCTGTCCGATTTTAATATCAAATATAGTGGATGATAGACCATAAAAATGAAGTACAAGAAAACAGAAAATGCAGTGGTCTTCAGCATATCAGGAAACATCAGTGGAAAGAGAAATAAGTCCGATGTTTCACGTCGATGGTCCTTCATTTGAATCGGGTAAGCAAGTCATCAATCCACCCAACATACAAAAACATGCACATTAGAAGAAATACGACTTAAGACCCCTAATTACTGCTCCGCCATTCATGGGTTCATGGCTGTAGCGCCACATCAGCACTCCTGTCTTCGCCAGATAATCTTGCATCCTCACGTTTATCGACGTCATGTCACTCTCCAATAAAAATTATTGACCGCTCCGACCATGCTTCTCGGTCTTGTGAGGGAAATAAAATGAGAAAAAAAACACACTTCACAACAAAAACTTTAGTTTCAGTTGTGAGGAGATGATGTCAAACTTGGATTGATTTCTCCTGAGTGTCAGGAGCTGAGGAGCGACCAGATACAAGTATTCGAAATTATCAACGGCATATAGAGAGTAAGTAGTTATGGATTTTGTTCTCTGGTGGAAATGTCAAACACTGGAAGATGCAGCATTAAGATGAGAGGGCGAAAGTTCAGATATGATTTACGGGACGATGTTATTTCACAGACTGGTAGGTGCCTGTTAAGAGCTATCGGGGAATTTATGGATGCAGATACAATGGCTACGTTTAAGAGACATTGAGACAGGCTCATTAGCAGTTGGGGATAGGATGGATGAAAGCTATGCGCTGGTCAAGAACCCAAACCCTAAGACATTGTGAGACGAAGGGTCTGTGCTATGCTGTTCTATGTTCCATATAAAATAGCCACATACCCCACGGTTAGTTTAGTTTAACGAACATTTCAATAAATGAAATCGTATTTACAATGATAAAAACAATTCCAACTTCTGTGTCTGACTCCGCTTCCGTGTCCTGAGCTTCTCAGAGTAAAGTCTCAGACCCCTTTTTCGACCACACCCTCAACGAATTAAAGGTTAATAAAGGATGTCATGATATTGCACCGGACCTGTTGCCAGCCAGAGTCCTTCCATTGATCGGCAGTATAGAATCGACGAAGGTTAAAATTTGTTTATTTCAACACTGCCGCCATTCACCGCACTTAATGCTTACAGCAAAAAGAATTACAGGAATTAACGGGCCTGAAGAAGTGCGGAGCATAACTCTCTGCACAGCATATACGGCGGGCAGTGCCAGTAAATGAACATCTTAAATTATTCGAAATACGTATACATTCGGTGAATATATTATAATGAAATTGATCATTTTGGTACGAAGGTATTATAAAGTGGAAGGCACTGCACTGAGGTGGCTGTCGATCAGATTTACAGAGATATTGTTTGGACTGTAAAATTATTGCCATAAAAAGATCGGAAACATTTGATTTGCTTTATTTGGAACAGAGGAAAGTGAGATTAGACGTAATTGAGAACGATGTTGCTCTGAGACTCAGTGGTGGGAGGATCTTTTAGGCAAAACCGAGATGGCTGGGTGTGTAGAGCGGTCGGAGACACATAACTGAGATGTGTCAAGTTGCAGGAGGCTTGGGCAGCGCCAATACGAAGGAAATATTTCCATTAACAAAAAAATAGTGAACAGTAACATAAAGAAACTGGTTGCGTTGTAAAGGGGATTTTTTGTTCATGTAGATGGCCTGAGCAGTGCATCGGATAAATCAAAAGATTGACAAAATAAGCAGAAACATTGGTGTGTGGGAGAAGCATTAAAGGCGAAGGATGGTGTAAACCAGTGGCAACCGGAATAGGAAGAGTTCGTTGAATAGAACTGTCATAATTCCAGCAAGGACAATGTCAGATTTTTCTAAACTTGCTCTGGGTGCACATCACCATCAGAACCTCGGCGAATTCTACGGAATGTTCTATAAACTTGATCACCAATTGAATAATGTCATAAAAATAGTTCAACACTTTCCAGACTAAGACAATAGGGTCCATACTTAGAAATAAAATTTACACGTTATAAGAGGACTGACATGTGTTTCCTCATCTTATGCCCTGACTCCTTTGTCCTCAACACAAATCGCCATTTGAATCACTTATTGAAGTCATTAATTCACGGTGTTATTCGTAGCTAAATTTAGATTTCCGCCAAACTCTGAACTGTTGTACTTTCCTCTGCTTCAATTCTCTGGATTTTGTTAAAATCCTCCTTCGTTCCATTTGTTTTATAAAGCTGATTCGGACTCCCCTCCAGTGCCATCGACTCCCCCATTTATTGTCTCCCACCCACAACGCTTCTTACCAGCTGCCCTTTTGACGTCTTCTTCACTCCTTCTTTCCCGTCGTTGTCGATTACCTTAACCAACGCAAGCAATGAGCGGCGTGTCCTTAATCGTTCCATTCTGGACACTCATCCTCCGGTTTCTGCTGGACCTCTGAAACATGAAGCCGACTGAACAAATTGCACATCTGCCACGCAACTTCTCCTTCCTAAAGTAACACTTCACTTCCACTCTGCCCTGCCGTTAGAGTCAGTATTCAGTTTAAAAGTCAAAGTCAAAGTCGAAGTCCAGTTGGTTGTCATATGCACAAGTACATGAGCAGCGGTGCAAAAAAAACTTACTTGCAGCAGCATCAGAGGCATATTGCACCATAGAAGCAGCATTCATGAGGGAAAACGCAAATTAAACATAAAGTTTACTCCTTTTCTTCAGGAAAGGACACACTGGAACAAAAACAATAATTTCAGTGCAGATGATCAAAGTTGTCACAGTGTTGTCGTGAGTCGCGTTGTGCAAGTTGGTTCAACAATCGAATGGTTGAAAGGAAAACGTTGTTATTGAACCTGCTGGTGTGGGGCTTCAGGTCTCTGTGCCTCCTGCCCGATTGTCACTGCGAGCAGATAGCACGGCTCGGAAGGGTGGAATCTTTGATAATGTATGTTGCCTTCTGAACGCAGCGCCTCCCGTAGATACTCCCGATGGTGTAGCGAGATGGGCCCGTGATGTTGTTGGCTGCGTCCGCTGCTCTCTGCAGGATCTTACATTCGGGCGCATTCGATTTGCCATGCCAGACCATGAAGCAACCAGTCAAGATACTTCAAACAGTACATCTGTAAAAGTTCGTTCGAATGTTGAGTGACAAGCCGAACCTCCTTAAACTTCCAAGAATATAAAGGAACTGGCGCGCCTTCTTTCTTTGTTCAGGGACCAGGACAAGTTATTCGATATGTTAACGACTAGGAAGTTACAGCTGTTGACACTGTCCACCGCCGATTCCCCGATGTAGACTGGAGCATGTTCACCCTCCTTCCCCTTACTGAAGTCAATAATCAACTCTATAGTTTCATTGACTTTGAGCGAGAGGTTGTTGTTGCGGCACCACACAACAAGGTGTCCTACCTCGTTCTTGTAGGCTGATTTATCAGCAGCTGTGATTCGTTTGACAGTGATGCTGTTGTAGAATTTATATCTGACCTTGGACCTGTGCTTCGCCACTTAGTTGTTTGTGTGCAGAGAGTTGAGCAGGGGACGAAGCATGCAGTCCTGATGTGCATCTGTTCGCTTCCTTTAAAGATTTTCCCTGATATACTGCAAATTGCCCTGAAAGCTCTGGACAGGTTAATGACTCTAATTCTGTCGTTCGATGCAGCAACAGACCTGAAAATTTCACCCATAGCCTCAGAAACTCCTGCTTCAGACCGGCACCGCTCAGTAATCTCTCTGCTTTCCTTTCCCTCTCCTGCAGTTAACTTGGTGGCGATTGTTATCCTGTCCCGAGGAAAATGCGGTCTCTCCAAATATGTCACTCGCTACCTGGTGAGAAAGGAAGCGGCCGATCTCCTGGTCGGTATCTCAGGTCCCGGATTGGTGTTAATTGGTACCGTTTATTTCTCCGACACTTTCCTCAGCTTTACTGTAATTTGTTGTCTCAGTGGAAACATTGCACCGACAGAAGGTCGGCTGTGGTTACAGGGGAAGTGAGTGTGCTGGGCTGTTCAGAGAGTGTCTTCTGGTACTTTAAATATGAACCTGGAAACATAATTGACAATACTCCCTTGCTTTGTGCTGTTCTGCAAAGTTTCTACTCGTCCTTCGCCATGTTTCACGTTTTATCCCCCGCGTGCCGTTCTTTCTGATTTTGCTATTCAATGAGAAGGACCCAGAGATGGAGAACCGAAGGAAATCCATCGTTTTACTTTTCAGCTAATAGGGCAGTCTCATACTTTTCTGGATGACCCGAGTTCGGTATAACCTTTACGCTCGAATTTCAGATATCTGCGAGTATTATTTTCCTTCTGACCCGCATTTAATCACAGATGCAGCGGCAATGATGATACAGGAGCTCAGTACCTGCACCAACACGTGTATTATGTCCTGATCCAGAGGAAATGCCGAGAGGAGCTGAAAAATTTGCTGAACACCCCATTGAGGAGAATTGTGAAATTGGTTAAAATATAGAAAGAGGTGAGTGAGCGGTAGCAATAAATTTCAAGCGCCTTCCTTCAGAAGCCTGGACTCTGAGTTTGCACCTTTGAGAGGTAAATCAGATCCAAAACTGGATCAGTGGCAAACCAGAGTCTGGTGGTTAATAGTTTTCTCGGCAAGAAGGCTGTTCTGATGTGTTTCTGCTGGCTATTTGCACAGAGCATTATCGAAACTGTCAGATTGCACATCACTGAGGCAGACTACTTAACATAACACAACCTCTCAGCAAGGGAGCCAGAGGCTCCGAAAGACGTGGCTGTGCATCCAGGTACTTTCCAAACGTATTCTTGTGTTTTGCCTCAAACGCCTATTAACATAAGGAGATCCAGACTCCAGCCATTCGCTGGTTCAAAACAGATCCGTTGTCCACATTCCTTCTTCGGATTACATTAAAACTACACGCCTTGTTTTTTTCCGTAGTTGTTCTGCTCAGGGGAACATATCCTTGAGATTCAGTCTACCGAGGTCCCTTTCTATCTTATCCTACCACGTTCTAAATGAAACAACCTTTCCTGTTTTCCCCTTGCTAAGAGAAATAAGAGGATAGAGTACAGCATATTGAACAGCACAGAACATAACAGCAAAACCCCTTTTGGCTCATTATGTCTGTGGCATACATCATGCCAAAATTTGTATCACATCTGCCTGAATATGATCCATATTTCTCCTTTCCCTCCGTTTTCATGGGTTTGTATGAATGACTTAAACGTCACTGTCATGTTGGGTTCCATTTCACCACAGCACCAACGCCTCAGAAGAGTGTTCAGGCAAATATTACTGTCTGTGTCAAAAGTTTGCCTCGCGTAACGCCTTTAAACATCTGCTCCCCACATAGATTAAAAATATGCCCTCTAGTATTTTGCTTTTCTACCCTGTGGAAAAAAACTCTAACCATCTCCTTTATCTATGCTTCTCATAATTTTATAAACTTCTATCAGATTTTCCTCAGCCTCTGACACTTCAGAAAAAGAACATTGCATGTTTGTCCAACATTTCCTTATCGCTGCGTTCTCTATTATCCAGGTAAAGTCTTTCTGTACCACTTCTGCACTTTCTCCAATGCCTCCACTCCCTTCCTATAATGCGGCGACCAGATCTGCACAGAATACCAATAAAGTTATCCAACCAAACTTTTATACCGTTGCAACATTACTTACTGATGTTTATATTCAATGCCCCGACCAATGAAACAAGCATAGCACACGCTTTTTTACCCACTGAATCGATCCGTGTTATCATTTTGAGAGAGAGGTGCACTTGATTCCAACATCCCCTTGCAGTCTTTGAACTTAGTGATCTCTCCGATGTTTATAACCCATATTTAATAAGGGATGTTCAGGAAAGGATGGAACCTGTTTTATTTGCTCTTTGGCTTGTCCGTTTTATACAGCGGAATTGAGATGATTTTTGATCACCACAGGGTATTGAGGTTGATGGATATTTGCTTGAGCAGTGCCTGATCCATCGCTACATGATTGACATGATTGATACCATCCACGAAAGCTCACCAGCGCCTCTACTCCTCATAAGGTGAAAGAAATTTGACATGTCTCCATTGACACTCACCAACTTTTATCGATGCACCATAGAAATCATCCTATCTGGATGCATCACCATTTGGTACGGCAATTTTTATGCCTAGCACAACAAAACAAAACTGCAGAGAGTTGTGGACAGAGCCCAGCACAGCCTGAAAATCAGCCTACCCTCCATGGACTCTTGTCTGTAACTCTCGCTGCCTTGGGTAAGCAGCCAGCATGATGCAAAAATCACACCACCCGGGTCATTCTCTCTTCTCTTCTCTCCCATTGGGCAGAAGATACGTGAGCCTGAGGACACATACCACCAGGCTAAAAGCACAGTTTCTATCCCACAGTGATAAGACTGCGGGATAACGGTTCCTTTATACGATGATATGGACTCTTGAATTCACAATGTGCCTTGTTTGTCATTTGTACTTTATTGTCTGCCTGCAACGCACTTCGCTGTAGTTGTGACACTTAGCTTTACATTCTGCTTTTGGTTTTATCCTGTACTACCTCAATTCACTGTGTAATGAATTGATTTCGACTAACGGTATGCAAGACAGATTTTTCACTGTATCTCGGTGCAACTGAAAATAATAAACCAATATATTAAAGCCTTGAAAGTGTGACTGTTTTCGTTCAGGTGTGTGTGTCTGTGATTCTGTTTTGCACTCTCCTGTGTTTGTAGGCAAGACTCTGATATTTTGAAAGACGACCCGAGAATTGTCAGATTGGGAGTTTATTAACGGAGTAGAGATTTGAAAAGTTTTTTCTCAGAACAGTTCAAGACAAAGGACAATAAACAATCACCAATAGAATTCAAATGTGGACGAGGGGAGTTAGGATGTGCCGTTGAAATGAAAACTCGTTCATGGCGACAAATCCTAACTTGGTGGAACTTTAACAATAGTTCAGTCATCATAATAAATTGGCTTTATTTCATTCTGTCTAACTTGGAATCACTGACACTGCTCAATCTCAGTTTGAACATTCGTTGAAAACAGTTTAGATCTGACAATGCAAGGCTGTAAACTGTGGCCTGATTAAGTCTGGTCAAAAATAGACACAAAATTCTGTTTGGTTTGGCTCCCCGGGATAGATTTTATGTGAGTTTCTTCACAGTAAAGGGAATCTGCAGGAATGGGTGTATCCTGTCATGAGACTCGTGCTCCATTGTTTGAAATGTTGCCAGCGTGAATAAGTGCCGAGATTTCAACCCAATCCACCGAGAGTTTAATTTGTTCTTTATACAAGAGTACAGTGCTGTAATAAGGCAATAAAGAAGAAACTTTGACAATAAAAGTCAGTCGAATAAGTATATCACTTACTTTGTTGATTTAGAAATGGAAAACGAATGAACTCAAGATGAATGAAATGTACTGTGATTTTTCTCAGATTAAATTTAAGTCTGCGCTCACCATCAACATTTCCACGAATCCGTTAGTAATTCCATTTTTAATCTTCCTACACTGCCCTCAACTCCACCCCATCCGCAGTCTCTACCACTCACCAATGCACTCAGGAAAATTTACACTGGCTAATTAACTACCAGCTCCCGCGCTCTGGGATGTAGGAGAACTCCTGATCACAGATAATAGAACAGCGTGTAAAGTACAGCACCGAACCCGCCCTTCGGCCGACCATGTCAGCGCCAAAGACAATGTAGAAATAAAGTAACCCCATCTGCCTGAACATGACGCATATCCACTCATCCACAACAGTACAAGTATTTCCCCAATGCTTCTTAAACACTCGCGATCGTATCTGCTCGGACCACGTCCTGTGGCAGCGAGTTCCAGGCTCCAGGTTGCACGTTTTCTTCCAGTTCTTCATCAGTGTTGCATTTACAGAGCCATAAATATTTCGTCTTTTGGATATGGCATTTTATTATTTTCCAAAGAATGCTGCTTGGATCCAGGTTGCTTCACAGTCTACGCATTAGCATGTATCAACTGCTGAATTAATCTTTCCCAGTCCGCTTAATCTAAAGTACATTTCTGCTCCAGGTACCCGAAATATGTTTACCCAAGTCGTTGAGAACCAATGTACAACACTTTTCTCGGCTTCTTTGATGATTTTAATGAAAAGTAAAATCTCTGAACGACAGCGTTACCGACCATTGGACTGCGTTCCCATTGCTCCCTCTCTTCCGTCCTATTCAATATCTGTAATATGACGGTAGGGTGAATAAACACCCACGTGTTTCATTCATCTGAGCACCACTCTTTATTGAAATATAGAGTGCCGTCTGTGGGCTACAGACGCAAAGTGAATGGACCGTCCCTTTAGTCAGCTAGTTGGGGACTTACTTCAGAGACACAACTAATTTACGAATAAGCAGCCACGATGCCACTTGGGCTGTCACTGATCTGTTGCTGACTGTGCAGGTGTGAATTACCTAACCTTGAAACATAGGGAGCAGAACATTTTTCGGGATGTTGTCTATTGGTCGGCTTTCTGTGTTTGGGTGATGGGAGGGGGAATGGGTTCCTTCTCTGGAAGCTCGTTTCAGTTCTTAGCCAAGTCTGTTGCTTGGTTACCTTATCTGAAAGCTCGTTGTCTGGTTTTAATTTACATTCCATTATGGTCTATTTGTTAACCTTTCTTTTTTATTGCACTTAAATAATATTAAAAATGGATCAAACTATTAATCTACCAAGTTTTAAAGTGAAAGGGTTATATCACCCTGTGAAAAAAATAGATTTTACCCTTATTAAAAAACTTGCCCCAATTATTTTTTTTACGAGAAACTCATATACGTAGTTGTGATAACTCACGCCTTTTTAGTCGATGGAGAGGGTTTCAATTTCATTCCACTTTCCGAGCTGAATCTGGGGGCGGGTGGGGGGCGCTGTTCAATGTTATAGACAATACTTTTTCATTTGTTCAATACAAGGTAATATCTCATACAGATGGACGTTTTGCTATCGTGTCAGGAAGATTAGCTCATAAATTAATGGTATTTGCCAATATTTATACCAGGAATATGGACGATCCAGGATTTTTGAACGATTTTTTACACTCTTGACAGATTGGAACCTTTAATCTTTAGTCTTAGGAGGAGACTTTGATTGTTGGCCAGATTCAACATGAGATAGCTCATCTTCTAAGCAGCTGCTCTCAATAAATCAGCTTTATTTCTTCAATGATTTCAATGAAATCTGGCTTTACTGATGTTTGGCTTTGTTTATATCCAGAAGATAGGGAGTATTCGTTTTTTCTCATGTTCACCATACGTATTCCAGGATTGATTACTTTTTTTTTAATTGATAGCCTAATGATTTCATCAGTTCGATCCTATGAATATAAAGAGATTGCTCTTTCAGATCATGCTCCTGTGTTTCTATCTAAATCTCCCTGATATCCCTGGAACAAACAGGTTTTGGCGTTTTAATCTAACTTTGTTATCTGATAAACACTTTAAAAAAAAATTGGAGAAACAAATTATTGTTTTTTTTAAAAGAGAATGTGCTGGAAGAGACTTCTAGTCTTATTATATCAGATGCTTTTAAGGCCTTTATTAGCGGGCAAATCATCTCTCATACGGCAAGTGTTAAGAAAAAAGCTGAAAGAGAGAGAATTGATTTAGCTAATCAGTTGAAACTACTGGACGAAAACTATGCCATGGATCCAGATCGTGCTTTCTACAAAAAGTGTGTGGAAATTTAAACTAAATACGATCTCCTTTTAACATATCCAATTGAAAGTCAACATTTAAAAGATAAAAGTCAATTTTATATTCAGGGAGACAAAACAGGTATATGACAGGCTAACCAATTAAAAACCTCTATTGCTGGACGGCAAAATAAAGAAATTTGCAAAGATGATGATGATTGGTCAACTGATCGTTGAGAAATAAATGAGACCTTCAGAGAATTTTGTTCTAAACTTTATAGTTCTGATTCTCGCAAAGACGATACCGTAATGAATATCTTTTTACACCTATGTAACATTCCTACACTCTCTGCTTATAACTGGAAACAGTTGTACCAACCTATTTCTTATGAGGAAATCGCCGAGGTTGTATGTTCATTGCACTCTGGGATGACTCCGGGTCCTGACAGATTTCCTAGAGAATTTTTAAGGTCTTTTCCTCATTGCTTCTACCTCATTTATGTTCTGATTTTTCGGACTCTTTTAAATTGAGTAGGCTGTCACAATCTTGTTATGAGGCTTCCATTTCACTTATTCTTAAGAAAAATAAGAACCCAACGGAATGCACTTCGTACAGAACAATTTCTTCACTTAACGTTGATATAAAAATTTTATCTAAAGTTTTGGCTCGTAGACTGGAAAATATTTTACCATCAATTGTATCTGATGATCAGACTGGTTTTATTAAAAATCGCCATTCCCATTTTAATATCAGTCGTTTACTGAATATTACCTATTCTCCCTTTAAGGAAATATCGGAATGTGTGATATCGCTAGATGCTGAGAAGGCCTTTGATCGGGTTGAATGGAGTTACTTCTTTAAAACTTTAGATAAATTTAACTTTGGGCCATATTTCGTTAAATGTATTTATTTCTCCCCCTCTGCTCGTGTTCATACTAACTTTCAAAATTTTGAATCTTTTAAACTTCAAGGCGGAACCAGACAGAGATGCCCTCAGAGCCCTTTGCTCCTTGATCTGGCTTTAGAACCCTTAGCTCTTGCTTTAGAGAATCTGGAGATATCGCTGGTATCGTCAGAAGAGGTATCACCCACAAAGTTTCGCTTTATGCTGACGACATTGTTTTTTTAATTCTAATGTTGAGACCTCGTTACCTCCAATGCTTTCTCTACTCTCCTGTTTTTGCCCGTTTTCAGGATAGAAACTGAATTTACATAAGGGTGAACTTTACCCTTTTAATAATCTGATGTTATTCGATACTGACCTTCCTGTTAAAATTGGAATAAATCATTTTACCTATTTGGGTGTAACAATTACTAAAAATTACAAATACCTATGTAAAGAAAATTTTCTTATTCTACTGCATTATGTGAAAAGGTTTTCATCAAATTGGTCACCCCTCTCCATATCGTCGATTGGTCTATTAAAATCAATATTCTACCTCAATTTAAATACCAATTTCAGGCCCTACCCGTCTTATTACTGGACAGTCAATATACGAAAACTTACGTTCTGTTTACATTACATTAACCACGAGGCTCGTCCAGTATGGGTTACTTTAGAAGCTAACTCTGTTAGAAAAATTCTATTATTTCTCTGCTTGGTTCCTCACTTCCTTTATCATTAAATAATCTAACTGATAATCATCTGGTAGTTAAACATACTTTGAGGAGATGGCTACAATTTAAAAGATATTTTGGTTTATCGATATTTTCTCTTTCTTCTCTCATTTTTTCTAATTGTTTTTTAAACCTTCTATCACTGATCTAGTTTTTAAAGAGTGGGATAGATTGGGTATTACTTGCCTTCATGTTCTGTCTTTTGGTGCAAATCTCTCTCTGTTTGAACAATTGTCAACTAATCATAGCTTTACCAAAAACACATTTTTCGATATTTACAAATTCGAGTCTTTCTCCGATCTACATTACATACATTGCCCACGAGTTCTGGTAGGATCTTGGTAGATGTAATTTTTAATTTGAAACCTCTTCATAATGGCTCAATATCTAATACTTATGGCATGTTTTCAGGAATGAGTAAGGTTCCTTTAGACAAAATTAAAATGCATGGGAACAAGATTTGCAGATTTCAATTTCTGAGGAAACTTGGATAGAAATGTTTAAAATAGTCAATACTTCATCATTATGGGCGCGTCACCCCCTTCTTCAATTTAAAGTGGTCCATAGCGCTCACCTGTCCAAAGACATGTTATCTCGTTTTTATCTGGATATATCACCCTATTATTATGAATGCAACAGTGGAGAGGCTTCTCTAATCCATATATTTTGAACATGTCCGAGTCTTAAAAAAAATATTGGATAGAAGTAGTTGAAACTTTTTCTGTGCTTTTTAAAACAAATTTTAAGCCTAATACTTTAACTGCATTATTTGGGATTGTTGAAGGAAAAGGCATATCTTTGGAGACTTCTGCTTCACATATGTTGGCCTTTATTCCTCTTAAAGCCAGGAGGGCTGTGTTGCTTAAATGGTAGGAAGTTACTCCGCCTACTCATGCTCAATGGTTACGTGATGTTATGTTATACCTAAAGTTTTTTGAACTATTTTCCAAACCTTTGATTTAGTGGTTAAAGTACATATATTGGCTCGTATCATTGAGTGATAAGGGTTTCTCCTTGACTTTCTTTCTTTACCAAATGGCTTCGGTCTTGGTAGTGGGCTAAGACTCTTTTTTTCACAATAATTTTTTTGCAATTTAATCACTATTAAACAATTATCATTTCTGATTACCATAATGGGGTGTTGTGGTTTTAAGTGTGATTCAAGACAATGTATTCAATACTATTCCATTTTTTTCGATTCATGTACTCTGTATTCTTTATGGGGAATTAGTAATAAAATACTGTAAAGAGAAAGAGAGAGATAAAGTCTCCAAATAAACAGCAATAAATGCCCAAAAAATACAGCGGTGTAACATTTGCGAACTCACACTTCAATGGGACCCTCCACAACTCCAGTGATGCTCGAAAGATCACTCCTAATATCTATACAATCTCTTCAACTGCTCTTTCAAAACTCTGTTTGCAGTCCATCTAGTCCCGTTGATTTATCCACCTTCAGGCCTTTCACCTTCCACAGCACATTTTCATGAGCAACAGCTGCTACAGTCATCTCTGCCCTCTTACTCTCTTGAACTTATGGCATGACATATTTTATATTCATAAAATATCAGCGCGGAGATAACTCAGACGGACGGTTCGTCAAATTTGACATGTCCCCTTTGACCCTCACCAATTATTGTCAATGCACCAGAGAAAGCATTTTATCCGGATGTACCACGGCCTGTTATGGCAACTTCTCTGCTGGGGACCCCAGGACACTGCAGTGACGTTGTGGACACAGCTCAGCACATCACGGAAACGAGCCTCCCTTCCTTGGACTCTGACAATACTTCTCGCTGCCTCGATAAAGCAGCCAGCATAATCAAAGAGTCCACCCACCCGAACATTCTCTCCCCCCCCCCACCCAACGGGAAAAGATACAGAAGCCTGAAAGAACATACCAGCAGGCTCAAGGACAGCTTCTACGCCAGTGTTATAAGAAGGTTGGCTTCTGTTGACCGGAATGGAGTAAATGACTCGGTGCAACTGAGTAGGGTTTGGGGAGACCACGCCTGGAGGACTGCAGGTAATTTTGGTCTCCCCAACCCCTACTCAGTTGCACCGAGGCTTCCCTGCATGGTTCCCAGGGTCGAACACTGGGTGTGCACGATGTCCTTCGGGGAAAGATTAGACAGAATAGATGTAAAATTTCTGGCATTCAGGAAAGACGTTGAACTAGTCGCAAAGTAAGTTCGTGCTGGGACTGACGGGGTTGATTCTGTGATGATATTTCCCCTTGTGAAATGAAACTCGTTCTATTACTCGGCTCCATTAACACAGGGACTCATTGATGCTCATGATTGTGCACATTTGAGGCTGAAATGGGTGGGTGTTTGGACTATAGAGCAGTCCGGGGTTCTGGAGAACGGGCTGGAAGCTGGAGCTGAAGCTAACAATCAGCTTTGAACTTATTGAGTGGTTCCCGGGCTAGAGAACCGCACGGGCGTCTCTGCTACCACAATTATTCAACGCCCTCCGTGTACCGAGGGAAATGAGATCTCTTCCGCTGAATTTCTACCCAAGGCTGACGAAGATAACATAAAAATGTCAACAAGACAACGTAACAGAAATAACACAGGACCTGGAGCGGGGCTACATAACTTTATTCCTGAATTTGCGTGTTTCCACTAATTATTGCAAAATTATTCTTCATATTCTCCATCCCAGCTGCAGTTCCTGGGAGTCTGCTGTGACGTCAGGATTGCGAGAAAAATGTCCCGATTCCTCGTTGTTTCAGTTTACAATGAAGAACACATTGGGTAATATGTATCGGGGTGGCATTGATTATTAGTGTCCGTTGTTTTACAGTCAGCCAAGGCGGAAAACAGGTCGTAACTCCCGTAACACCCGTAACTCTTTTGTTTCTGCCTGTGTTCCGCCGTGGCGCTGCTGAAACCTCCGTCTTAAAGGCAAAACTCCTGTCTATTCTGCACATTTAAAACATATTCCTTTTACATTAACCTGATTTTTATCATGACGGTACACCAATGAGACGGTGTCAATTACTCGGGCCATGGGGGTATTAAACCCATTAATTTTGTTTTACTCGCGTTCACAAGAACGGACCGGATTCGGGAGAGAATGGTGGCTGTTGCAGCTGGAAAACCAGCTGGAACTGAACTTATTTAGGCCAGGAAGGGTTGGTTCGAATGAGACCTTTCATTGGCCAATGACAGAACAGACGTCCAAGGAGACATTAGCAATGTCTTCAGCTCCTCCCTGAATTTAGTTTGGGTCACTGCATAAATGTACTTGTTTGTACAGGAACTCAGGTGCGCGAGCAGATCTACAGTTTGAGCAGTAATATATGCTGGAGAGGAATAGTCTGGATGAGAATGCATGGTGTGACCGGCGATAAAACGGGTCGCAATCGCCGGCAACCAGAGTAACATGAAGCTTCCCGATACACTGAACAGTAATATTATGGACTTTCTTCTGCTCTCCATTTCTGTGTCACGACGATTCTCACTTATTTGACTCAGAAAACCCCTTCGGGATTTGCTGGACACCAAGATATGTCTGACGGTCAACACATTAAATAGAAATATAGAACCAAAGACGCAGAATAAATATTGAAATGATTTCAGTCGGGTGAACGCCACATATGCTGCCGAATTGAATGCCTCCAGTCTGAATTCAATACCCAAAGAAGTGTTGCCAATTGTTCGTATCGGTTGAAATACAAACTAGGGTATATTCTCCAAGGAAAGCACGATTAGAATTATTGCTGCAAGGATTCTCACTGTTTTCACTCTGCAGTACTTTGTTTTAAACTTCTGACAGCACATGGCAACATATCGGTCAACGGTAAAGGCGACTGTACACCACTGTGACAGTTCCATTCTGACGCCCATCAGGTACACAATGGAGATAAGGAAGTTCGTGTGATGCCGCGATGTGTGTAGTGGAGGATTAATTAAAATTTCGTACAGAACGACATTGATGATAATGACCGATAAATATGACACTGCCATGATCATCATGTAGGCGCCGATACATTTGGAAACACCGCAGTTCCCTCGGGAGAGAATGATAATTGTCAGAAAGTTGGCTGTAATAGAAACCGAAAAGTCGTCAGTAACGGGGCAAATATTCGCCCGTCCATCTGCTTAGTGTCCTCTAGACCGGTCGCGCTAATTATTCTGGGGGCTGGTGGCATCGCGGCACTGAGAACCAGGCATCGTCAAACACTCAAATAACCTCTGAGGAATTACCAGCAGGACAGGTGTTCAAGTAAGATTTCCAGCTGAGGTAATACCAAAACATACACAGTAGATTGCATGCTTTCTTATCATTGCTGGCGGGAGCCGCATCTAACAGTGTGTGAGCGGATTATTTGCAGCCGGAGGGAAGGAAGGAATATTGACATCAAACTGCAAACTGATCGATTATATTCATAATTCAGGGCAGGTGGGCGTTCTCTTCGAGTCCAGCTAGGTCGTGGTTCTACCTAATCTGAGAGGTAGTGAGGAATCATGCGCCTTAGTGGGACTGGAGTCACATATAGAGAAGACCAATAAGGAAGGCTGTGCGCCTTCAGGGCACGTCGGTGATCAGATTTGTCCGTGAACAGTCAGGAGTGAGTTTATAATTACAATTATTGATACTAACTGTTTCTGGTTCTTAACAAAATACAGAAGAAATTAAAATTTGCGGTTCCAGTAATTTCGCAGAGGGTGTGGCGGAAAAGATTGTCCCGCCTTCTAGATTCCAAATCAGTGAAGGAACCAACGGGCCACAGTTCTCGTTACCCACAAAATCCCCTGATCAGTGCGCTCTTTTTGCATAACTGCGGCCACAGGCCCAGGGAATCCCAGGTTAACAAAAATGACTTTCTACTAAGGATTCGACGGCCATGGATAATCCCTTCCTTACTGAAAGAACCTCTGCTGTGGGAATCAGAGATGAGGATCCTTCTTTACTTTTTACAGGAGGGGACATTGTGCCCCACGGGCGTGCTCACACTGATGGCTCCTCACCGGCCCTGAGAACTTCAAGGAATTCTGCTGTTATTTAACTACTTAACATACTGTGTACATCGCGGTGCATCACTGGAACCCGTTGCATTCATCACAATGAAGTGTCAGATGGTCAAAAGCTGTGAGACGATGCGCTGCTTTGACTTACCGGGGAGATCAAAGACTGCTAGAATTGGTAACAAATATTTACCATCTGGAGAATCGGAGGGAGATACATTTTCGAAAATTGTTCGTATTCTGTCCTGTGTTGTAGCTCACATCAGAGAATGACGGCGATATCGAAATCCTCCCGCTTTATATCAAACACGGATACTCGGTCAGAGAGAAACAGGTTGTGCAACAACTGTCGTTAGTTAGAGCCACTGAACAAACAAGGGGCGATGTTCCGCTCCAGTGCGACCGAGACTCCAATGGGTCGATTGTGCAGCTGTACCAACAAGCTCATTCATTCACATTCCACAACGGAAAATACCCCCAGATTGAGTGACTTCAAGGCTTGCCTTGAAATACCTTCAGGTAACATCCCTCCAGGGCTACCTGAGCTTCTTGGTGCCTCACAGTGATTCAGTGACAGGTCACTTCTCCGTTCTATGATTGGATCTGTTTTACACTGTGGGGAGCTCCGGCGATGAGCTGACTCTAACGTTGCTGCTGTTGCTCTTGCCTTCACCTTACTCGTGATTACTCGTATTTCACAGTGACCCTCATGATTCTTACCTAACCTGACGTCTGCGTGTCCCAGTCCAATATTATAGCTTGTGATCCATTCCTGATCGCGGTCACATTTCAACAGAACCGATGGTGCCGGCACTCGGACAAGGAGGGTCCCTACTCTAACATTACTGGTGACATCATTCTGCGGTTGCTGGTGGAGATTCCACTGTAGTACGTAACGTGGTCACTGCAAAATATCCTATGAAACCCCTTCCCAGGAGTTACTGAATATGTTCACATTTAAACAGTTGGAGTTACCTGTAGTTTTGCGACTGATAATCAGCGTAAAACACAAACGATCGGGCAGCACCTTTCGGAAGGCAATTTGATTTATCCTTCTTTTAGGTCGCTCTCCTCCCCCACCTCACCCCTTTCCCCCGCCCCTCAACGCCTCCATCTGCACCATGTTGTTTTCGGATTACAGCTGCTCACGCTGCCCTCTGCTGATCGCTGCCAGTGCGACCGCTGTAATCTTGAGAAGGGAGTTCACGAAAACCTCTATCGATTCATATTTGCATAACATTGTGAAGAATGATACTGATAGATTAGTAAGGCGGACTGTTGACTGCACTATTCGTTACTGGGCCTAAGTTCCCGTGGGGGAATGGGGTCATTGGATTTGCTCTGACCATGGGCAGAATAAATGGGCTGAATGACCTCTTTCTGTCCTTATGAAATATGACAGACGTGAGAGCACTGATAACTTCTCCCCGTAACATCTGGATCACCTCCAATACAATAACCCGTCTCTTTCGGTCATGAAGATATTCAGTTTCAGCCTCCTCAGATCTGTAGGATAGAGAATTTGAAAGACTCACTGGCATTTGAGAGAGAAGGCTCTCTTCACCTCCATCTGAAAAATGGACCGTGTTAGTCGCAGTCAAAACCCATTATATTCAGGTATTCCATTACCGTCAAATACCCTCTCAACTTGACCGACGACTCAGTAATATGAGACTTGAACTTCCTGTTGTCTGCCACGTTAAATCACCATCCCACTCCCATCCAGATCTTCCTGTCTGCGCCCTGCTGCACCTTTATATGGAGTTCGAGCATCAGGTTGAACAAACGGAGCTCATCGTCCGTCCTGATCCATTGCATTCTTCCAGAATCGATAATAAGCCCTACGCGTCAGGTCACTCGCTTTCTCTGTACGTACAACAAATGCCCAGGCCGTCTATCAGTGAAAACGGCTCAGGAATTTTCTCTCCATCAGCACACCCGAATCTACTGGGCACGTGTTTCAGCTCTACATTTCACAACGTTTGCACTCATTAATCTGTGTTCTCATTCTATAACTGCCCTCCTCTGATAGGTTTTATGAACATTGTTATCTCTACTTATGTACTCCTATTAACCGAACACCAGATGACCTCGTTTCATGGCAGCGCTAGCCTCCCCTATTAGATATAGGACCTTCACATCCTTGCCCACCCTGCTGACATGGGAACATCCCAAGAAGGGTTTTAGAATTGAAACATTATCTTTATTTCTGTTTCCACAGATGGTGTCCGAAATGCGTAGTGCTTCCAGCAGAGTCCATTTATGTTTTTTTGCGTTTGATGGAAAAGGTACCAATGATATCAGACCAGTTGCAAGAGCATTGAGTCTAGAACGTCAAAGTCAACGGTTGTCCCGGTTTGCCGTCTACACCTGGAATGGAGGAGCACATTTGCCGCCAGATACATTTGAGTGCTGTTAGAATCACCAGTGTCCGTGCAGGGTGACCCCAGAGCTGGAGCCGTGTGGCCTACCGGAAAATATTACATTAGGGTCAGAATCATCACGTCATCCCCAGTAATGTGTAATACTTGTAATCGTCGCCAGCTTTATTATTCTGCTGGAGCCCTCACCAGTGCTGTTTGAGTCCAATCACTGTACTGATGTTAGTGCAGATCGCCAACATGTGTTACACTGCTGACCTCAACAACAATATTCGCGAATAGTATGGAATTATGTTGTAACGAAATATATAGTTCTGGGGGATATGTCCATGATCAGTGCAAGTAGAAAGACGACAAAAGTTGTTGTCAAGTAGATTTATTTCACGTGACCTTGGTTTCATGTCATCACCCACAATGTTACTGCAGCGTCTGCATCACCATTTGAAGCTACTTTGATTCCTGCTGGTGAAGGGTCTATAGCAGTCAATATAAATGAGGATAAACATCAGTGATGTTCTGACAGAGTTGTCCCCTGTACATAGAACATGGAACAGTACAGCACATGAACACGCCCTTTGGCCTATAATGTTGTGCTGAAAGAATTAAACGAGTAATTAAATCCCCAACTAACTAACTACTCTCTTCTGCCTAAACAATGTCCATATCCCTCCATTCTCTGCACATCCATGTGGAAACCTCAGTACTTCTTCAGCACCTCTATCGGATGTACACCCACTGCCACCCCTGACAGAGCATTCTAGGCAAGCTCCACTCTCTGTAAAAAACTTCCCTCGCAGATATCCTTTGAATTTGACCCCTCTCACATTAAATAAATCACCCCTAGTATTAGCCTGGAGTAAAGGTACCGGCTGTCTACTCTGTCTATGCCGCTCATAATCTTATAAACTTCCATCAGGTCACCTTCTCAGCTACCGTCGCTCTAGAGAAAACAACACAATTTGTCCAGCCTCTCCTTATAGCACATCCTACAATCCAGGAAGCATTCTGGTAAACTCTTTTGCACCATCTCCAAAGCTGCCACATCCTCCATATAATGTGGCGAACAGAAATGAACGCGATACTCTGGATGCGGCCTATCGAGAGTTTTACAAATCTGCAAAATTACTTCCCGACTCTTGAATTCAATTCCTCGAATAATGAAGGCAAGCATTCCATTTGCCCACTTCACCACCCTAACAACCTGTGCATCCACTTTCAGGGAGCTGTGGATTTGGACCCCGAGAACAATCTGCACATTAACCCTATTAAGGGTCTTGCCTTAACTGTGCACTGTCTCTGTATATTCGATATCCCAAAGCGCAAGAGCTCGCATTTGGCTGGTTAAACTCCATCTGCCATTTCTACGCCCATATCTGCAACTCATTTCTATTCAGCTATAGCCGTGGCAATCTTCTACACTGTAGACAACGCCAGAAATCTTTGTGTCATCGATGAACCTACTCACCCATCTGCTATGTTTCATCCAGCTCATTTATTTATATCACGAACCGCAGAGGTCCCAGTACGGAACCCTGAGAAACCCCAATAGCCAATTCTGAATCCAAACGGCCAAGTCACAGTGAATCTCATGCATCTTTTCTACTGCTGCAGTATCGCCTCCAGTAATAATATGTCAGAAACATCACGCCCAACGTTAAGCTGGCGTCACCTCATTGATGTTGGAGCAGGATGATCATGTTCTATTTGGGCCATCATCTCACAGAAGTTCAGCCCAGTGTCAGCATCAGCCAGAGATTTGTTTCATGTTAGCCGGGTAAAAGGATGTTGTTTCAAAGTATGGCTGTCAGCACACAAAACATAGCGGGTTCGCCGTAGCAATGGTTCAGTGGCGACTTCACCGCGAATGTCATAGTCATAATCTGGAGATTTATGGCAGTGATATTGGAATAAAAGCATCATCGACATATGCAAAGGTAGGTCGGCATATTTACCGTCGCCGTGATGTTTGAGGTGATAAAAATACAGGAACAGGTCCCGTACTCTCAGCGTCGAGCCTCCAATATAAAGGTTGAAGCAGAGTCTTCCCTTTGCTCAACTTACAATCCAAATGTTGCTTACTCAGGCGAGGAGAGGACCAGGTACTGAGAGACCGACAAAAAGCGGTGTGCTCTTCAGGAATACCAAGCATCTCTGTTCATTGATTTCAATGAGTCAACATTCATGAGCTGAGCAGAACCATCTCTCCACTGGAGTCCCGGCGCACTGTTGCGAAAATTCGCACCTTGTTTACAAATGGAGTATGACTGGCACCGAATATTGGGTCATCTCTATTAACTTTATGTTACGTGAAAAGATTTTTTGGTATAAAGTAGGGATTTATCGATGCAGCCACACTGCTCTCGGGAGATGGTAAGGTGCTGTTACTGATATCGTCTATTTTGTAAGATGTTCGATTTCTTTCTCACTGTGAATCCATTTTCCAATAAATCAAGTACATTTCCTGATCTCATCCACACCCTTCGTCAGGAGCGGAAAGCTGCCAAACCTTTCCACATTCCAAGAGATTCGTCGGCAGCAAATTCGACAAACATTTACAGAGGCATATTTGCAGACATTGGTATTCCCGGTAGCTGAAGATACCCAGTTGCGCAGATGTCATTTCTTTGATGGTGATACAATTGCAAGTTATAATATTCCTCCCGTCTCTCAACAGCAATCGGCATCCGCCTCTTTTCAGGAATCGCTGGAATTTGTGAGAGAGAGAAAGGTTACAAAACTTCTCAAGATTTTTTAGTCAGCGGAGCAATATTGACGATGTATTATTGAATTGAAATCCAGCACCTGTTAATAACTCTCTCTCTCTGTCTGTATGTCTCTATCTGTCTCTCTCTCTCTCTCTCTCTCTCTCTCTCTCTCTCTCTCTCTCTCTCTCTCTCTCTCTCTTCCTCCTCACCACCCCTCGCCCCGCTCTGTCTGTGCAGAGTTTCTGAGTTTTTTCCTCTCGGGATGGTTAAGGAGTTAACGTATCCACCTCCCTTTCCATTTTTCTCCTTCTCTCGTATCATCCTTTCCCCGTGCGCAGTTTTTTTTTGTGGACAAGGGAGACTCTTAAATTTGTCGCCAATTTAGCTGCGCTGGGCGCTTGGTGTGATGGAGATTCCCCAATCAGAACAGTTACCTCTCATTTACCCATACACCTACCTCTTGAAGGCCCTTGCCCGTCCAAGTCAGCGCCCCAGGAGAGGGCTGAAGAGGTAATGTCAGTAATTTAAAGTGGAAGCCCAGTGGGTCCCAGGAATTGGACAGCGCCCAGGAAAAAAGAGTTGCATCCACCCATCCAGCTGCAAGGTCAGTACTCTGGGTAGAACTGGGACTGTGTCTCCTGCAGCTGCGGGGGCAGGAGCTAGGGACAGTTCTGCAGAGGAAATCAGGCGATAGATGTCGTTGAGATGCGTCCTTCCGCGTCTGCTGGCCTATGCCTCTTGGCCCTAATGGTAATGTTGTCACTGAGGGTGAGTATTAGAGTTAGGATGCGAATCGAGCCTGTGACCCTGGGACCACGTGGGGGGAGGATGACGGGGAAAATACGGAGGGAAAAATAAACAAAAAAAATGTCGATGCCGAAAATTTGAATTAAAGCAGAAAAATCGGCAGGTCGGGCAGCGTGTATGGGACGAGGACCAGAGTCACCAGTTCACGTAAAAACCCTCCACCGGTAACGTGAACATGAGGGCGACAATTTCTCATCGCGGAGTATTTTTAGCCGGTCAGGAGTGTTCTCGAACCCGGGCAGGAGAGGTCTAATATTCAGCAGTGACTCCACTTAATTTACTCAAACAGGCGGCCTCGACCCGCCACATATTCAGAACCTGGCGAAGTCGGCCCGGCTGTTGGGGCATTAACAAGGAGCCACCTGCGATCAACAGCTGCTACATCCCTGCTGTTCTGCTCCTGGGAGCGGGGTGAGTGTGGTGACAGTGGGACCACACCCATCCGTTCATTTGTATATGGGGGCCTTTCCCTCAATCCCCCTCTCCGGCCGCGGGATTGGAACTTCGAGTGGATCTACGGCAGTGGTCAATCACAATTTTACATTATGCTTGGACACAAGAAGCGATCATTCGTCTCATTGTGTCCGTGCAGAAAGAGGTGGTTAAACCGAGCAACCACACCTGCACGACACATCTCCACGTGTGTGAATATCTGCTTCCTTCGTCCGTTCAAGCAAGGTAGTGAGACTGAGGTCGTATCCTCTCGTTATGTGTGTGAGGGTCGGCCATTCAGTTTTTTCAACCTCCTGTCCACTCCTAATAAGTGCTGAAGGGCAACTTACGATTTACGGTATTTGACCGGTATGATAAGAGAAATAGGCCTTTCCATTTATCTGGATTTCTCAAAAATTTGTACACCAATTAAGTCTCCCTCCAGGAGTTCCATCTCAAGCAATCAAGGCTGTCTGATCTTTTAATATAATTACTTAGATCATTTGTTCCAGTCTTGTTGTTAAAGGAGCATTTTATATAGTCGTTTTATACTAATAATTCAGCATGTGCATATTGCCAGAAGGCTGTCAGTGATTGTCCCTGAGCTGGTTTTGTGGTCATGATGCTGTTTAAGAAGGAAGTTCAAAATTTTTACAAAAAAAAATGTCAAAGGAACAGTGATATGCCTGGATGGTGTGCGACCTGCAGGGAAATGTGCAGGTGGTGACATCCCAGGCACCTTCTGTCATTACCATCCCTGTAATGTTGTATCAAAAGCTGTCTATTTTTACACTCCATATCCTTGTAATAGTGGCCAATGTTATACGAACCGTGCTAATTACTTGTTGAATATACATGCTAGCTTTGTCTTTCAGTTATAATGATTCTGCGGATCTTTCTACCGTATCAATGCACTCTTACTGCATGCGTAGACTTTCTCTTCCAAAGTGGATAACCTCACATTTTCCCACAGTCTATTCCAGCTTTCAATGTCTTGCCCTCTCACTTATCCCACCTATGTCGCTTGCAGACCCTTTTTGTCCTCCTCACAAATTGCTAAACCACTCATTTTTGTGTTGTCAGCAAACTTGGTTGTAGTACTTTCAGCCCCTCCATCCACATCATGAACATAGATTGTAACTAATTGAGGCCGAGCACTGATCCCTGTGGCACTCAATTGGTTACTGACGGAGATTCTAAACATGACCCGTTTATCCCATTGATTGATGGGCTGAGAGTCAAGTGGGTTGCCTTGTCCTCAGTATGTGTTGGAGGTGGCAGTTTGGAGCTGCATTCATCCAGACAAGGGTGGTGTCATCCATCAGGTACCTGGCTTGTGTCCTGTGTGGATGATGAGAAAGTTTTGGTGTGCTCGGGGGTGAGTTCTTCATTGCAGGATGCACAGCCTTCGACCTGTTCTTGCAATTGTAATAACAAATGTCTGGTTCACTGGTGGGTTTGCGGCTGAAGCACCCAGATGCCTAAGGGGAAGACCTTAAATGGTCGAAGATGAAAGAGACTGCAGATGCTGGAATCTGCAGCAAAAAAATCACAACGCGGGGTAAACCGAGCAAGAAAGCTCACCAGCGCTTTTACGTAGTCAGGAATCGAAAAGAATTTTGCATGTCTTCGTCGACCCGGACCAATTTTATTGATGCACCACAGGAAACATCCTATTGGGATGCATTACGGGTTAGTGTGGCAACTTCTCTGCCCTTGATCGTAAAAAAAATCTGCAGAGAATTGTAGACACAGCTCACCAGAACAGGAAAAGATGTCTCTCCTCCGTCGATTCTGTCTGCACATCGCTGCCACGGTAAAGCAGCCAGCACATTCAAAGACCGCACCCACACTGGAAATTTCTCTCGTCTCTCCTCTCTCATCGGGCAGAAGATACAAAAGCATAAAGGCATGTACCGCCAGGCTTAATAACAGTTTCTATCCTGCTATTATAAGAACATTTAACGGTGCCTTAGTATCATAAGATGTACTCTCGACTTCACAATCTACCTAGTTATGACCTTGCACCTTACCGTCTACCTGTACTGCTCTTTCTCTGTGGCTGTTACACTTTATTCTGCATTCTGTAATTGTTTTACCTTGAACTATCTCAATGCACGAAAAATGAATTGATCTGCATGGAACCTATGCAGGAAAAGCTTTTTCACGGTACCTCTGTACATGTAACGATAATAAACCAATTCCAATTCCAAGTCAAGAATCACCTGTGGATGCAAAAGGTGAAAGTTGACGATTTAGGCCGTGGCCCTGTGTCAGGACCGAGAGGCAAGAGGAAAAGAAACGACAGAGAAAAACCCACACCCCGGTGTTCTCTTCCCACACTCACTCACCTGTTCACCTGGGTGACTTATGCCTTTGTCTAACTTTCTCTCACGTGATTCCATCTGCCCATTGCCCGCGCATCCTGTTCCACCGATCATCTTCCAGCCTCTGTCCCACCACCCCACTGCTGTATATCGGCGATCGTTCTTCTTCACTTTGTCCTGAAATGGGGTTTGACATGAAATAAGGACTTGCAACTTTTGTCTCCACAGATACTTCTTGACTCACTGATTTCATCAGAAATCATCAGAAATCCGGTTCCTGGAGCAGTTCCAGAGACTCCACCTGAAACAAAGACAGTGTGTGGGATTCTGTGGGAATGGAATGTCCACCCTCAGCTCAGAGATGAACCCATCATCAGCTGGAGAATAATTCCACCTGTCTGTATCCGTTTTCATCTCATTTTCCAGCACTTGGCCTGTGGGCTTCTATGTTGAGGTGATGCAAGTGCTTGTCGACACACGTCTCCACTGCTACCAACGTCTCTGCCCAGACCACCCTCTCCGCCAGGGGACTGCATTCCAGACACTCACAGCTCTCGGTGAAAATGCTGCCCCGTCACATCCCCTCTAAATCTCTGTCCGCCCTGATCAGTGGACATCTCCCCAGCAGTCTACCCCACTAATGCCCCTCATTATTTCATGGAGACACAAGGGACTCTGCAGATGCTGCAATCTGGAACAACACACACAAAATACTGGAGGAATTCAACAGCTCAGGCAACATCCATGGCGGGAAATAAACAGTCACCGTTTCGGGCTGAGATCTTTCATCAGGACTGGAGAGGAAGAGGGCAGAAGCCAGAATAAGAAGGTCGGGGGATGGGGAGCAGCACAGGGCGGCAGGTGATAGGTCAGTCCAGATGAGGAGGAAGGTAGGTGGGTGAGGAGGGGAGATTTAATAAGCTGGGAGGTGATAATTAGAAGAGGCCAAGTGCTGAAGAAGAAGGAATCTGATTGGAGAGGGCAGTGGACCATGGAACAGAGGGAAGGAGGTGGGGAAGAGATGGGCAGGTCATGATGGCAGGGTAAGCGGAAAGAGACGGGCAGGGGGCCACAGGACTGAGGTAATACAAAGGGGGGGAAGTGATGCAATAAATATCGATGAAGTGGTCACCCAATCTGCGTCGGGTCCCACTTTATTTGTTGCATCCGGTGCTCCCGGTGCAGCCTCCTTTCCATCGGTGAGTCCGGACGCAGATTGGGTGACTGCGTCGTCGAGCATCTTGGCTCCGTCCGCCGCAAAAGCAAGGATCTCCGGGCGGCCAATCACTTCATTCCAGCATCCTGCTTCCACACCGACACGTCCATCCACAGCCCCCTCTACTGCTACGTTGAGGCCAGACATAGGCTGGGGTAGCAACACCTCATATACCGCCTTGGCAGTCTTCAACCTGACGGCCTCAAAATCGCATTTCCCTAACTTCCGGTAACCACTCCCCTCTTCTCTCCCTCATTCCTGTGGCACCCTCCCCTTCTCTTTCTCCTTTCCTCACCCGTATGACCTGCCCATCTATTCCCCAACTCCTTCCCTCTATTCCATGGTCCACTGCCATCTCCTATTAGATTCCTTCTTCTTCAGCCCTTTGTCTCCCGCACTTATCACCACTCAGGTTCTTAAATCACCCCTCTCCCACCCTGCTACCTTCCCCCCTCACCTGGACTCACCTATCACCTGCCACACTGTGCTCCTCCCCTCTCCCACCTTCTAATTCAGGCTTCTGCCCTCTTCCGTTCCAGTCCTGATGAAAGGTCCCAAGGTTCCTCCAGCATGTTTTGTGTGTTTTGCTCACTATTTTATGTACAGATTTATATATCTTTCCTGCAGTCATTCCAAGCCCACCCAGCGGCCACTTTCATTCCCTCGGCCACCAACCACCAGGACTCCTCCTGCTTTGTCTGCTGACCTATCTCCACACGGTCTCCTGGACCAGTCTCCGTCCAAGGCAGGTCATTACAGAGAAGTACACCACACTCTCCAGATACCTCCATCGCTTGTGAAACTGGCAGTGGGGGAGGAACTGACTTCAGCATTCACATCTCGCTGAAATGCACATCTAACAAGTGAATCATGGGGAGCAGCATCCCCTTCGATGATCCCAGCTACAGAGTGGTTCATTGACCCAACAGACACAAGATGTTGGTACCTAAGGATGTGTCTCCTGCTGGGACGGAGGATGATTCCTAGGTGGGTTCTCCAGTTGACGATCGTTTGAGATGATCCTCTGTGGAAATGTCTGGGTCTGGACATCAGCAGAAGCATGGGAGACTGGAACCACTACCACAGGTCATTAGGCTGGGGTAGGAGATTAGGGAATGGAGGACAGGGTGCGCGGAGGAACCAACATCAAACAGCCTCGCTCCGTACCTTTCACAACAGTCCTCCTCCTATTTTCTGTCGACCCCCTCATTAATCTGTGACCCCCATCCCCGTTACTCTACCCTTGCTGCTCGGTAATTCCACACCACTCTCTCCAATACCCACAGTGCCTGAATCGGCAGAGCCCATCAATGCCAACCCCATACCCCGACCTTGTTCATCACTCCACAGTACAAACTGTCACAAAATCCCATCATTCTCTGATGCCCAATTCCTGCAATGCCCTCTGATGCTCCAACCCTCCAAAAACTGCCTGTTACCACAGCACTTCATGCGCTCTAACTTCGCAAACCTTCGGGTGCCCAGCATCCACCCACCTCTCTGGTTGTGTCTCACCCCTCCACCCCACTGAAACCTTGACCATCAAGCTCCAACTGAGCGCGTTTGATGAGCCCAGACTCTTTCAGAGATCTACTAAAGCCCACGCCCCTTGACTGCCGTAATACTAACCTCACTGACGCTCATAACCCTGCTGTTGCTGGCCAATCCTGGCTGTTATCCTCAGACCGTGTCCAACTCTCTCGCCCAGGTTGTGGACTTTCCTGAAGCTGACTCTAACATCCCCAGTGACCACTGAAATCTCCTCGCCAACCAAACCCCAGGAGCGGCCTCCAACCCATCTCACCCGACCCCACGAACCAGACTCAGACTACGGTGTGTTGTCCATCGTGGGTATGTGCACAATCCTCTGAGTGATGTCTGGCATGGCTGAAATTTTGTCGTGGGGGGTGTGGAAAGGTAGGGAACAAATTTAACTGCCATTCACGACCCACTACGCTAGACATCCAGCAGGTGAAGAGTGTATGAGGATCACTTGCCACAGAAGAAGAAAGGTTGAATGATCCCAGAGACACAAGGCTTGGTACCTGAGGATGTGTCTCCTGCTGTAACAGAGGACGGTTCATGGGTTGACTCTCCAGTCGATACTTTGGGATGTTGCCTTGTGGAAGTCTCCATGTCTGTAATAAAGGAAAAGAAATATGTGAGAGTGGGAACACATAAGTAGGTCATTAGGCTGGGACAGGACTTCAGAAATGGAGAATTGGGTCTATGGGGAAAAGACTGGGTGGGGAAATGTAAAAGATTCAAAACAAATTGAGTAACTGCTCAGAGTAGAACTTGACTTCAGAGAACATGAGACATCTGTCCAGGATTGTACTTATATGCAACTGGTGTCTAACCTCACAACGCAAACATGGCACAACATGGCACAACCATCGAATACAGTCCATGCCTCACTCCTTCCCTCTCTCGTCAGTGTCAATCCCTTAACTCCACCCATCGTTCCCAAATCATCCAAATCGCTCTCCACAATCCTCCACCTCCCTGTCATTTCCACACTCTCATTCATTTCCCTCTGTCAGTCCACCCACTTCCCTCACTCCCTCCACCACACACCCCTCAGTCCGGTTAAAGTTCCAGCTTAGAGATTTGGGTTAAACTGTTTCAACAGGTCCTACAACTAACACTTGCTTTTAGCTGTTGACAGAATCGTGGCCAAATTCTCAGCGGGTTCATGTCCTGCACCCTTCTGTTCACGAGTTGGTGTGGACCCTGACTCTGTGATAAAGTAGGGACACATGGTGAGCGGAGGAAAGACATGGAGGGAACAAACACCCTGCTCCTTATGGTTAGAGACTGCAGAGAATGGCTCACACCAGCCTTTGCTTATACTAACAAATTGCCATCACACTCTGATGTTATTGTCTCCTCAGAATCCCAGAGTGGTGGGTGACTGGAATGCGCTGCCAGTGGTGGTCATGGAGGCAAATACCGCCCACACCCCATCACATCAGGACTCACAGCACCTCCTCCCACTTCCCTCCACCCCTGACATCTCAATCCTCATCCTCTCCTGTAGTCATTTCATACCACACCGGAACGATGGTCCGTCCAGCTCACTTAATTCATGTCACCCATATCGCCTCATTCTTTCCAACAAGTGTGCGCGGAGGTGACTGAAACCTTCTCTGCTGAGTCTCTTCATTCCCGATCCCTCAGTCAGTCCAGTACAATTCTCCTGGATACAACATCCCGCAGTCCTCAGTATTGACTCCACTTCCCTCTGTCATTGAACATAGAACAGTACACTACAGGAACTAGCCCTTCAGACCATCATGTTATGCCGAACTAATGAAACTAGTAATTAAACGCCTAACTAAACTAATCCCTTCTGCTGGCACAATGTGCACATCCCTCCATTCTCTGCACATTCATCTTCCTATCCAAGATTCCTTTAAAATCCTCTATTGTATTTGCCTCGACTGCCACACTGCAACGCATGCCAGGTCCCCACCACTGTGTAAAAGATAATGCCTCTTTACATCTCCTTTAGTGCAATCCAAGTTTGTCCAACTTCTACATATAGCATGTGCCCTCTAATCCAGGCAGCATCCTAGTAAACATCTTCTGCGCCCTCTCTAAAGCAGCCATGTCCTTCCTGTAAGGAGTGACCAGCATTGAATGCAATACTTCAGATGTGCCCGGTCAGAGTTTTGTGAAGCTGCAACATAACTTACTGACCCTTGAACTCAGTGCCTCGACCAATAATGACAAGCACGAGACTCGCCGTCTTTACCACCCAATCCACCTGTGCAGCCACTTTCAGGGAGAAACTACTCACTCATCCTCACCCTGGTCCATCCACATCACTTCTCTTGTTCAGCTCATCACACAACCTAGTGTCACCACTCGCTCCTCTCTCCTCGGACCCTCCCGGTCCGTCCCCCTCCCCTCGGACCTTACTAGTCTGTCCCATTCTTCTCGGCTCTTCCTGATCTGTCCCACTCCCTTGGGACCCTCCTGGTCTGTCCCACTCCCCTCGGACCCTCCTGGTCCGTCCCACTCCCCTCGGACCTTCCTTGTCCGCTCTTCCCTCGTAAGTTCTTGCACTGCCCTCTCATCTGAGACCCTCCCAAGCTGCCCCACTCTCCCCAACCCCAAGTCCCTTAACCTCGTGCTAGTTTGCTTGGATCTGTCTGCCCTGGCCTCCCCTCAAGAACCTCCGGGCCCCCTCCCTGCAATCTTCCACCCACCTACCCTCACTCACTCCCATATATTTGTTGATACTGGTTGAATCTCTGAAATGGAAATTTTGTAGAAAAGCCCATTTTACAATCCCCATGACCGATACCTGAGCTTGTAGTTGGTGCCAGGACCATGCGCAAACTCTCCCTGGGTTCAGATATTATTTTTCCCTTGTGTTCTTGAGCTGTTGCAGATGCTGGATCTGTAATAAATGGAGTCACATGGTGAGTGCAGGAGGGGAAATATTTGACCAGCTGGTTGGGAGGGAATTAAACTCCAGAAAATGACTGAATACCTGAACAAAACTTCAGATGCAGGAAATCGAAACCGAAAAGTGAAAATTCTGCGAATACACATCAGGTCCAGCTGCATCTGTGGGAAGAGGAGCAGTTAACATTTCAGCCTGGAGACTCTTTGTCAGAACTGACTGACAGCAAACTAACACATTCTGCGTTGTCAATGTGTCATCAGTCCAAATTACACCCACTCCCTGAGTCACTGCGATACCATCACCGTCGTTCTGACACACTTTCGTCAGTACGTACATGTCACTGCCCTACACCAGAGATGGACGGCACTGACCCCAACGCCAGGAAAGTTCGACGGGGAAGGCAGAGAGTCCAGTGTTTCCCTGTGGCCATTTCACTTGAAAACAAGTGTACTGTTTTGGATACCGTTTTGGGGGCGGGGAAGAGGCTGACTGTTCAGGGGAAGGCAGCAGTAGCCAGGGCTGTGACAGCGGGGCTGCTGCTGAGGTTCACCAGGGAAGGGTGAAAAAGGACAGGACTATAGTGATCGGAGGCTCGATAGCTGGAGGAGCAGACAGGACATTCTGTGGCCATAAAAGAAACTCCAGGATGGTGTGTGCCTCCTTGGTGCCAGGGTTGAGGATGTCTCTGAGTGATTGCAGAACATTCTCAAGGGGGAGGGTGAGCAGGGTGAGCAAAATGCTTTTGTGCGCATTGGTACAAATTACATGGGTTGAAGAAGGGATGAGGTCCTGCAGAGTGAAGTTAGGAAGAGGTTAAAAAGCAGGACCTCAAGGATAGTAACCTCTGGATTACTCACTGCATCACGTGTTTGTTAGTGTAAGAATAGAATCACATTGCAGGTGAATGTCTGGGTTACGAACTGGTACATGGGGCAGGGATTCAGATATTGGACCACTGGGATATCTTCTGGGGAAGAGGTGACCTGAACAAGAGAGACAGATTGCACTAAACTGCAGGGGGATCAATATCGTGGCAGAAAAATTTGCCAGTGCTAGAAGGTAGCTTTTAACCTGGATTGTTCATCGGGTGGTATCCATCACAGCGCTGAGGCAGATAGGAGGCTAGAAGTCGATACAGAATTCAATGACATTAAGTTCATTAGACAAGACAGGCAACAGCTTGGAAGCAGCAAGGTAAGGCTGTTGGATTAAATTGAAGCAGATTAACTAAGGGCATCGATAGCTATCTGTGACTGGGATATTACAGCCATGACGGAAACATGGCTAAGAGAGGACATGACTGACAGGCAAATGTTCCAGGGTTCAGGTGCTACAGGCAGGATAGAGGTGGAGTAAAGACAGGAGGGGGAGTTGCATTTCTGATTAAACACTGGATTACGAGGGTACTGAGACTCAGATCAGGAAAAAGGAGGTGGCATGTGTCAGATTCAGGCAGCAGGGATCAGGTGAACCCCTGGAGTAGAAGTGATACAGGAGCGTACTTAAAATAGTTTGGGTAGAAAATATTATCATAGACACAATGAATAGCACTGCCCTTTCAATAGTCTGCATTATCTCTTCATCACTATCCCCGTACCACCAGCACGACCCCCTCCTCATTCCATCCGTTCCCCTTAGGGAGTTTGTGAAGACCTTTGGTTCTGTGATGCCCCTCAGGCAGGTAATCTTCCATCCCACAACCTAACTCCAGATGCATACTGTCACGGACAGTATCAGATAAAAAGGAATAAGAAGCAGGTCACAAGTCCCCTGAAGATGATCACAGATAATTTCTGCTGGCCACAAAACTTCTGTTCCAGTTCCCCCCCAAAAAAACCTCAATTCCTCAATCTTCCAAACATGTATCTATCTCCACTTCAAATATCTCTAATGATCTGGCCTCCGACACCCTAGTGGACAACAAATTCCAGAGATTCACTACCACCTGAGAAGAAATTTCTCCAAACAGTTTTAAATATCAGGTCCCTTTTTTCTAAAAATATCCAATGTTTGAGACGTTTCCATGGGTGAGAACATCTCAACATCTACCCTATCATGTCCTGTCAGGGCCTTACATGTTTATATAATGTTACCTCTTGCTTATAAACTGAAAGGAATACAGAATCAAACTGTTTTTCCTTTTTTCAAAGTGCAATCCCCTCATCCCAGGTATTAGCCCAGACCTTAGACAGGAGAGCTACTGCCTCACAGCTCCAGCAACCTGGATTCAATCCTGATTTCTGATGATGTCTGGTCAGAAGATGCACATTCTTCCTGTGACCACGTGTGTTTCATCTGGTTTCTCTGGATCCTTTTACATCCCAAACATGTTTGGGTCACTTGCCTAATGAGCCACTGGCAAAGGGGAAAGAGGGATTTCCCTTTTCAGCTCAGGGTGAGAGGGAGGAGGGGATGGCTCATTCTGGGGTGGAAGGGCTTGGTACAGGGTGAGCAAAGTGGGTGGTGGCTCAGAGTCCAGGAAGGGAGGGAGGGTTGGGACGGGACGGGTCAGTCCTATGAAGGGAGAGGAGGGGATGGAGGGGATGGCTTAGTCCCAGGAGAGCTCTGGTTGGGCAGCTGACATCATGGCTGGAAGCAATTTTCCACTCACTCAGGACAGAACATTCAGCCAACAAGAGGGGGTGGGTGAAGATGGCAGCTTGGTGCTCAGTTATCGTGTGGCTCTGACCATGAAGGGCTCACAAGTCAGTCACATGGTGGGAGCATGCGTTATAGATCAGACCAGGAAAATGAGGTTCTGAAATGGCTGCTCAGTCCTGGGACGTGTCGAACTGAATGAGGTGATCACTGACCACGGGACGAGCAGCGGGCTGCAATATTCAGCCCATTGTGTGTTTTATCATTTGGGATGTCCCAGAATTTCCCAACAACACCCGACACGTTAATAGGAAATGGTGACATACCTGTACAATAAACCTTGTTGCAGCAGATTGTCGGCTTCAGCCGATACACAAAGAAACCACCGCAGTTTTTGATCTTGATCTCCAGGCTTGTGAAACAGTTGTATCCAGACCAGGTGAAACAAACCGTCCTGGTCGCCTCTCCGTCTCCCACACTGGGATGCAGAACAAGAATGAGGTTTATAAACACTGTAAAATGTTTCCAGTCCCACATTAGAGCAGGGAATGTGAATCTGGGCCCATTGTAGAGCAGTGGTTCCAGCCTCAAGTCAGCAGTGAGCTGCTGCCCTCACCCTCCACACCCCACACTCCCCACAGCAGCACCTGGTTCCCAAGGCCAGCTCCTCTTGGCAAGGCCTTGTGGGTCCCCTGCCTTTGGACCTGAAACACACGCCCTGCCCACAATCCGCTTTGACGCCAATGAGGCCAAGCGCAGGCTGACCAACTGTTAAATATCCCCAAAGATATTCAGAGACATTTGCAAGCTTTCAAAATATTCAAAGGGTAACAATCACAATGTTAAACATAAATATGATCAGGCCTTACAGAAAATGAAAGTTAAAATTATTGCAACATGAAATATGAAACATGAAACATGAAGGGTTCGATTCCCGTCGCTGTCTGTAAGGACTTTGTACGTCCTCCCGTGTCTGCGTGGGTTTCCTTCGGGTGCTCCGGTTTCCTCCCACATTGCAAAGACGTACGGGTAGGTTAAATGGGTTAAAAAAATGGGCGGCGCGGACTCGTTGGGCCGGAAGGGCCTGTTACCACTCTGTAAATAAAATTTAATTTAAATTTACAAACCAAGAAACAGGTTTAAATGTAAACATTAAATACTTTTGTTCAGAATGATATTCATTTATTAATTAACTCATGAACAATGGGTGCCCTGAGATGTGCACAGCTTCCTGGCGGCTGCTCCTCCACTTAAATAAGTGGAGCCACTGAAACTGAACTGGGTGCAATTATGAGAGGGATCAGCGGGCGGATCCAGAGCCCAACTACTAGGAATCTCTAGGAAGGTGACGTTCCACTGACAGACTCCATGGGGATCCAGGGCTGCAGTGTGGTTTGAGTGACTGTGGGGAACATCTCTCAGGGAGAATGGGCTATGTGTCCCTGTGAGCGGACCTCTGAAGAGATGAGTCATCAGTGTGATTTTCCCAGTAAGAACCGCACTGTTGTAAACTCTGACCCTACCGTTCAACCAGCCTGGACCTGTCCCGGAGCAGTGATACGCTGGAACAGCTGTCTCAGTGGATCCTCCATCCACCGGAGCTGAAATAACAACTGAAGAATCAGCCTCTGAACTTAGAGCTTTCATTCACGAAGAGAAAGTCCAGAAATAAGGGCCCATTCCAGTTGCTCAATATTCCCCCAATCACTGGTATCACACTTTGTTCTTTGTCCTTTCTATCTGTCATCAGAATCTCATCTTAAATGATTGGACTGTGAGCTTCCCTCTTCTATATTAACTTCCTGCCCCATCACTGTGACTGATGATCCCAGTCTCCATGTAACCACTCCCTGTCCCAATAGTGACTGATGATCCCAGTCTCCATGTACCCACTTCTTGTCCCAACACTGTGGCTGATGATCTCAGTCCCCCTGTACCCACTCCCTGCCCCAACACTGTGAGTGATGATCCCAATCCCCCTGTACTCACTCCCTGTCACAACACTGTGACTGATGATCGCAGTCCCCTGTACCCACTCCCTCTCCCAACACTGAGACTGATGATCCCAGTCTCCATGTACCCACTCCCTGTCCCATTAATGTCATTGATGACTCCGGTCACCTCACGTCTTGCCTTGCCATTCCCCTTGTTCTCCTACATATCTGCAGCTTCATTGACTAATATCTCTGTAATAGTGTCCTCACGTTACCTCTTAAATCTGTACCATCCTTCTGTACGGCTGTCATCATTCATGTAATTGCTGCCTGTGCACTCAGTGTTGGAACAGTCTGTGCTCCTCCAGGGCTGATCCAGGACGGTGTGGGTTACACACGAATAACCGAGTGCAGAGTCTGCGGCTGAGGGACAGAATGATGTTCAATGTTAATGTCAAGTTCAGCTAAAGTCAACCAGCCTCCTGTAAACCCTCCCACCTCCACCGACCTCAGTTGTTCTCTCTGAAATGTAAGAACCTCTCTCACATTAACACTCACCCTGTTTCATTGTTACAGCTCTCCTTTGTTGATAAAATCATTGAATTATGTGGCATAGAAACAGACCATTCTGTCCAACTCGTCCATGCTGAACATGGGGTACCCCTTCCTACCAGTCCTATCTCCGCCTAGTCCATAGCCCTCTTTGCCGAAATGATTCAAGTGCTCAGCCAAACACTTAATTGCTGCCAGCAACCCAGCTTCAACCACTCAACTGAGGGAGCATCTTCCAGATATTAACTACCCTCGGGGTGAATGTCACAGGTCTTGTAAAAGTCTTCCCCTTAATCCAACAGGTATGGAAATGTTTCTTGCAGTACACCTTGTCTGCACCACATATCATTTTATATAACCTTGATGATATCCCTTCTTCACCTCTTAATGGACAGAAGTCAACATGTCGACGTTTTGGGTCGAGACCCTTCATCAGGACTGCAAATTAGGAGGGCAGAAGTAGGTTTATTGATAATTTCTCTCCACAGATTCTGCCTGACCTGCTGAGTCCCTCCAGCATTTTGTGTGCGTCTCTCTGCAGCCTGACTACTTTCCACGTCATCAAGGACTCCAAACTTACTGAATCACACCTCCCACATCTACATCCTATTCATTCACATGCATTTCAATAAGGTTTATGTTGCTTTGATTCAACCTATTCACTCTCACTCGATTATTTTTGCAATCAATGTACGCTTGGTGGTTAATTTACTGCAGTCAATTTATCAATGCATGTCAGGAACCAAGTGTATGTGGCACACACACGCAGTCACACGGAGAACATGGATAATCCACTCAGGTAAGGATGGAAATCAGATCCCTGGAGTTTGTGCATCAGTCCTCCTCCTGCTAACACACTACACAAATCGATCTGCTACAGAATGGGTTGCATTTATACTGAAAATTTTAAGAAGCGCAAAAGTTAGAAATGAAGATAGAAAATGCTGGGAACACCCAGCAAGTCGGGCAGCATTTGTGCAGAGAGAAAGAGGAAGAGAGCGACCGACTGTTTCAGTTTAAGGACACTTATCCAAAATCTCTGGCTGTATTGTGCATGTTAATGACCTGCACTGGAAATGTGGGCACTGCTGTTATGCAGGGAATGCATCAATTGAATTCTGCAGTACCAGCTCACACAACCAGAAACCAGATGCCAAATGATGTGTTCTAATGACCTTAGCTAGTCATCAGCACACGGAAACTCCCTCACCTCAGACTTCTTTCAGAATAGACAGGGATTCTGTTGAATAGAGAAATCCTGGTAGAGTAGCGCCTCCTGAGCACTGCTCTGTGAATTATTCTGAATTTTCTGCTGGGGTCTCTGAAGTGGTGGTAGCCACAGTGAGGTGGCACAGAGCGAAGTTGACAGCCGCTTCAGAATGGAGAGAGGCCACAGTGGATACGGGCTTTATGGATGTGGTAGAAGCAAAGGCACAATCATTTTTCACGAAACTGGACTTAGTCTTATTTTGTTCTAGTTATGTTCTTTCTTGAAAAGAATGTGTTTAATACATGTTTATGTTTTTCTTGTTAATGCTGCTTACATGTTGCTGTGTGCCTGCGATGCTGCTGCAAGTTTTACATTGCACTTGTGCATACGTGCATTTGTGCAAATGACAATAAACTCGACTTTGTGTAGAGGCAGAGGAAACCAGGACTAAGGATTGTCAGAATGCTTTTTGGGGTGGACCCCGCTGCTAATACTTTAATTCAAGAGGCTTGGGTGATAAAAGTGATGAATTAGGGGAATAGATAGGCATGTGGGTTAATGAGAGTAACCATGAATGAAATCTGGCTCAAAGATGCTAAGAGACCCTCTGGAACATGTTGAACATGGTTCGGAGCTTCAGATCATAGGAGGAGGCCGACTGTGTTGACCAAAACTATTGGCTCCTCCAGTGGGTAAGAGGAGAAATTGGTCTGTCGGGGTGTAGGGGACAGCAAACAAATACTGTACATCCTGCAGTCATTTAGCACCAAATTGTGACCGGATTCATGTTGGTTGGGACTGTCCTGCCTCAATGTGACTTAACATCAGAACAACAGTAGGCAAAGAGTATATTGTATAACTATCAAATACAAAGGTACAACTTTGCAGTATGCTTCCAAAATTGTTTATTCCAAGATAATTATAACTGCAGGAACACCCGATCTTGGTGAAACATCCTTCTGTGGCAGAGAATTGCCAAAATGACATTTTTATGAAATCAACTTAATGTTGGTTAAAAATTGAAGCACTGAAATGTGTGAATTGCCTGTTCAGCTCCAAGCTCCCCAGATAGATCAGTTGTTATATTATGAGTTAACATGACAGGATTCTGGGTTACTTCACAGTTATGCACAATTAAATGCTGCTCTGGGACAGTGGGGACACCATAATTACCCTCAACTTAGCTGGGAAGAAGAAACCAGGATTGATCGTGAGAGAACTGCACCAGACTCCTGCTGCTGCCCCGGTGGTTCACTCCCAATAATTTCCTCGAAAAAGCTGCAGAGGAGATTCACAAGGGTGTTGCCTGGGATGGAATGTGTCAATTACAAGGAGAGACCGGAAAGGCTGGGCTTGATTTCCCTGGCACAGAGGCAGCTGATGCACGAGATCCATATACAAGGCATTAGTGAGCTTTTCTCACATGGCAGAAGGGTCTAAGACCAGAGGACATAGGTTTCAGTTGAGAACTACGAGCATTAGAGGGGAACTAAGGAAGAATCTTTTCACCCAATGGGTGGCTGCATCTGGAACACACTGTCTGACTAGCTGGTGGAGACAAGTACTCCTAACACATTTAAGGTCCAGACAAGCACTTAACCTACCAAGGCTTTGTAGGCTACGAACCAAGTGCTGGTACACGAAAATAGTTCATAATGATCAGCATCTGCTGTAGGGTGTATAATTATAATGAACCAAATACGCCATGTGTGTTGGACTGAGATATAGCATTCCTGGTGAGTGGCATATCCCCTCAATAATCAGAGGAAAGCAGAGTGCAAACATGCTGACAAATGACAGAGCTGTGTAAAGGTGCCATGCTAGTGATGGCTGGGGATTTCAACCACTCTGTCACGAACTGGTATAGGACCAGAGGGAAGGGCAGAAAAGGGGCTGAATCTTGGAATGCAATCGAGAGCGCAGTGTTTGATCAGCAAGTAGCAAGACCATCAAGAGAGGTGTTTCTGGACACAATGAGGAGATGAACCAAGCAAAATAGAAAAAGTTGGCAGTGAGATAGTGTGCAGAGGCTGTGTTAGACCAAGAACTGAAGATCCAAACTAGAGATAGACCAGACTGACTGGGCTGAAATTATCAAAACTGGCCTGGATCCAGTGACTTGAAGGTAACTGAGAGCACTGGAAGAGAGGGCAAATATGTTCCAATTAGAAATGGGCTCACATTCCAAATGTCCATGTATGCTGATGAATGCAGACGTGGGTGAAGCCATTAGAATTGGTTTATTATGGTCACATGTACTGAGGTACAGTGAAAAGCTTGTCCCGCGTACTGTTCATACAGATCAATTCATTCCACAGTGCAGTTGAGGCAGTACAAGATAAAACAGTAACAGAATGCAGAATGAAGTGTAACAGCTGCAGAGAAAGTGCAGTGTACAGATAGACAATCAGGTGCTAGATCATGATGAGGTATATTGAGAGGCAAAGAGTCCATCTTATACTAGGGAACCATTCCATAGACTTATAACAGTAGGGTAAAAGCTATTCTGGAGCCTGGGAGCACGTACTTTCAGGCTTTTTTTAATTTTCGACCTGATGGGAGAGGAGAGAAGAGAGAATATCCAGGGAGTGTGGGGTCTCTAATTATGCTGGCTGCTTTACTGAGGCAGCAAGAAGCGTAGACAGAGTCCATGGAGGGGAGGCTGGTTTCTGTGATGTACAGCGCTGTGTCCACAACCCTCTGCAATTTCTATTGGTCACTGGCAGAGCAGTTGCCATACCAATAAGGAGAAGCCAAGTTCAATCACCAAAAGTTGATAACTGCACAACATCTGAATGGGTACAAAAGATGCAGGAGTAAGACTTGTTATGCAGTAAGTTACTATTGGTGAATTCCCCTTTAAGATAGAGTGGTGTGTGTGTGTGTGTGTGTGTGTGTGTGTGTGTGTGTGTGTGTGTGTGTGTGTGTGTGAGAGAGAGAGAGAGAGAGAGAGAGAGAGAGAGAGAGACGTGCTTACGTCAACAGAAGATAAAGGACATAATGACTTTTTTGGAGCAGTCAGTCAGAGGAGAGAGAGAGGAGAGAGAGAGACACTAGCTTGCTTGTCTCTGTCAATGGATGAAAAACAGTAACTGTGCCTGTCACTATAATCCACGTATGGATTTTTGGAGTATTCCAGTGGAGTCCACTTTGTCGTTAACCTGTGGAGGGAAACAGGGATTTGTGTGGACGGCCATGCCTCGGACGCTTTTCGGGGTGGCAGATACTTCGGAACAAAGTAACGGAGTTCACTTTCTCTCTACATCTACGTCTTATCTTCATACAACGGTGGTTGCTGAAGAAACCTTTGCTCATGTTTCACCTTATGGTTTGCGGAACTGAACTTTAAGAACCATTCCTGGACTTGGAGTTTGGGACTTTGCCACACACACTAGAAGAGTTTAGCTTTTGGGGTTAATGTTTAAGGTTTAACATTTTTAGTTCTAACATTCCAACATTTTTATTTTTATTATTATCATAAGTAGCTATTAATAAAGTAGTTTTTAAACACTGAATCGTGACTCAGTGTTTCTTTTGCTGCTGGTTCGTAACAGACTAAAAATGAAATTGTGAAGACAACACTTGCATTAAAACATATCCCAGCTAAAATGAAATGCACCTTCTGATGTTGTATTGGTAATTGAGTGGGTGCTGTTAGCAACCTTCAGTGGAGGGGAAGACACGTGCAGAGATCTCAACCACTAGTTTGCATCTGTCTTCATGTATGATGAGGATAATATTGGCACTCAGGATGGAAAGTTAAAATAAAACTGACAAAGGATCTTCAGCTTGAAATTCTAACTCTGTCTCTCCCCCACGCCGCTACCTGACCTGCTGAGTTTCTCAAGCATTTCTGCTATAGTTAAAGTGAGGCTACATGTAGTGTGAAAGGTCATGGCTGTCACTTGACAGTGGTTGAAAGGACATGGCTGTCACGTTACAGTGACAATACTGACCCCACCTGGTCGGAAGACACACCACTGTAATCAAGGTTTGGCTCCACCCCCACCCATTAGTGCACACCTAACCATTGGCTTTTGTAAAACATAATTTTACCTGGTCCGAAGCAAGTGGCTTGTTTGAATTACCTGGACTGGCTCCACCCCCCGCCCTCCATCAGTATAAAAAGTGCCACATGCTTGATTCTGTCTCTTCGTTTGTCTCTGAGGGATGTTGAGGAAAGTTGTGCACTACTTAAGAGTAATTAGTTCAGGATCCCTGGGACCATAAAGCCAATGTTTACACTGAGTCAGGGAGAGTGGCAGGTGTTGTATTGTTTTTTCCTTGATTTGTTCGTACCCAGTTTGTGTGTGTGTGCATCTCACCCTCGTTGTGATTTTCCCCATGTTTGCGATCACACCTGTGTGAGTGTGCATCCATTCCCGTTCATTCTGTCCCTGTGTTTGTCTTTGTGAATAAATCATTTTCAAATTCCAAAGACTGTGTCCAGAGTCCTTGCCCTTTGAGACCTCAAAGAACCTTTCTTAGAACAATACATCAAGGTTGCAGCATTGTTACACGGGATAACCTGTCCCTTAAAGAGAGGAAATTGGGCAAGTTCTATTTACAGTGTTCCTTTTATGCTGGTATGACACCAGGGGACTGGGTGTTCACTGATGTGGTATTGTCATTGGAATATAAGGACAGTTCATATCAAGTAACTGGAGGTCAGCCAGTCAGACACTGGTTTCAGGAAAACTTGTTGGAAAATAGCTTGAAGTGCCTCTTTTGGAGGGGTGTAGATTAATCAATGGCAGTCAGCACATATCTGTGAAAGGTTATCTTTCACAGAGTTAACTCAATTTTTTGAAGAGGCAGTGAAGACGGTGGATGAGGGCAGAGTACTTTATGCAGTACACACGGATTCTGGCCATATTGCAGGTTGATCAAAGAGATTGAAGCCCACGGTATGAGATTAAACCTACTCTACTGGAAGAAAATTAAAGTTTGTCAAGAATATCAGTGAATTAAGGGATTTGTAAGGTGATGTTCTGCAGGTATCAGTAATTGGAAGCTTAAATTGGGAACCGATGTTCTCAGGAAAAAGTACAGAAGAAATGTGGCAAATATTCACGGGATATTTGTGTGGAGTTCTGCATAGGCATGTTCCAATGAGACAAGGAAGTTACGATAGGATACATGGTGTAAATCTAATCAAAAAGAAAAGAAAAGCTTACAGAAGGTTCAGAGAGCTAGGTAATGTAAGAAATCTGGCAGAGTATGAGGCTATCAGGAAGGAGCTTAAGAAGGGAATTAGGAGAGCTAGAAGGGGCCATGAGAAGGCCTTGGCGGGCAGGATTAAGGGAAACCCCAATGCATTCTACAAGTATGTAAAGAGTAATGGGATAAGACGTGAAATAATAGGACCTATAAACTGTAACAGTGGGAAAGTGTGTATGGATCCGGAGGAAATAGCAGACGTACTTAATGAATACTTTACTTCAGTATTCACTATCGAAAAGGATCTTGGTGATTGTACTGATGACTTGCAGCAAACTGAAAAGCTTGTGCATGTAGGTATTAAGAAAGGAGGTGATGGAGGTTTTGGAAAGCATCAAGTTGGATAAGACGCCGGGACTGAATGAGATGTTCTCCAGGCTGCTGTGGGAGGCGAGGAAGGAGATTTGTGGAGCCCCTGGCGATGATCTTTGCATCATTAATGGAAACGGGAGAGGTTCCAGAGGACTGGAGAGTTGCGGATGTTGTTCCCTTATTCAAGAAAGGGAGTCGAGATAGCCCAGGAAATGACAGACCAGTGAGTATTACTTCAGTGGTTGGTAAACTGATGGAAAAGATCCCGAGAGGAAGGATTTATGAACATTTGGAAAGGTATAATATGATTAGGAATAGTCAGCATGGCTTTGTTAAGGGCAGGTCCTGCCTTACGAGCCTGATTGAATTTTTTGAGTGTGTGACTAAACACTTCGATGAAGGGAGAGCAGTAGATGTAGTGTATAAGGATTTCAGCAAGGCGTTTGATAAGGTACCCCATGCGAGGCTTATGGAGAAGGTGAAGAGGCATGGGATCCAAGAGGACATCGCATTGTGGATTCAGAACTGGCCGTCCCACAGAAGGCAAAGAGTAGTTGTTGAAGGGTCGTATTCGGCATGGAGGTCTATGACCTCAGGGCTCTGTTCTGGGACCCCTACTTTTTGTGACTTTTTTTTAAATATATAAACTACCTGGCTGAGGAAGTGGAGGGATGTGTTAGTAAGTTTGTGGATGACACAAAGGTCGGAGGTATTGTGGATGTCAGATTACAGTGGGACATAGATAGGATGCAAAGCTTGAGAAATGGCAGATGGAGTTCAACCCAGACAAGTGTGAAGTGGTTCATTTTGGTAGGTCAAATGATGGCAGAGTATAGTATCAATGGTAGGACTCTAAGAAGTGTGGAGGATCAGAGGGATCTAGGGGTCCAAGTCCATAGGACGCTCAAAGCAGCTGCACAGGTTGACTCTGTGGCTAAGAAGGCATATGGTGTATTGTCCTTCATCAACCGTGGAATTGAATTTAGGAGCTGAGAGGTAATGTTGCAGCTATATAGGACTCTGGTCAGGCCCCACTTGGAATACTGTGTCAGTTCTGGTCACTTCACTACAGGAAGGATGTGGAAGCCATATAAAGGGTGTAGAGGAGATTTGCAAGGATGCTGCCTAGATTGCAGAGCATGCCTTATGAAAGCAGGTTGAGGGAACTCTGCCTTTTCTCCTTGGAGCGACGGACAATGAGGGGGGGACCCAATAGAGGTATACAAGATAATGAGGTATTGATTGGGTAAATAGAGGCTTTTTACTAGGGCTGAAATGGTTGCCACAAGAGGACATAGGTTTAATGTGCTGGGGAGAAGGTATAGAGGAGATGTCACGGGTAAGTTTTTTTACTCAGAGTGGTGAATGCGTGGAATGGGCTACTGGCAATTGTGGTGGAGGCGGGTACAATAGGGTCTTTTTAGAGACCTTTGGATAGATACATGGAGCTGAGAAAAATAGAGGGCTATGGGTCTCTATGGTAGGGACTTTCGGCACAACTTTGTGGGCTGAAGGGCCTGAATTGTGCTGCAGGTTTTCTATGTTTACTTTTCATGTAATATGCAAATGATTTAAAATTTAATGTGGAAAATACATCTAAAGAGTTTCCTGATGACACCAACATTATTTGTTTTGAGGAAGAAAGGTCTACAAGGAAGATGCCGTGGACTGGATAGATACAAACAAAAGCAGCAAATGGAATTATTTCCGGAGTAAACCAATGAAATGAACACAGGGAGGTCATGCATTGTGAGGCAACACAGGATAACTGTAGCATAGCAAGTGTAGTGGGACAGAGGGATCTTGGAGTGCATGTCAATAGGTCACCGAAGGTAGCAGCAGGAAGCGGAAAACTTAGTTAACGTAACTACTGGCCATGGCATGGTGACACAGTACTTAGTGCGACTGTCTCACATCTCCATGGAATGATTCATAATGCTCACCTCTGCTGCGAGCAGCGTACAGTTTGTGTGTTCTCTTATCGATGGCCTAGGGTTAACTCCTTCTCCCCCCCCCCGCCCCATCGACCCATGCTCTGCTTTCCTCTGACATCCGAATGAATTGTAAACAGGCTAATTGGATACTACAAATTACTCATCAGTGCATGTTGATTGTAAAACAATACAGGGAAGTTGTTGGGAATATGAGAGTTAAGAAATTGCAGGGCTACAGGAAAATAAAAGAGGAGGAATGGGATTTATGGATTAGAACAGTAGAGACTGGCATTAACCCAATGGGGGAAATGGCCTCTTTCAGTATCTAATAAGGAAGACATGCACAGAGTGCAGGAGCTGGGTAAACATGTTGGAACTGTATAAATCACGGGTATGTGCACAGTTCTGGTCACAACGCCACAGGAAGGATGTGATTGTACAACAGGGTTCGGGATACATGTACAAGGAAGTTGCTCATACTGTACAATTATAGCTGAGGGAAAGACTCTTGCTTGGAGCTGTTATATTTAAACAGAGGAGACTGACCTGTATAAAGTCATGACAGGCCAAGGCAGGGTCTACTCACCTTTGCAAATAAAGGCCTGCAATTAGGTTCAGATAGGGGTGAGGGATAACCAAGCAGCAGGGTCCATTGTGTGTATTGATTACTTGGAACATCCCAGAATTTCCCACAACCCTTCACACCTTTGTTAATGGGAACGGTGACATACCTGTACAATACACAGTGTGATCGCTGTATGTTGGCTTCAGCTGATACACAAAGTAATCAGTGCAGTTTTGATCTTGATATCCAGGTTCTCATGGCAGGCGCTGTACTCTTCACCGCTGTACTCTTCACCGCTGTATCCACTCCCGATGAAAAAAACTCTCCTCGTCACCTCCCCCTCTGTCGTGGTAGGATGGGAACCTGGAATGAGGTTTATAAACATTGTAAGTTGTACCCACTCCAACAGGGAATGTGACTGGTCCACGGTAAAGCAAAGCGTCCAGTATGGCCTCTGTCACCGATGAGCTGCTGCCTTCACCTCATCAATTCACACTCCCCATTCCAGAAGCTGGTCCCTGAGACTAGGTCCTGCTGGTGAGGCCCTCTGGGCCCAGGGTTTGGACAGGAAACCCAAGCCTCACCCCTGATGTACATCAGACGGCTGGTGAAGCTGCATCTTCAGGCCAAACACCCATAACTATTTCAAAGAAGCACTGTTTCTCAATATTGAGAACCATTCACAGGTTTAGGATATAGTCAATGCTTATTACAATTAATCATATTATTAAAATAAAATGATCAATTGACTCCCTCAGGATTTCTCGAGTTTCTAAGGCCTTAAGCCTCTCCAGGTTTGCTCCGACAGTTACTGAAGCCACTCCCCAGGCTGAGCAGAAAAGGAAATGAGAAACCATCACGATTCACTTATATTCAGACATTTAGCAGCCTTAAAAACAAACTGAAAACATTGTGGCGCAGCTGTGAAGATTCTGCCACTATTAGATACTGAGGGACTGGGCCCTGTGTAACAGCCTCTCAAATGTTTCTCTGATGCAGTGTTGAAATGTTGAGGATGTTGATATATCGTAAGGGGAGGTATTGAATTGCTGGATACAATGAATGTTGATTACGACATTCCTAATAGTATTTACTGCATATATCACAGAATATATCCCATCATTCCCTCTGTATTAATCAACAAGCTTCAAAACGAGAGCCTCTGGAACTCCCTCTGTAACTGGATACTCAACTTCCTCACCAGGAGACCACATTCAGTGCAGATAAGTATCTTCTCCTCACTGACAATCAACAGAGATGCACCTCAAGGATGCGTGCTTAACCCACTGATCTACTCTCTCGACAGTCATGACTGTGTGGCTTGGCAGACCTCAATTACCATCTAGAAATTCACGTTGACACCACTGTTGATGACAGAATCTCAGATGGCGACAAGTAGGCATACAGGAGTGAGATAGATCGGCTGGTTGAGTGGTGTTGCAACAATATCAGCAAGACCAAGGAATTGATTGTGAACTTCAGGTGGGGTCAGCAGTGGAAATGGCGAGCAGCTTCAAGTTCCCAGAGATCCTCTGGAAAACATCTCAGAAGAACTATCCTGGACCCAACACATTGATACAGAGGGCTGTAGACTCATCCACCTTCATCATGGGCACAACCCTCCCCACCACTGAAGACAATTTCATGAGGTATTGGCTCAAAAGGTGGCATCCACCACAAACACCCTCACCACCCAGGACATGCCGTCTTCTCATTACTACTATCAGGGAGGTGGTACTGGAGCCTGAGGACACACACTCAACAATTCACGGAAAGCTTCTTCCACTCCGCCATCAGATTTCTGAACGGTCCATGAACCACTTTGTTATTCATTTTCTTGCACTATTTATTTTACTTGTAATTTGCAGTAATTTTATGTCTTTGCACTGCTGTTACAAAACAACAAATTTCACGACACAAAACATGTTAAAATTAATGAAAATTAAGATAGTTTTAATATTAAATTTGTATTTCAATTACTTGACTAACTGCAACACAAAAAATAGAAAGCACATTTCAAATTAAATACAAATAATACACATAAGAATTAACTAAATCATACAATTTGAAATAAAAAATGCATCCCTTTAATGTAGCCCGATTACATCATGAACAGTAGGTGCGCTGAGACACCATCTGCTTGGGAGCCGCCCCTCCACCACATCGAATGGAGCCACTGAAACAATACCAGGTCTCATCTGGAGTGGAGTCAGCAGGTAGATCCACAGCACTATTGCCGGGTAACTCCGGGAAGCCCACATTGCACCACCAGACTCCATGAGGATCTGGGCCGGAGCATGGTTTGAGTGACTGTGGGGAGCACCTCTCAGGGAGTTTGGGTTCAGTGTCCACATTAAGGGACCTCTGAAGAGATCTGGGTTGTCAGTCTGGACCTTCCCAAAAATAACTGCACCCCACGGTTGTAAACTCTGACCTACCATTTAACCAGCCTGAGCTCTTCCCAGAGCAGCGACCCTCTGGGACGACAGTTTCAGGAATCTTCTGTCCACCAGAACTGAAATAACAATCAGAAAGTCAGATCCTGAAATGAGGGAGCTTATTCAGAGCGAGAGCGATCAGGTATTGGGTCTGATTCTGTCTGCACTCTGTCCCCCATCCTGTCCCTTTCAATATTCCCCCGATGCCAGCTAATCTTCCGTTTATTTTCCATCCCTGTCCTCCTTTTCTCTCTCCCTTTCACTCAGTGTGCAGAATGTGTGAGCTCCCCTCTCCCTGTTGTTCCTCAAGGACCCATTGAGGTGACTGACCATGTGGTCTTCCATCATTTCCCCTTCCCATACCCCTCACTCTCCCTTCAGACTGGATTTGAAAAGAAAATATTTCCTCACATCACCTGCTGAATCTGTACCAGCCTTCCTTAAGATTTCTATCAGATATCCATTGACTGCTTGTGCTGGAACACTCCGTGCTCCTCCAGGGCTGATCCAGGATGGTGTGATTTACACATGGATCACCGAGTGCGGAGTATGTGACTGAGGGACGGGATGATGATCAGTGTTAGTGCGATGTTCACCTGATATCACTCAGTTTCTCACACACCTGCCCCACTTCCACCATCTCTGAAGCACAAGTAACATCAGTTTAATCTCCAACCACATGTCCCAAAGACTTAGTGGATTAATTAGCCACTGTATATTGCCCCTACTGTACAGCTGAGTGGTAACATTTAGGAGCAATTGACAGGAATATGAGGAGAATAAAATGGGATCTGTATCAGATTGATGTCAATGGGTTGGTGCATTCCCAGTGGGCCAGATGGCCTCCCTGATGACAAGGTGAAATAGCAACGTACAACAAACAGGGCTGAACATTGCCAGCGGCATCAACATCCCATGTCCCACTGAGGGATCAGGGTGTCCAGTAAACTCAGAAAACAGCCTCTGCTTCAGTTCCCATTCTGAGCTTTCACTCTGTTTATCATCTCCCTCCTACTCCTCACCAGAAAACAAGACTTGCATTCAGTTTTCTGGTCCATATTTTGTGGTGCAATGTGGGACGTTCTACAAGGAACAGGCAGCCTCTCCCTGTGTAGCTGTCAGCATATTTGGGATTTCAGGTCAAATTCCCAGACTCTTCATCGTGATTGACCTCCTCTGGCTGGACTCTGGGGTTTGCTTTAATTATCTTTAACTGTTTGGAAATCAGCTTCATTTCAAGTTTGGATTGTTTTTCAATATCTGGCACATTCAGAAATATTGAAAACATCTGATCGTGATTGGCTCAGTTGGGACGGGAATGGAAGGCTGGACTGGTGGATGGGGGTGGGAGAAAAGGGGGTAGCTGGGCCCCGGGCGGGGTGGGAAGGATGGATCCCAGGAAGGAAGGGGTAGGAGGGGAGAGCTGAGTTCCAGGGGAGATGATGGGAAGGAGGAGGGGACGCTGGATTGGGGTGAAAGAAGGGAAGGCTTGGTCCTGGGGGGAGGGAACGGATCAGACCCAGGGGGAGGACGCAACCTCTCAGGTGTGTGTGGGCTGTGCAGTTCAATGTTGGGTCAGTGCATGGCCAATGCGGACGGGGGTTTCAATAAATGGGAGCAGTGGGTGACAGTACCAATGTGTGGAGAGTGGGCAGGTGTTAGTCCATGTATTCCAGCTCAGGCAGGGAACTTGGGTCAGAATGTGGCCAGCTCACGTCAGTCGTAGGGTGTGGGGAGGGAGGGAGTGGGGGTGTATGTCAGACCAGGAAGGTGAGGTACAGACACAACAACTTGGCTCAGACTAGGGGTGAGGGACAACTGAGTGAGCTGATCACTGACTGCAGATTGGAAAATTCAGGCCACTCTGGGTGTTGAAGACTCGGATGTCCCAGGAGTTCACCCTCTTCATACAAACACACACATGCACAGTATCAATGTGAAGAGCTACATACCTGTACAATACACACTATAAAAGCCGTGTGTCGGCTTCAGCTCATACACAAAGTAACTGGTGCAGTTTTTGATCCTGATCTCCTGGTGCTTGACGCAGGTGTCTCTATTCGTGTTGCCTTTAACCCAGTTGAAACAAACTGTACTGTTCACCTCCCCCTCTCCCACGCTGGGATGGGAACCTGGAATGAAGTTTCTAAACATTGTAAAATGTACCCAGTCCCACAGCACAGGGGGAGTGTGAACCTGGAAGTACTGTAAAGCAGTGGTTCACAACCCACTGTCCGGCCTGGCCTCAGTCAGCAGTGAGCTGCTGCCCTCACACTCCCCACAGCAGCAGCTGGTCCCTGAGGTCAGCTCCTGTTGGTGAGGCCATGGGTGGTGGGGGGTGTCTCTGGGATTATAAACTGGAAACAACTGCTCCGTCCCGACATGCATTGGCAGCTGCTGAAGCTTCAGCTGAGTGGCTGACCATCCATTAAAAATCTCAAGGCCTTCAGCTTCCACAGCTATTCAGAAACATTTGTAGACGCAGAAAACACAAACCTATTGCACTAAATCAGAATGCAGGGCTTCGACCTGAAACATTGGCAATTCCTTTCGTCCCCCAGATGCTGCTTGATCCACTGAGTTCATCGGGCAGGTTGTCGGTTGTTGATACAAACTGATATAACTCTCTGCAGAGCTGTACAAGAACTGTTTGCTTGCAGAGGGTTGTGAATCTCATGAATTCTCTATCCCAGACGTTTGTGGAGGTGGAATGTTTGGAAGTAATTAAAGAGGGTTGATAAACTTGGAATGGTCGGAGAATTGAGGTGTGTGGGGAACTGGCACAAAAATGGAGTGGCGAGTCAAACTCAAGGGTCAAGTGGGCTACGCTTCTAAAATACAAAAATATCGCAAGACACTTTGAAAGTAAAAATCATTTGAGTAAGGCGATGGTAGGTCTAAACGGCAATGGCGTCAGCAGGCTTATCCACAGCACAACTGCCAGATAACTCCAGCAAGCCAGCTCCTCCACTGGACTGTATGAGGATCCGGGACTGGAGTGAGGACTGAGTGACTGTGGGAATCATTTCTCAGTGAGCTTGGGTTATGTTTGTGCACAGGGCGCTGCTGAAGAGATTTAGATTGTCAATCTGACCCTCCCAAAATAATTGCAGTAAATTATTGTAAACCTACCATGTAACCAGCCTGGACTCCATGCAGAGCAGTGAAAGAACGGAACCACAGTCTCAGGAATCTTCACGCTGCCATAACTGAAACAATGATCAGAGAGTCAGTGCCGGACTGAGGGTAAAACCAGGAACTGTGGCCCATTACATCCACACATTGTCCAATTTCGGTCTGATCAAATAAAACTACTTTTTTATTCTCTGCCCCTTCCAAATTCCTGTGGGGATCTCTATTTTCTTACTGAGGAATGTGGGAGTTTCCTTTTCACTGTGCGCACTCCCTCTGCCACCATGGGGTGTGATATTCCCAGTCTCTCTGCACTGCCCATTCCAACACATTTTATCCTCATCCATTTACAAATAAAATAGCAGAAGGAAGCCATTTGGCCCATCAGGTCCAGGCTGTCTCAATGAGGACCTATCCTTTCAGAACAATTCCCTGAACTACTGCAATTTGTTCCCCTTTACATATCTGTCAAACCCCTTTGATTCATTTGCATTTGCCCACACGAGGGATTTCTGCGACACGTTAATCCTCCAGTACATCTTTGGGATATAGGAGCAGCGAGGGGAAACAGAGTCATGGGAAGAACATGCAAATTTCACACAGACACGGAACATAACAGCACAGTACAGACCATTTAGACCACAATGTCGTGCTGACATTTTATCCTGCTGTAATATCTATCTAACCCTTCCACCCCCACCCCCCACATAACCCTCCATTTCTCTATCGTCCATGTGTCTATCTCTATTAAATATCCTCGTGTATCTGCCCCCACCACCTCTGCAGGCAGCGTGTTCCACGCACCCACCACTCTCTGTGTGAAAAATTACACCAGACATCCCCCTTATATCTTCCTCCAATAACCTTAAAATGATGTCCCCTCGTGTTAGCCATTGTCGCCACGGGAAAAAAAAGTCTCTGACTATCCACTCGATCTATGCCACATCATCTGGTACACCTCGATCAAGTCACCTCTCATCCTCCTTCTCTCCAAAGATAAAAGCCGTAGCTCACTCAACCTATCCTCACAAGACATGGTCTCCAATCCAGGCAGCATCCAGCTAAATCTCCTCTGCACCCATTTTAAAGGTTCCACATCCTTCTTATAATGAGGTGACCAGAACTGAATATAATATTCTAAGTGTGGTCTAGCCAGAGTTCTGCAGAGCTGCAACATTACCTCGCGGCTCTTGAACAATACCCTGACGAATGAAGGACAACACTCCATATGCTTTCTTAACAACACCGTTAACCTGTGCGCAATATTGAGGGATCTATGGACGTGGAACCCAAGATCCCTGTTCCTCCACACTGTTAAGTGTCCTGCCATTAACCTTGCATTCTGCCTTCAAATTTGATCTCCTGAAGTGCATCACTTCACAATTGAATTCCATCTGCCACTTCTCAGCCCAGGTCTGCATTCTATTAATATCCTGTTGGAATGTACAACAACCTTCTACATTACCCACAACAGCACCAACATTTGTATCATCAGCAAACTTCCCAACCCACCCTTCCACACCCTCATCCAAGTAATTTATAAAAACCACAAAGAACAGGAGTCCCAGAACAGATCCCTGCGGAACACCACTGGTCACCCACCTCCAGGCAGAATAAGCTCCATCTGTCACCATCCTCTGTTTTCTTATGAGCGAACCAGTTCTGAATCTCACACAGCCAAGTTGCCCTGTATCCCATATATCCTGACCTTCTGAATGTGCCTTTCATGAGGAACCTTATAAAACGCCTTAATAAATCCATGAACACCACACCCACTGCTCGACCTTCATCTATGTGCTTTGTCACATCCTCAAAGAATTCAATCAGATTCGTAAGACATAACCTGCCCCTGACTAAGACATGCTGACTCTCCCTAATCAGTGTATGCTTCTCCAAATGCCCCGAAGTCTTGTCATTAGGAACCTTCTCCAGTAATTTGCCCACCACTGAAGGAAGACTCACTGGTCTGTAATTCCCAGGGTTATCCATACTCCCTTTCTTAAACAAAGGAAAACATTTGCCACCTTCCAATCACCTGGCACTACTCCTGTGGCCAGTGAGGATGCAAAGATCATCAGCTCCCGTAATAACCTTGGATATATCCCGTCCGACCCCAGTGACTTATCTATCCTAATGTTTTTAAAAAGTTACAGCACATCCTCTTTACTCATTTCGACAAGCCCTAGCATATCAGGCTGACATACACCATCCTCACAAACATCAATGTCTCTCTCACTGGTGAATACTGAAGCAAAGCATTCATTAAGGACCATCCCCACCTCTACAAAATCCAGGCACATGTTTCCTCTTTTATCCCTGATCAGTCCTACCCTCACTTCAGTCATCTTCCTATTCTTCACATATATGCAGAACGTATTGCGGTTTTCCATGATTCTCCTGGCTACCTTGTAACTCTCTGGAGCTCTGTCTGATCCATCCTGTCTAAACCTCAGGTAAGATTCTTTCTTCCTCTTGATACGATATTTTACATCCTCTACCATTCATACCCTGCCTCAATGGGAAAAACCTACGCAGAGCCCCATGAAGGTATTCCCTAAACAACCTCCACATTTCCGCTATCCACTTCCCCAAGAACATCTGTTCCCAATTTACGCTCTCAAGTTCCTGCCGAATAGCATCATAATTCTCCATCCCCCAGTTAAATACGTCCCCATATTTTCTGCTCTTAGCCCTCTCCAAGGCTATGCGAAAGGTAAAGGAGTTATGGTCACTATCTCCAAAATACTCTCTGACCGAGAGATCTGAAACCCGATCAGGCTCATTGCCTAGTACCAGGTCCAGAATGGCCTCTCCTCTAGTTGGCCTGTCCACATTCTGTGTCAGTAATCCTTCCTGGACACACCTAACAAACTCTGTCCCATGTATCCCCTTTGCACTAAGGAGGTACCAATCAATATTAGGGAAGTTGAAATCACTCATGACAACAACCCTGTTATTTTTGAAACCTTCCATAATCTGCCTCCCGATCTGCTCCTCAGCATCTCTGCTGCTATTGGGGGAGGGGGTGTCTGCAGAATACTCCCAATAGTGTGATTGCTCCCTTTCTGTTTCTGACTTCCACCCACACTGACTCAGTGGATGATTCCTCCAGGACATCCTCCCTTTCTACAGCTGTGATACCGTCCCTGATCAGCAAAGCCACTCCTCCATCTCGTTTACTTCCATGCATGTCCCTTTTGAGACAGCTAAACCCCAGAATATCCAGCAACCATTCCTGCCCTTGCGACAGCCAAGTCTCTGTAATGGCCACCACATCATATTTCCACATACTTACCCTTGTTCCTGATATTTCTTGCAGTAAAGTAGACACTCTTCAGCCCATCCAACTGACTGTAATTTTGCCCTTTCAACTGCCTATCCTTCCTAACAGTCTTTCTACACTCTGCATTTACTTGGACATTAAATGAACCAACCTGACCTATCCCTCTCGTTCCCATCCTGCTACCAAACTAGTTTAAACCCTCCCCACACAGTTCTAGCCAACCGGCCTGCAAACACATTAGGCCCCCTCCAGTTCAGGTGTAACCCATGCCTTTTGTATAGCTTCTACCTTCCCAAGAAGAGATTCCAATGATCAACAAATCTGAAACCGTGCCCACTGCACCAATCCCCTAGCCACGCATTCATCTGTCAAATCATCCTATTCTTTACCTTCACTGGCGTGTGTCACAGTCATAAAACCAGAGATTACTACCCTGGAGATCCTGCTTTTAAGCTTCCTACCCAGCTACCTATATTTCCTCTTCAGGGCCTCATCTCGTTTCCTACCAATGTCATTGGTACCAATATGTACCATGACCTCTGGCTGTTAGAACATAGAACATAGAACAATTACAGCACAATTCAGGCCCTTCGGTCCACAAAGCAGTGCCGAACATGTCCCTACCCTAGACATTATTAGGCTTACCCATAGCCCTCTGTCTTACTCAGTTCCATATACCGAACTAACTGTTTCTTGAAATACCTTATCGTATCAGCCTCCACCACCATTTCCGGCAGTCCATTCCACGCACTCACCACTCTCTGAGTAAAAAAAAACATACCCCTGACATCTGCTCTATATCTACTCCCCAACACCTTAAACCTATGTCCTCTTGTGGCCACCAATTCAGCCCTGGGGCAAAACCTCTGACCATCTACCCTATCAATACCTCTCATCATCTTATACACTTCTATCAGGTCCCCCCTCATCCTCCGTCTCTCCAAGGAGAAAAGACCGAGTTCCCTCAACCTGCTTTCATAAGGCATGCTCCACATTCCAGGCAGCATCGTTGTAAGTCTCCTCTGCACCGTCTTTCCTGTAGTGAGGCGACCAGAACTGAGCAGAGTACTCCAAATAGGGTCTGACTAGGAACCTATATAGCAGCAACAATATCTTACGGCTCCTAAATTCAATTCTCCGATTGATGAAGGACAATACACCATATGCCTTCTTAACCACAGAGTCAACCTACGCTGCCACTTTGAGCGTTCTCTGGACTCGGACCCCAAGATCCCTCTGATCCTCCACACTGCCAAGAGTCCTACCATTAAAACTATATTCCGCCAACATAATGTTCACCCTCCGCTTCAGAATGATGTGGACCTGATCCGTGACATCCCTGACACTGGCACCCAGGAAGCAACATACAATCTGGAAGTCTCTTTCATGACCACAGAATCTCTTGTCCACCCTCTTACTATGAAATCCCCTATCACGACCACCCTCCTCTTCTCCGGCCTTCCCTTCTGAACCACATGACCAGGCTCAAGTGCGAGAGACCTGGTCACTGCGGCTTTCCCCGGGAGGTCGTCACCCCAACAGTAACCAAAGCAGTATACCTGTTATTGAGGGGAATGGCCACAAGGGTACTCTGCACTACCTACCTTTTCACCATCCTTCTCCTGACAGTCACCCAGCTACCTGCCAGACAGCAGCTGGTCAGGACTGAACTGGGAACACGGGATAGATAAGCAGCAGCACTGGCTGCTACACATTCTCCATTACTGTCCTCATCACTTTCTCCTCACTTTACCTGCTAAATCTGTACCATCCTTCTGCAAGATTTCCATCATCCATCCACCGGCCAGTGCACTGAGTTTCAGAACAATCCGAGCTCCTCCAGGGCTGATCAAGGATAGTGTGAGTTTCACATGGATCACTGATTGCAGAGTCTGTATCTCAGGCACAGAAAGATGATTTGTTTTAATGTATTCACCTGTAGTTCACCCTTTGGTACCCCCACCCACTCCACTGACCCGTGAGCAACAAGTATCTCAGATTTACTCTCCAGCCAGTGAGAATGTAACCCAAATATACTAAGAAACAATTCCATCTCCATGATCAGTTTCTGTCTCCCCTAGATTGTATTCATAAGGGGGCTGGAGGAGACCATTGGGCGCATCTGGTGCATGCCAGTTGCTGGTGGAGCAATCCCATCAGTCACATGCATACCCTCGCGATGTTTCCCTTAAGCCCCACAACTTACTGTCTCTCGCACATGCTGTTCAACTCACTTTTGATTCTTTTGCCATTTCCCAACAGTTAGAGGTAACTTACAGTGGTCAACTAACCTAGCAACCCACAAGTCTTTGAGATGTAGGAGGAAACAGGAGAACCAGGAAGAAACCACAGGGCCACATGCAGCTCCCGCAACTAACTCCCTGTGAGTAAACAGCTTGATCTTTCACAGAAAAGCTTATGTTCATACTAAAAGTTGAAAATAAAACTGATGATCTCAGAAATCTGAAATATAAACAGAAAATGCCAGAAATACTCAGCAGGGCAGGCAGCATCTGTGGAAAGAGAAACACAACCTAAGTTTCAGGATGGAGACACTTCATTCCAACAATATCATCCAAAATTTTTGAGAATACTGAAGTGCATTGATTAACCATTTCAGAAATATGGAAATACAGTGATCAATTTCTGGAAAGCAATTCGTACGAACAATGAGATGTCAAGAAAACGTGTTCAGTGAACAAACTGAACAATGCAGGAGCTCTTCCAGTTTCCCTGCAGCATGGCCAGGGACTTTAATAGAGCACCCATCTTCATGAATAATTGATTGGGTACTGCTCTGGAAATCAGCCTGAATGTTCAGTCTGGAATCTCTGACGTGCAGACCCTGGCTATCAATCAGGTACGGTGGTATGGAAGTACTGAGGAGACTGACCCAGTTGCAGCAGGAAGAAGGACAAGAATAGATCTGGGTCTAATGAATGAGCTGAAGGCAGGGACATGGGTGTGGTGCATGTAGGAAACAAGGACTGGGGCAGAGGGAAACAAAATATTCTCTTGTCAAGTCGTAATTGCTGATACTTCAATGCAAGTTGTCAGGGAAATAAAAACGATGAACTGAGTCCACATTTAGATGTGGGCATTCCTTAGTGTTGGGAGATAAAACTAGAAAAGATTCCTAATTACATATTTAAAATGCGATGGGAGGTAAAAATGGGAGAGCTCGAGCAATATTTACTGAAGGTGTAATGTGAAGGGAACTGATGTGCAAGCGAGGCCTGCTGTGCCAAACTTAAGCAGGATTGTTCACAGATCTGATAGAAATAAGCCTTGCACACGCAATGCTGCACACAACACACATTATTGCTGGGTTAAAACAAGTGGGACTCATCTCGGAATCACACCTGAGCCTGTTTAACTGCAGTGCCTCTGTCCACAGCGTCAGTCACGACCTAACCTGTGCTGAGCCCAAATCCAAGAGACCTCACCACCAGTCTGCTCATTGTTTTATATCCTGGTCACTTCTCTCCACCCCTACCTGGGTCGAACCTTTGTCCAGGTAGACCCATCATGTGGCCATTGCTTCAGGAACTGCAGGCTCATATCTGCAGAGACAATACCTTGGCACTTGAGGTCACCCTTCCCCCTGCGCACACACATACACATTTGATGCCAGCAGTTGTTCCCTGTGCTCTCTGCCTGACGTTTCGGGATTCATACTGCAAGGCCATGCCAGTTAAACCAGGAAACACAAAATGACCAAACACGTTGCCCAACATTCGTGGAAGATCAAAGAACAAAAGTTTTGGCAAATTTCTGAGCAGTGTAAAATGCCAAGGCAGTGATGATTGAGGATTTCAACTACTCTGTCACGAACTGGGTTAGGACCAGAGGGAAGGATGGAGAAGCAGAAGAGCTCCCGGAATGCATTCTTTAACCGTTGCCAAGCAAGCCCAACAGGAGAGGTCGTGATTCTGGACTTAGACTTGGGGATCAGCCTGAGCACGTGGAAAAATAATGTAGGGATAGGTGCACTGGGGCACTGAAAGGCCAACAGTTAATGTTCTTGAGTTGAGTAAGACAATGAATATCAAAACTCGGTTGAAAACAACTACTTGGAAGCTATTGAGACATGGAGGCTACACTTGAGGAGGACACAGTGAAGGGTCAGAATAAATGATGATTCCATGAACAGAAATAGAGTCTACCAATCCAAGATCAACACAGCTGCAGATGAACATATAGGGTGGGATAAAGCAAAAGTTGTGAAGTTCAGGACAGCTGAAAACCGCAGAAAGCCTGGAGGAGTGCACATATGCAAGGATTAAATTACAAAGCAAATCACAAAGGTACAAAACATGAGTGTAAAACAAACATTGGCAGACAAATTCAAGAAATATGACTGCAACATTCAGTGAATACACAGGAAAAAGAAAATTAGAAGGGAAATGTTGGACACCAGAAGAACAGCAGACAGCAAGTGCAGGCAGAAGACCTGTGTGATGTTCTGACTGAATGCTTTGCACTGGTCTTTACAGAAGGCGGCAACAATAAAAGCTGTGGCATTAAACTGGTAAATAAATAATGGAGTTGATAAACAGACCAAATGAGGGCATAACAAAGTTTTATAATATTTAATTTCAATAATCACCAAGCCCTCATTACATGGGGGAAGATTACCGAGGACCTGACAGAGATGATTAATTTTTTGGAGGCCACAGGTGAGGTGCCAAAAAACCAAAGGACAGCAATATTTGTACCCTTATTCAAGAAGGGCAGTAACTATAAGCCAGTTAATTATAGTCCTGCAAGTTTAACAACTGTCGTAGCAAAGCGAATAAAAAATTTAAATTCTGAGCAGCAGGATTGAACCACACTTGGTGAGGAAGGTTTAAGCAAAGATAATCAGAGAGGTTTTATTATGTGGGCATCCTGTCTGACCAATTTCACTGATTATTTTTAAAGAGGTAACAACATGTATTGATGAGAAATTGCAACCTATGTAGTCTAACTGGACTTCAGTAAAGCTTTTGATGTGGCTCATGAGGTTTAAGCCCATTTGATCCAGGGCAAATTAGCAAATTGGATCCGAAATTGGCTTGGTAACAGGAGTGAGAAAGTGATGATGGAGGCTTTTCTCTGTGAATGGAAGCTTATAACACCGGTATATCACAGGGACCAAGAGTGGAACGTTGCTGCTTGTAAAGAACCAAAGGTTTGGAGGGAGCCGTTTTCACCCAGAGTGTGGTTGCAATCTGGAACACGCTGTCTGAGTGGATGGTGGAGGCAGGTACTGTAATAACATTTGGGAAGTATCTTGACAAGGACTTGAATCACCAAGGCACAAAAGGCATCCAAAGCATGGAGGCAGTCCTACAAAAGGTTCACCCAGTCAATTCCTGAATGGAGAGTGTTGTCCTATCACGAGCGGATAAAGATGTTAAGATGTTTATTTATTAGTCACATGTACATCAAAACACACAGTAAAATGCATCTTTTTGCATTACTGAGAATGTGCTGGGGGTTGCCCGCAGGTGTCACCACTCTTCTGGCGCCAACACAGCATGCCCAGAACTCCTAACCTGTCCGTCTTTAGAATGTGGGAGGAAACTGGAGCACCAAGGTGAAACCCATGCAGACACCGGTTGAACGTACAAACTCCTTACAGAAAGCGGCGGGAATTGAACCCAAATTGCTGGCGCTGTAATAGCGTTACGCTAACTGCTACACAGTTACTGGTTGTAACTGCAGGCCTTGGAATCTAGAGGAAGGAGTGGCGAACTTATTGAAACATACAAGATCTGAAAGTGTTGTGCTGAGCTGTTTCCACTCGTGCGAGGGTCTCGAAGGAGGGATGTAGTTACAATGTAAGGGGATGGTCATTTAAAACCGATGTGAATAGGAACTTCTACGAGAGGCTTGTGAATCTCTGGAGGATTGCGGAATATAGATCACTGGAGACATTTATAGGTGGCACGTTGATTTCTGAAAGATGGGGGAATTGAGGGCAATGAGAAACTATCATGGAAGAGCATTTGAAGGCTGGGAAAGATTGGCCATGCACAATTTGATTGGGGGGCAGCTGAGATAATAGATGGCAGAGTCCTGCTCCGAATTTGTATTCCTGTGAACCCAGACAGTCACAGGAAAAATGTGGAAACTACACACAGTCAGTAACTGATGTCAGGATCGAACACACATCATTGTAACTGTGAGGCTGCAGCACTATTGGTCCTCTACACAGACAGTTACATTAAATCTACTTCCCACTGTTGTACACAGTGATTCGTTGTAAAGTACTCACTTAGAGAACACAGGATTAGCAGCATAACCTTCATTTCACCAAGTGATATTCTGCAAAGTAAAGCAATGAATAGAAATCAGAGAAACGAGACACTGGTACATTGGGAACCAGGGCAAACTATAAACTCAGACATGAATTCCCAATCAGAAATATATTATATTGTGCATGAGGTACATCACTCCCTCTCTGGAACCTCAATAAGAAAGCAATAAGAAAGGGGAAATCACCCATTCTCCCTCACAGAGAATCAATAGACAGAAGTTAGGTCTCGGTTTCTCCCTCACTGGCATTTTTCAGACAGAGTGTGATACACTCTCTCTCTCACAGGATCTGACAGACCAAGGTGAGGTCACCCTCCATCCCTCACTGGGACTCTACAGAGGTGTGATTCCCTCTCCCCTCACAGGATCTGACAGTCCTGATATGATGAGATGGACTATGACCTCACGATTTACCTTATTGTGACTTAACACCTTATTGCACTGCACTTTCTTTGTAGCTGTGACACTTTACTGTTATTGTTTTTACCTGTACTACATCAATGCACTCTGTACTAACCCAATGTAACTGCACGGTGTAATGAATTGACCTGTACTATCGGTATGCAAGACAAGGTTTCTACTGTACCTCGGTACAAGTGACAGTAATAAACCAATATCAATACCCTTTCTCCCTCACAGTGATCCGACAAACTGAAGTGAGGTCACTCTTTCTCCCTTATTGAGATCCAACAAGAATAGATGAGTTCTTCCTCTTCCCTGCACTGGAACCCCACAGAGATGAGATATCCATCTCCCTCTCACTGAGACTTCCGCAAACCGAGATGAAATCTCACACTCTCACCTTCACTGGGATCCTAAAGAGAGGCAGGATCTATCTCTCCCCCTCACTGTGACTCCACAGAAAGAGGTGAGAGCAACCTCTCCCCTATACATGGATCATACAGAGAGGTGAGATCTCCCTCTCTCTCTCACTGGGACCCACAGACAGAGATGAGATCTCCCTCTCTCCCTCACTGGACACTACAGAATTGAGATCTCTCTCTCACACTCACTGGGACCCAACGAACAAGGATGAGCCCCACCTCCTTCACATCCTTTATAAAGATTATTTTCTTGCTCTCTCTCTCTCTCTCTCTCTCTCTCTCTCTCTCAGAAACACACACACACACACACACACATCTGAGTCAGTTAACTGAGACACAATTTTGAGCTTGAGCAAGTGTCAGCGATATCAGCTTAAATGAATCTCCAGGCGAGATGTTGATGTGCGAGAAGAGGGAGATGGGACCACCTGCAACCTCCTCAGTCTCAGGGACAATCAGCTGTGAATGGTGTCAGGCTCAGTGAAAGCTCGTCGTCTGCCTTCCACACCGGCTTCTTCAGTGAATGACACCGGAGGTTTATGGCAGCACAGCTAACGTATGATATGGAAAAACATGCAAAATAAACAAATCAACATCTATTCTGGCCCTCTGGATTGAAAGGGCCATTGTTCCCAGTGTGTGAACTTCCTCTGACATTCACTATATCAATGGTGGGTCTGCATTTAGCAGAGGGATGCAATAATAATGGACATAGTTGTAAAGAATATGGAGAGGGAATATAGATCCTATACAAATCCCTGTGAAATAACTAATGGGCCAGTATTACACTCAAGGTTGTGTATCCACAAGGAGAATCTCTTCCAGAGCACTAATGGGAGTGCGTTCTGCACTGGGCTGTGCACTGTAACTATAATTGGACTGCTTTGGAACTTTAGGCTGGCAGAGTGGAGCAACTGGTAGAGCTGCAGGTTCACAGTGCCAGACACCCAGGTTCAATCCTGACCTCTGGTGATGTCTGTGTGGAGTCTGCACATTCTCCTGTGACTACATTGGATTTCCTCGATGTGCTGCGGTTTCCTCAGATATCCCGGAGACTTGTTGGTTGGTAGGTTAGTTGCCCAGTGCAAAGCTCCCTGAGTGTGTAGGTGAGTGATACAAATGGAAGAAGTTGATGAGAATGTGGGGAGAATTCAAGTGGTGTTAATGTAAATGGGTGATTAACGGTTGGTGCAGATGTGTTGGGCCAAAGGGCCTAAGGGGGCACGATTGGTGAGGGAGCAGCCACAGCCTAAAGCATTGCCACATCACTACTGGGTCAGTATTTGACAGTGAATTGTGTATGAGAAAATGGAATGGACAAGGAGATTAGGGAGAATGTTATCAATTCACAGAGACAGGCCAGTCAGCTCCACTGGACCACATCTGGGGATAGATCAGCACTGCTCAGGCAGAGTACATGTGCTACCACCGCTGCCAAATTGAATTCAATGCAGGAAAATGTGAGGTGATGCACTTTGGTCAGAGGAATCAAACGCAGACACTTATCTAAATGGACAGCCAATGCACATGATTACAGAACACTGTGACTGGGATATTCTTGTGCAAGGTTTCACAGACAGACATACAGAACTGAAACAGGCCTTTTGCCCCATTGGGTTCACACCGAGCATCCAGCCGTCATCTGCACCAATCCAACATTAATCCCATTATTTTATTCTTCCCACATCCTCATCAACTCCCCCAGAATCAACCACTCTCTCTCTCTCTCTCTCACACACACACACACACACACACACACACACACACACACACACACACACACACACACACGGAGCAATTCACAGTGGCCGATTAACTTACCAACCTGCACATCTTCAGGATGTGGGAGGAAATGCGCGTACTCAGGGGATACCCACGTGGTCACAGGGCGCACATGCAAACTCCACACAAAAAGCATTCAAGGTCAGGATTAAAACCTGGTCTGTGGTGCTGTGAGACAGCAGCTCTGATAGCTGCACCGCTAGAGGTGCAGCAAGTAGTTAGGACAGAAAATTGTGGAGCAGTATTTCTTGAAAGAGGGTTGGAGTTTAGAAAAGGAGAACAACTGTACAGAATGACGCCAAACCTGGAACCTCACGTGTTTTAGGTTCCCTGAAAGTCACGGAGTCATACAGCACATCAACAAACCCTTCAGCCCACCATGTCCATGCTGATCATAAAGTAGCCATCGATACTGATCCCATTTCTAGCACATGATCTGCATCCTTCCACCCCTTTGCGATTCAAGTGCTTGTTTAGATATGTTCAAAATGTGAGACATTATTCAAGAAAGAATATACTAACAATTGAGGCAGTTCAGAAGGGGTTCTTGGCTAATTCCTGGGAGGAGTGGGTTGCCTTATATACAAAAAGGCAAAAAGGTTTATTCTGAATTCTTTGTATTTTATTTAAAATGTTGACCTTTAGAAATATAAAATATCCTCAGGTGCCATGGCAGCAGATGCGAGATATGTCCATTGGCGGGAGATATTTGAACGATGTGACATCGTAACAAGACAAAGGGATGGTCATACAAAACTGAGATATGTTGAAAATTCTTAGAGCGTGGTGAATTGCTGGAACTCTTTAACCCAAAGGATTGTGGAGGTTACATCACAGGGACTATTTAAAGAACAAGAAAACAAGTGGACTTGGCACATAAGAAGAATTGAGGCCTGGGTCTAATCAGCAACAATCCTATTTAACAAAGGGGAAGGCATGAGGGCTGGGTGGTCCACTCCTGCTCTCATTTTGTTCTCCTGTTCCAATGGTGTGGTGATGTTGGAGGGTAATACCACAATAAATGTTTTGGGTGGCCAGTGCTGACAGTTTTAAATTCAGGAGGATAAATGGACAGTGTTTGGGAGCAGTGATATCTCAGTGGGGAGTAAGGCAAGAGGAAATATGCGTAATCTCCTAATCCCAGCTCTCGCTATCACCTCAGCCTTGTCTGCATCTGTTGCTTTTCACGAGAGGGTGTCTCTGATGCTGGCATGGACAGTGCACTGTTCTCAGTCTGACAGATTCCTGTGACAAACACAAATCCGAACGGGGCAGAATTGGGCAGGGGTCATTTCTCATTGGAACTAATTGGCCATCAGGTGTGGAGAACATTCATGGCACATAGCCCATACAAGACCAGAACAGGTCAGCATTGACAACAAGGTGTGTCCACTTCAAAGTGCAAGGATTTCACACTGAATTAAACATACCTGATCAGACAGAAGCAGCTCATTCAAACTAACCATATCGAGCCGACATCACCCACACCGCTTCAACTGACCCATCGCATTAACCTCCTACTCCAGTCTCCCTTATTTACCCTGCCTTCCTTTGAATTGATGTTATGGGGAAGTTAGATGAAGTGTATCCACAGGATAATTTGGATCTGTAATATACAGGGAGAGGCAAGACCACAGAGGCCATTGAAAACTAGGGTGAATATTTCATGAGCTAGATAAGCACATAGGTGATAGATAAGTGAGACGGTGCAAACTGGGAAACAGGAGTATCACGCCTGTTCCCTCAACCTGTAATGGATGCACTATTTCTATATTTCTCAGTGTTCCTCTCTCAGCTTTCTCACTCCCTCTCCACCATGACTCTGTATCTTTGTATTCTCACCCTCCCCACCACATTCCCTTCCACATCCACCAACACCTCCCTTCTTTCCATGTTTGATTCGGTGACTTTCCTGAGATGTTACCTGTGCACCCAAAATCAGTGACTGTTGAGCTTAAAGCCAAGTAAGGCATTTGACAAGGTCTCTCAGGGTAGGCTGATACGGAAGATAAGGATGCATGGGATCCAAGAAGACTTGCTAACTTTGATTCAGAATTGGCTTGTCCATAGAAGACAGAGGGCAGTGGTAGATGGTGTTATTCCGGCTGGAGGTCCATGACCAGTGGTGTTAAGTAGGGATCAGTGCTGGTTCTCTGTTGTTTGTGACATGCATGTATGAATGACTTAGATCAAAATGTTGATGGAAGTGTTTGTAAGTTTGCAGATGGCACACAGATTGCTGGAGTTCTGGACAGCGTGGAAGGCTGCCAAAGATACAGCAGAAGATAGATCAGTTGCAGATATGGGTGGATAAAAGGTTTGGATGAAAATGTAGATGGGCGGGTTAGGACGATTGGTGGAATTGTGGATAAGTGTAGAAGATGGAAACAAGATACCGAAGGGTATAGATCAGTTACAGATATGGGGAGAAAAATTTCAGTTGAAGTTTAATCTGAGCAAGTGTGAGGTGTTGCACTTTGGGAGGTCAAATGTAGGGGGAAAATATACAGTTAATTGCAGGACCCTTAAAAACGTTGATGAACAGATCTATTTTGGAGTCCAAGCCCATAGCTCTGTGAAAGTGGCCACGCAAGTAAATAGGGTGGTAAGGAAGGCATATGGCATGCTTGCCTTCTTTGGTTGGGACACTGAGCATAAGAGTAAGGAAATCATGTCAGCTCGCAGAGGCAGCAAGTAGTTCGGAAGGTAAATGGCACATTGGCATTGACTGGAAGGAGGGTTGGAGTATGGAAACCAGAAGATTTGTTACAATTGTCAGGGTGTTGGTAATGGCACACCTCGAATATTATGTTTTGTTTTGCTCCCATTATTTATGAATGGATACACCAGCACTGAAGAATTCACTTGACTAATTCCTGAGAGAGAGGGTTGCTCTATTATAAGCATCCAGAAAGGTTAGATCTCTTCTTTGAAGTTGGAAGAATGACCAAGTCTCAAACAAGGAGTTATGTTTACAAGATGGGAGGGCTGGTGGGGGAGATGGTCATTTAAAACTTAGGTAGAATTTGCTCCAGACAGGGTTACAGGCATAACCTCACTGGAAGAGATCAATAGAAAGGAAATAAATTAAAAAAAAAAGTTTGGCTAATTGAAATCTATATGGAGCTGACATAGAAGAGACGAGCCCTGAGCAGATCAGCCATGTCTCTAATGAATGTCTGATACAAGCACCTGGTCAATGATGGACACTGGTAGAGAAAATGAGTGTTAAGTTATACAGCATGTAGTCAGGCCCTTTCAGCTGAATTCGAAGAATCCGACCAAGGTGCCCACCTGAGCTTGTCCCATTTGCCGACAATTGACCCACACCTCTCTAAACCTCCCTTATCCATGAACCTGTCCAAATGTCTTTTAAATGTTGAACTTGTACCACTTAATTGGCAGCTTGTTCCATTTACCCACCATGCTCTTTGTGAAAAGCTTACCCTTAAGGTCCCCTTTAAATATTTATGCTTTCACCTCGAAGCTGCGCCCTTTAGTTTTAGACTTCCCTGCCTTGGAAAGCTGTGATTATCCCCCTTATCTCTGCCCCCGTAGTTTTATAAAGCTCTATAAGTTCACCCTTCAGCCTACTGTGCTCTAGTAAAAACAGTCCCAGCCTATACAAGTCTCTCCTCATAACTCAATCCCTCCAGTCCTGCATCATTCTTGTGAACCGTATCTGCCCCCTCTCTAGCTTAATTACATCCTTCCTATAGCATGTCGACCAGAACTTCACTCAATATTCCAGGTGGAGTCTCACCAACATCTGATACAGCTTCAATATGAAATCCCAACTCTTGCACTCAGTGCCCCATCTGATGAGGGCAAGCATTCCATCCACCTTCTTCACCACTTTGTCCAACTGTGTTGCTATTTTCAGGGAACTATACTGCACATTTGTACCTCTTGATGTCTGTGTTCTGGAACACATCCGAGGGCCCTGTAATTCACAGTGTATATTCTGCCCTGCTTGAACTTTCCAACATGCATCAATTTGCATTTCCCCAAGTTAACTTCCATCTGCCATTCCTTTGCCCACTTTTCTAATTGATCTCGATCCTGTTGTAACCTTCGATAACCTGTTTATCCCTCCATCACACCACCAATTTTGGTTTCATATGCAAGCATTACTCATGCCATCTACATTCTCATCCAAATCATTCATATCGATGACAAACAGCAGGGTACCCAGCACCACTGGGCACAGGCCAGCAATCTGAAAAACAACTTTCCACTCCCAGTCCATTCCTTCCACCAAGCCCATTTTGTGTCCAATTTAGTTGGCTCACCCTGGGTTCCTTGGGATTACAAATTCTGGACCAGTCTACAATACAGGATCTTGATAAAAGCCTTGCTAAAGTCAATGCAGACAACATCTATCTCCCTGCTCTCATTAATCCTCTTGGTCACTTCAAAAAATTCAAGCAAATTATTGGGACGCCATTTCCCACACACAAAACTGAAATCCATAATCAATCCTTGCCTTTCCAAATGCAGATAGATCCTGTCTCAGAATCACCTCCACCACATCCTCCCCCCAACTTATTCACTACTGCTGTTTGGCTCATCAGCCTGTCGTTCCAAGGTTTGTCATTGCAGCCCTTCATAAATTACGGCACAACACCAGCCACTCTCAAGTCTTCAGGCACCTCACCCATGGCTAAGGTTTATGCCAAAATCTCTGGCAAGGATCGACAAATGCTTCCCTTTCTTCCTGCAACATTCTAGGACATACCTGGTCAGGAAGTTGGGATTTATCAACCTTTATGCCCCTCAAGACTGTCAATACCTCCCTCTTTCTTAATAAGCATACATTTCAGGACATCACTGTTCTCTTCTCTGGATTCCCTAGTTTTCATGGTAAATTAAAACACAGTATTCATTTAAGACCTTGCACATCTCCCGTGGTTCTACACAATCACGACAATGTTGTTACTTACGGGGATCTACTATCTCCCTCGTTACCCTTTTGTTCCGACATAGAATCCCTTAGTATTCTCCTTTATGTTATCTGCCGAAGATACTTCAGGTCCCCCTTTTGACCTCCAGATTTACTTCACAATGCACCCTTACATCCCATATACACCTCAAGGGATTTGAGTGATCTCTGCTGCATATACCAGGCATACCACTTCTTTTTCCTGTCTGGAACCTCAATATCCTTCACCAGACAGTGTTCCCTAACGCTGCCATACTCGCTCTAACAGGAACATGTTGGCCCTGATAACAGCCTCTCCCAATCGACAAGCTTGGAAAGTAAACTTCTGCAGCATAATTCTTTCCAAATATCTGTATTGGTCTCTGTTCTCCAGAACTATAACGCACAGGCAGTACATGGGTCATTGGCAGCTGAAAGCACAAAGGTCAGTTGTGAAGCCTCTAAATGTGTTGATTATTGGGAGGCCAGAGTGAGAGGTACTTAGTTACTTCAGAGAACTGAAGTTATCAAGGGTATTCTGAGATTGAGAGGGTGAGAACATGGAAGGTACTAAAACTAGAAAACATCACATCAGTTCCCTCAGAAATTCATCTCTTTTTTTTCTCAGCAGCACATCTTCACACAAGTCCTTTCAGCCAATCTTGGAGTTTTCTTGTTTCTTTATATTGTTCAAAATACATCTTCAATGGGTAATATGTGCCTCTGAAATGAGCTGCATCTAACAAACATAACATCAGGAATGGGTCAGAATTGAACAGAGAAGTGAATATATTGCAACTTCATTGAAAGTTCAATCCTGGCCAAAAATCAGAGCCAGGAGAATCTACAACGTGGGCCAAATAATTTAGGCCAATATAGACAATAGACAATAGGAGCAGAAGTAGACCATTCGGCCCTTCGAGTCTGCACCGCCATTTTGAGATCATGGCAGATCCTCAACAATCAATATCCTGTTCCTGCCTTGTCCCCATATCCTTTGATTCCCCTATATATAAGAAACCTATCTAGCTCCTTCTTGAAAATGCCCAGAGAATTGGCCTCCACTGCCCTGTGAGGTGGTGCATTCCACAAATTCACAACCCTCTGGGAGAAGAAGTTTTTCCTCACCTCTGTCCTAAATGGCCTAGCCCTTATTCTTAAATCATGCCCCCTGGTCCTGGACTTCCCCAACATCTGGAACATATTTCCTGTCTCTATCTTGTCCAATCTCTTAATAATCCTGTATGTTTCAATCAGATCCCCTCTCAATCTTCTCAATTCCAGCGTGTACAATCCCAGTCTCTCCAACCTCTCAGCATAAGACAGTCCCGATATCCCCGGAATTAACCTCGTAAACATACGCTGCACGCCCTCTATAGCCAGGATATCCTTCCTTAACCCTGGAGACCAAAACTGTACACAATACTCCAGGAGTGGTCTCACCAGGGCCCTGTACCAATGCAAAAGATTCTCTTTGCTTTTGTACTCAATTCCCCTTGTAATACAGGCCAACATTCCATTAGCCTTCATGACTGCCTGCTGCACTTGCTCATTCACTTTCAGTGACTGATGAACAAGGACTCCTAGATCCCTTTGTATTTCCCCCTTACCTAACTCCACACCATTCAGATAATAATCCGCCTTCCTGTTCCTGCTCCCAAAGTGGATAACCTCACACTTATCCACATTAAACTTCATCTGCCAAGTATCTGCCCACTTACCCAACCTATCCAAATCACCTTGAATTCTCCTAACTTCCTCAACACATGTCGCACTGCCACCCAACTTTGTATCATCAGCAAACTTACTAATGTTATTCACAATGCCTTCATCTAAACCATCAACATTGATCGTAAACAGCTGCGGTCCCAGCACCGAGCCCTGTGGCACCCCACTAGTCACGGCCTACCCTTTGTTTCCTATCGGCCAACCAGTTTTCTATCCAGTTTTCTACCCGCCCCCCAATTCCATGAGCCCTAATTTTACCCACCAATCTCCTGTGCGGCACTTTATCAAATGCCTTCTGAATGTCGAGGTATACAACATCCACTGAATCTCCCTCGTCTATTTACCTGGTTATATCCTCAAAAAACTCCAGTAGATTAGTCAAGCATGATTTTCCCTTGGTAAATCCGTGTTGAATCGACCCAATCCTATCATTGCTATCCAAATATGCCGCTATTTCATCCTTAATAATGGACTCTAGTATCTTCTCCACCACTGTGTTAGGCTAACTGGACGATAGATCCTCCTTTTCTCCCTCCCTCCTTTCTTAAAATGTGAGATAACATTAGCCATTCTCCAATCCTCAGGAACTGACCCCGAATCTAAGGAACATCGGAAAATGATCACCAATGCATCCACAATTTCTAGAGCCACCTCCTTTAGTACCCTGGGATGCAGACCATCAGGACCTGGGGATTTGTCAGTCTTGGACAAGAATGTTGTTCCTTTGTTTAAGAAAGGAAGTAAGGATAACCCTGGCAATTACATACCAGTGAGTCTTACTTCAGTGGTGGGTAAATTACTGGAGAAGATACTTAGAGAGAGGACTTATGGGCATTTAGAGAAGCATAGCCTGATTAGGGGCAGTAAGCATGACGTTGTGAACGGCAGGTTGTGCCTCACAAGCGTAACTGAATTCTTTGAGGATGTCACAAAGCACATTTATGAAGGTAGAGCAGTGGATGTGGTGTACATGGATTTTAGTAAGGCTTTTGATAAGGTTCCTCATGGAAGGCTTATTTAGAAAGTCGGAAGGCATGGGATCCAGGGAAACTTGGCTGTGTGGATTTAGAATTGGCTCGCCCATAGAAGACAGAGGGTGGTGGTAGATGGAGCGTATTCTGCCTGGAGCTCAGTGACCAGTGGTGTTCTGCAGGGATCTGTTCTGGGACCCCTGCTCTTTGTGATTTTTATAAATGACTTGGATGAAGATGTGGAAGGGTGGGTTAGTAAGTTTTCTGATGATACAAAGGTTGGTGGTGTTGTGTAGAAGGTTGCTGTAGATTACAAAAGGATATTGATAGAATGAAAAGCTGGGATGAGAAGTGGCAGATGGAGTTCAGTCTGGATAAGTGTGAAGTGATGCACTTCAGGAGATTGAATAGGAAGGCAGAATACAAGGTGAACGGCAGGACTCTTAGCAGTGTGGAGGAACAGAGGGATCTTGGGCTCCACGTCCATAGATCCCTCAAGGTTACCACGCAGGTCGATAGGGTTGTTAATAAGGCATGTGGAGTGTTGTCCTTCACTAGTCGGGGTATTAAGTTTAGGAGCTGCGAGGTAATGTTGCAGCTCTATAGAGCTCTGGTCAGACCACACTTGGAGTGTTGTGTTCAGTTCTGGTCGCCTCATTATAGAAAGGATTAGGAAGATTTAAAGAGGGTTCAGAGGAGATTTGCCAGAATCTTGCCTGGATTGGAGAGTATGATTTATGAGAATAGGTTGAGTGAGCTGGGGATTTTCTCTTTGTAGAGGAGGAGGATGAGAGGTGTCTTGCTGGAGGTGTACAAGATGATGAGGCATAGATCGAGTGGACAGTCAGAGAATTTTTCCCAGGGCGACAACGGCTAAAATGAGGGGACATAATTTTAAGGTGATTGGAGGAAGGTATAAGAGGGGATGTCAGGGGTAAGTTTTTTTACACAGAGAGTGGTGGGTGCGGGGCAGATACATTAGGGATATTTAATAGATTCTTAGACAGACACATGAGTGATAGGAAAATAGGGGCTATGTGGGAGGGAAGGGTTAGATAGATCTCAGAGCAGGATAAAATGCTGGCACAACATCGTGGGGCGAAAGGCCTGTACTGTGCTGTAGTGTTCTATGTTCTATCCAGAGGACAGTTGGAGCATTCAATGCAGGCTTGAGGGTGATGGGGGCAGACTCTCACAATACTTCAGAAGCATCCAGATGAATACTTGAATCAGCAAGGCATAGGCTACATACCACATGCTGGTTAATGGGAACAGTCTGGGTGAGTAACTGTTGGTTCACATGGGCAATGTGTGGTGAAGGGCCTGCATCTCTGCTCGAAGACTATTTCACTCGATTTCATTGAATGGCAGGGCAGGCTTTTGTGACAGGTGAATTACATATGCTCCTATTTTGTACCTCCTCTTCCTATACCCACTATCACATGGCACATGGCACAAGCAGTAATCCTGAAATTACTGCCTTTGAGGTCCTGCTTCTCAGCTTCCTTCCCAACTCCCTGTAGTCTTTTTAAGGACCTCATCCTTGTTCTATTTGTTCCATTTCCATTTGTTACTCAGTTTCCAACTGTGATTTTTGACCAGTTACTGGTGCCCATAAAATGGAAGTTACCATGTTCTCATTAAGATTCCTGTCACAAACATGATGACAGAATATATCAGAAATGCCCAGCGCTTCTATTTGATCTGCAATGGCCAGAATCACAACGGGAAATTATTGAGAGGATTTTGCACAGCAAAATGCCATTCAGTCCAACAGTTCAAACTGCAATAAACTCTCTCTCTCTCTCTTTCTCTCTCTATCCTTTTCCCCAGCCACATTGCGCCAACCCCTCTCGCTTCCAAGTACTGCTCAGTTTGCATCTGTGACCTTTACCAAATGTAGTGTGCACCCATAACATGAAAAGTCCTTTGTTCTCAGTCGCTGTGTTTCCTGTTAGAAACAGGATGACAGAACATAATTAACCTGGGGACGGTACTATTAAGATTCTACTTGTATAGAATTTGATCCACAGAAGAGTGTCATTCAGCTTAGCAGATCCAGCTGCCCTTGGAACTCTCTGCCTCTGCCTGCCTGTCTGGTTGGTGCAGGAGGGAGGGTTTTAGATTTCTGGATCATTGGGATCTCTTCTTGGGAAGTTGGGACCTGTACAGAGAGGACGGGTTAAACCCGAACCAGAAGGGGGCCAATAACCTTGCGGCTAGGTTTGCTAGGGTGGTTTGGGAGGGTTTAAACTAGTTTGTGAGGGGGAAGTGAACCGGAGGAGTAGGTCAGAGGAAGAAGGGGATAGGGAAAACTTAGATCAAACAGGTAGAGAGGCTTTGGGGAAGGAGAAGCAGAATACAGGCTATGAAAGTAGTAAGGTAGATGGACTGAAGTGTGTTTACTTAAATGCAAGAAGTGTCAGGAATAAGGGAGACGAACTGAGGGCTTGGATAAGTATAGGGGACTATGATATTGTGGCTATTACTGAGACGTAGCTGACGTCAGGGCAGGAATGGATATTGAATATTCTTAGTTTTCGGTGTTTTAAGAAGGATAGGGAAGGGGGAGAAGAGGAGGAGGTGGCGATACTGGTCAGGGACACTGTTACGGCTGTGGAAAGGAGGGATGTAGTAGAAGGATCATCTCTAGAGTCCGTATGGGTGGAAGTAAGGAACAGGAAAGGAGCAGTTACTCTACTAGTAGTATTCTTTGGCCACCTGGTAGCAGTAGAGATATAGAGGAGCAGATTGGCAGGCAGTGTTTGGAGAGAAGCAAAAATAACAGGGTTGTTATAATGGGAGACTTCAACTTCCCAAATATGGACTGGAACCTGCTTAGTGCCAAAGGTTCATATGGGACCGAATTTGTTAAATGTGTCCAGAAGCGATTCCTGACGCAGTATGTTGACAGGCCGACTAGAGGGAATGCCATGCTAGATCTAGTTTTAGGAAATGAACCGGGACAAGTGAAGGATCTATTGGTGGGTGAGCATTTGCGGGACAGTGACCATTGCTCCATAACCTTTAAAATTGTCATGGACAGGGACAGGTGCAGAGAGGACTAGAAGATATTTAATTGGGGAAGGCCGAACTATGAGGCTATAAGGAGAGAACTTGGGAGTGTAAAGTGGGATGTCCTTTTTGAAGGGAAATGTACAATGGAGATGTGATCGATGTTCAGGGATCTTATGCAGGATGTTAGGGACAAATATGTCCCGGTGAGGCAGAGAAGGAATGGCAGGGTGAAGGAACCGTGGGTGACGAGAGAGGTGGAATGACCAGTTAGGGAGAAGAAGGTAGCATATATAAGGTATAAGCAGCAAGGTTCAGACAGGGCCCGTGAGGAATATAAAGTAGCGAGGAAGGAACTTAAGAAAGGGCTGAGGAGAGCTAGAAGGGGAAATGAAAAGGCGTTGGCTAGTAGGGTTAAGGAAAATCCAAAGGCCTTTTTCACGTATGTGAAGGGTAGGAGGATGACTCGGGTAAAGGTAGGTCCGATTAAAGACAAAGGTGGGAGAATGCGCCTGGAGGCGGCGGAAGTGGGAGAAGTTCCCAATGAATACTTCTCTTCGGTATTCACCAAGGAGAGGGGTCTTGATGACGCGGAAGTGAGTGCTGGTGAGGGTAATGTTTTCGAGGTTGTAGATATCATGAGAGAGGATGTGTTGAAGTTGTTAAATAATATCAAGACAGATAAATCTCCTGGGCCTGACGAGATTTTCCCCAGGCTGCTTCGAGAGGCAAGGGAGGAGTCTGTGGAACCGCTGGTAAGGATCTTTGAGTCCTCGTTGTCCACGGGGATGGTTGCCGGAGGATTGGAGGGTGGCGAATGTTTGTCCCCTTGTTCCGAAAAGGTAGTAGGGATAGTCCAGTGAATTACAGACCGCTGAGCCTTACGTCTGTGGTGGGTAAGCTGTTAGAAAGGATTCTAAGGGATAGGATATATGAACATCTGGAGAATCATGGACTGATTAGGGACAGCCAGCATGGCTTTGTGAAGGGAAGATCTTGCCTCACAAGCCTGATAGAGTTCTTTGAAGAGGTGACGAGGAAGATTGATGAGGGTAGTGTGGTGGATGTGGTCTATATGGATTTAAGTAAGGCATTTGATAAGGTTCCTTATGGTAGGCTTCTTCAGAAGGTCAGAGGCCAAGGGATCCAGGGAAGCTTGGCTGTGTGGATTAGGAATTGGTTTGCCTGTAGAAAGCAGAGGGTTGTGATGGAAGGAGTGCCCCCGGATTGTAGGGCAGTGACTAGTGGTGTCCCGCAGGGGCCAGTTACGGACCTCTACTTTTTGTGATATTTATAGATGACTTTTATGAGGGGGTGGAATGCTGGGTTAGTAAGTTTGCGGACGACACTAAGATCGGCAGTGCTGTGGATAGTGTGGAGGGCTGTAGGAGCTTACAGAGGGATATTGATAGGATGCAAAGCTGGGCTGACAAGTGGCAGATGGAGCTCAATCCGGAGAAGTGTGATGTGGTACACTTTGGAAGGACAAACTTCAGGGCAGAGTACAGGGTACTTCGCAGTGTGGAGAAGCAGAGAGATCTGGGAGTTCATATTCACAGTTCACAGGAAGTTGCCTCACAGGTGGATAAAGCAGTTAAGAAGGCCTATGGGATGTTAGCTTTCATAAATAATGGGATTAAGAGCCGCGAAGTGATGATGCAGCTTTACAATACCCTAGTTAGACCACACTTAGAGTACTGCGTTCAGTTCTGGTCACCGCATTATAGGAAGGATGTGGAGGCGTTGGAGAAGGTGCAGAGGAGATTTACCAGGATGCTGCCTGGATTACAGCGGATGGAATACGAGGAGAGGCTTAATGTGCTAGAGCTTGATTCACTGGAAAGGAAGAGGATGAGAGGAGACATGATAGAGGTATATAAAATATTGAGAGGAACAGATAGAGTAGACAGCCAGTGCCTCCTTTCAGGGCACTAATGCTCAAGGCAAGAGGGCATGGATTTAAGGTTATAGGTGGGAGGTTCAGGGGAGATGTCAGGGGGAGGTTTTTCACCCAAAGAGTGGTTGGTGCATGGAATGCACTGTCTGGGGTGGCGGTGGAGGCAGATACATTGGACAGGTTCAAGAGTTTGTTGGATAGGCATATGGAGGAATGTGAGATAGAGGGATATGGAGGACGAAAGGGTTAGATAGTGTGAGGGTGGTTTGATGGACGGCACAACATGGTGGGCCGAAGGGCCTGTTTTGTGCTGTATGGTTCTATGGTTCTCTCGCCATTCCACTAATCCCTCACTTCCATCGGTTGCTGAATTTGCATCCAAGATCTTTCACCTGTGTACCTGGTGTGAATAGTCCTTCGTTCTCAGTTCATTTGTTTCCTGTTAAAAAAAAGCTTGACAGAAGAGTGTAGATTTAACACATGAAGTGCTTCTATTAGACTTGAAATGGCTGCATAAATAACAACGCAAAATATTAAAATCACTGCGCAGGAGAATGTCGTTCAGCTCATGGCAGATTTTATACTCCATACCAAACCTGCAACGTGGCAGTGCTGCGAATTCAGCTCTGTTTTGGAACTACATGAACATAGATGACTGGAAAAGGAATATCCAAACTATTACTTACACACTAAAATGTGTCAGTACTGAATATTGGCCTCTGTGCTCTGGTAGCATAGCAGGCAGACAACACATGGGGCCTTGGCAAAATAAAGGCACCACTGCAATGTTGGAGCCATTAGTTTCCGCTTTATGAAAAAAAAGAACTTGAGAAACTCACATGCTTTGGACTATGACCCCACAATGTACCTTGTTATGACTTTGCAAAAATTGCACTGCACTTTCTCTGTATCTGTGACACTTTACTCTGTACTGTTCTTGTTTTTACCTGTACTAATCAATGCATTATGTACTAACCCAATGTGTCTGCACTGTGTAATGAATTGACCTGTAAGATCGGTATGCCAGAAAAGTTTTTCACTGTACGTCGGTACAAGTGACAATAATAGACCAACACCAATAATAATAAAAATATGGAGGGAATTACAAAAATGGGGACAATGAAGACCCAAAAGTGGACAAAATTCAGGATGAGAATATCATGATTGAGATCAACACAGATATGATGGGGATATCGGACTTCGTGCTAACTGGTAAACAAGGATGATCATATTTATTTCCTCAAATTGCCATGTTTGAGGAAACTCTGTTTATTTATTTCTCTCTTTCACCACCCCATGCTATTTCTTTTCCTACCAATTACACATCCGTCCCCATTCTTATAAACCCCCTCTTGTTCTTATGTACATATGTTACCTTTCACCAATGTTACCTGTGGCACTGACACGAAGGAGATCTTGTTGTCACTTTGCTAAACTGCTGTTACAAATAACTGAACAGAATAAGGCAGAATTTTTCAGTGAAATGTTTCTATTTCAACTGCAATGCCCCATAATTACATGTTACTTATTTAAATGTGTTTGCACAGAAACATGCCATTCAGCTGAAATGCGACACACCGACCTTCTGAAATGTAGCAGTGGGAATAAGGACAGATGAAATACATACACTCTCAGTCCCAGCTCCCTCTCTTACCTCAACCTTGCTTGCATCTGATGCTTCTTTTTCTCCTGCAACCTTTCTCAACATGTTATGTCAGCCTCCGACATGGAGAATCCATTATTTTCACTAAGTGAGCTTCCTACAAAAACACATTATTCAGTGACACCATCGGGCAGGCGGCTCTGCCTGCTGTCTTTAACTGACAGCAGTGTTAAAGAACATTCTGGGCTATATCCGATATCATACCAGAAAACAGATACATTTGGCAGAGTATCTGCAGAGTTTTAATTGGCAAAAAAATGCTAATTAAATAAATGGCCATCCAGGAACAGTCCATTCAAACCAACCGTAACCAGTCTGTGTATGAAAATAGCACCATCTCCTCCCACCTCTCTCCACCTAATCCCAGTACATTCAGCTTCTATTTCGGTTCCCACTTGTTAAGGGGCCTCCCTTTGAAAAGATGCTGAGGGAAGTTAGGTTAGGTTCTACACAATATATCCCTCCTCTATGAGTACAGAGTCAGTGTTGAATAGAAAGTTGTGTACACTGGATCCTTAATGAACAGAGAGGATTGGAAGGTAAACTTCCACACTACAATTCCTTTCCTGTGCCGGTGTTGGACATTGGTCTCCGTGCTGCACTTTGATATCTGTTCTACATTGGCAGACAGCATTTGGAAGGTCTTGGCAGCTGAATGTGCAGCTGCCAATTATGAAGCCATTAAATTTGTAGATAACAGAGGTTAGAATGAGAAGAGTTCAAGCAGCCAAAAATACAAAGTAATGGAGGGGATTACACAGATAGGAAGTGCGAGAGACCAGAGTGAGATCTTAAACGAGGATGGAAATTTTATGACCGAGACCGACATAGAGATGATGGGTGAATTAGATGGCACAAATTGGGACGCAGGGAGAATTGTGCCTGTTCCCTCAAACGGTAATGGATACACCATTTTCACAGTCTCACTCTCTCTGGATTTTCTAGTCCCTCCCATCACATCTTTGTCTCCATTCCAATTCCTCCCATGTTTATATATTCAATCTGTTGATCAGTTTTTGTTTGCCTCTCACTGCCTGTCCATCTGGTCTCTCTCTTTTTCTGTTACTTTCACTCTCCCTCTCCTGATTCTACCCATCCCCTTTTTGATCTATTTCCATTTGTTACTCAGTTTCCAACTGTGATATTTGACCAGTTACTGGTGCCCATAAAATGGAAGTTATCATGTTCTCATTCAGCTTCCTGACACAAACATGATGACAGCATACAGCACAATTGCCCAGTGCAATGGCCAGAATCGCAAGAGGAAATTATTGAGAGGATATTGCACAGAAAAATGCCATTGCCCAACAGCTCAAACTGCAATGGAAACTCTCTCTCTCTCTCTCCCTCCCTCCTTCCTTTTCCCTAGCCACATTGGGCCAACCTTTCTCTTGCTTCCAAGTACTGCTCAGTTTGCATCTTTGACCTTTAGCAAATGTTACGCGCACCAATAATATGGAAAGTCCTTTGTTCTCAGTCTCTGTGTTTCCTGTTGGAAACAGGATGACAGAACAGATCAGAATTAACCTGGGGAGGGTTCTATTAATATTCTAATGATGACAGAAGAGTAAATTCTAAAGAATTTTATTAACAGAAAACTGTCATTCAGTTTAGCAGATTAAACTGCCCTTGAAATACTCTGCCTCTACCTGTCTGGCTGCCTGTCTGTTCTCCTCTCTCTCCCATTCCAGTAACTCCTCATTTACATATGTTGCTCAATTTGCATCCAAAACCTTTCACCTGTGTACCTGGTGTGAAAAGTGTTCTCAGTTCTTGTATTTCCTGTTTATAAAGAATGTTGACAGAACAGAGCAGAATTAACCCACGGAGTGCTCTACTAGAATAGTAATGGCTGCAAAAAGAACAACATGTGGCGACCCACCTTCCACGCAGGATAACCTACTCCGAAAACGGCGCGCGCATTGGCGGAGAGGCCAGCCACAAAATGGCGCTGGGCCTTCTTCTCCACCAGCGAGGGGAGGTCGTTATTTCTAGCTCAGTGCGTAGCCCATCACTACAAATGCATAATATAGAAATCACTGCACAGGAGCACGTCAATCAGCTCATGGCAGATTTTATACTCCACACCAAACCCTGCAATGTTGCAGTGCTGAGCACTCAGCTGTGTTGTGGAACTACAGTGAACATAGATGACTGGAAAAGGAATATCCGAAGGAAGATACACTGAAATATGTCATTACTGTATATTGGTCTCTGTGCTCTGGATCTGTAACAGTCAGAAAACACATAGGCAACTGAAGGTACAACTACCATGTTGGAGACATTAATTTTAGGTTTATCAAAAGAAAAGGATTTCAGAAACTCACATACCTTGGAGAATTTTTAAAAAATGCAGAGGATTACAAAGATAGGGAGAGTCAAGACCATGAAATGGACTAAAATTTAGGATCAGAATATCATGATTGGGATCAACACAGAGATGACGGGGATATAGGACTTGGTGCTAACTGGGAAACAAGGATTATCATATTTATTTCCTGAATGCCATGTTTGAGTAAACTCTGTCTGTATTTCTCAGTATTTCTCTCTTTCACCACCACATGCTATTTCTTTTCCTACCAATCACAGACCCGTCCCCATTTCATCAACCCTCTCTTGTTTGTATGTATTTATTGCTCTCTTACACAGGTGAGCTTTCACCAGTGCTGCCTGGAGCCCTGATATGGAGGATGTCCTGATATCACTTTGCAAGCTTGCTGTTGCAAACAACAGAACAGAATAAGGCAGAATTTAAAGTGAAGTGTTTCCATTTCAACTGCAATGTCCCATAATTACATGTTGCTTATTTCTATATATTTGCACAGAAACATGCCATAGAGCTTAATAGCTACATGACATATTTATACTCCACACCAACCTTCTGAAATGTGGCAGTGTTAGGCACGTGGCTGTGTGGTGGCACCATCGTGAACAGAGAAGTTTGGAAAAGGAACAGCCACAGGATCACTTGTTTTACACTAAATATTTGTCAGCTTTGTACGTTGATGTTGGTACGACAGACCTGTAATGCGCAGACAGTACAGAGGCCTTGGCAGCTTAATGCACGAGGGCCAGCTGTAAAGGAATTACATGTGTGTTATTTTGGGAGGACAGGAGCTCAGATATTTCAAAGGCTTCATGTGATGGAATGGATCACAAATAAAGAGGAGCAAAAACCATAGAGGTTATGGAAATCATGACATATTGTGCCTGATCCCTCTTGGTGCCAAGGAATTTCTCACTCTCTCTTTTCCCAGCAGCACCTGTTTCCACAAATAGTCTCACTCAGTCGTGCATTTTTTTTTTGGTTGTTGTCTCTTTGTATTGCAAAATATACATATTTGTGTCTGAAATGAAAAATCCATATTCTTGTTATGCCGACTACATCTAAAAATCATGGTATCAAAAATGGGCCCGGGTTGATCACGAATGAGTCTACTGAATCTTCAATGAAAACTGGAGTTAGAAAGAACATAAAACACAGGAATGTCAAACTCAGACACAATCACAGCCGTACCATGTTTCCATCACTTCCTGTTGCAATCACTATTCCTATCCAAATCAACATTTGGTCGGTGTTGGTCACTGGATTGTATATTGAGGATTGAAAGTGGAAAGAAAAGGCAAGAGAGGGACTGTTTGCAAGATAAATACTGCCATACCAGCACAGTTTCAGTACTGGACATTGGGCTGTGTATACTGCAACTATACTGACAGTTTGTCCTTTGAAAGGTAAACCCCTGGCAGGATAATACCAGTCAAAACTTGGCAATGAACTATGTAAGTGGGAACTGGAATGGGCGAAGAAGTAATTTATCAACTTTGCTCACACAGCGTGATGTAGCAAGAGAAGTTAAGAAATAAAATGGCACACTGACATAATAGCATAATCTAAAGTTAAATCTGTATTCTTTGAAATAGTGGGGGAATCACAAACAAGGAAGAAAGATCAGATAATGTTCAAGTAAACCATTTCTTGCTGCATGGTATGGTGAAACTCCAGACTTTCTTATCTCAGTGGATCATTCAGGATACTTCACAAGAGGTTTCCAAAGAGGAAGGAGATCAAGTATTGAAAGATTGGGGAAGTAAGAGATGTGTGGATTTTGCTCAGGGGAGTACACAAGGTAAGTGCCCATGGGATGCAAAGCTAATTGGGTCTGAAATTGTCTTGGAAGTAGGGGACAGAAAGCCATGATTGAGATTGTAGTGAAAAGACTCTGACGGAGGTGGGCAGAGGGATGAGTTGTAGCCGGTACAGAGAAGGGTACATGGATCTGTGAGGGAGGAGGAGAAGAACCGTGTCTGAATGAGATGGGGCAGAAGGTGGTGTGAAGAAAGGGGGGTAGGGGCAGTGGAAATGGACAGAAGTTTGAGAGAGGGACCATCCAGAGGATAAACCTCTCCTACACAAGCACTGAGCCAATGTTGGGAAACCTGCTGTGTTCACTGGAATTACAATGGACAGAGAGGATTGGAAAGTAAAAATGCACAGAATGAAGATCAACTCTCCCATGTTGAACACTTAGCTGTGAGAGTGTTGGGGAGAATATCGACGAGATAAATGCCTCCTTCATTTGTTGGAGTTGGGTGGTGATCCTCATTTTACTCCAGAAACTATGCTGGTCCCTCTACTGGCCCTGCTTTGCTGGGGACTCTCTGCCCAGGGAGTCTCGGACTCTCCCCATCCCTGGGGAGGGGCGGGGGGGGGAGGTGGAGAATAAGTATGTCACCATTGAGGTAGCAAAAACTTCCCTGGGTGATTTAAAGGAGCTTATTATGTGAACCCTTGCCACGTAATGATGTGCTCAGGCAGAACAACACCCCCTTTGAAGGATGTAGATTTTAAGATGGCAAGTGAGGTATTTGGTGCAGAAGCGTTCACAGTAGTTAATGAAGACTAATTGTCACGTGGAAGGCAGGCAGTTGGACTGTTTGGGTCTTTTTCAGACTGGAACGATGTCGCTAGTGGAGTGATGCAAGTATCAGTTCTTGGACCTTAAATACAGGCGACTGGGATGGAGGTGGAGGGGGGAGAGGGTGAGGAGGTTGCGTCCCTATAAATAGAAATTGCGTTCCTATTATAATATTCCATCATGTGAAACCGCACCATCTGCACATGCAGCAAGAAACAAATAAATAAACTTTGTGGTTACTTATTTACTTTTTTCCACATAAATTCCATGAGATGAAATATATTCCATCTCTCAAATTTTAGGGTAGTGATTTGTGAATTCTGCCAGGGTGAATTTTCTGTGCACAAATGATTGTTATGCAGGGGTCACCTGTAGCTTTACCTGCAGGGATGACGTGGAGGAGGGTTTCCAGGTTCACTGATAAAAAGACAGCAGGTGGGAGGGCACATTACAGTGAGCATATTCGAACACAGATACAGAGAGAATGAGTGGGTGAGCAATTGACAAATGGAGTTTAATGAAGAAACGTGAGAAAAGAAGAATCAAATGGCAGAGAGACTGCAAGTGATTTCAGTACAGAGGTATCGAGGGTCTGGTGAATGAGGCATTAAGCTGATGACACATTGGCATTTATTGCAAGGTGGTTGACACTTAGAAATATATCTGCACAGGACAAAGACACATCTACAATACCAGGTGCCCTTACTTAAGAAAGAAAAAAAATCTCATTGAAGGAAGTTAGGAAGAGATTAATTCAGCTAATTCCTGGGAGGAAGGAGTTGTCCTGTCAGCAATGGCTACAACTGAATTTGTATTCTTTGTAGTTTAGAAGAATGAAATATTGAAGCAAACAGGACCTCAATGGAGCATGACAGGGTAGATGTTCAGATAGTGTCATAGAGATAAACAGTATGGAAACCGGCCCTTCAGCCCATTGACTGCATATGCTGGCCATCAAGCAGCATGTTTAAACTAATTCTACCTGAACCCATTCCATTCTCTCCATATTCCCATCAACTCCCACACACATTCTACCACTCACCTACACACAAGGGAGGCAATTAAAAAAGACAATTAAAAAAAACTTTCATCACACATACTTTTGGAATGTTTGAGGAAATTGGAGCACCTGGAGGAAACCCACATGCAATCTCCACACAGCCAGCGCCCAGGTGAGATGTTTCCAGTCGTGAGAGAGTCTTGAACATGGGGACATAAACGGCCTGTCATTTAAAACTGGTTTCTTTCCACAGAGGATGGTATGTGTGTAGAATCCTCTACCCTGTATAGTTGTGGACATTAGATCACCAGAGATATTTAAGCAGAAAGGAGATCATTTCTTCACCCGCTCCCCCCCCCCACACCACCCCCCCCCCACCCTACCTCTTCAAAGACTGGGGCATCAAGAGCTATGTGGAGCTGGTACAGGAGAGGAGGTGAGGGCTGGGGCAGATTCCCCATGATAATATTGACTGGGAGGACAGGGTTGAAGGGCTGGACAGCCTACTCCTGCTCCTATTTTGTGTTCTTATCCGATGAAGTGGAAGGATCTCGGGAGGTAACCTAGAACAAAGGGAGTTGGCAGCCGGGTTTGGATAATTTAAATTCAGGAGAATAAAGGGGAGAGGGATGGGCGGCAATAATATCTCAGTGGGGAGGAAGACGAGGAAATGCGCACCTCCCCCAGTCCCACATCCCTCTCTCACCTCAGTCTCATCTATTGTTCAATGTCCAGATGAAGGGTCTCAACCCGAAACATTTACTGTCCATGTCTACTCACATATACTGCCAGACCAGCTGAGTTCCTCCAATAGTTTCAATTTGTTCCTCTAGATTTCAGCACCTGGAGTCTCTTTCATCTCCAGCGTTCTCCTGTGACTTTTCATCAGATGTCGTCTCTGCCTCTGACGTGAAGAGTTCATCATTCTCAGTCTGGCACAACATCAGTCAGGGGCACAGCTGGGCAGTGGATACTGTCTTCAACGGGAAGATGGATTTACTCTACACTACCAGAAATGGATCAACTTTGGAAGTGGACTGCATTTTAGGATAGGAAGTTATAATGAATGAAACAGACGATGCCTCTTAGGAACAGTTCATTCAAACCAAACACACCCAGCTTGTGCTCGTCATCTGCGCCAGTTGATCCCTCCCCTTTTCAACTGACCCCATTACATTATCCATTCCTGTCCCCCTTCTGTTTCTATCCAGCCTCCTTCTGAATAAATACTGAAAGGAACTTAGAGAAAGTATCACCACAAGACAAAACCACACACTAACACTGTGCTAATTATGGACACTGGACTGTGTACTCAGTACTATAATGGACAGTGAGGGTGAGAGAGGACAGTCCACAGGATAAATCCCTCCACACCAACACTGTGACAGTGGTGGACACTGGGCTGTGTATACAGGAATGTTATGAGGGGAGGATGGGGTCGGTGATGCAGGAGGGGGGGTTGGGGATGCAGTGGGTGAATGGCAGAGGGTGATGGGCTTAAGCGGATGCAGGACGGGGTTTGGGGAATGGGATGGGGAGGATTGGGGGATGGGGAGGGTGAATGGCAGAGGGAGAGAGTGATGGGGAAAGGGAGCAGGGATTTGGGAGGGGGGTGGGGAGTAGGCAATGGGGAGAGGGAATAGGAGGGTGATACGGTAAGGCAATGCAAGAGGGGTAATTAGTGTTGGGAATTGGGGAGGGGCAACGGGAGGATTGGGGAGGGGGAATAGGATTGGGGAGGGGGAATGGGGGATTGGGGAGGGGAGAGAGCGATGGCGTAACGGGTAGTGGATGGGTAGAGCAAGGGGTAGGTGGAGGGGGAGTGGGTAGGTGGAGGTTTGAGGGTATTTGGAAGGTGGAGGGGGAGTGGGTAGGTGGAGGGGAGAGGGTATTTGTAAGGTGGAGGGGGAGTGGGTAGGTGGAGGGGAGAGGGTATTTGGAAGGTGGAGGGGGAGTGGGTAGGTGGAGGGGAGAGGGTATTTGGAAGGTGGAGGGGGAGTGGGTAGGTGGAGGGGAGAGGGTATTTGGAAGGTGGAGGGGGAGTGGGTAGATGGAGGGGAGAGGGTATTTGGAAGGTGGAGGGGGAGTGGGTAGGTGGAGGGGAGAGGGTATTTGGAAGGTGGAGGGGGAGTGGGTAGGTGGAGGGGAGAGGGTATTTGGAAGGTGGAGGGGGAGTGGGTAGGTGGAGGGGAGAGGGTATTTGGAAGGTGGAGGGGGAGTGGGTAGGTGGAGGGGAGAGGGTATTTGGAAGGTGGAGGGGGAGTGGGTAGGTGGAGGGGAGAGGGTATTTGGAAGGTGGAGGGGGAGTGGGTAGGTGGAGGGGAGAGGGTATTTGGAAGGTGGAGGGGGAGTGGGTAGGTGGAGGGGAGAGGGTATTTGGAAGGTGGAGGGGGAGTGGGTAGGTGGAGAGGAGAGGGTATTTGGAATGGGGAGGGGGAGTGGGTAGGTGGAGTGGGAGGGGTTGGATTGCGAGGGGGAGATGGTGATGGCGTAATGGGTAGTGGAGGCGGTAGGAGCAGGGTCGAGTGGGTAGGTAGAGGGGAAGGTGTATTTGGAATGGGGAGGGTGAGGAGGATGGGGAGGAGGGGGAGTTTAGGTGGGGAGGGGGAGGTGGAGGTTAGCTTGGGGAACATGGCTGTGAGGGTGGGCATTAGGCTGTGGTGGGTATGCGGGTGTGGGAAGGGGAGTGGGAGGTCGGGCTTAGGGTGTGTGGGTGCAGAAGGTAGGGAAATGGGAGGTGGGTGGGTGAGAAGGTTGGGGTGGGGGAGGAGGTTGGGGAGGATGGTAGATGTGGGGGAGAGGAGTGGGGAAGGGGTGCGGGTGAGGGGAGTGGGAGAGGGTGACGGGGTTAAGGGGATACGGGAGGGGGATTGCTGGAGGGGGCCGTGAGAGGGAGAGGGTGAGGGGGTGCGGAAGGGAGTGAGGGAAACTGGAGGTTTCAGTGTTGATGCCACCGGGTGGGTGAAGTGACCGGTACCCTCACCCCCTCCGCCATCATCCCGCTCCCTCACCCCGACCGTTGAAACGTTTTCCGCGCGTATCTCGTGGGCTCCTGACACGTACGTGCGGCCCCGCCCGTGGGCTCCCTGAGACGTGACGTGCGGCCCCGTTCGCAGGCTCCCTGACACGTGACCTGGAGCCTCAACTTCCCGGAAGTCGAGGGACGGGATTGTTACCTGAAGCAATGCGAAGAGGCGGAGCTCCCGGGCGGGCGACGTAAGGCGGAGCTGGTGCAGCGAAACCAGCGCAGGTGGTGACGCGGAGAGTGATCGCCGATTGGTTCTGGATCTGTCCGTCAGGGAAGGAGCTGGTTTACTGGAGCAGCAGCCGGGGGCGCCTCCACTGCTCGGAGGGAGAGGGCGCTGGGTAGGGGACAGCTCTGCCGTGGGGGTGGCGGCGATGGTTGGCGGAATGAGTAGAGGGGCAGGGGCGGGGTAGGCCCGGGTTCAGTCCCAGGTCAGAACATCTCTGAACATAGTACATCTGAGCAGGCGGCCGCAGGGTCCTTCTGCCCCAGCGCTGCGGCTGCATTGCCAGGAGTGTGGGCTGGGTATGTCCCCACATCTGCTGCCCGCGCCACATTTCCCTCACACCATTGCCGGGGCCCCGCTGTCCATCACCCCCAACGCCACACCCCACCCCATTTACCGCAAATTTTGAACACGGGTCATTGCCGGTTAAATTGACAGGGTCCGAATATCTACCAGTGCATGGGAACCAGGAGGGTGCAGCTCTGCCAACTCTGTGTGCAAAGTGTCCTCATATCCACCCGGTGCAGTGGAACAGGCTGCAAGTATCCAGCAGCTGCTGTCCACCAGTGTCCGAGAACTAAGAGGGCACAGGGCCACAATCTCTCGTCCACAGGGTCCGAATATGCAGCTATTGTTTAGAAAAATTGAGCTCAAGTCTCTTGGGCGGGCGGCTGCCTGGTCCAAAATGCCACCCTGGAGGTTCACCTTTAAACACGTTGACTGCTGCATGATCTTCTCATTCGCCTTCTGAATCGTGTCGCCGCATCAGTGGGTGCCCGGGTGAAAGAAGCTGAGATTTCCACGCCTCGACGAAGTCCCGCAGTCAAGCCTGCTGACCGGCCGCAGGGTCCTGGTATCCAGTTAATGGGCATACTGCCAGCTCTGACTGCAAGATGTTCGCAGAAAGCTGGTGCCTGTCCAGTGACCAGGATGCTGTGCCAACTGGAGAGCAGCCGCATGGTCCTAATGCCCACCAGAGGTAAAGATCTTGCACAGAGCTCAGCCACCTGGGACGCCACTGCACATTAATTTCTGCCCAGCAGCCAAGAATAACGTGCACAACTCTTCTGGAGGCGGAGTAGTGGGACGCTGCTATCCATCGGTGCTCAATATACGAGTCACTGTGCCCCAACGTCCACCGGTTGCAACAAACCCTCAACACATTTCACTCACCGACGAGCTGCTGCTTGGTCACAATGTCCCAAACAACCTCGCCCCAACCCCTTCCCGCCCATTTACCAGCAAATGCGTGCTCCGATTACTGGCCGTGGATGTCCATGTTGTGCTAATGATCCCGAATTCAGGGAGCTTCATTTCACCTAAAAGAGGATGACACTTGCTGGTGAGTCTAGGAATAGCAGCAGAGGTCAGATAAATGTATGGTTGATGGGTCGCTGCAGGAAGGAGGGCTGTCACCTGAACCAGAAAGGGTCCACGTCTTTGTCTTGCCGTTTTCCCCAGTGCCTTTGAGGAGAGTTTACCCTAATCTGTCAGTAGAATAGGAGACAGAACGGATGTACGGTTGGGAGAGGATGGGTGCAGGCAAATATAAAAGGAAAACTCAGCCTGTCCAACGGGCAGAGCAGTCATGGGCGAGCTAAAGCCCATGGAGGATGGGAAGATCACGTCGCACCCGTTCCAATGCAAGGACTCTGGCGGGTAACGTAGGTGAATTCGGGGAGTTGATCAGCACATGTTAACATGACGTTCCCACAATAATAGAGACACAATTGAAAGAAGTGCAGGGCTGCCATTCACTCTTCCAGGGTATAACAGTTACAGGCGTGATGGGAATAGGTTGGGACTGAAATCGAAGGTGCCACTGCAATATTGATGTAGGGGTCCATCACAGCAGTGATCAGGGAGGATATTCTTCTTGAAGGCTCTTCAAATAAGGCCACATAGGAGGAACTTGTAAACAAAAAGGAGGCGATCAAATTCTTGTACATATACATAGGCCCACTGACCACCGGCAAGAGATGGGCATGCAGGTATGTGAGCAAATCACTGGGGAGAGAAGAGTAAAAGGGCTATGACAGTAAAAGTATTCAACTTCTCATCATAACTGCAGTCACTTCAGTTATGAAAAGTGTGGAGAGGGAGGAGATTTTAAAATGATGCCCAAGAGAGCTTATTTAATCCTGCGTGGATAGTCCAACTGGAGGAGGGGCAATGCTGGACCTAATCTCAGTGAACGTCACTGGGAACTGAAGTATCAGTGAAAGAGAAAAGTTTACCATAACTCTGTCAGTGTCAATGTTTTCAGGAAAAGTATGAGGGTGTTATGTGGATTAAAGTCATGAATTGTGGTAAGGGCGATTTCAGTATCTTAATACAGGTGCAGCCAATGTGGACTGGGAACAGCGGAGTGCATGGAGGTCTACGTCAGACAAGTGGGAGTCGCTCAAAGCGAAAGTTTTCAGAAGGTCAAAGGAACCCCGGATGTCAAGGGATATTGAGGGTTGGACGTACTAATTGGTGCAGAGGTACACCTGATTGTCAGCATGGTCATGGGCCGGTTCCATGGTCTGTAACCCAATGAATGTACGAGAGAGGCAGGAAGAGAAAGGAACTGAACCCCAACCAAAGACTGCCACACAGACCTTGCGCTAGCCCCTCCACGGTAAACATCAAGTCAAGTCGAGTTTATTATCATGTGCGCAAGAACGGTAAGGTACAGCATTAATGAAAAATTTGCTTTCAGCATCATCACAGGTACATAGTACAGGCAGTACACAGGATATAAATCACACATAAATTTTCCATCTGGGGAGGGGAAAATGACTGTGGGGGAAAATCAAACGACATTGAAAAAGAAGGCACAATCAGAGATCCGCCCATGGCAGTGCTGGAGGTGTCAGTGGTGTTCCATTGCTGATATAGGGTTATGCAAGTCGGTTCAAGACCCTCATGGTTGGAGGAAAGTCGCTGCTGCTGAACCTGGTGGTGTGAGAGCTCACCTTCTGTACCTCCTGCCTGACAACAGCAGCGAGAAGATGGAAAGACCCGGATGGTGGGGATGATATCTGCCGCCTCCTGCAGATGCTGTCAATGGTGGGGAGGGTCGTGCTCGTGATAGACCGGGCTGTGTCCACTACTCTCTACAGCCTCTTGAGTTCCTGTGCATTAGAAATACAGCAGCAGACTATGAAGTAACGAGTTAGAATACATTCACCTTTCGACAAAGATGCCTCGCAATCAATAGTTCACAGGTTTAGCCCACTGGGTGGCTCTTTAGAATCAGCGGTTAACGTTAAGACCCTTGGAAGGATTGTCACAGACCTCCGGGTGAACATGAGGATGACGAGGACACACGCGCAGCCCCGTTGTCTCCTGATTGCCTGATTGTTCCAAATTGTCATTTTTCCCAATGAATTTCTACAGAGGAGGAAATGTCCGCACCCTAACATGACCCGATCCCTGTGGATCCGCAGCGAAACATTAGCCGCAAACTGCTGTCTCCACCAACACTGGGCTGAGCTCGCTGTCAACCAATGAGATCAGTTTTGCCTTCAACATGTTTGAGTCACTTTTTCATGTGTTTCTTAATCATGCCACGCCTTCCATGGAGAGCTCCGGCATCTCGGAGATGGATTCAGTCACAGAAACGTGCAGACAATTTAAAGGTGTTGTTTCATAGTCAAGGACTTGAACCTCCGGTCCCGGGATAAGGAGTCTCCCGCTCTCCTTCCTGACGAATATTGGCTGCAGTAATGCACCCTCCTGATGTGTATTGTGGTGCGGCGTAAGTGGTCTGTGTGCCAACATTTTGTAAATGTTAAACTGCAGAAAGAAATCTACCAACAGGAAAGATCGAAATCTGTATTCTTACCTGAACCTTCTCTCAATTACTGTGATCATTTTATTCTCTCCGTGTTTCACTTGCTCTTTCTTCTCTTACATCAATAAATTGACAGAGTCATACAGACGCAGACCCTTCGGCCCGCCATGTGTATGCGATCCATCCTCCATAGTCCTATTAACCAACGATTGGACCTTCTATTCCTTGACGAATGAAGTGTTCCTCAAGGTGTATCTGAAATCTTCCCCCACCTACCACTCCGCCAATGCGTTCCTGATTCTAATCACCCTTTAGGTGAACGAAAAGCTTCCTCAGATCCGTCTGAAACGTTTACCCCTTCACCTTAAATCCATGTATTCTCGTTGTTGATAACTCAGTCGCGGGGAAACGTATTCTAACATCGTCTCTGGCTCCACCACTCATAATTTTATTTGGCGAAATCAGCCCCCAACCTTGCACCAGCCTCCTGAAACAAATTTCAAGGAAGAATTCCCTTCGACCATGAGGAAATCTCATGCAAATGGAACTCGGTGGGGTTTTATGTTTTCCCCTCAGTAAGGTTCCAGTCATGTGCTCCAATATGCTGCCTCATTTGACTGCTACGCTGAAAATGGAAACAATAGAGATAGGGTTTGTAACACCAGATCTCACAGCTCTGGACATTTGCCCTGTGTTCATGAGCGCTGGTTGTTTTCTCATTGATTAGTTACTGATGCCTGGGAAATTTTCTTAATGCCCTTTCGACTTTTCGCCACAGCCTCATTCTATATCACCTGCAAAACTTTCGCTTCGTTTGTGAGGAGTAATTGTCATTTCTTTGATAGAATCACAGATGATTTACTCTCCCAATACCGTGGGCACGCAATTTACCTGCAGGTTTAACCAACAATTCTGTCTTGAAGTAGATTTCTAATATAGTATTTGTCCATATGTTAGGGGAATTTGTGGAAGTTGTTGTTGGTCCAGTGAAAGCCTGGACCATTGAGCCCAGGACAGGAGTTCCAGCATTCAGCGTGGCAGCCGTAGAGCTCAGCTTGACATGAAAGGCGAATTAAGGATGGCAACAAGAGTTGTGGAAACCTCATTTCCTTCATTCATGTTGAACGAAAAGGCTGCGCTCTCCAATGTAATGACTTAGTGTGGTTGACATCTTAACATTATTGGCTGCTGACTGCAATGCCATACCACGATCCAGGTAAAGAGGAAAGAAATGCTTGTTAGTATTGTCTACATCTACCATGAACAAATCTGAAACCCAGATAGTTGATTGAAACTGATGTACACCTCATTTAACAGATCAGAAGAGTTTTATTTCCAGCTTTCCATATCTCAAAACACAAGAGGAAACAGGACCGATTAATCCTATTGTCATTCTCCATGACATTTGGGCTGATTCTGGAACGTCAATCTTGGGAGGATTTGTCAAACAGGGACTCTCCCAGGCCATTCTCAGGCGCTCCAGGTCCGTGATGGGATTTCCAGGTTTCTTGATCATCTTCACCAGCTCGTTCAAGTAGTGGTTCTTCAGGAAGTTACAGCCGGAAGGAAAGAGGGGGAGATCAGGTCCCTCCTGGATCAGATGTCACGGAAGTCCCAATTCCTCATTGGGATCTTTAATTTGTGATCGGAGGATGATCATTGATGCTGAGAGTGTTATGCAAATTTGTCCCCAAATCCCAATAAGAATGTAGATCTGTGACAAAGATCTTCGAACTGAAGTGAGTGGTATCAACATTCCTTTAAAATACAGAATGTACATTTTCACCCAAACAACTTACGTGAGGGTCAGTGCGCTGAGCGGCGAGTGCGAGCAGAACCAGCAGGCTCTCTTTTCCATCTTTCTCCATTTGCAGAGCTCTCTGCATTGCCGCCAGACCGTAGCTCCACTCATCCTGCTCTGGCCTCTGAAAACAAAGATTACGTGGAACATTAGCAACAAGGTAGAAAGTAACCAGGGCTACATGGTACCAGGGAACAAAGCAGCACAAGACAATATAACTACGCATCAGGCCATCAAAAACATCGGTTTAAATTGACCAATAATTTTAATTGCTCCATTAATCCGTGGGAAAACGACTGAAGCAGACCTTCATGTCTCCAGCAAGACCCGGCCTCCACGGCGATTCTGGAATTCCATCGGTTTCTCAGCCTGTCCCCGTTCCTCATTGCCCTGCTTCCCAAAGAACTCGACATAGTGGCAAAGGGCAATTCCATCCCGGTCGTAGTACTAGGACTGTGGAGAGGGATTTAAAGACTTTAGTTTAAGACTTGTATTACATCTGGAAATTCAGGGTAATTCATTCTTGAAATTTTGAGAATTTGTTGATAAAGAATGACATGGTTTTGCAATGGATTCAGTCCAGGTGGAATCAATGACTGGGATTGTCTGCTGGAAGTGACAATTGGACAGGTTGTATTGTGTGATATTGAGTGTACCGTCCGAACGCTCTAAACTTCAGCCAAGACCAAGTTCTCTGGCATATGTACGAGGAAGCTCACTAGGAAAATTCTACTGTATCAACCTGAACTGCAAGGACTAGTTCACGTCACTACTTTAGTCTCTTCGGAAAGGTCCAGCTGTCAATAATCACTATTTCTAGAGGCGGGCCCCTCCCCCTAACCAAGGTGATACGACCAGAAAGGAATCCGTTTAAAAAAGTTTTTAAAAGTGAGACACATTTAATTCTAATAAGTAATTCTTAGAAACGGCTTGTAACTTAAAGGATTTCCATACACAAGTACAATTCGTACAAGCTGAAAAGTCCCACTAGCAGGTTGCAGATGAACATGTCGTCCGTCACGAAAACCAAAGGCTGAGGAATGAATTCCCGGTCTTCTTTCTGTGACCCCTTCTGTCATCCCCCTTCCTTGACTGATCTCTAAAATCTACTGATTTTGGCATGTGATTTTTTTCAAACCGCATTTTCTGGCCAGGGGACTGGAGCTTTTAACTAAACGTGGATCCCATTGTTTTCTTGTTTATGTAAAGAGACTGAGCAGGGAATATTGGTCAGAAGTTTAACTCAGCAAACAAACATCTTGAGCCTTGGAAATTTCTACTGCTTTCGCAGAAGGATTTTAGCTTAATGAGCAACCACTCCTTGACCTTTGGACAGGTGGTTCTGCTGTGCTGCAAAGCCGAGTATGGCAGTAAACCTTTTCGGGACCTGGAAGGTGAATATCCATCACAGAATCGCCCACTTCATGTCCGAACTGAGTATACTTGCTCTAGACAGAGCGATATTTCCCAATTGCAAGAATTCTCTCCAGGCTCTGAACATAGAACAGCACAGCAGAAGGGCAGGCACTTCATTCCACAGAGTGCGCCAAATTAAACTTCTGCTGGGACAGCACACATCCCTACATATTAACGCGTCTATCTAAAAGCTTCTGAAACGCCACTGTCGTACCGGCTTTCGCCACTGCATCTGGCAGCCTGTTACAAGCAACAACCCCTCTAAAAACTTGCCCCGCTCATTTACTTTAAATTTCTCCTCCAGCCTCACATGGATGTCCTAATATTTGTCATTTCGAGCCTGGGAAAAAGATTCACGTTGTTCCATCTGTGTAGCTCATACCCTCGAATCCAGGCAGTATCTTGTTCAGTCTATATAACCCCTTCCTCCCACATATCTCCCATGTTTTTAATTCCTCCATATGCTTATCTAACAGTCTCTTGAACTTTACCAGTGTACCTACCTTCACCACCACCCCAGGCAGCGCATTCCATGCCCCAACCACTCTCTGGATGAAAACCCTCCCTCCGACATCTCCCTTGAACTTCCCACCCATTACTTTAAAGCCATACCCTCTTGTATTAAGCATTGGTGCCCTGGGAAAGAGGCGCTGGCTGTCAACTCTAACTATTCCTCTTAATATTTTGTACACCTATATCATGCCCCCTCTCATTCTTCTTTCCAACGAGTAAAGGCCTAGCTCCCTTAGTCTCTCCTCATAATTCACAATCTCCAAACCAGGAAGTATCCTGGTAAATCACCTCTGCACCGTTTCCAACGCTTCCACATCCTTCCTATAATGCGGCGACCAGAACTGGACAAAGTACTCCAAGTGTGGTCTAACCAGAGTTTTGTAGATCTGCATCATTACCTCGTGGCTATTAAATTCGATCCCCCGACTTATGAAAGTTAACATCCCATAAGCTTTCTTAACTACCCGTCCAGCTGTGAGACAACTTTCAGTGATCTGTGGATATGAACCCCCAGATCCGTCTGCTTCTCCACATTACGCAGAATCCTGCCATTAAAATTGTACTCCGCCTTGGAGTTTGTCCTTCCAAAGTGTACACCTCGCACTTCACTGGATTGAACTCCATCTGCCACTTCTCAGCCCAGCTCTGCATCCTATCAATAACTCTCTGCAATCTCCTACAGTCCTCCACACTATGCACAACACCACCGACCTTTGTGTCATCTGCAAACTTGCTAACCCAGCCTTCTACCATTTCATCCGTCATTAATAAATATCACGAAAAGTAGAGGTGCCAGAACCGACACTTATGGACACCACTAGTTGAAGCCCTCCAATCTGAATGTACTCCCTCCACCAAGAAAATTCTGAATCCACTCGGCCAAGCGACCCTGGATCCCATGTCCTCTGACCTTCTGAAGAAGCCTACCACGTGGAACCTTCTCAAACGTCTTACTGAAATCCATGTAGACCATATCTACTGCACTACCCTCATCAATATTCCTGTTCACCTCCTCACAGAACCCCATTAGGCTTGTGAGTCATGGTCTTCCCTTCACAAATCCATGGTGGCTGTCCGTAAGCAGTCCATGATTCTCTAAATGATCATAGATCCTATCTCTTAGAATCCTTTCCAATAGCTTGCCCACCACAGACGTAAGGCTCACCGGTCTGTAATTGCCTGGACTATCCTTAGTACCTTTTTTGAATAAGGGGACAACATTTGCCACCCTCCAATAATCCTGTACCATTCCCGTACAAAAAGAGGACTCAAAAATCCTAGCCAACTGTTCAGCAATTCCTCCCTCACCTCGCGGAGCAGGCTGGGGAATATCCCTTCAGGCTCCGGGGACTTAACAGTCCTAATATTTTCCAACATCTCCAACACATCCTCTCTCTTGATATCTACATGCTCTAGAACATTAACCTTACCAACACTGTCCTCAGCGTCATCAAGGCCCCTCTCCTTGGTGAATACTGAAGAGAAGTATTCATTGAGAAGCTCACCCACTTCCACAGCTTCCAGGCATATCATCCCACCTTTGCCTCTAATCGGTCCTACCTTTACTCTCGTTATCCTTCTGCTCTTCACGTACGTGAAAAAAAAACCGAGGGATTTTCCTTAACCCTACTCGCCAAAGCCTTTTCATGTCCCCTTCTTGCTCTCCTCAGCCCCTTCTTGTGTTCCTTCCTTGCTGCCCTATATTCCTCCTGAGCCCTTTCTGATCCTTGCTGCCTGCACCTTATGTATGCTGCTTTTTTCCTCCTAACTAGTTTTTCCTCCTAACTCGGCAATGGAAAGTATTTTGCCCAAACTTTTAATGATGATGGAATGTGAAGGAGGACGCTTGGGCAGCCAGGAGCACATGATGAAAGGATTGCTGGTAGACTCTTGAAGAACAAGACAAACCGAGTCGGTGAGCCTCATGCCAGTTTTTGTATTGTGATAATACCGAAAGATAACTTGAAAAAAATTGTGAATGGAAACCTATTTATTGTTATTCCGACTAAACGAATTGAAAACAGAACACGAGAATACGGATAATCCCCGAAAATCGGCAGTTGAATAGAAAGTTACAGACACAGAGAGCATTGAGTGGTTCTTCAGTGTCCCGGATACTTAAACATATAATTGAAATGAGTTGTTCAAGGTTGTAAGTAATGTCCCCCGAGGGATGTGCGGCAGTCATACCCCCGTAGATTCTGGTTAAAATGTCACCCAGATGCTGGATTGCAGAGAAAAAGGTCACGACCTCTGGCATTGTAGTTACAGGTTAAATCGCCAAGGGAATTGTGAGTAGATGGTCACTCACCTCGGGAATTATGAATGCAGAATTGATGACACTGTCTATTGATGTTAGAGTACTGTCGTCCACTGGCTTTGTGTGTAATAGCTTACCAACTCTGCTGATTGTAGTAGCTGGTAACCACCCCCGCGGATGAGACGGAATGGCTATGGGCGGGAGTATTCGTTTGTTATTAGTCAGATTTGGGGATGATTGTACAATTAGAACAATGTCTGTCAAAGGAATCGAGCCCTCTGAGTATTCCGCATTCAGGTGATTCCAGTTAACACCGGGAGAGGGGAATACCACAGCCAATGTCACATTCTTATTTCTACAACTCTACGCGATTTGTCTCCATATCTGCTCCCCCTCTCTAGAGGGCTGTTCAGAGGCCTGTGGTGTAATTAAGCAAAGTGATCACCACATTTTTGCTTCAAAACTCTAAACTATAAAACTGTAGTCCTTGTCTGAGCGACCAACCGTTAATGTGCTCAGGGCGCAGGTTTAGTGAAGAACCGAAGCAATGAAATGACTGGACTGCGCTCTTCAGCTGCTTCCTGAACTTGGTCTGAGTCGCCGCATAAATAAATGTGTTCGTGCAGCAGCTGACATTACGAAGTAAATATCCCACACGATTCAGGATAAATTCAGATACATTCCATGCCGTTCCTCTAACGTTGTAATAGAAGAAAAATACAACATTCGTCAGCCACATGAGTATGAAATTGCCGGACAGGGTGAAAAGTAAAACTACAGACCTCCACCTGCTCGCCTTCTCCTGATCACTGCATTTCTCCCCCTTGTTCTGACCCCTCAGCCCCTTCCGGACCCGACTGGTCACTACAATGTGCCTGACTGTCAGAACGTTGAGCAGCAGAATTAATGCGAACGGCAGCAACGGAGTTAAAACGATATCTAACCAATCAAACCCTACCCACCCGGGGTCAGTGAAATAACTCGGCTTTTGATAGCAGCCCCGTTGTACACTGTCGATGATCGATAGAGGATCATATGCGAAGTAGAAGGGAATGTTTTTCAGGAAGAGGAGAAGGACGGATGTTGCTGGAACCGCAGCCGCATTTTGCCCGGTGCAACATTTTGATTTTAGCTTGTGGCAACATACGGCCACAAACCGATCAAAGGTGAAAGTGACGGTGAACCAGACAGAGCAGTCCGTGGCTGCACTAGAAAGTGCATAAATAACACTGCAGACAGGGTTATGTCCGAGAAAACCAGGGAAAAAATAATGTTGTTTAACGTGAAACAAAATGAATTCTGTGACGATGGCGAGTAGATCTGCCGCTGCCATGGCCACGAGGAAACGAGTGGTGCAGGTGGAGAGGCCCGCACTTGCCCCGAGACATTATCGAAATCGCAAGGACGTTCACTGGAGAAAGAGAAATAGAGAGATACTGCCGGTTATTCAACGTGCATTCTTCAGCTCTGGACACGGGCGCGATGTCAGCAGCCATGCAAAGTCAAGGACTGGAGACCCGTCAATGAATGAAGTTGAAATATCACATGTCGGTTTAGAATGCAGCCTGTCTGTGGCTGCACTGATTCCAACAGAACTAGCAACACCTTGGGCGGCAAAAAAAAACAGCAGAGTGGAGGTAGTGCTAAGTTGGTGGGGGTGGGGTGGGTGGGTTGGTGTGGGTGGTTGCTACAGCAGGATGTGTCTGTTGCAGGGAAAATACACAATGTATACAACTCTTTAGCTACAGAGACTCCCAATAATACACAGACATATATTTTGGTGATCGAGTCCACTTGGTGACTACACCGAATACAATTGCATAGAAAGCGCCACTGGCGGTTGCACACGTCCTCGGATACAAGTGATCAGGTCTGGTTGGTGAAGAACACTGAGTTAACCTGCAATAACAGGTTCGGGTTGTAATACAAGGTATGACTTAAAGAGATCCACTGAAGTTAGCAACCATCCAACAGTGCAAGATAAATGTGGCAGGTTTTTCCAATCTTAGTCAACAAATGACCATCGGGGTACGTGTTCAATGTGAACTCATGAGGAAATACTTTCGAAAGTAGGTGCCTGCCGTGATTTTGTACGACAGAAAATGAAAAGCAATAATAACTTTCGGTAGCTCGTGTGGGTTACAAGGAGAGATTTATTTTCAATTCACTTAGAAATGCAGCAGGTTCTCAATGAATAGATTTGCGGAGTGATGTCGCTGATCGGGGTTCTGAGAACGGCGATGGATTGGGCAGCTTGTTGCATTATCTTGCGAAGCAAAGACGGATCATAGGTTCAGGAATCATTGAACCTGTCCTAAACATCTCAATACCTAAACAGAGTCTGTGACATCGAGCAAGGTGAAATGTCCTCGCTACATCCAGCCTGTCGAGCCCTGTCAAATATTGTAAGCTTCATTGTGATCTTGTTTTATCCCGGAAAGATCCAGCAGTCTGAACTTCTCCGATGTCAGTCCGACCATCCAAGGGATGTTCGTTGCCCTTCCTCCTTGGTAATCATTCTTTCCTATGTAAGGAGAACAAAACTTCACTTACTACTCCGGGCATATTTCCCGATATTATTTTATTGTAATAAGGCACCTTAACTCATTTAGTACAGGGAAAGTCATTGTATCACCCGCATTTTGAGCTGGGTTGTTTTCAGCAGCTGATATACAAGGACAGTCAGATGTATTTTCATATCAACGTTTCCCAATCTAACATCGGCAATCATGCTCTGTATTGTTTATTTTTCCACATTGAAGTGAATAATTTCACACGTTACACTCAAGTCATCCCTCAGCTCAATTTATGAAAACTGCTTGATCCCACTTTGCGTCGTCCACGCAACTCACGGTCCCACTGTGTGATCAGCAAACAAAAATATTGCATTCACTTCCGTTGTCGAAATCATCGACAGGCATTGTCAATAGTAGGGGCCCAACTATCTTTTATTGCAGTACCACACATCCGCTACCATTATTCCAAATTTCTAACTGTCAATTATATTCCAGTCCATACCAAGACGAGTACGCTTTAATTTTCCAGTTACCAGCTGACGTCAGACTTGATTAAACACTTCTGAAAACTAAAACGCGTGAGATATATTGGTAGTGTTTTCGACATGCACCAGTTGCATCATCAAAATGAAAACTCCAGTAAGTTGGTCAACCATAAAATTCATTTCCAGCAATCCGCGTTAAGATTGTTGATGTTTTCAAAGTTTCCGGTTATCACAACCCTTGGAATAGGCTCCATCATTTTCCCCAGAACTGATGTTGGCATCACTGTTCGATTGTCCCCGGTTTCATCTGCTACATTTGAATGTATCTGTGTAACATTCTCAACGTGCAAAACATAACTTCCACGATCTGCCATACTTTGGAAGGTGACAATCAATACATTCACATTCTCTGCAGCTCCCACTTTTACCAAAATGTCATGTAGATATTTGTAAATATCCCGATCGCACGAAATATTTGTTGGTATTCACTCTTATTAATATATCGAAAGCAAGTTATTTAGTAATGTATTTTCCTTCAATTGCTACATCATTTAGACTCCGGGTCCCTCAGCATTTCTGGAATGTTATTCTTCAGTCCTCTGTGAAGGTTGAACAGAGGATGGGTTTTGTACCTCTGCCATTTCTTTGTTCGTTTTGTGCATTTACTGACATTGTTGCATCACGCACCAGGAAATCCAATGGCGGAAATGATAAGGTACAAAATGTTCTCCACGCCGAAATATATTCTCAGCATTTTCTATGTTGAGTTGCTTCCACTGCAGGCAATTTCTCTGAAGAAAACTCTGAGGCGACACAGTCCCATTGATTATATATCTTTTATAGTCGTCCACGGGGACATTGAGATTTCAACACAGTCGACGTGAGGAAATAGATGACGACACCAGAGTGAAATCCCTGCTGTAGGCAGACGGTGTTTCGTTCAAAGGTTTAATTTCGAACTACAAGAATGGACATATGACTTCATTACCGAATGAGCGGCATTCATCCTGATTTAAAGCGGTGGGAATATGGCTTCAAATACCATCAATCACATCTCTCCAACTCAGGTTGCTCCATCGATGGCCTCCAAAGTGCTTTATTCAGGAAAACGCAATTCCAAATGCGGATCACTGTCAGGGCATGTGACTGTCGTGTCTGAAGGTGGACAGATTGACTTCAGTGTCCATGGATTGAAACGTTAAAGAGATACAATGTATGATATCAATCGAACACACAGCAACAAAATGAAAAGACAATACTGCAGATTAATGCATGCCAATATACTTTGGCCTGAAGACCAATGTACAGCCGCAAAACCTTACAATAGTTTAACCAAACAGTCTTAAATTACCACCGTCCCTCTACGTGGTTTGCATGCTCAAAACTACTGAAATGATGATCCACAAAGATCATCGACAATATATGCTGGGCCTGTTATCGGAAACAATGTTACTGCATGGAAAGCAATCGTAGTCCTGATACTGGTTCTATACGGCTTCCATTGCTTCATTTGGCTGTATTTCCGATGATAAACGCTCTGATTGTCGGGAGTTGATAGTTGGGTGCGTAAAAGGACCGTGGGTTCCGAGCAAGGGGGAGAATCCCTGGGACCACTTATTAGAAAACATGACGTCAGGGAGGGAGAACAAATTGAAAATAAATTGTCTTGGTGGTAGAAGGCCGGGGATGGTTGTGGAGGTTTTCATTTCATATTGGAGACCAGTAAACTGTGGTGTCCTGAAGTGATCGACGTTGGGTCATTTACTGTTCGACGTAGATATTAATGAATGGGAGGAGAATATAGGTGACATGATTAAAAAGTTTACATGTGATACCAAAATAGATGGCAGAGTGGACAATGTAGAAGGATGTCTAAGACTGAACAGGACAAATATCAACTGGGAAAGTGGGGTGACCTCTGCTGGCCGTTAATGGAGGTTATCTGCCGTTGCTCCCACTATATCTCACTCTTTCAAACCGGTTTTAAATCCTTCTTTCTCATCCTCAGTAACAAATTTAAATGTGATTCTACTTCATTATGACTACAAGGAGTGCCAAAGCTATGAAAACTACTGAGGAAGTTGATCCTCCTGTAACTCTGGAATCCATTTTCCAATTGCTTCGAAATCACATGGATGACTTCTCCGAGCAGCTTCGACAGCTTAATTCCATGTTTAATTCTAGTCAAAAAATCTTAGATGATCATGCTGAACGAATCAAAGTGAATGAAACGTCTTTTTCGTTTTTGGATGGGAAAATTGATGACTTACAGAACCTTTATAAAAAACAAGCAAAGCTAATGAAAAATTAAAGCAGAAGGTTACTGACTTAGAAAACAGAAGCAGAAGAAACAATCTCTGTATTTTGGGTCTTACGGAAACGGTTGAAGATAACCAGCCTACGGAATTCTTTGCAAATCTTTTGGCTCAATTATTTCTTACTATTTTGGAATCTTTGCGAAGATTGATCGAGAACAAAGATCACCGTTGTTTGAATTTCCTGTGCAAGTCAGACCCAGGTCAGTTATCATCTCTCTGCATGATTTTCAAACATAGGAGCTTCTAATTCGTGAATCCCGTCGAAGTAGGATGATTAGTTACAAGGATTGCAAGATCATAATTATTGAAAATTACTCACCTGAGGTTAAGAATGAACGTGTTAAATTTAAAAAGGTCATGTCGGGACTCTATCATAATGGCAACAAACTTTCTCTCCGTTACCCTGCAAGACCCAGAATTACATTGAAAAATGGCCGCAGAAATGGCTTCCGTCGCCTGAAGGAGCCCAACACTTTCTGGAAGATGAGGATTGAATGATTTCATATTTTTGTCCATGAACATTTACTGATTTTATTTTGGTAACGCCTTACTAATACTTTGAATGTCTATGTCTTTTGATTTTTTGATATTTTTTGATATGTTACTTCAAATATATTTTGTTTTATTTACTAACAAGATTTAATAAGGATACTTTTTTTTACAGTTTTGTAACCGTGTTCTTTTCAATGTATTGTTTTGACTGGGTTGGAAATATCTTACATTGAAATTAACAGAGCAGATATATTTGGGTTAACGTATGCAGCTAGCTGTCAGCCATCTATTGGCTGGTTATCTGTCTTTGGGTGATGGGGGAGGGGTTCCTTCTTCGGAAGCTGTTTTGGGCTCTCAGCCAAGTCTGTTGTGTAGTTACCTTATCTGGAAGTCCACGGTTTCTTTGAATTTACATTCCAGGATGGTTTGTTCATTATCATTCTTCTTTACTTCCATTTCAACAATATGATAATGGATCGAGTTATTAATTTAATTAGGTCAACGTGAAAGGGTTAAATCACCCCGTGAAACGTAAATTTTTTTTGCCGATATTTGAAAACTTAAGGCCCCTGTTATTTTTGAACAAGAAACTCAAATACGTAACTGTGATATCTCACGTTTTTAGTGGATGGAACGGGTTTCATCCTCTTTTAGATCTAAATCTGGGGGGCGGTCTCAATTTTTAGAGATAAGAGTTTCATTTGATCAACATAATGTAGTAACTGATACTAATGGTCGTTTTGTTATTGTATCAGTGGAAATAGATAATAGATTAATGGTACTAGCTAGTATTTATGCTCCAAACACGGATGACCCAGGTTTTTGAACGATTTTTTGCACTTTTGCCAGATATGAATCTTTATTCTCTGGCGTTAGGAGGAGACTTTAATTGCTGGTTAGATTCAAGATTAGATGGTTAGTTTCAAGATGGCCGTCTGGGGTGGGATGTATACAGCCAGCAGGATAGCTGAAGTGAACTCCCATGGCAAGTAGTATGGTCAACGCTTCACCGTTAGATATTCCAGGCTGGGTGAGCAGGAGGTCGTCAGGACCGTCACGTCTGAGCAGCATGAGTTATTGATTAAGAAGCAGACCCCTCGGCCTGTAACTTCGACCGAGGACGCTGTACGGTCCATTCGGTGTATTGAACAGCCATTGGGTTGTATGGCACAGTCAGGTGAAATACGTGTGAGCCACGTTTCAGTTAAACATGGCACACAGCAGTCCCCCTGTACTCTTTGGCTGGTCAGTCTTGCCCTCAGTTCATCATATGTATTCCCAATGGCACGGACGTTGCTTGGGAAGGGGATCTTGTTTCCACGAAGCATTCCGACATAAGTGGCAACGTATCGTCCGTCCTGGCAGTCCTGGAGTGGAGGCACCAAGTAAGTGGCTGCCTTCGGACTGAGCGGCAGCGGATTCTGGAGCACAGAAGGAAACGCAGTAATAGTATGTGGCTTCTGGCGTCAGAGAGTCACAGAACACGTAATCAGGCCCTTCGGTCCAACTCGACCAAACTTCCCATCTAAGCTGGTCCCTTTATCCCGCTTTGGGCCCAAACCCTCTCAACCTGTCCTATCCATGTACCTGTCCAAACGTCTTCAATGATAATCATGCGGCCTTCTCAACTACTTCCTCTCGCAGCTCCATCCATATGCCCACCGTCCCATACGTGAAACAATTTCCGATCAGGTTTCTATTGAATCTTTCCCGCTCACCTTTAATTGTTGCCCGCTTGTTGGGAATTCCCCAGACCTGGGAGAAATACTGTGTGCATCACGGCTGCAGAGAAAGTGCATGCAGGTAGACACATAAAGTGCAAGGGTCACGACAAAGTAGATTGGGAAATCTAGAGTTCATCTTTTAGCGTATGGGTGGTCCGTTCAGTAGTCTTAAAACAGCGGTTTGGAAGCTGTCCTTGAGCCTGGTGGTGCGTGTTTTCATGCGTTTGTATCGTCTGCCCGATGGAAGAGGAGGGAGAAAAGAGAATATCCGGGGTGGCAAAGGTCATTGATTATGTTGGCTGCTTTCCCGAGCCAGCGAGAAGTGTTGGCGGTATCACTGGAGTGAGGCTGGGAGCTGTGATGGACTGGGCTGCGTTAGTAACTGATCTGACCGCCTGTCTGCGGTGAGGAACGGGGTGAGAAGTGGCTGGGGGGTTGCCGCAAAGGGAGCTGGGGCAGTGGGTGAGGAGCGGGGGGGGCTGTGTGGTTCTTGGGAGTGTGGTTCAGAGGGACGCAGTCGCCAGGGTGACGCGGGATCAGTCACACCGTCAGTTAACACGGATCTGCCTCCTGTTTACCCCCGATCGCTCCCCCTCCCCTCTCGCTCCCCTGTCGCATCCACAACTCTCGCTCCGCTCTCCTTCTCCCGCCCCACCGTTCTCGCTCCTCTCTCCTCCTCTCACACTCTCTCTCCCCCCGCCCTCCCTTTCTATCACCATCCCCCCCCCCCCCCCACCGGCCGCAGTGATCGATGAATCATCTGCTTCACTTTTCTTTGCGACAAATTTGACAATTGCTGTCGCAACAAACAATCTCTTGCAGTGACTCAGCAGGCCGATCATTATCTGGGGGGGGGGGGGGGGGGAAAGGTCAATGTTTCGTGTCTAAACCCTGCAACAGGACTGAGAGTGGAGAAGGGAGAAGGGAGAAGGGTGGTATAAAGAGGAGCGAGGGAGTGGGGAGACAGGTGCCTCAGGTGATTGGTGGACTGACGGGAAAAGGTGACGGGCAGGTTGCGCCAGGTAGGGGAGGGAGAAATGGAGTTGGGCGACAGTGGGAGGTGGGTGATGGATGCTGAAAAAAAGATGGAACAAAATGCGGAGAGTGTGCCGAAAAGATTTACCAGGGTGCGCCCAGTCTCGAGGGTCTGAGTTATCGGGAGAGCTTGGGCAGCCGAGGGCTTTATTCCTTGGAGCGTTGGATATTGGGGGTGACCTGATAGAAGAGTGTAAATTTATCACGGGTATGGACTCAGTGAACGCACATTGTCCTTTTACGAGAGAGAAGGAACTAAAAATTATAGGGCACAGATTGAACGGGGATTGAGAGGAAACTCCTTCGCTTAGAGAATGATGCGCAAGTGGAACGAGTTACCAGAGAAGTAGTAGAGGCAGGGTCAACGCAAAAGACAGTTGGATAAATACATGGAACGGAAAGGTGTAGAAGGATATAGGCTAAATAGGACTAGCTTCGTCATCGGTATAGACCAATTGGGCTGAAGGGCCATCTTTCACGCTTCATTACTGACTCTGGCTGTGGGTAATCAAATGAACAAGGCAAAAGTTCCTCAGGAAGTTATCTCTAACAACTGGGTCTGGAAAACTGACAGAGCTCACACACGCAGATCATCAGGAAAATGTGATTCGACTAGGATGTTGACTCCTTTCTCGGGGGCGTGGCAGATCCTTGCCCGTCAACAGTTTGATTTAAACTTCAGTGTATTTGCTGACCTGTTTGCTCCTGACACTTTAGAGATAATGAGATAAACGTCTTTGGTAAGATCACCTGGAAGCTGTGGGGTGCCTTGTATCGAGTGGTGCAGGTACTCCGAGTCTAAAATAACAGGTGTGTGTAACTGTGGCTGGCGATGCGAGCTCACTGGCCTGTGGAAATCAACGACAGGTCTTGGAAGTGACAACGCTTAAACCCATGCCCGCCCATCTCGACCCCTTGTTGCACACTCAGCATGGGATATCCTGTCACATGTTCTCACTGTGTCAGTGATCCTCGAGTACACAGGCAGTGATGGTCTGCAGGTTGGCAGTGAGTAAACGATCAGTGCAGACATGAGACTGTGCATGTTGGCATATGGAACAACAGAACATGGATGAATTCCAGTCAAGCAGCATTTGTGGGTGAAATGGACGGTCACACCTTCGTATGGAGACCGTCACCTGTTCAGTGAGGCAAGTAACACAGGGAATATCATGGACGGGCGGTCAACGGGCAGACTTGATATCAGTAAGTCAAAATCAAAATACTGCAGATGTTGTAAATATGAAATAAAGCCCGGACCTGGAAATACTCACAGGTTCTGTGAATGTCCAAGAGCACAGTCGGTTCCTGTTCGTGAACAGAACTGATGCAATGGACAGTGTCACCGGTCTCCCTCTCCATTTTCTGTCCCTCGCTGAGATTTTCCATTTTCTGCTCACATTCTGTGTTACACTGACAGGAAAATTATCTCTCGGCATCAGGGAAACTGCGGCTCACCAACCGAATAACACACACCCGCGAACAATAATCCTTTAAAAGGCAAACTAGTCCTAATTTTCCAGTGACAGGGATATGCACATTCATACCGTTGTGATGGGGAACCGGATATCACTACCCAGTAACACAATGGAGGACTGTACCTGAAACACTGTGCACATAGCGGAAGGATGTTAGTGCATTGGAAGTTCAGGGAAGGATGACAGCACTCATACCTGCGAGGTGGGTAGTGTTAAGGAACACTAGACTAGACGTGCAGTCACTGTTGTCAGGTACAAGGGAACTTGATTGACACGTACAATGTTCTGAAGGAATGCAAATTACAACTGCAGATGGCGGAAATCTAAAGCAAAAACAGAAAATGTTGGGAAGATTAAGGTCAGACTGGGTCAAGATAACGGAACAGAGCACATGTTTCATGCCGCTCTGAACCCCAACTATTCCACCTCACTTGAAGGCCACACCATGGTCTGGTTCAAATCAACTCAAGGTATGTATTGTGCTGTACTGTTCTATGGTTCTATGATTCTATGGTTTCCTCAGTTCAAATAGCTGCAGGCCATAAAACAGGACAACATTCGGGCTACCACTGACAACAGGCTGCAGTGCAAAGGCCCTGAGTGTGAATAAAGCTCTGAAAACCTACTTTGAACCGTGAAAGGGACGGTCAACCCACGAGGCCAATTTACTTTGGTGTCAGCCTTTAATTCAAGACATTTAAAGAACTCCTGATTATTATTCAACCACAGACGGTTGAATGGTGTGACAGACATGGGGTCAACCGGGCTACACAAATGGTAGCCTTGAAAAAAGCAATGCTTAATGTACAAACTCAAACTTTAGTTTGTGCATTTTGAGGGAATTTGAACCACATTTCATTCAGAATAGATAGGGAAAGGTTAATGAATTCAGCTCATGGGACATCCCAGTACACTTAGAATGGAAATGAGTCAAACATTGCAAAAACACAGCTCTAGTCCTCGGCATTGAAACCAATAAGAACTGGCCATCACCTCTTAGACAAGCGGCTGAAAAAAATTGGATTCAAAAATTACAGAGCCCTCAAATGGATTGAACCAAGTATAAACAGAAAGACGTCACAACACATTGGTCACTTCAGGAAACAAAGATGGGGACTGCGGCGCAATTTACAATAAAAGCCACAGGCACCATGGTCTATTTGGCTTCTTTCTATACCATCAAATGGCGTTTTGGTGCTGGTCGGGTAGAGGTGCAATTCAACACCTTTACCAATGGCCTGAAAATTCCTCGTCTGCAGGACCATCATAATTGAATAGTTGACCTTCCAAACCAGCCATTCCAACACCCAACCCCTGAAATTACCGAGCAGGACAGGTACTTCAACATCCACCCTCCTTCTCAGAAAGGGCATATTTCACCAGAACCGCAGAATGCAACCAAACATTGGGGTGGATAAAGGGAAGTCAAATTGGACTGGAGGATGAAGATGTGGGCCAGATCACAGTGTCAATTACCAGAGTGGCCAATAATGAGGTACAGTAACAACAAACAAATCTTCGTGCCTGTATACTGGTAACTCATCCTAACCTTGACTGAATACAGTCTATGCTATCAATATATGGGGCGAGTTCAGAGGTATTAACCCAAGAAGGTGGAGCCTAAAACTAGCACAAGCTGTTTACATTCCCGAAACTTTTGTTCCCAATAAACCCCAATGTCTATAAGTGCCTCACTTTTATACCAGCTACAAAACACAAAAATAACCCTAAGTCCAGGACCAAGCAACCCCAAGCCTGATGGGGTTTATGGTACGAATCAAACTTCAAGCCATCCACAACTGTGGCAGTGAATATGGAGGAGAAACGACTCAAAATGCAAGAACGGTTCCAAAGGTAACAGGACCACAAAGGTGGCCCTGATACACCAAAGGATTTTTTGTGAAGATAAAGCATTAATTTATGCAGCTCAATTCCAACTGCTTTGCTACACCAAAGACTTTGGCTTTCCCTCAAACCCGAGAATCCCACTGCCCAAACGCAAACAACCCACTCAGTGTCAGTAGCTGCTGAACCCAGACGTCTGTCGAAAAAGAAAAGTCACCACTGATTCCTGAAGACCAATATTCTGTACACAGAGTCAGTTCCCTCTTTAAATCAACTGCAGTTTTACATAGACATCCACGCAACAGTACCAACAGATCACAATTCACCAAAGGTTTTCCGTCAAAGGTCAATCAAATGGTTACAATACCTACCTGGGAAAAGCATTAATTTGCATCCTAATGTTTCACTCCCACCTAAATTGTACAGACGTTATTTTAGTTACAATGAATCGTGGTAACAATAGTCTGATTCGTTTTGCATCAGTCAGCAGATCCAACCAAGCAGTTTGTGATTCACCCTTGAAATTTCCCCAATGGGAGAAGTTGTTGATGTTTACAGTCTCACATAAAAAGCTTTGACCACTTGGTCACTCAGACACCCCACCGTGAACTCCAGGAAACCAACGGTCTTCACATCACTGAACTGGGATCCGTGCAAATCTCGGGGGGTTTGAGCCCATCCCTCCCTCACCAATAAAAACAAGCTACGCAAACAGCAATGCAGCCCCCTGTACCCGCCCCAACTTGCACTTCTTCTGTCTCCATTATTCTCATTCTACAATACCTCCCCTAATGTGTTTCTGGACTTCAATACCCCGCGACGCACACACCTGACCTCTCATCACTGCTCCTCAATACCCAACTCTCAACGTTTTCAGATCCCAGTCGGAATTCGAGCCACCACCAGATGTGGGAATCCACGCCTCGTCTTACACTGCCCGTCTACGATCTGATCAAGCCCACGACTGACCACAGAACCTAGTCAACAGGTGACACATTTTGCCAATGAACGAGAGACACCCAAGTTTCTGGCGAAGTGATCTCACTTGAGGCAGCAGCACAGTGATGAAACGAGTCACCGCCCATTACACCTGCACCATGTCAGCTCACCCACAAGCAACTCACTTCTGTGCCCAAAATGCTGATGGAAATTTGAAGTATGTCTTGGTGATGGAGCAGGAACCAAGTCTGGTGATGGGATGGAGGCAGTGATTGAGACCAAGAATTTCAGATCAAGGGATCAATTGAGGTAGGTTTGGTGAACTTATGAGGAGATTCTTATCTCTAACACTTATATTCCAAATCTCTGCTGCCCATCTGCTGCTCCATTCAAACATTGACCCAACCTTCATCCTGTGTTCAATGGCTAACACTCATTCACACGCAAGCAATGACTCAAGGCGATGGATAGCCAGAATTCTCCACCATGGTGTATGTAGTCGACATTACTGCCAATTAAAGAGTGTTGAAAGATTTTCAAATCAGCTACTTTGGGCAGCTGATGGAAAAGTAGGTCAGGCAGGAACATGTTCAACGCCGAATAACGGGGCAGTCCCGAGGGACCAGCTGACTTGCCCGTTTATAGTTGCATTTTTATGTAAAGTTCATCCTTAATTAAAATTCCCCTCAAGTACTTTGGCCTAAATTTTACAAAGGCACCACAGAAGGCATTCTGTCCGGATGCGTCACGGCCTGTATGAACACTGATCTGCCCGTGACTGCAAAAACCCGCAGAGAGTTTTGGGACAGCCCAGCATATCAAATAAACCAGCCTCCTCTCCCTGGACGACCTACACTTCACACTACCTCGGTAAAGCAGCCAGCATAACTAAAGATGCCACTCACCGCTGACATCCTATCTCCTCCCAATCCCATCGGGCAGAAAGGCCTGAGAACATGTACCACCAGGCTCAAGGTCAGCTTCCATCCCGCTGTTATAAGATAGCTGGGTTGCCGACCACGTTGACAACCCAACTATTCGCAATACCTTGCATCATATCAGCAGTCTTCACAAGGTAAACATAAATTAATCATTAATTGTACAGAGGATGGACCGGTTGCAACTGAACTGGAGGGGGACCAATATCATGTGAGGCAGATTTACTGGTGCTATTCGGGAGTGTTTGAACTAGATCGGCAGAGGGTTGGGATCCTGAGCAGGAGACAGACCGATGAGAAGTTGGAGGCAAATCCTGCAGTTAACAAGAGGAAGTTTTGCCTCCACGACAGAAGCAGAGCAGAAGCAGAGGAGAAACCGCCGTTTTAAACCGAGTTAATTCAATGCAAGAAGCCTAACGGGCCAGGTGGACGAACTCAGCATGTGTGATGGCTCTGGAGACTGGGATATTATCGCCATAACGGAAACACGGCTGAAGAAGGGCCGGTCTGGCAGCTCAGTGTTCCAGGCTACAGGTGCTACAGGTGGGAGCGAGGTACAGATGGGATAGGAGGAAGAAACAGGTGATTCTGCAGATGTTGGAAGCTGGGGAGACACACACAGAGTACCGGAGGAGCTCAGCAGGTCAGGCTGTATCTCTGGAGGGAAATAAACAGTCGGTGTTTCGGTTCGAGACCCTTCATCAGGACTGGAGGGGAAGAGGACATAAGGCAGGATAAGTATGTCGGGGGTGGATACGGATCAAAGGCTGGCAGGTGATAGGTGAGTCCATGTGAGGTGGAGGAGATAGCTTGGTGTTTTGTGGGAGGGGGAGTGAAAGGGAGTAACGTAAACAGCTGATGGGTGATTGGTGGTTGAGGCAAAGGGCTGAGAAGAAGGGATCCTGTAGGAGAGGACAGGAGAACATGGAATGAAGGGAATGAGGTGGGGATTAGATGGGCAGATAATAAGGGCAGGGGACGTGAAATAGGAGGGGGGCACAGTGATTAGTGAAGACAAAAGAGGGGAAGGGGAGAGTGGAGGTGGGAGTGGTGACCGGAAAGCAGAGAAATGTATGTTGAGGCCGTCAGGTTGGAGACTACCACGGCGGAATATGAGCTGTTGTTCCTCCAACCTGCGTCTGGTCTTAACGTGGCAGAAGAGGAGGCCATGGAGGGACATGGCAGAATGGGAGAGGGATGTGGAATTGAAGTGGCTGACCACTGCTTGATACCAGCTTTTTCGTCGAACGGAGCGAAATACCTCGACGCAGTGGTCACTTAATATTTATCGCGTCTCACTGATGTAGTGGAGGCCGCACCGGGAGCACAGGATGCAATAAATGACACCCCTGGATTCACAGCCGAAGGGATCCCTCACCTGGAAGGACTGTCTAGAGCTCTGAATGGTGGTGACTTTGGAGGTATGGGGTCAGGTGTAGCACCTAGTTCTGTTGCAGGGATAAGTGCCGGGACGGCCATCTGCTGGGAGGGACAAGTGGAAAACAGAATCACGGAGAGTGTGATCCCTGCTGAAGGATGGCGGGGTGGGGGTGGGAGGGAAGATGCGCTTGTTGTGCGATCACATTGGAGGTGGTGAAAGGTTCGGTGAATGATGTGTTGGATGTGGAGGCTCGTGGGGTTGTAAGGTGAGGACATGGGGAACCCTGTCCCTTTTATGTCGGGGGCGCGAATTGGGTGAGCGAAAACGTGCGGGAAATGTAGGAGTTGTGGGCGAGGGCTATATCGACGCTGGTGGAAGGAATATCCCGTTTCCTGAACAAAGAGGACATCTCTGATGTCCTGCCGTGGACAGCCACTTCATGAGAACAGTTGCGGAAATACTCGGAGAATGAGTTGGCATCCTTGCAAGTGAGACGGTTTGAAGAGGTTGTCCAGGTATCTCTAGGAGTTAGTGGGTTTGTAAAACATATCTGTCTTTAATCGATCTCCTGAGATGGAGGTAGTTTGATCCAGCAGGGGCGAGAGGTGTCGGAGATGAACTCCGTTCCGACCTCGGTCCCGGCTGCCTCCAGACCAAGAGCTCTCACACCGCCGATTAGCATCGGGATGGTAACTGGTGACAGCGCGGTGGGAGGCGGGAACGAGAATAGACGGACAGAAACTACGACCAATAAGTGCGCGTTCTTCTGCGTTGGTCATTTGACTGACAGCTCGCGGGACAATGAGGTGGTGAGTAAATTGCCACTTCAGTACGAACTACTTGGAATTAACTGCAACTGGAAAATTGTGCTTAGATCCCGTCGCCTGCAAAATAAAACGAGATATGGTCGCACTGGAGGGAATGCAGAAAGAATGGGGGGGTGATAGGGAGTTAATAGAGAGGGTGTAGAGATTAATGCGTCATTGCACTGGAGAGGGTGCAGAGGATTGGGGTGTTAATGCACTGGGGAGGATGCAGAGGAGACGGAATACAGCGTAGGGAAGTGTATTATTGTCTAAGGAACTGGTGCAGGGGCAGGGGTTCATGTTCTTGGTCCACTGAGCTTTCTTCAGGGAGTTGAGGCGACCAGCAAAAGAAGGATAGGTTGCATTGAACCAGTGAGGGACAAATAGCCTTGCAGGGAAATTTCCAGTGCTCCACGGGTGGGTTTAAACCAGATTCGCAGGAGGTTGACTTGCGAGCAGAACCAAGTCTTGGGACAAAGCCAGCGAGAGCAAATCTGGAAATCTGGAACACTCAGTTGAGCTGCAATATCACACTGAGGGAGGTTTAACAGGTAAAGCGGGCGATCTCAGGGCATGGATTGGCTCTCAGGACTGGAACGCTCTTGCTACAAAAGAAACACGGCTGAGAGAAGGACAGGACTAGCAGCTCAATATTCCAAGATACAGATACAACCGGCGTTGCAGGCGAACAGGCAAACGTGCAGAGGAGTAGAAATTTTGATAAGGGAGGACATAACAGCGGTGCTCAGCGATAACAAACCAGGGAGATCTTCAAGCTCTATCTATGATTCATGCCTCCGCTGCTGGCAACACCTTAGTCAACCTTTTCTGCACTTCCCCAGGTTAGACATGTCTTTTCTATCACAGGGTGTCTGAAACACGACAACATACTTCAAGTGAGGCCTCGCCAGCGTGAGAAACGCTTTGTGTCTCCTTGTGTGTTGTATAACAGATTCGAGGTCTCGAAGGACAAGGACTCTGAACACAGTCTTAGAGTTAAATGATTTATTTGCAAAAGCAATCGCGGGGAAAGGTAACGGGTGCAACTCACACGCGTACACGCACCGGTGATAGAGAGCGTGGGAAAATAACAACGCACATACAACGAACTGAGTACAGACAATTAAGGAAAAACAATACGCTACCCGCCACCCCTTGACTCAGTAAAGGCACCGCTATAAAATACCAGGAATACTAACTTAGTTAGTATTATTTATTATTATATTAGTATTATAACTTAGAGATCTACTTGACCTGTTGAAGTGCACATCTTACCCACGATCTCTCCAGCGTGGTTGCATGGTTCCTCGAAGCAAACAAAGAGAGCGAACCGGCACATGTGGCACTCTCTATAGTGATGGAGAGCTAAGGGTCCAGCCAGGTAATTCTAAAAGGCTAATGGCCCGAGGCCATGTACAAAGGTGCTTAAAAGGACCAAAGGTCAAGCTTGCACTGATGTGTGGGGTAGACCCACACCTTGATTGACAGTGGTGTGTCTTTCAACCAGGAAGTGGCACAATACATTGTGAAGCCGCATTCAACAAGCAATTAAATTACATTCCTCGGTGCCTCTGTTCCATTATACTCTCTGGTTCCCGACCATTCATAGTGAACGTCTTACGCTCGTTTCGTTTGACTTTCGAAAATGCATCACATCACACTTAGCCGTATTGAAATGCATTTGCCACTCGTCGGCCCACTTCCGTAACTGATCAAAATCACCCCTGTAATCTCCGATAACCTTCACTATCCACAATACTCCGTAATGTCATGCCCTCCCCAAACTTACTGATCTAGCCTTGTACATTCACATCCAAATTATTGATATAACCGGCGAATAACAAGGGTCCCAACAACGATCCCTGCGTCACACCACCAGTCATCGGTCTCCATTCCGAGAAACAACCCTCAAACACACTCTGCTTGCTACGTCCCACCCAATTTTCAATCCACCGAACTTGCTGTCGCTGGATTCCATGGCGCATCACCTTCCAGACCAGCCCTCATTCGGGACATTGACAAAGACCTTGCTAAAATCCAAACAGAAAACATTCAAATCTCTATCCTCATCTGTCTTTGCTGTTATTTCTTCAAAAAAACTAAAATTATGTTCGTCAAACACGAGTATCCACTCACAAATCCATGCTGGCTTCTCCTTTTCACACCCTGTCTGTCCAAACGCTGATAGATCCTGTCCCTCAGAATTCCCTCCGATAACTTCCCACTACTGACGTCAAGCTGAATGGCCTATAGTTCCCTGGTTTGCCATTGATACCTTTTTTTTTAAATAACGGAACGACATTAGCCACCTTCCAGTCTTCGGAACTTCACCGGCGGCTAACGATGAAGCAAATATCTGCGTAAGTGCATGCAATTGATTTTCTAGCCTCCCGCTAAGTCCGAGGATGGACTCTGTTAGGCCTTGTGGATTTATCCTCCTTCATGCGCTGTAAGGCTGCAAATATCTCCTCTCTGGTGACATGAATGTTCGCCAACTCATCTCCACTTGTTTCCCTCATCACCTGGGAAAGCACAATTTTTTATCAGTGAACATAGAAGAGAAATGTTCGTTGAAATTCCCACTCATCTGATGCGGCTCAAGACATTCGCGGCCCTGCTTCTCTCTGAGGTGACTTACTCTCTCCATGGCCATCCTTTTTTTTTAATATAGCAGGGGAACCTTTTGGGGTTTTCCTGAAACTTAACTGCCCGATCCGTCTCATACTCTCTCTTTGCCCTGCTGATTTCGCCATTAAGTATGTTCTTAATGTTCCATAGTCATCAAGGGATTCGATCGAACCAGACAGCCTAAACCCAATGTATTCTTCCTTCTTTCTCTTGACCAGAACCTCAATATTTCTTGTTAGCCAAGGTTTCGTAAACTTTCCAGGTCTAAACTCCACCCACCCCCCAAACACGAACATGCTGCTCCCCTACACTTGATATCTCACACTAAAAAAATCTCCCAGTTGCCATTAGTTCTATCATCTTCAAATAGGTTCAGACAGTCGAGGACTGCTGTATCTTGTCTCATTCCCCCCAAGTTAACCCTGTCCAGTTTCGGATCATCAGCTGTGGACCTGTCCCATCCCTTTCCATCACCATCTTAAAACTAATAGAACTACCGTCACTGGATCCAAAGTGCTCCCTGACAACCATCTCAGTTGCTTACCCTGCCTTGTTGCTTATCAGAAGGTCCAGTATTGCACACTCCCGATTGCGGCCCTCTGTATATTGACTCAGGAATCTTTAGTGGACACATTTCAAAAATCTCGTCCGTCCAGGTCCTTAACACGCTGAGTAGCCCAATCAATACTGGGGAATTTAATATCTCCCGCTCATTCAAACCGATTATTATTACAACTAGAATGTCCATGGAATCCAGAGGGAGCTAGTTCGATGTTTTTTATTGCAATCACGAGGAAGGCACGCCAGCGGCTCTACTTCGATTGGAGTTTGAGGAGATTTGGTTTTTCATCAAAGGGTCTTGTGATTTTTTTATAGATGAACTGTGGAGGGAATTCTGACTGTCTGCTGGTATGGAGGCTCCAATGACAGCATCGAAAGTGGGAGCAGAGGGTGTTGAAGACTACTAGCTCCATAACTGGAAAACTCATACCACCATCGCAGACATCTTCAAGAGGCGGTGCCTCAAGAATGCGGCATCCGTCACTGAGGAGCCTCACCATCCGAGAGATTGCGTTTACGTTATTATTATCAGAGAGGATGAAGACCCTCACTCAACTATTCAGGACGCCATCGGATTTCTGAAAGGTCCATGAACACGACCTGATTCTTGCTTATTTTGTACTTTCTATTTATATTATAATTTAATAGTATTTTGCCTTTGCACTGCAGCATCAAACAACACATTTCATGGCATGCAAGACAGTGATAATAAACCAGATTTAGATTGTTAAGAGAACGTGCGATCCACCGTGACGTGACCGCTTGGATTCAGAAGTGGCTTACCCATAGAATACAGAAGGTACTGATCGATGGTATTTATTCTGGCTGAAGAACAGTGAGTAGTGGTGTCCCGCCGTGATCCGTACTGGGACCTCCGCTCTTTGTGACATCTCAAAATCAGGAGATCAAAGGAGATCTAATTTTAAAGCAGAATGCAAGGTGAATCGCAGGACTCTGTGTGGAGGAACAGAGGTATCTGGGGTCCGCGTCCATAGATATCTCAAGGTTGCCACGCATGTCGATAGGGTTGTTAAGAAGGCGCATGGTGGTTTGGCCTTCATTAGTCGAGGTATTGAGTTCAAGAACCGCCAGTTGATGCTGCAGCGCTGCAGAACTCTGGTCAGACCACACTTGGAGTTCAATTCTGGTCGCCTCATTAGACGAAGGATGTGGAAGCTTTAGAGAGGGTGCAGGGGAGAGGTACCAGGATGTTGACTAGATTTGAGAGCATGTCTCACTACGATGGGTTGATCGAGCAAGTGCTTTTCTCTTTGGAGAGAAAGAGGATGAGAGGCGACTTGATAGAGGTGTACAAGATGATAACAGGCAAAGATCGAGTGGACAGTCAGAGACTTTTTCCCAGGGCGACAATGGCTAACGCGAGGGGACATAATTTTACGGTGACTGGGGGAAGGGGGATATAAGGGGGATTTTTTTACACAGAGAGTGGTGGGTACGTAGAACGCACTGCCTGCAGCTGTTGTGGGGGCAGATACATAAGGGACAATTAAGAGACTCTTAGATAGACACATGAATGACACAAAAATAGGGGCTATGTGGGAGGGAAGGGTGAGATAGATTTTAGAACAGAATAAATTGTCGGCACAATATTGTGGGCCGAAGGACTTGAACTGTGCTGCAGTGTTCTAAAATAACCTGGATGAAAATGTGGATGGGTGGATTAGTACATTCGAAGACGATACAAAGACTGGTCATGTTGTGGATTATGTTGAAGATTGACAAAGTATGCAGTGGGATGTCAGTTGCAGACATGGGCGGATAATTGGCAGATGGAGATTCCTCCGGCCAAATGGTCAGTGTTGCACTTGGGAGATCAAATATAAAGCGACGGTATACTGTTAATGGCAGGATCCTTAACAGTGTTGATGTACAGAGGGATCTTGTGGTGCAAATCCATAGCTCTCTGTTAGTAGCTGCACAGGTTGATACGACGGCAAAGAAGGTGCATCGCATGTTTGCGTCTATTAGTCAAGGCATTGCGTTCAAGAGTGAGGAAGTTATGTCGCCTCTTTAAGAAACTCTGCTAAGGACGCATCTGGAGTATTGCATTGAGTTCTGTTCGCACCGTTGCAGGAAGGATGTGGAGACTTTGAAGATGGTGCCGTGGTTCCAGGATGCTGTTTGGTCTAGACGGCATGGACAAATTTGGGTTGTTTCATCTGAAGCGTCGGAGGTTGAGGGGAGATCTGAAAACTGTTTGCAAGATTACTGGAGGCAAAGATGGAGCAGACAGCCGGTATTTTCCCCCAGAGACGGAATATATGATGCCAGATTGCATGCCTTTGAGGTGAGAGGTGGTAACTTCAAAGGAGATGTGCCCTGCAATTTTTTTTGACGCAGCGAGTGGTGTGTGGTTGGGGCGATGGAGGGAAATACGATTGGGGCACATGGATGTACAGAGAATGGTTATGAACAAGGTGTGGGAAGAAAGGATTCCTTTAGTTAAGCTTTTAACAACTTGTTTAATTAGAACGGCACAGCATCGTGGGCTGGAGGGCCTGTCCCTGTGCTGTACCTTGTTTTCCAAACAGGTCCCTGGATCTGTGACGTAAAATCTCAACCAGCGTGATGTAATTCTGCCGAGAAGAACCGATTTCAGGTAATTCAAAGTCAAAGTCGAGTTTATTGTCATATGCACAAGTGCACGAACACACAGGTGCAATGAAAAACGTACTTGCAGAGGCATCACAGGCACATCGCGTTATATCAGCAGCATCCTCAAGTGAAACAAATTAAACACGAAATATACAGAACGTGTGTAACAAAAAACACATTTAAAACAAAGCAAAGTTACAGAGTGCTGACGATTTTCCTTCTATTTCACAATTCCCAGCCCAATTCTGCCTGTTTTCTCCCAGTGTTTTGGGAGTGGGAGAGACGGAGTTGGTTCAGGCAGGAGAGCGGCGCGGATTTCTCAGCTCCTCTCCGTGCTCAGTTCACCTTAAAATGAGAGTGAGGGGAGATGTCAACAGCTCCTTCAGCTGCTCCCTGAACTTAGTATGGGTCACCGCGTAAAGAGCTGTGTTTGTGCAGCAGCTCAGGAGCTGCAGCATGGAGCCCAGTTCCCTTAGGGTATCAAGTGAAGGCGGAGTCAAAAACATGTACCACAATCGGGTCCACAGAGCATTAACCGTAAACACCGCCCACAATAGGATGAAATTACCCACACAACCAACAGTAAAATAAGGGATTTTCTGCGCCTCTCCATCTCCGTGTCTCTGGGAATTTCCCCGCTGCTACGACCCCGCAGTCTCCTGCGGGATCTGCTCGCCACTAAAACGTGTCTGATGGTCAAAGCATTGAGCAGGAGAATGAGGACAAACGGGATCACAGGCCTGAGGAGATAATGGAGGAGCTCGACTGCACTCCAAACCATGGGAAATTCAGAAGCCCATAGTATCCTGTGAGCATGAAATACCAGTAAATGTTTTTTAAACAGCTCAGCACGGTCACCGTCCCCAGAACCACAGCCGCCGTTCTCGCGGTGCAATATTTCGCTTTCAGCTTCTGATAACGAATGGCCACAAATCGATCGAAGGTGAAAGCGACGGTGAACCAGACAGAACAGCCGGTGGCTGCGTAAAGCAGGACGCCGTGGATATCAGACACGGGGATGTACCTAAGGAAACGAAACGTTTTCTCATAAGCAATCGGAATCTGCCTCAGTATCAGGTCGAGGACAACGACCAGTAGATCCGCCGTTGCCATGGCCACCAGGTGGAGAGTGACGCCTTTGGAGAGACCGCACTTTCCCCGCGACAGGACCACAATCATCAGCACCTTGACTGTGAGGAGGGTAATAAACAAAAACATGACCGCGGTCTTGGAGCAACGTTAGCAGATTCACAGACAGGGAAATAAAATGTAGAAACCTGTTCATGGATTCAGGTTTGGAGGTGGTTCTACCCAACACCCGTGTTGATGCTGGAGATGGGGATAATAGATCAATGAAATTAACATGTAACTGGAAAATAACTGCATCACTTCGACTAACAGGCAGGCGAGAAGCAGTGGCCTCGAGCTCCGGTAAAGATGCCTGACGAGTGAACAATTCATACGTGTTCCAGTTTTTAAAGATCAAAGTCCTCACTTACATAAGATTCGGTTGAGGGAGAGGTGATATATTGACCTGGTCAGCATGCGGAATTAGCCATGGCTCCCGTTCCTAATCAATGCTCAGTGCTCTGTGACAGCGTCACTGATCACTTTGTCGTGACCCGGGGTCACTGTGGGTTGGTGGCACCGTCACTCTTCCTGCTTTTAATGCAGAGACTTTATGTTCGTTGTGGTTGAATCACCCCAGGGTTCTCCCTCTATTTATTAACCTGTGAGCCACCGTCAGTGTGTCCGGTCCGCTACCTGTTTCTGGTTGGGAACATGACGCAGCCACACTGGATATTGCATTGAAATTTCGCCAGGTCCCCCGTGGTGCAGTCTTATTCAGCCGGACGTAGTGCCCGGCAGGAGGATGGAGGCGGTAAAACTAATAAAGGCTTCAAACTGAAATCCGACCATGATTAATGCAACAATATCAGTTTACTGATTGCCACAGACAGTTTCGACAGCTGGGATCACGAGACACAGCAGCAGTGAGGAGAGCGTGAATTACAGGAACGGCAGAGCAGAGAAAGCAATATTTATCGAACAAATAAATGTAGTTGGGGACTCTTCAGCAATATAAAAAGATAACATCGGAAACGAAGAATAAATCACACGGAGATTCCACCCGCTGATCCTGCACACGGAGCAGGTCTATGTATGACATCTCCCTCAACCGGAGCTCAGTTAGTGAGACCGTTCTGCTTTATTAACAGGCACTCGTAAGGAACAGTCCACCCGCCAGACCGCTTTACCGGATCCCGTGACCACTGATTCTCCCCTATTTGTTGGTCCAGTCGTTGGACAGGGACTTACCTGGAACGGCAACAAGAGCGAGAATGGGATAGTAGACGGGCTGAGCTGTCCGGAGTATATAGAAGATCCGATGTTCCATCGAAATAAAAGACACTGCAATATAGTTAGCATATTGGAATACACCCTTCCCCAGCACTGTATCATTCCACACTCCTGTTTGCAGATCCCGACCCATTCCTGTAACACCTCATTCCCTTGTTACCAGATTCCAATCGGTGACCAGAACGTCACACTCCACTGTTTACAGATTCCAACCGTTCATGTAACATCCCACGTTATTGTTCGCAGCTCCTCAATTATATTTTTTCTTCTGTGGAGCTGCTGCCGTCTGTCAGTGATGGAGGGGCTGCTCCCACTGACACTGTGAGACTTCATCGAAAGGAACAGTTTTTAACAGCAGTGGGGAAAACCCTGGTGACACAGTCGGTCTCCGTGAAGATGGAAGTTAATTACACTCACTAAACAACATCTACGGTTAACCCCTTTGAATCCGGAAGGCTGGAGTAACAAGTAAAATGAACAAGTCATTTGGGTGCTCATGTCCAGCATTTATGCACACCCACCCGGCATTCTCCCTTTTCCTCCTCCCACCGGGTAGAAGATACAAAGTCCAGCAAGCACGTCCCACCGGGCTCAAGAACAGATTCTTTGCCGCTGTTATAAAACTATTGTACGGTTCCCACGTACGATTGGATGGACACTCCAGCTCATAATCTCCCTCGTTATGGCCTTCCAGCTCTATGTCTGACTTCACTGCATTTCCTCTGTAATTGTTACACTTTATTCTGTATTGAGTTATTGCTTCGTCTTGTACTACCTCAAAGCACTGTTGTAATGAATTGATCTGCATGAACGGTGTGCAAGACAATATTTTTCACTGTACCTTGGTACATGTTACAACAATAAACCAAATTTGTACTGATCACTGATATGGACCGAAAGGGACCGGAAGTGTGATCCGGAATTCTGTGGACTTTGAACAGTTCCCTCAAAATAAAAGACTCGGATGAATCCTTTCAATGGATGGGAGATGGAGATAGAAAGTCACGAACTTTCAGGCATTTAATCTGACGTCACTGCGATGGCGGTCGCTGGAATGAATGATCCAGACTCTGGTGACAGACTCTTTGGGAATTACGCCGGGTCAATTTGTTTCATTTATCACCTGTATTTCGGACCAAATATTTGTAAAAATCTGACACTTCCGATCCGATTTAAAAGTGTCTATTCATCTTAATCCTTTGGCATCTTGTTTTTAATACACCTACCCTGGGAACAAACGTTTTCGCGAACAATCCTGTCTGAACCTCTCAAAATCGGCTACACTTCGCTCAAGTCACCTTGCAGGGAACATAAGAGCCTATCCAATCTCTTGACATAACCTCCAACACAGGCAGCATCTCAGCAATCCTCCTCTGCTCTCTTCCCTGCGGAATCGCATCCCTCCTCCACTGTGGTGACCAGAATTACACACGCTGCTCTCCTGTGGCCCAGACAGTGCTTTGTTGAGATGCAACGTTCCCGCTATTATATTCCATAGGGTGGTGATGAAAGCCGGCGTGCCGTTTACCTTAATCACCATCCTATCGCCCTGTGTGGACAGTTTCAGGGAACCATGGAGTCGGACCCCGTTCTCTGTTCGATAGAGCGAAATGCTCGATGAATAGCGGCATTCTTGCATCCAGGCAGATGTACATCCAAACATATATTATAAAATGATATCATTTTAATAAACTGAAATGATCACCATGGGAGGTGAACACAAGTCATTCATGGTTTCTATTGTCTGATTTATTCGCACCACAGATTCATTCAATATGTCTTGTGTACCAATTAACAATACAATCTGGACTGACGCTTCAAGTCAAATCAAAGTCGAGTTTATTATCATGCACAAGTACATATGTGGACACGCACTATGGTAAACGCGCTTGCAACAACATCAGAGGCGCACGACATGATACATGCAGCATTTACAAGAAAAGCATATATGATCAATGGTACGCATTTTTTACAAGAAAGAAAACAATTAGAACAAAGAAAAAACAAAGTCTACTTTCGTGTTGCAAAACTGCAGTAATTAAGGTTCCTCTCAGGCTTGATCAGGAATAATTAGGACTGATTATTCCGGCATTCTGTTGTCCGATTTATTGGCAGCACATTTCTGTTAAATATATGTTGTGTATAAATAAGACAGTAGAATCTGTACATCATGTGTGTTCTTTCAGCATCTAAATACTTTTGTAACTATTTAAACAATTAAACAGCAATGTGTAGACCTGTCTGCTTTATTTAATCTTTTAAATTGGACTGTCGCTTCTTGTCCACTTATCCTTTTGATATAAAATAGGACGTATCTTTCATACCAAAGCATTTATTGGTTAAATGTCCTGCTGGAATACATTGCGGATGTACATGGCCCTTGCAGATATTGGGCAACACTCGATCTACTCTCGACAAATGAGGCCGGTAAAATGGCTGATGTGTCAGTAGAGGAGAACTTCGGGACCAGTAACCGGAATTCTATTAGTTTTAACATTGTGTTGGAGAAGTTAGGTCACAATTAAAGCCTCAAATTGGGGCAAGTCTAACTTTGATTAAGTTTTCGAGGCAGATGTGCAGTTGAAGTTGGCATAATTTTCAGTGTAGCGTTCGTATGGCCTGTTCCTGTGCTCCACTGATCTGTGATATGTGATCTGTGAACTATGACTCGGAAGTCGCCACAAAATACAATCCCGACTCAGACCCATTAAAGTCCAGAAACAAACATGGCGCAGTAGGACGTTGAAACATCCCAAACTGGTTCAGTAACTCTGATTCGAAATCCCACAACACACAAAGAGACATTTGGCATTTCAGAATCATAATAAAACGTTCACAGAGTGCCGGCTTCTGAAAGGAACAAAAAGTAACACAGATGGTCTGATAAAGAACAACAGCTCAAAACTATTCATCGGCTCATGTGAAAAAAAGGACGATTCAGCGAGCAAAGTAAGACAATACCCAATCTCTGACACATCATCAACGTCTGAGGGATAAGGTTCTCCCCTGTACAATCCGCAGGGCGACCAAAACTGAAAACAATGCTCCATTTGCGGCCTGTACAACCCCACCATGATCTCCCAATATTTATACTCAATGTCTTATCAGTCAGAGTCCTCTCCAGGATCTTACCCAACACATATGTGGGACTTACTGGTCTATAGTTCCATGCTTTTATTTTCCGTCGTTCTCAATTAAAGACACTACATTCGCAACCCACTATTCCGTCCGGAACTCACCAGCGGCTAAAGATAAGGCAAATATCTCAGGCAGGGCTACCACAATTCTTTCAGTCACCACCCACAGTGCTCTTGGATATACCTAGTGAGGCACTGTCGGTTTTCTACATTCATACTTTTGAGACATCCAGCCCCTGTTCTACTGTAATGTGGACTATCCCCAATGCCTCACCATTTGGGGGGGGGGAAGAAGAGGAGGAGGGGTGGTGTTACTGGTCAGGGATACAATTACAGCTGCAGAAAGGGTGGATAATGTAGCAGGATCCTCGCCAGTGTCAGTATGGGTGGAGGTTAGGAATAAGAAAGGAGCAGTTACACTGCTGGGTGTATTCTATGGGCCCCTATTAGCAGCAAGGATACTGAGGAGCAGATTGGGAGACAGATTTTGGAAAGGTGTAAAATAACAGGATTGTTATCATGGGAGACTTCAACTTCCGAAATATTGATTGGCACCTGCTTCGTGCCAAAGGTTTAGACGGGGCAGAGTTTGTTAAGTGTGTCCAGGACGGATTCCTGTCACAGTATGTTGACAGACCGACGAGAATTAATGCCATATTAGATCTAGCATTAGGTAATGAACCGGGTCAGCTGACAGATATCTCAGTGGGTGAGCACTTGGGGGAGAGTGATCACCGCTCTTAACCTTTAACATTGTCGTGGACAAGGATTGGTGCAACGGGGACAGGAAGATGTTTAAGTGGGGAAGGGCTAATTCTGAGGCTATAAAGCTAGTACTTGCGTGTGTCAATTGGCATCACATTTTTGAAGGGAAATGTGCTATGGAAATGTGGTCGTTGTTCAGGGAGCTCTTGCAGGATGTTAGGGATAAATTAGTCCCAGTGTGCGAGAGTAAGAATGGCAGGCTGAAGGAATCATGGGTTACACGAGAGGTGGAATATCTAGTTAGGAGGAAGAAGGCAGCATACAAAAGGTGTAGGCAGCAAGGATCAGATAGGGCTCTTGAGGAATATAGGGCAGCAAGGAAGGAAGAAGGGGCTGAAAAGAGCAAAAAGGAGACATGAAAAAGTCTTGGCGAGTAGGGTTAAGGAAAACCCCAAGGCATCTTTCACATGTGAAGAGCAAAAGGATGACGAGAACAAAGATAGGACGGAATAAAGGCAAAGGTGGGAAGATGTGCCTCGAAGCTGTGGAAGTGGGTGAGGTCCTCAATGAATACTTCTCTTCAGTATTCACCAAGGAGAGGGGCCTCAATGACGCTGAGAAAAGTGTTGGTAGGGTTAATGTTCTAGAGCATGTGGATTTGAAGAGAGAGGATGTGTTGGAGCTGTTAGAAAATATTAGGGCATATAAGTCCCCAGGGCCTGACGGAATATTCACCAAGCTGCTCCGAAAGGCGAGAGAGGAGATTGCTGAACCTTTGGCGTGGATCTTTGAGTACTTGTTGTCCACGAGAAAGATACCGGAAGAATTGTTGGTGGCAAACGTTGTCCACTTATTCAAAAAAAGGTAGGAGGGAGAGTGCAGGGAATTATAGACCAGTGAACCTTACCTGTGTGGTGGGCAAGCTGTTGGAAATGCTTGTTAGAAATAGGATCTACGAGTATTTACAGAATCATGGTATGATCGGGCACAGCCAGCATTGCTTTGTGAACGGAAGATCATGTCTGTCAAGCCTGCTGGTGTTCTTTGAGGAGCTGACCAGGAAGATTGATGAGGGTAGTGCAGTAGATGTGGTATGCATGGATTTTATTTCGGCATTTCACAAGGCTCCACATGGTAGGCTTCTTCAGAAGGTCGGAGGGCATGGGATCCAGGGAGACTTGGCCGTCAGGATTCAGAATTGGCTTGCCTGCAGAAAGCAGAAGGTTGTGGTGGAGGGAGTGCATTCAGGTTGGAGGGCAATGACTAGCAGTGTCCTACAAGGAGCGGTTCTGGGACCTCAGCTTTTCGTGACTTTTTTCATGACTTAGATGAAGGGGTAGAAGGGTGGGTTCGCAAGTTTGCAGAAGACTCAAAGGTTGGTGCTGTTGTGGATAGTGTAGATTGTCGAAAATTGCGATGGGACATTGACAGGATGCAGAGCTGGGCTGAGAAGTGACAGATTGAGTTCATTCCGGGGAAGTGTGAGGTGGTATACTTTGGAAGGACAAACTCCAAGACGGAATACAACGTTAATAGCAGGATTCTGGGTAGCGTGGAGGAGCAGAGGGATCTGGGGATTCATATCCACAGATTCTTGAAAGTTGCCTCACAGGTGGATAGGGTAGTTAAGTAAGCTTGTGTGATGTTAGCATTCATAAGTCGGGAATCGAGTTTAAGATCCGCGAGGTAATGATGCAGCTCTACAAAACTCTGTTTTGGCCACACTTAGAGGACTGTGTCCAGTGTTGGTCGCCTCATTATAGGAAGGATGTGGAAGCGTTGTAAATGGTGCAGAGGAGATTTACCAGGACGCTGCCTGCTTTAGAGGGTATGCATTATGAAGAGAGACTAAGGGAGCTAGGTATTTACTCTTTGGAGAGAAGGAGGATGAGAGGATATGTGATAAGGGTGTACAAAATATTAAGAGGAATAGAATAGACAGCCAGTGCCTCTTTCCCAGGACACCAATGCTCAATACATAGCTTTAAAATAATGGGTGGGAAGTTCAACGGAGATATCACAGGAAGTGTTTTCTCACCCAGAGAGTGGTTGGTGCATGGAACGCGCTTCCTGGGGTGGTGGTGGATGCAGGTACATTGGTCAAATACAAGTGTTTGCTCGGTAATCATATGGAGAAATTTAAAATAGAGGGATATGTGGTTGGAAGGTCTTAGATAATCTTAGGCGAGGTTTAAAGGTCGGCACAACATTGTTGGCTGAAAGGCCTGTATTGTGCTGTACTGTTCTATGTTTCTATGATTCTATGCATATATGATTTATTTCTTACCCTTCCGAAGTCTTCATGTCTTTCTCTACGGTACAAAGTAGAGGGCAAATTGTTATTATGGACGTCACCCATCTCCTCCGGATCTACGGAAGGATGTCTACTTTGGTCTCTGTGGTGCGCTATTCTCTCACGCTCTCGGGACTTATTTACCACTAATATGCTTATCAGATCTGTTCGGACCTTTCCAAATCTTCTCTGCCAAAGCTACCTCAAGACAGATTTTTGAGCTCCTGATTTCGTTCCTGAGTACACTCCTACATCCCCTTTACTCGTCCAGGGATTTGCTTGATCCCAGCCCTGTATCGGACCAATGCCTCCTTCTTTTTCCCGGCCAGGACCAAATATCCCTCGTCAGCCAATGTTCACTGCACCTTACAGGAACATGCTGACGTTGACCTCTCACTATCTCACATTTAAAAGGCTCCTACTTGCTGCATTCCCTTTGCCCGCAAACAACCAACTCGAATCAGGCTTTGCAAGCTCCTATCTCATGCAGCCAAAAGATTACGTTGCCGCTATTTTGACTTGCTGTGGACAGATTTGGCCCTTTCCATAGCGATTTTATAACTAATAAAATTATGGTTACTGGACACAAAGTGCTCCGCCATTGTTACCTCATTCAGCTGCCCCGCCCCATTACCCACGAATGTCGAGATTTTCCTTATCCCTAGTGGTGCCCTCCATGTATTGCCCAAAGCAACTTTTCTGAACGCACTTAACAAATTACACCCCATTTGAGCCCTCAGCACTATGGCGTTCACAATCTATGTTTGGATAGTTAAAATCCCCGACTATGACGAACCTGTTATTCTTGCAACTCTGCACAAGAACTCTGCTTATTTGTTCATTTAATTCCACTTCATTACTACAATCCCAAGCATTTGACTACCCCCTTTTTATTTCTCAGCTCCAACCATAAAGCCTCACTGGATGATCCTTCAATAACGTCATTTCTGACTACTTCTGTGACAATCCTCTTAATCCAAAATCCAACTCGCGCTCCTCTTCCCCCTTCCATCCCACCTAAAGCACCTGTACCCCAGAACGTTCAGCTGCCAGTCATGTCCATTCCTTTGCCAAATGTATGCGCACCCTCGTAGTATCAGCAAATATGCTCACTGCACAGGGTAGGTGGTCAGTCCTTTTTATCCCCAGTGTAGAAATGACAACGACCAGAGGACACAGCATAAATATAAGAACGGTTATTGGTATTAGTATCGGTTTATTATTGTCAGATGTACCGAGGTGCAGTTACAAACGTGTCTTGCATTCCGTTCGTACAGATCTATGTATTACACAGTGCATTTAAAGAGAAAAGGGTAAAACTATAACAGAATACAGAGTAATGTGCCATGGGTACAGTGAAGTGCATTGCAGGTAGAAAGTAAGGTGCAAGGTCACAAGGTAGATTGTGAGGTCAAGAGTCGATCTCATCGCATAAGGGAACAGTTCAATAATCTTATAACAATGAAATATAAGTTGTCCTTGATGCTGGTGGCATGTGCGCTCTGGCTACTGTATATTATGCCTGATGGGAGAAGGGCGGAGTAGAATGATCCGGGTGGAAGGGGTCTTCAATTATGCTGGTTGCTTCACCAAAGCAGCGTCTAGTACAAACAGAGTCCATAGAGGGGAGCCTGGTTTCCTTGATGTGCTGGGCCCTGTCCGCAACTCTCTGCAGTTTCTTGGGGGTCCCGGGCAGGTCTGTTGCCACAACAAGTCGTCATGCTTCAAGATAGGATGCGTTTTTATGATGCATCGATAAAAGATGGTGGGTGTCAAAGGAGACAGACAAAATTTCTTTAGCCACCTGAGGAAGACGAGGCACTGGTGAGATTTCTTGGCCGTGGCGTCCACGTGACGGGTCTAGGACAGGTTACTGGTGATGTCAACTACAAGGAACTTAGAGCATAGAACACAGAACACTACAGCAGAATACAGGCCCTTCAGCTCACAATGTTGTGCCGACAATTTATCCTGCTCTAAGATCTATCTAACCATTCCCTCCCCACATAGCCCCCTGTTATGCTATCATTCATGTTTCTATCCAAGTGTCTCTTAAATGTCCCTAATGTATCAGCCCCACAACCTCTGCGGGCAGTGCGTTCCACGTACCCACCACACTCTGTGTAAAAAAATACCCCTGACATCCCCCTTATACCTTCGTCCAATCACCTTAAAATTATTTCCCCTCGTGTTAGCCATTGTCGCCCCAGGAAAAAGCGTCTGACTGTCCCCTCGATCAATGCCTCTTATCATCTTGTACACCACCATCAGGTCATTTCAATCCTCCTCCTCTCCAAAGAAAAAAGCCCTTGTTCGCTCACTTTATCCTCAGAAGAAATGTTCCCCAATCCAGGAAACACCCTGTTAATTCTCCTCTGCACCCCCTTTTAAGCTTCCACATGCTTCCTATAATGAGTTGACCAGAACTGGACACAATACTACAAGTGCGGTCTCACCAGAGTTCTATAGAGCTGCAACATCACCTCGCGGCTCTTGAACTCAATACCCCGACTAATGAAGTCCAACACTCCATACTCCTTCTTAACAATACCGTCAACCTTCGTGGCAACAATGAGGGACCTATGGACGTGGATCCCAAGATGCTGCTGTTCCTCCACACTGCTGAGAGTCCTGCCATTACCCTTGTTTTCTGCCTTCCAAATCGATCTCCGAAGTGCATCACTTCACACTTACCCGGGTTATCTCCATCTGCCACTTCTCAGCCGAGGTGACTTTACCAACGTCTTCAGCTCCTCCCTGAATTTAGTTTGGGTTACTACATAAATACACGTCCTTGTTTTGGCATTCATGCACGAGAGCAGGTATTCGGTGTGAGACGCGATTTTCTACGGGAGAGTAATAGTCGGGATCAGATTTTATGTTTAGACACATAGAATGGGTCACAGCCGCCGGCAACCAAACAACACGCAGCTGCCCGATACACCGAGCAGTGATATAATGGATTTTCTTCAGCTCTCCATTTCTGTATCACGATGATTCTCACTCTTTTGTCTCCGATATCCCCTTCGAGGTTTTCAGGCACCAAGATACTGCATGTCTGACTGTCAACACGTTGAAGAGAAATATTTAGACAAGTACGCCCAATGATACTTTACAAGTTCCTAATCGGGTGAACTTGACAAATGCTGGCGAGTTAATGACGTCCAGTCTCACTAAGATACCCCAAGAAATGTTACCAATTATTCTCCGAGGCTTCAATACAAACAAGAAATGGATGACTCCAAACAAAGCAGGATCAGAGAGATTAGGAGAGGCGAAGATGTTTTGTGAGAGGGGATAAGTTCAAAGAAGATGTGTGGGGCAATTTTTTTTCCACAGAGAATGGTACATACCTGGAACGCTCTGCCGAGGTGGGGTGGAGGCAAATAGGAGAGAGGCGTTTCAGAGGCTCTTCTTTGAACTTGTTCCCTCTCACTATACATGCATGCCCTCTAGTATACATGCCCTCTTCGATCCAGGAAAAAAGTTACCCGCTCGCTACTCTATCTTTGCCTCTCCTAATCTTATAAACTTCTATTAGGTGCCCCCTCAGCATCCGCTGCGCTAGATAAGGAACCACAAGTTTGGCCAAGCTCTTCTTATAGCATATGCCCTCGAATACAAGCCGCATGCTGGTAAAACTCTTCTGTATCTTTTACAAAGCCTTCACATCCTTCCTATAATGGGGCGACCGGAGTTGAAAGCAATACTCCAGATACGGCTAACTGGAGTTTTATAAAACTGCAACATCACTTCCTGACTCTTGAACTCATTAAGGTAATCACGCGATAGGCGTTCTTTATCAGACTATCAACCCGTACAGCCACTTTCAGCGAGCAGTAGACTTGGACCCCAAGATCCCTCTGTTCATCAACTCTGTTCATGGCCTTGCCAGTAACAGTGTAGCATCTCTTTACATTTGATCTCCCAACGTGAAACAACTCACATTTATCCGGGTTAAACTCCATCTGCCACTTCACCGCCCATATCTGCAACTGATTTTTATCCCAGTGTATCCGTTGGCCATCTTGCACACGATTCACGCCACCACCAACCCTTCCATTTATATTTTCATTTTTCTCATTTATACTTATATATTACAAACAGTTGAGGTCCCGGTAAGGATCCCTGCGGAATACCACTAGTCACAGACCTCCAGCCAGAATAAATCCCATCGACCACTTCCCTCTGTCTTCCAAGCGAAAGCCAATTCTCATCCAAATGGCCAAATAACCACCCTAACTTCCTTACCCCTGACGTGAGACTCACCGGTCTAGAGTTTCCAGGATTTCCCTTCATGAATAACGGAAGAATATCAGCTTCGGCAGTACCCTAGACACTCATCTGCAGCTAGAGAGGGCACGAAAATCTTGGTCAAGGTCCCAGAAATCCAATCCCATGCCTTTCTCAATAATTTGGTCTTCAGACATCCTCCAGCGTCAAATGTGGACTTGTCGAAAAACAACTTTTCCCAATTAGCTCTGCCGAGTTCCTGCAATATACTCTTGTAGTTTGCCCTGCTTCAATTTAATTCCTCCCGCAGAAGTCTACACCTATCCGTATTTATCGCTATCTTAAAACTTAAGGAGTTGTGATCACTATTCCTAAATGTTCTCCCACTCAAAGGTCAGTTAACTGCCCAGGCTTGTTTCCCTATGCCGGGTCCATTATGGCCTCTCCTCCAGTTGGACCATCTGCATATTGATTTGAGAACCCCTACTGGATACACCTAACAAATTTGGAATCCTCTAAATCTTTTGCATTAAGGCGGTTCTGGTCTATATCGGGGAGGTTGGAAGCCCTGTGCTTCTACACTTTTCTCTCACTCGCTTACATATCTGTACCTCAATGTCCCGGTGGTTACTGGAGTTCTGTGGTTCTATCCAATCAGTCTGATTGCAAGTTCCTTATTTTTGAGTTCTGCCACTATAGACAGTGGATGAGCCCTCCATTATGACCCTTCTGAGCGGAGCTGATATTGTCCCTGATTCACAGTGCGATCCCCCATCCCTTTACCTCTCTCTCTATTTCTTTCAAAAAAGTCGAAACCCTGAAAAACCCACTCCAATCTCACTCTCTACCAAGACCCTGTAATGTTCACAACATCAAAGTTTCATGAACTGACTCATGGTCTCAGTTCACCACCCTTACTTTTAATATTCGTAGAATGAGAAAAAACACCCTTCCAACTGCCCGTCCCGTCGTGTCTACGACCTTACTCGTGCCTGCCCTTCATTAAAAACATACTTGATATAACATCTGCTCTCAATCCATCCACTTTATGACTTGCTGATCTGGTTCCCATCCCCCACCAAACTAATTTAAACCCTCCCGAGTCGCAACAGCGGACATCCCGGCATTGGTTATCGGTTATTTGTTACAGTTCCACTCAAGTTAAAGACATTGGTTCCCCTCCAGTTAAGGGGCTACCGGTCCCTCTTCTACAGGCATCTCTGCCTCAGAAGAGGTTGCACAGATCCACAATTTCTGCGTCCTGCACCAGGTCCTCAGCCTCGCATTCATCTGTTTCATTTCCGTATTCCTGCCCTTGGGAGCACTTGGCACGGGGAGCAATTCAGAAATGTCTACCTTCGAGGTCCTGCTTTTCATCTGTTTCCTCACTCACTATACTCACTACGCATGACCTCTTCCTTCCTCTATACCCATGACGTTGGTGCCCATGTGCACCACGACCGATCGGATGTTGGCCTCTGTTCCAGTGAGAGGAATGGGCTTACTGCATTTGCTCAGCTCGTAGGAAGATTCGATGGGCTGAACGACAGCTTCCTATGTCGTGATGAAATAGGTGTCAGTAATTCGACAACATCCTGTCTTTAACCGTTAACCCACCCTCAGCACATTAACCTCTCTCTCGATGCCGAATATATTCAGTCTCATTCTCCTCAGATCTCCGGGACATACAGAAGATTCGAATGATGCTCAGGAATTTCAGAGTTGAAAGGTGAACTGCCTCAGTCTCAAACTATGCCCAGCAGATACAGATACTCTCTTAACGTGAAACATCCTTCCAATATCTATATGAAAGGTCACAGAATCCTCCAGGCTTTTATATGAGTTCACCCGTTATTTTTCTATAGAACCAGAGAACAATACAGCACAATACAGGCCCTTCGGCCCACCATGTTGTGCCGCCCTTCAAACCACACCTATGACTATCTAATCCCTTCCTCCCACATATCCCTCTAACTTAAATTCCTCCATATGCTTATCTAACAATCTCTTGAACTTGTCCAATATATCAGCCTCCACCACCACCCCAGGCAGCGCATTCCATGCACCAACCACTCTCTGGGTGAAGACCCTCCCTATGATATCACCCTTGAACTTCCCACCCAATACCTTAAAGCCATGTCCTCTTGTTTTAAGCATTGGTGTCCTGGGAAAGAGGCGCTGGCTGTCCGCTCTATCTATTCCTCTTAGTATCGTCTATACCTATGTACTTATGAGTATAAACTAATATGCTCAAGTTCTGCTCATTAACTTTAATTTGCGGAGTTCAACGAGAGAACCTTCTCAGGGACATTCGGCACATCTATCCCCACCTAAACACGTAGAACAAAACTCTGCGTAATATTCAAACGTGATCTCACGAGTGCTCTTTACGCTGAATCCACACCTCACGATTTCGGGTTTAGAATAAAAGTTAATATTCCTTTTGCGTTACTCGGGGATCGCTTTTTAATCCTACTAATGTTCTGGTTAATGTTGGAGGGCAAGTGATTCCTTCGGTAAAGCATCATCCTGTTGTCTGTCTCCACGTAAAGAACTTTTTGCTTCTCACTTATTCGCACAGAACTGGACAAGCTCACACCTACCTCTGCTAATTTCCTCCTTCTCCCATCTCCCATCTCCCTGCCTTAGCAAAAACTTTGTTCCATCCTCATTACGAGGTTTCCCGTCTGTCTGCAAGTGATCAGCAAAATTGGCTGCAATGTACGAAGTTTAATCATTAAACTAGTTAAAATAGTTGTGGCCACGCATTGTACATTTGACACCTCAGCGGTTACTCTTTGCTAACCTGACAATTATCCATTTCCCGTCTCTTGGTTCGAGTCGCAAACCTGAATCCTTGCTCATATGTTACTTACAGTGGCAAAAACTTATAATGTTACCAACTTAGAGCTGATGTTGATGGAATAGTCAGTGGGCGGCCGAAGTGAGGTGCTACCCATCCACGCCGCTGGAGAACACTCCGACATCAATCGTCGTGATTCTACACGCGGTTCTGAAGTAACAGTGATATAGCTATTTTCATTGCGATGGCCTATCCATATGCCCATTTGCCAACTTCCCCTTATCAGAGGTCGGCGCTTTCTATCCCACCCTTCCCTCCTGAAAATACTAACTTGTATTTTTCCCTCCTTGCCAAATCTGAAGAAGGTTTCTCGAAATGAAACAGACACTCAGTTTCTCTTTCCACAAATTCTCCTTGAACTATTGAATATTGCCAGTATTTTCCATTGATGTGTCAGATTAGAACAGATACCTGTACTGCCGGTTAGCCGCAAGAGCAATGAGTCTGAAAAATAATTCTCCAACTCTTTGACAATTACTACCCAACCCTTATTGTCTTTGTTATTCCCCATAAGTTAATATATCCGGTGCACAACTGCCATGTCTCCGTTTGTGGACGTGTTACGTGTTCTAAAGTTCTGATAGCAGAGTCACATCCTACGAAACACTGAACTCCAATGCGCAGCTGCGCCTTTCCTCTCCCGTATTTTCATTTACAATGTACCTCCCGTTCTCTGGAAACATCACATTTCATGAGGTTCAGGGTGAGGAAGCTGAGAGTCATGGGGACAACCTTGTGCTCGGCACGGTGAACCAGCTCAGACAGATGAGGCTTCACTAGTAGCGAGAGGCATCGATCACCCCAACCACAGTGAGAGAGGGAAGTCTCGTTTGCTTACGTCATTGAACCAGCGGCGCCCTCTGCGCGACATCTGGGGCCTGTAATATTCTCAGGATGTCCAGTGTCAGCTTGCATTCACACATTCTCTGTTCCCGGGATATCTCTTGTTAGTGGGGCTTCGGTTGACCTTATTTTATCTCCAACCTTTCCACGCGGACAGTTGTGACTTCCTTCTATACGTCGTCATCTGGGAGAGCTGAGCTGTAAATAGTCGTTCAATGTTTAATCTGCTACGGGTTTACTGGTGAGGACAAGATCAGGCAGGCCCATTGCTTGTGCTGCCTCGCTCACAACCTGCTGCAGTCTAATTCCAACAGTGACATCCATTAGGATTCGGCCGGTGCTGGTTTTACCAAGTCACGGTTGGTGACGGACATTGTAGTCCCCACTCAGGGGTCGTTATATGCCCTTGCTACCTTTAATACTTCTTCCAAGTGCTGTTCTCTACAGAGGATCATTGATTCATCGCTGATGGGGAGGACTGCAGGTGGTAATCAGGTGAAGGTTTCCTTGCCAAGGATTAACCTGAAGCCGCGAGATTCATGGAGCTCTGGTATCAACGTGGACGACTTCAAGCTATTCTGTTTGGGGGTTGCAATGTAAGGCTCTGGTCATTGCCATGAATTATTGATTCCGCGTGTAAGTCTATCCTGCTCTTGCATGTCTACTCTGTGGGTGCCATCTCAAAATTTAGACACCAGCCTCACGTGTTTGTTTGAAGGACTTTAGAACATCGACTGAGCCCGTTGGCTTCTGCCTCACCGCGCCAGCGATCTTAACCTTAAGTACTATCTGCATGGACGTTGCATGTTCTTCCTGTGATCAAGTGGGTTTCCCACGGGTATTGCGTTTTCCCACATCCCAAATACGTGCGGGTTGGAAAGTTGAATACAATGCTAATGTTCCATGGATGTTTTGCAGGGAATTGATGGCAATTTTGGTGGAATGGGTTACCGAGACAAATATTGGGGAAATGGACTTGCCTGCGAGCAGGCGTGGATTCGATGGAGGGAATGGTCGTTTTCTATATCATGTGTAAGCTATGTGTAAGTACGAAAAGTACACTGCGCTTGTTGCGACTTCGCCCTGCCCGCAATCGGTCGATGTCAAGTGGCCATACAGTGATGTTCTTTCTTCGTTTGTTCATGGCAGTCGTTGTACAACCAAGGATCAAAAGGCTACTTCAGAGGATGGGTGTCGGACTGGAGTCACACATAGGCCGCACCGGCTCAGGGTTGTAAGTTTCCTCACCTCAGTGTTTCGTGGTGAATAAAGTTGATTTGTACAAGCTGGTATTCTTTTTTGTGTTTGTCCTAACCCCAAAATTCCACATTATTTATTGATTGAAATTATTTTTCACACTTCAGATCTCTGGATTGTTAATGCGGATTCCTGTGCTCTTACTGTTAAGATAACTACTGCGTCATTACTGTCCCTTTCCTCGTTAAAACATTCCTCTTTTGACCCTAACTAGATCCATCGTGGTCTTGTCCACATTCAGCAAATCAGTTCTCAGATACCTTTAGTAAAAGGACAGGAATCCCAACTCCTCCAGTCTAATCCGTGTCTGAAATCCCTCGTATCTGGAAACTTTCCAGCAAATTTCTCCAGCGCTCTATCCCAGACTTCCCGATGCTTCTCCGTGCGTGGTTACCAAATTGGGTGTAATAGTCCAGTTGCACCAGTTATGCACAAAGTTTTAAGCATAACTCTCTGCTTCAACACTCTGTGCGTCTATTAAAGAATACCATGATCCTGTATGTTTTATCAACTCTGTCCCAGTGTGACCGTACACCGCAATACACACATACACCTGGTGCTTCTCCTCCTGCGTCCGGTTGATGAACACTGTGATCCCGGAAGTTTTACTAACGGCAGACACATTGTTCCCTGTGACTGTAATGTAAATACAATCCAGGTTCCTCTTTCCTGTGCACCACTCGCTACTCTTCAGTTTAGCCTTTCAATCCAAAACACGTCTATATTTTCTGTAGAAAGCGGCCATATCCTTGCCCTCATTTGTGAGAAAAGCAGATTAACTCATTCCCCGTTTCATATTTATGAATCCGTTTCTGACACCGCATCGTGCCGCAATAACATATTATAGCATGGATGCCAGGAATAAACCAGAAGGCAAATTGACATGATGTCTCTGTTTTTCACTGCCACAGCACTGAACCCTGAATATTGTGGCAATGCAATTAATATTGAAACAATGCCAACACATCGGTAGTTATACTTAGATCATTGGCGAATGTACAGTCGTGGTATCCCAACTGTTAATGTTAGAACGAAACCAACATTTTTGCAGGCGGTGCATTAACAGGATTATAGTGTAGTCACCACCTCTGATGCAAAACGACCAGAGAGAGAGCACCATGACTAGTGTGAATGTTGTGTCGCTGGTCGAAGAAACAGTGTATCTTCATTAGGTATCCATGTCCAGTGAAACAGAAAATGTTGCTTTATTTTTGAAGGAACCATCATTATCGCCAGTTATTGTGCATCCTGTTTTCATCATTGGCTAACAGGCTGTTCAAACGTAAAACTGACATCTCCACTGAACTTCGTACTGAACAGTCGAGACGTACAGAACTCGTAACAGACATCTAAACAAGGGAACAACTGATCTGTGAAACATTTGAGTAAGGTGAAATTCATCAAAATGCCTTTCTTATGTTTTCTGCATTTCATTTCCGAAGTGAGTAATTTTTAATCAACGCGATATATTTTGAATAATTTGCATAGTTCTCCACCCGGTGAGACCAGCAATCGTGGACAGGAAATAACTGCTCAAGAGCCGAATATAATGATAGACGATGGAACAGTATGTTGCTTCCCTATTATAACCATAGGTGTCCCGCGTAAGCTCTTTTCTTGGAATTGGTTCATTGTCCAGAAGTGGCGATGACTTTTTCTCATAACGTTCTCTCCACACTTGTCAGTTAATAATTTTCGCCGTCCCATTCCCTGGTGGCTCCGTCATCGTATTTTAAATTTTACACCGGGTTATTTAAAACAATAGTTTCAAAGAAATCGTTTCAAAAATAACCAATTCGTTTCGGTGGCTGATGAACAGCGAACGGAGGAAGCGGCAAATCACAGTTAACCTGATTTATCCTCATGTAGTTTCAGGCTGAGATTGTCAGTAACTTCCCATTATTCCAGATGGCTGAAATGGTGACACCTCATCCTAATTATATCATCCATTCTCACGTTTGTTGTGCATTTTAAATTATCATCGAGTCGAATCTTATGGGAAAGGATTCCTTCCCAATGTTTCACATGGTTGGAAATTGTCAGGTTTCGTTATGAAATGGAAATAATTTGGCACATCATAATCGACAAAGGCTGCAAGGTTTGCAATCACGTTCCCTTTCCCCGACTGTCTTAATTCATTCTAGAGGTGTGGATGTCGCTGACAATACTAACATTTGCTCTCAATCCCGACGTGTCCGCGTCCACTGTGGAGATGAAAACTATTGGTTCCGGTGGAGCCACGGATAAACCTCTATGGTAAAGCGGGCAGATTTCCTTCCCTAAACATATGCGAGAAACATACGTGTTTTACTGCAGTCTGGTAGCTTCATGGTCACTGTTCCTGGGGCCAAATGCAAATTACTTTAATTTGCATTCCCCAGTTGTCATCGTGGGATTCCAGTTCAGCTCTCTGGATCAGTGTTCAGTAGCTCTGTGAGCCTCAGTAACGCGACCGCATTCTGTTTCCACCGTCGAATCCCACTGGTATATTCTATGGTGTGAAAATTTCTGTTGTAGCCGGATAGACAATGCCATTAGTAATCTTCCTGCCCGAATTCCTCATATTGTCTACTTCTCGGGGCTTAACTAAGTTGTCCGTTCTACTATCCAGCTGACTAAAGTTACATTGTTCCTTTGTTGTTTAACACACTTACAATTGTCTAATAATTCCAGCAGCATTTTCAATTACATTAGTTTGGAACATTTCTCATCACACTGCTTCCGAGACGAAGTTCATAGTGAAGACCAGCTCTGCAACGAAAACTTGGAGGATGCAGTTTTATCATTGGTGTAGGGTGTTAAACGGGCGGACATCTCATGTTGATGACATTGTTGTCACAGTGATCTCTTGAAGACGTCTCTGGCCCTTCTCGTGGTTATGCCATCATATGACTCTCAGCCAACGTAATAACATCGATTGGTTATCACCACATATCTGTGATTGCCGCGGCTGAGGTAATACGTCTGTTGCAACACGTGTAATATGTGGCTGTAAAGAGCTTCAAAGGAGCGGTGTAAATGAATATATTTACTGTTATTCCAGTTGTGTAGTCACTCAGAGGCCAAAGATGGACACCAGGCAAAAAGTTAGAACTTTTTTAACAAACGTGTTTCGATTGCATTTTATAATTTCTGGCAATTTTAATCTTCATGTCTTTTACCGCAGCTAGCCTGGTAGCAATCTTTATGATCTACCGAGGAAACTGCGATCTCTGGAAATGAATCACCTTCTATCTGGTGGCGATGACGGCCGCGGATCTAATGGTGGTGATTATCGAAGTCCTGTTCTACAGGCTGGGTGAAACAGTCGTACTGTACAGACTCCTACGCACCGCTCGCTTGTCCACTAAGTCCTGTGTGACGTGGCTTCAGATGGTTCCGTGTCGGTGACAGTAGCCTATACTTTCGATCGCTTTGTGGCCATTTGTTAGGCTGTAACGAAAATATTTTAGAATTCGTTCATTGTTCTTTTCTGATTCAGCACAAACAAAGGAGGCACTGTACGCGTGTTAAAGGTTATAGAAACTACTTTATTCAAGTTATATGAAGAATAAAACGCAGAAAGGAAGAATAATACTTAAAATACAGAACGAAGCAAAATAATACTTATCAACCAATCAATAAACAGATCTATATAAATTCGAAAGGAACCCCAGGTGTGCGACAGCCTTTCACGCAGCCTTCTGTCTGTGCCTTCGTAACGGTCCTGACCCACCCTTATGGACTGTCCCGGTTTTCAAGCAGAAAGTGCCCCCTTTTATAACCCTCAAAAACCTAACATAACTTTTACCCCAGTACTTTTCAATTCCTTTGTGGTTCCAGCCTGTGACTTTTTATCACTCACGGCCATCGGACTAAACAACTTACATGTCTCTGTCTCTAACAGGTCTGTAAAGAAGAAAACGTTCTTCACCAGAATCTAATCTCAAGGATGTGCGTCTGTACTTCCAGAAGTTCTCGAAACATTCCCGCAGTCCAATCTGACACCATTTTGTGTTACGCACTACTGCACATACTCAGCAGGAATCAGAAATGTCTATTGACTAATTTAACTCTTTCCTTACATGGGCTACGTTTAAAATAAAATGCTGCACCCAGAAAAATTTCGGCTTTGGTTATTGGCACAATATGTCTCACGTTCTGCTTAAAGAACATTCCTTTTTATATCCTGTATAAGGAGATGCCTGCTCATCAGCAGCGCAGTAATTGGCTGTGTTTCACTCGATATGCTGTTCCTGTATCGGAAACGTTTGAGGGGTTTTTCTGGGTGGACCGTCAATTAAACCTGCAGTTTCACTTTCTCCTCATTTTGAACCTCAACACTCTGACCTTGAGACAGATACTGGCGGCGAGCAGAATCAGAAGTGTGCTCAGTGGTCAGAGAAATTGTGAGGAACAGCGAGATGCGGAGACGGAGAACCGGCGACAATCTGTCATTCAGCGTTCCACCTTGTCGGCGAGTTTCTTTCTCAGCTTGGTGACAACCACTTTGGTCTTCATTCTCACCCGATGGCTCTGCACAGACCTGCTAACGTCTGTCATGCCTTGCCGGGCACAGTTTTCGGGATCGGTGACTCAGTTTCTACGCTACTTCACAAACACCTTTATTTATGACCGAATATTCCCCAGGCTGTTTCGTGAGGTGAGGGAGGAGATTGCTGAACAGTTGGCTAGGATCTTTGAGTCCTCGTTGTCCACGGGGATAGTACCGGAGTATTGGAGGGTGGCGAATGTTGTCCCCTTATTCAAAAAAGGTAGTAGGGATAGGCCACAGGCCTGTGAGCGTTCCGTCAGTGGTGGGTAAGCTGTTAGAAAGTATTCTAAGAGATAGGATCTATGAGCATTTAAAGAATCATGGAGTGATGAGGAACAGCCAGCATGGCTTCGTGAAGGCAACACCTTGCCTCACAAGCCTGATAGGGTTCTTTGAGGAAGTGACCAGGAATATTGATGAGTGTAGTGCAGTGGAAGTGGTCTTTATTGGTTTTCGAAAGGCGTTTGACAAGGTTCCGCACGGTAGGCTTCTTCAGAAGGTCAAAGCCAAGGGATCCAGGGAGGTTTGGCCGTGTGGATTCAGAATAGGCTCGCCTGTAGAAAGCAGAGGGTTGTAGTGGACGGAGTGCATTCGGACTGGAAGGCAGTGACTAGTGATGTCCCGCAGGGATCGGTTCTGGGACCTCTACTTTTTGTGATATTTATTAATGTCTGAGATGAGGGGTAGAAGGGTGGGTTAGCAAGTTTTCCTATGACACAAAGATCAGTGGTGTTGTGGATAGTATGTAGGGCTGTCGAAGCTTACAGAGGGATATTGATAAGATGCAAAGCTGGGCTGAGAAGTGGCAGATGGAGTTCAATTAGGAGAAGTGTGAGGTGGTACACTTTGGAAGGACTAACTCCAAGGCGGATTACAAGGTAAATGGCAGTATTATGGGCAGTGTGGAGGAGCAGAAAGATTTGGGGGTTCATATCCACAGATCACTGGAAGTTCTCTGGCAGCTGGATAGGGTAGTTAAGAAAGCATATGGGATGTTAGCTGTCATAAGTAGTGGGATCGAGTTTAAAGCCGAGAAGTAATGATGCAGCTTTACAAAACTCTGGTTAGGCCACACTTAGAGTACTGTGTCCAGTTCTGGTCGCCTCATTATAGGAAGGATGTGGAGACGTTGGAAAGGGTGCAAATGAAATTTACCAGGATGCTGCCCGGATAAGAGAGTATGGATTATGAGGAGAGACTAAAGGATCGAGGGCTTTACTCATTGGAGACAAGGAGGATGAGAGGAGACATGATGGAGGTATACAAAATATTAAGAGGAATAGATAGAGTAGACAGCCAGCACCTCTTACTCAGCGCACCTCTGCTCAATACAAGAGGGCATGGCTTTAAGGTAATGGGTGGGAAGCTCAAGGGAGATGTCAGAGGGTGGCTTTTCACCCAGGGAGTGGTTGGTGCATGGAATACGCTGCCTGGGGTGGCGGCACTTTGGACAAGTTCAAGAGATTGTTAGATAAGCATATGGAGGAATTTAAGACAGAGGGATATGTGGAAGGAAGGGGTCAGATGTGGTTTGAAGGTCGGCACAACATGGTAAGCAGAAGGGCCTGTATTTTGCTATATTGTTCTATAGTTCTATGGTTTTATTTACGGAAAGACCCAGACTAAATCCAGAGAGCCACTGAAGATTGTCGTGTTCTACCCGGTTAACCTGCTTGTTAAAAAGTTATGCGCGTATCAAAATGCCTAATAATTTTCCGAATTTTGAAGAGACCAGGGATTATATTCATATTTACTGATGCAGCTTTTTCAACTAAACTGATATTAAACCCGTTTGAATAACAATACTCGGCCTCCCTGTTCCTTCATTGTCTACATCTAAATGCAAAGGATTAAGCTCAGCTTGGGGGTAGTTTTCAAGAAAACGCCGATTATCACGAATTACACACGGTCAAGCAATATTATGGGCTTTGTGCATAGTTATCAATATCGACACAAACCCTCTGATTTTAATCTGCTCGATGCCAATGAAACACAGCAGACTTATTTTTGCTGTATTCAATAACGTGTTTCGTGATTATCGTACGGCAATGCTTGTAATCCGCTGATTATTAAATGTATATACCAATGATTACATTATAACCACCCTCCACATTCTCCCCAGAAGATTTCAAATGTGGCTTGACCAGCTGATAAATAGAAGGTTAACTCCCAGTCAGTTGTACGATTTTACAATATCGGGACGTTGGGAACTGATACAGCAGCTGGTCTGTGGTCATAATGAAAAATTGCGCCTCTTAAGAACCCCTCTTGGTTGCACTGAAGAAATCCTGCCCCATCTCATCTTCTTGTATTAAGGAAGTTCCAACAAATATTGGGGAAGTTAAAGTCTCCCTCTATGACAACCTTATTATTTCTGCACTTTTCCATCACCTGTCTCCATTTCTGTTCCCTCACCTCTCGGTGGCTATTGGCGGGACAATATAAATATTCCCATCAGTACAATTACACCTTTCTTATTGCAGAGCTCCATCCAAATTGTCACTGTGGATGAACCTTCCAGTATCTCCACTCTGATTATTGCTGTGATACTTTCCTTCATCACCAGTGAAACCCATCCACGTTTTGTATCCCCCCTGTCACGTGTGAAGCAAAGAAACTCAGGAACGTTGGTCCGCCAGTCCTGAACCTCACGAAACCAGGTCTTTGTAATGGCAACAACATCGTAATTAGTTCTGTATATTCCAGCCTAAATTAATGTTCTGTAAACAGACTGATGCAGATATTCGCTGCAGTGAGACATGATGTAAATTGTCTGATGACTGCACTAGGTTCGCCGAGTGCTGCTCCATTGACTTAAACACGTCTGGAAAACCGGGCACGTCATCAGTGGTTTTTGCTTTTCAAACTCAGTGCCGACGCAACTGCGCGGCCAAAAGCAGAATTATTGAATTACGAGTTTCACAAAGATGCTTATTGGCTAATAGCCCCGACAGCTCGACACTGGCTCTCAGGGACCTGGATCACCAGCCCGACACCATGATTATCATGTTCAGAAACCTCAGTTATTATTATTGTGGCACATATCACACATGCGGTTAAAGAACCACTACTGTACAGTAACCTGAACACAAGTGAACAACACTAATCCACCCCTAGCACCGCGGACAAACACTCGATGGGCAAGACATTTTATTCCTTGAAAACCCATTTGCTTTATTCCCACATGTTTTATGCATTTTGTCTCAGTTCACAACTTTAGACGTTTCCCAGCTTCGACAGAATTGCTTCGCCTCTACGATTGTGAAATCGTACCAACTGAGGAATGACCGTTAAAACCTCCTGAATCCACATCGACTTTCTGAAAAAAATAACTATTTCCTCCTTTTTCGCCACTCTGTTCCCGCAGCACTGCAACTTCTTCGCAAGTGACAGTGGAATTGTCTGTCCGTCCAGATTGCCATTTATTCCAGCATCCTCAGTGATCGTGAGTTGCCGACCACAATCATTACCTGGGTACGATGTTGATTTCCTCCCACGCCCCCCTCAATGATTTCTCCATCACTTTCAATCTGTGCCTCTGGTCTTCGACACATATACGGATAGGAACCCATTCCTACCGTTAACCTTAAACCCGTCATGATCCTGTCTACCTCTGTCTGATCTCTCCGCAGCCTCCTTTGCTGCAGTAGAATAACCCCGGCTTCAGCAGTCGAGGCTTGCTTTTGAAAGAAATCACCGCGAAAATATTGCAGTATTTCGCGTGTTTGGACCTTCACATTGTTCCTAACGTATGGTGGCCGAATTGCGCGTATTATTCATGCTGTAGTCTAACGTTTCGTGAGTTTTCAAAGAGACATCCCCATGTCTGCATACTTCTCTGTCTGAAGATGAACCGCGTGCTGTTCATTAATTTTAGCAAAGTACACCATATGCTTCAGTAATGGATGGCTTAAAATGCCCTGATACTTTTTCGATGTTCCGTGCTTGGAACACCCCTGTTTAGGAGCTTAATAACCTTTGTTCGAGGGGGACGACATTCCTTTCTCTGTCCTTTCCAAATAGTCGATTGTCTCATTCCCCGAATCATTTATTTTCTGAAATCCAGCTTTGGAGCACCATCTGGTGACTCTAAACATTTTTGAACTCTCGATACTTGGACAGTGTACGTGAAAACGTGACTTTGATATTATATTTCTTTTTTTCTCCATCTCTGGAACTACATGTGACAACAGCGGTGGAGGATGAGGTGTATAATTCACGATCACTGTTTTGCAACTCGCATTGCATAATTAGAAACGGCTGTGTTTACGACTGACTTTGGTAACAGTGCAAACTTTAAAGGTTGGCGCTATTAACGTTAATATACAATTACAGCAAGACCATCTGAAAAAAAGTAAAGTCGAATCGTATTATAGAGGGGTTACCACAAAATAAAACAAGGCAGTGCTAATTCCATTGTTTGGTTAAAGTTACCATCATTTGTGCAAGAGCGGAGACTCCACCCGCAACCTTGGAGTGAAAGCAGCACTGGTCACGTGGACGCTTTGACATGAATACAGCCGACTACCGCTACTAGTGATGCTCAAGTAATGTCCTATTATTGCAAGGATAAGCATGACAACAGCACGTTTGGTGTTGAGGTCCCAGCATCTGCAGTCTCTTCTGTCTCCATCATTAGTGTTGCAACCAGTTCTACTACCTAAATTGTGTTATTTCCGCATGGACGATACGGTACACTGAAGGGTAAATAACAGCAGTCGCTGTATGAGTTGATGTCATTATCGGGGAACGGATTTGTTCTTTAAAGGATGATCACTCTGGGCCCCAGCTACACTTCAGACAGAAACATCCAGACGTAGCTGAATCTCAACAATGTCAGACCCGTGCTGGAGCTTACCCATTATAGCTGCAGTTGAAATTTTCTAAATCGACTTTGTAATGTTTGTTTGAATTTAATGATCGGAGCCGTCTTTCATGAATCATAGCGGCAGAATTTTAAATTCTAACAGCCCGGGATCAATAATGCTACAAGAGAGGAACATTTGTTACATGGTAATTGTTATTCTCGGCAACCCGGGTAAGTATCTTTCCGTTACTTGTTCGGAGGCAGCGATATCAAGCCGCTATGACCTGCTGCTAATACGATTTTAATTTACGTTTGTTACATAATTCACACCTCAGTTTTGTTTACGTGATGACAACGTTCTCAGTCACATTACCTATTAGAATATCTTTGAATGACAGACTCCTTCAAACAGATTTGTTCTTCAATCAACATACACACACAATGCTGGAGGAACTAAGCAGGTCAGGCAGCATCAATGGAGGGAAATAAACAGTAGATGCTGCTTGACTTGCTGAATTCCTCCCTTATTTTTAATGTTTTGCTTCAGATTCCAGCGTCTGCAGAATCTATTGTGTTTATCTTTGTTCTGCAATCATCTGAGTTCTTCAAACAATCAGCATAGCCAGAGCTACTCATTGATACCCTGATCTATAAGCACTTAGTTGCATATCCTCAGTCTGTGTTCCTGGATGCCCTTAAAATTCTGACCCGTTCCTCTCAGTCTCCTGTGCAATTTTGATACCAGTTCTTATTTAAACCTGGGTCATGCAGACCAGTCACTCGAACTACTTGTAGACTTCTCATTTGTGAAGTAAAATTTCAAACTGTACTGAAGCAACATAAACAAAGCCATGTCTCTCAAAACTACTCATCATTATCGGAGCTGACTCCTTCAAACTCCTTCTCCTGGGAAAACTATTAAGCTTTTAACTCGCAGTAAGTAACTTTGACTTGAACTTGTGGATACGTAGAGATTTTTTCCTGTTCGCGTTTAGTCTGTTCACGAAATGTTGGCATCGTTGGCAATTCTGAACTTATTAGCCCCATCCAATTGCTCGCGCTCAAGAGATGAAGGTAACGATCCGCCAGATCGCTGTGTCTCCCGTCACATACAATCCAGACGAGGTAAAGATGGTTAATCTCCATCCATGATGGACATTGTTGAAACAGATAGGGCTTTACAATAACCTGGTAGTTTCATGTGCATCGTCGATGAGGACAGCTTTTGTGTGGGGGCGGACAGAAGATATTTAATGACCGGAAATCAAATGGTGCAGCTGCGCGGTAGGATTCCTCTCATATCCAGAGATAAATGATCCTCCGCTCCAGTTGCGGTCCAGTGACTGTGGTCAGTCCAGGTCCTCGCACGCGCGTCGCCTTCAACGGTTCAGCTCCCAATGACACATATTCCACATTTTCACCAGAAATCTTTCTTCGTTATTTCTGCAAGATAAACTCAGCTCACCCTCTTCCATTCCGTCTCCCGCCGCTGGGGCTTTTTGTTTTCTGCAGTTTTTCACATACTTTCTATTATCAAATATTCTTCTGTGTTTCCCCGATGTTCAGCACCATAGTCTCAAACTCTGATCTTCCAATCAGATAATAACCAGAGCTGTTGGACAGAAGCACCGATGCGCTGTTCTTAGGTGGATGAGAAAGATATCCTGGCACATCTTCCCAGACAACTCTGGCACATGTCTTATTTGTGCCACCGTTGTACCAATCTCCATCAACATATTCATTTGAATATCACATCTCTGCCCCCTTCTTTTGGTGGGATTTCACTTGGAGTATTTTATGCAGGTTTCATCGCCCAGTTATAGGAAAGACGTCATCGAACTGGACAGAGTGCAGTGAATAATGCTGGCAGGACTCGAGCGACGGAGTTATTTGGAGAGTTTGAGCAGAAGAGGACATTATGATTGGAAAGTAGGAGATTGATTGATGACTTTGTAGAGGCGGTAAAATCATGAGGGACAAAGATAATGTGAATGCACACGAAGTTTTTACCAAGATGGGGAAGCAAGAACGAGAGGGCACAAGCTTAAGTTGAAAAGGGAGAAATTTAATAGCAACCACGGAGCAAAATTTTCATTCAGAGGATGACCCATATATGGAATGAACTGCCAGATGAAGTGTTTGAGGAAGGGTCAGTAACAACATTTAGAAGGTATTTGGGCAAGTACATGGAGAGAAAAAGATTTAGATGGACATGCGCCAAAGGAGGAAAGGTAGAACTCGCTTAGAAATGCAGCTAGATCGGCATGGATCAGTTGGATCAAAGGGCCTGTTTCCGCGCTGTATGACTCTCTGACGCACAGCTGCTGCAGTTTTTGCACGTCAAGAGATCATGTGAAAATCTGTCACTGTAAGGCGCTTTAGGCTGCGGTGAAATGTTCAAATAAGCCGCGAAAACACAACTACTTACAGTGATAAGGTCGATTGGTGATTAACGATGAATTTTATTTCAAGCGAAAATAGGAAGTTCGTGTTTCTAAACAAAATGAGGTTCGATTTGTTTAATTCTAGTGTTTCATCTTTTTCATTTCGCTCTCGTTAACCTGGTGGCGCTCGTCATTCTCCGTCTAGGAAACTGTAGTCTCTCCAAATGTATCACTCGCTATCTGGTGGAGATGGATGTGGCGGATCTAATGGTTGTGATTATCGAAGTACTCATGTATCAGATGCGTGAAGACTACAGACTGTACAGCGTTCTGGACAACGCTCCGTTCTACCTTGTCCACTCTGTCTTGTGCCACGTGGCTTTGGATTGTTCCGTGTGGCTTTCGGTCGCTTTCACTTTCGATTGCTTTGTGGTCATTTGCTGGGCCAAGTTTAAAACAAAATACTGCACCCCCAAAATTGCGGGGTTGGTTATTGGAGCAATATGTGTCGGATTCTGTTTTAAGTACATCCCTTTCTATTTCCTGCATATGAAAATTGCAACATTTCTAGTGAGGGGTGATGTTTTGGTAGACCCGCACTTCCTCTGTTAATTTTGAGGGGTTTTACTGGGTGAACCAGTTGATTCAGTTTTTGCTTATTTTGACCTTCAATACTCTGACCGTCAGACAGATCCTGGCGGCAAGCAGAGTACGCAGGGGGCTAAGGGTGACCTTGTGCAAACAGCGAGATCCGGAGATGGAGAGCTGGAGACAATGCATCATTCTGCTCTTCTCCCTGTCGGCGAGTTTCCTTCTTTGCTGGGCGACAACAACTGTGGTCTTCATTCTCATCCGATGTCTCTACGCAGACCTGGAGACGTCTATCCGGCTTCTTCAGGTGCAGTTTGTTGGGTCTCTGACTCAGCTTTTCAGCTGCTGCACCAACACGTTTATTTATGGAGTGACCCAGACCAAATTCAGAGAGTAGCTGAAGATTTCTGTGCTCTTCCCCGTTAATCTGTTTTTCTAAGATGCCTAGGCAGTGTATATAGCACAGGTGAAGGTGTCCAACAATTCCCTAGTTTTCCAGAGAGCCGAAAGTTTCTGTACTTCAAACAACACAAATGCATCCTCACATCTACACAACAACTCGCTGAGATTGAACCCATTCGAGGTCACAATTCACATTATCCCCGTTCATTCATTGTCTGCGGTAAACGAAAAAATGAATATTTGTCAAGTGAAAGCTATTTACACGAAAGACACATTGTCATGTGATATATTTGGCCTTCCGCAAAGATGCGAAACATATCTACTAAACCAAAACTGCTTTGAAACCCTGAACTCTATTCAGTGCCTGTTCATTAATTCATGTCATGATTTTGTGAAGCAGTGCTCAAAACCCATTGCGTGCAACAAATAAGTACCAGTGATTAGTAAACTCAATCTCTCCCGTTTTATTATTGAATGTAGTTTGTTTTTACATTCCACATGAGAATTGCCTGAGGTATCCTAAGCCTGGACCTTGGAAAGAAAGTGAAATTCACGGTCGAGTTTATTCTCAAGTGCACAAGGACATGTGTGCACAAGTGCAATGAAAACACTTATTTGCAGCAAAATCACAGGCATGTGGCATCATGCAGTGAAATGCAAAAGTCTGGGCACCCCGGTCAAAATTTCTGTTACAGTGAATAGCTAAGGGAGTAAAAAATACCTGATTTCCAAAAGGCATAAATTTAAATATGACACATTTATTTAATGTTTTAAGCAAGATTACTTTTTTTTATTTCCATCTTCTACAGTTTCAAAATAACAAAAGAAGGAAAAGAGTCCGAAGCAAACTTTTGGGCACCCTGCATGCTCAGTATTTAGTAGCACCCCTTTTGGCAAGTATCACAGCTTGGAAACGCTCTCTGCAGTCAGCTAAGAGTCTTTAAATTCTTGTTTGTGGGATTTTCGCCCATTCTTCCTTGCAAAAGCCTTCTAGGTCTGTGAGATTCTTGGGCTGTGTTGCATGCACTGCTCTTTCGAGGTGTATCCACAGATTGTCGATGATGTTTAGGTCGGGGGACTGTGAGGGCCATGGTCAAACCTTCAGCTTGTGCCGCTTAAGATAGTCCATTGTGGATTTTGAGGTGTGTTTAGGATCGTTATCCTGTTGTAGAAGCCATTCTCTTTTCATCCTCAGCTTTTGTTGCAGACGGTGTGATGTTTGCTTCCAGAATTTGCTGGTATTTAATTGAATTCATTCTTCCTTCTCCAAGTGAACTATTCCCGGTGCCACTGGCTGCAACACAAGCCCTAAGCATGATCGATCCACCCCCGTGCTTAACAATTGCAGAGGTGTTCTTGTCGTCAAACTTTGCACCCTTTCTTTATCCAAACATACCTTTGCTCATTGCGGGTAGAAAGTTCTATTTTAACTTCATCAGTCCACAGGACTTGTTTCCAAAATGCATCGGGTTTGTTTAGATCTTCCTTTGCAAACTTCTGATGTTGAACTTTGTGGCGAGGACGCAGGAAAGGTTTTCGTCTGATGATTCTTCCATGAAGGTCATAATTGTACAGGTGTCGCTGCACAGTAGAACAGTGCACCCCCACTCCAGAGTCTGCTAAATCTTCCTGAAGGTCCCTTGCAGTCAAATGGGGATATTGATTTGACTTTCTAGCGATCCTACGAGCAGTTCTCTCGGAAAGTTTTCTTGGTCTTCCAGATCTCAACTTGACCTCCAGCGTTCCAGTGACATGCTATTTCTTAATTACATTACAAACTGAGGAAACGGCTACCTGAAAACACTTTGTTATCTTCTTATAGTCTTCTCCTGCTTTATGGACATCATTTATTTTAATTTTCGGAGTGTTAGGCAGCGAAGGAGCCTATGACATCTGATTATTGGGACAAGCTTTGAAATTTGCATCACTTGGCCTTTCCTAACGATGACTGTGAACAAGCTATAGCCCTAACTAGATAATGATGGTCTGAGGCATTGGTAAAAGTTATCTGAGAGCTCAAATCTCTTGGGGTTCCTGGTGCTCCTTTCCTTTTTTTCACTCTAAAATTATACAAAACAAAAATAATACACTAATATTGCTTAAAATGTTGAAAATAATGGTTCATCTTTAACTTTATAACTTTTGGAGATCAGTTCATCTTATACTTACTTAGCTATTCACAATAACAGAAATTTTGACCGGGGTGTCCAAGCTTTAGCATACCACTTTAAATGGTTTTCTTCCTCTGTTGTCATGCCGAATTGAGGGAACTTCTGTGAAGTGCATTCCCTTTCACTTTGTGGTGGAGCCCTACATTTTCATTGATGACGACCCATGGCACTGCCCAGCCAAAGCTGAATACTTTGAGTCACCCGCGTGGAAAGCCGCCGAGTTATTTAACAGTATCATGACTCCGATGTTGCCAATCTGTTTAATTCTGCTATTCAATGCTGTAACCGTCAGACATATTCCAGCGGCAAGTAGAGTTCGTCGGGGACTCCGCAGCAGCATGGACAATCAGAAGGATCCAGAGGTGGAGAACCGGAGAATATCAATGGTTTTGTTGTTCGCGCTCTCAGCCAACTTCACTGTGTTGTGGATACCGGGCGTTGTACATTCTCTGAACTGGAAAGTGGAAAACTATTCCTACATCGACAAGCATTTAAACACGCCGATATTCATCCTGCAAGAGTTTGGGTTTATGACGAAATACCTCGGCACCTGCACCAACACGTGTATCTATGGACTGACGCAGAGGAAATTCAGGGAGAAGCTGAAGAATGGAGTGAAGTACGTGTTTACATTAAATGGGCAGCGCTGTAATTAAAATATATATTCCATTGTAACCTCGTTGAATTTAACATCAATATTTATAAAACTTAGTGCATCTGCAGTTTGTTTCGCAAGTATCTCTGAAATGTACAGAGGCATATCCCAGATAATCATCTCGCTGTTTCCAGCTCTCACTTTCTTATGAATTAATTTAATCATATTCTCATTACTTAATTGAATTAATGTTTTATTATTTCATTATTATGGATGGGATGGGGACAACATGAAGTAAGGGTGAAGGGTCTCGTCCCGAATCCTCCATCATCCATTTCCCTATACGCATGTTGCCTGATAGCTGAGTTCCTCCAGAAGCTGCCTGACCCGCTGAGTTCCTAGCCTTGCAGGCAGGTTTGCTAGGGTGTTTAAGGAGAGTTTAAACTAGTTTGCGAGGGGGATGGGAACCAGAGGGATAGGTCAGAGGATGAAATGGATGGGGAAAAGTCAGATCCAACATGTAGAGAGGGTTTGAGCAAGGAGAAGCGGAGTACAGGGTATAAAAGTAGAAAGGTGGATGGGTTAAAGTGCATTTACTTAAATGCAAGAAGTATCAGGAATAAGGAGAATGAACTGAGAACTTATATAAGTACATTGGTCTATGATATTGTGCCTCTTGCAGAGACTTGGCTATCACCAGGGCAGGAATGGATATTGAATATTCCTGGATTTCAGTGTTTTAAAAGGGATTGCGGGGAGTGGAAGGAGGAGAGGTGGCGTTACTGGTCGGGGAAATCATTACAGCTGCCTAAAGGATGGATAATGTAGAAGGATCCTGTCTAAGGTCAGTATGGGTGGAAGTTAAGAACAAGAAAGGAGCAGTTACTCTACTGGGAGTATTCTATGGGCCCCCTGGTAGCAGAAGGGATACTAAGGAGCAGATTGGGAGGCAGACTTTGGAAAGGTGCAAGAATAAAAGGGTTGTTTTCATGGGAGACTTCAACTACCCAAGTATCTGGTATTAGGCCATGAAACTGTTCAGGTGACAGATCTTTCAGTGGGTGAAGTTTGGGGGACAGTGACCACCATTTCCTAACCTTTAGCATCGTCATGGACAAGGATAGGAACAAAGATGACAGGAACATATTTAATTATGGATGGACAAATTATGAGGCTATAAGGCTAGAACTTGAGAGTCCAAACTGGGAAGACATTTTCGAAAGGAAATGTACCATGGAGATATGGTCGTTGTTCAGGGATCTCTTGCAGGATGTTAGAGATAAATTGTTCCCTGTGAGGCAGAGAAAGAATGGCAGGGTGATGGAATCATGGGTGACAAGAGAGGTGGAACGACTAGTTAGGAAGAAGGCAGCATATATACGGTGTCGGCAGCAAGGTTCAGATAGGGCTTGTGAGGAATATAAGGTAGCAAGGAAGGAAAGAAAGGGCTGAGGAGAGCAAAAAGGGGTCATGAAAACGTCTTGGCGAGTAGGGTTAAGGAAAATTCCAAGGTTTTTTTTGTACGTGAAGAGCGGAAGGATGACTAGAGTAAAGGTAGGACCGATTAGAGACAAAGTTGAGAAGATGTGCCTGGAAGCTGTGGAAGTGGGTGAGGTCTTCAATACCTCTCTTCAGTGTTCACCAAGGAGAGGGGCCTTGATGACGCAGACGACAGTGTTGATAAGGTCAATGTTCTAGAGCATGTGGATTTGAAGAGAGAAGATGTGTTGGAGCTGTTAGAAAATATTAGGACAGATAGGTCCCCGGGGACTGACAAACTTGCTAACCCACCATCCCCAGGCTGCTCCGCGAGGTGCGGGAGGAGATTGCTGAGCCGTTGGCTAGGATATTTGAGTCCTTGTTTCCACGGAAATGGTATCGGAGGATTGGAGGGTGGCAAATGCTGTACCCTTATTCAAAAAAGTTAGTTGGGATAGTCCAGGGAATTATAGACCAGTGAGCCTTACGGCTGTGGTGGGCAAGCTGTTGGAAAGGATTCTTCGGGATAGGATCTATGGGCATTCAAAGAAACATGGACTGATTAGTGACAGCCAGCATGGATTTGTGAAGGTAAGATCATGTCTCACAAGCCTGATAGGATTCATTGTGGAGGTGACCAGGAATATTGATGAGGGTAGTGCAGTAGATGTGGTCTACCTGGATTTTTGTAAGGCATTTGACAAGGTTCCACATGGTAGGCTTCTTCAGAAGGTCAGAGGGCATGAGATCCAGGGAGGCTTGGCCATGTGGATACAGAATTGGCTTGCCTGTAGAAAGCAGAAGGTTGTGGTGGAGGGAGTGCATTTACATTAGAGGGCTGTGACTAGTGGTGTCCAACAGGGATCGGTTCTGGGACCTCTACTTCTCGTGATAATTATTAATGACTTGAATGAGGGCGTAGAAGGGTGGGTTAGCAAGTTTTCGTATGACACAAAGATCGGTGGTGTTGTGGATAGTGTGAAGGACTGTCGGAGATTGCAAAGGGATATTGATAGGATGCAGAGCTGGGCTGAGAAGTGGCAGATGGAGTTCAATCCGGACAAGTGTGAGGTGATACACTTTGGAAGGACAAACTCCAAGGCGGAGTACAAGGTTAATTGCAGGATTCTGGGTAGTGTGGAGGAGCAGAGAGATCTGGGTCTTCATATCCACAGATCCCTGAAAGTTCCCTCACAGGTGGATAAGGTAGTTAAGAAAATATATGGAATGCTAGAATTCATAATTCGGGGGATTGAGTTTTAGCGCGAGGTAATGATGCAGCTCTACAAATCTCTGTTCAGACCACACTTGGAGTACTGTGTCCAGTTCTGGTAGCCTCATTATAGGAAGGATGTGGAAGCGTTGGAAAGGGTGCATAGGAGACTTAGCAGGATGCCGACTGGTTTGTAGAGTATGGATTATGAGGAGAGACTAAGGGAGCTGTGGGTTTACTCTTTGGATAGAAGGAGGGTGATGGGGAGACATGATAGAGGTATACAAAATATTAAGAAGAATAGATAGAGTGGACAGCCAGCGCATCTCTCCCAGGGCACCAATTCTCAATACAAGAGGGCATGGCTTTAAACTAATGGGTGTGAAGTTCAAGAGAGATGTCAGTGGGAGATTTTTCACTCAGAGAGTGGTTGGGGAATGGAATGCGCTGCCTGGGGTGGTGGTGGAGGCAGGTACATTGGACAAATTCGAGAACTTGTTAGATAAGCATATGGAGGAATTTAAAATAGGGGGATATGTGGGAGGAACGGGGTTAGATAGTCTTAAGCGTGGTTTAAAGGTCGGCACAATATGATGGGTTTAAGGGCCTGCATTGTGCTGTATTGTTCTATGGTGTTCTGGTTCAATGGCTCTAAGATTTTAATTCGTATCTGCATTCTCTTTCGTTTCAATGAGATTAGTTCCACTGTTTCCGATGGAGAAATATATTTCAGAACTTGACAGCAGTTGTCAGTCAGCGTGTGCCGCAATCGATCAGACTTTCATATTGTTTTAATGGTTGTCAAACTTGCCGGCCTGATTGTTACGGAAACAAAAGGAAACATCTTAATCTCATGCGAAAATTCTCCTGATTTACAATGTCTGCTATGCATGTGGAGCGGCCGGGCATCAGTGGCGTGAAATGCAATACTCATCCCGTATATGATGATATCTGTAAGACTTCTTTTGGAGAGGAGGGGCGAAAGCAATGGTACTTACCTTCATGCGATTTGGTTCAGTTGTTAATCACGTCAAATAAGGGCAGGAAATTTGGCCCAAATTTCGGTGTGAACGCTCCACAAATTTACTTGCCTCCTCTCGCATTGGGTCATAATCCTGTCATTATGCAGACCTCGTTTGAGATTTTGGTACCTTATGGTTCAGTATTCTTCAATTAAATTTGTTACCAGATTCTAAACATGCTATTGACTTACGTTCTGTTGTGTTATTCTATTGAAGTCTATTAAATTTATCCTTATGTTTGTTGTATTTACGTCTTTTATAAGCAGAACAAGTTGCCATTAATTTTCTGGGGGCGAAAAACGGAAACATTCTTCCATTGGCAGTAACATTTCCATGTTTTCACATCTTCACAAGTGATAGGGCACACGGAGTCCAAGTTACGTGCACTTTTGTCTGATTTGCAATTATAACCTCTGCATGTGTTATGCTGCAGCAGCTGAAAACTGCAGCAGCAGTTTCCATTGCTGCAGGGAGAAACTACTCTGTAAATTAAAGAATCCTATCAAGTCAACAATGTGAAGGATAGGAGGATGACGAGAGTGAGGGTAGGACCGATCAGGGTTAAAAGAGGAAACACCTGCCTGGAGTCGGAAGAGTTAGGGGAGATCCTTAATGAACACTTCGCTTCAGTATTCACCAATGAGAGAGACATTGATGTTTGTGAGTATGGCAGAGCACAGGATGATATTCTCGGGCATGTCAACGTGAGGATAGACGATGTGCTGGAACTATTGAAAAACATTAGGATACATAAGTCACCGGGGCCGGACGGGATATATCCAAGATTATTACGCCAATCCAAAGAAGAGATTGCTGCAACTTTGGCGATGATCTTTGCGTCCTCACTAGCCACAAGAGTAATGCTAAACGATTGTAGGGTGGGAAATGTTGTTCCTTTGTACCTGGGAATTACAGACCAATGAGCCTTACTTCAGTGGAAGGGCAAATTACTGTATAAGATTCTCAGAGACAGGATTTATGGGCATTTTGAGAGGCATGGGCTGATTAGGGACAGTCAGCATGGCTTTGTGAAGGGCAGGCCATGCCTCAAGTGCCTGATTGAATTCCTTGAGGATGTGTCAAAGCACATTGATGAAGGAAGTGCTGTGGATGTGGTATACATGGATTTTAGTAAGGTTGCTCATGGAAGGCTCATTCAGAAGGTCAGGATATATGAGATCCAAGGATATTTGGCTGTGTGGACTCATAATTTACTCTTTCATAGAAGACATCAGGTGGTGGTAGATGGAGCGTATTCTGCCTTGAGGACGGTGACCAGTGGTTTTCCGCAGGGAACTGTTCTGGGATCCCTGCTCTTTGTGATTTTGGTAAATGACTTGGATGAGAATGGGGAAGTGTGGGTTAGTAAGTTTTCTGATGATACAGAGGTTTGTGGTGTTGTGGATAGTGCAGAAAGATGCTGTAGATTAAAACAGGGTATTGATGTAGAAGTGGTAGATAGAGTTCAACCCGGTAAAATGTGAAGTGATACACTTCGGGAGATCGAATTTGAAGTCAGAATACAAGGTTAATAACAGGATTATTACCATTGTGGAGGAACAGAGGGATCTTGGGCTTCACGGCCATAGATCACTCAAGGTCGCTGCGCAGATCGATAGGGTTGAAAAGAAGGCGTACGGTGTGTTGGACTGCATTAGTCGAGGTAATAACTTCAAGGGCCGCGAGGTGATGTTGCAGCTCTATAGAACTCTGTTTAGACCTCACTTGGCGTATTCAGTTCTGGTCGCCTCATCATAGGAAAGATGTGGAAGCTTCAGAGAGGGTGCAGAGGAGATTTACAGTATGCTGCCTGAATTGTAGAGCATGTATTATGAGGAGAGGTTAATTGAGCTATGGATTTTCTCTTCAAGGAGGATGAGATGTGCCTTGATAGAGGTGTACAATGTGATAAGAGGCATTGATCGAATGGACAGAGACTTTTTCCCCAGGGCGACAATGACTAACACGATGGGGCATAATTTTAAGGTAAATGGAGGAAGATAAAGGGGGATTCAGTGGTAAGTTTTTTTTACTAGAGAGTGGTGGGTGTGTGGAACGCACTGCCGGTAGAGGTTGTGGGGTCAGCTACAGTCGGTACATTTAAGACACTCTAAGCAGGACACATGAATGACAAAGAAATGGAGGGCTATGTGAGAGAGAAGGGTTGTATTGACCTTAGAGCAGGCTAAAACGTCGGCACAGCGTGGTGGGTCGAAGGACTGTACTGTCCTCTAGAGTTTTATGTACTCTGTTCAAGCATTTCTTCCGATAATAGGTCCGGAACTATTCAAACTATCCAGGTCGGAAACCTTATCAGCGAGATAAATTTTTAGACTGCCTTTGTGCAATGACCACTGGATTTATTTTTCCTTTGGAGATCCTTTTACCAGGGATGGTCTTAAATATGACGGACTCCTCCAACTGATGGGAATCGCCGGCTTCAATATGATACACTTCATTTCGTCAAATAACAACATCCTCAGTGATAATATTTCGACATATTGTTTGGCATTAACTACGTTTATATTTGTTGTAGGAAACTGGGCATCATTAAGTATCAGCAACTGTTATTGGTCCCGACAACCGAAGAAATGATAGCCAGCTTCCTGTTTGAGACATTTCGTTCTCAAGGTTGTTGAAATCAGGACTGGGAGCGATGGTGAAGTTGTTACAAACCGACAAGCCACGTGTCTTGACAAAAAAAGTTCTGGCCTTCTCAATGCAGAACTTCGACCGAAACATCGACAAGTTATTTCCTCCCACAGATGCTGCATGACCCTCTGAGTTCATCTAACACAGTTTGTAACTCCACTCACCTTCTTATTTTCCAGTGGTAAACATTGCGTGTTAGAACAGGGCTGTCGGGAAGTGACGACCGATTGAATTGGATTGTTGCGGCTTACTGTGGTTTATTGCTTTCGATGATTTCAAACTTGTTCAATCTTCAGTGTTCAAACAAACTGAGTGCAAAATATTACACCCCTTACACGATAGTTCCCTGAGAGGGATAAAGTAACTTATAAGCCATGATCTTTTTTTTAAATTTAAATGCTGGACACGTCTTGTTTGTTGTTATTTTCAACAGAGCTTTCCCACCTAACGCGTTATGCCTCGGTAGTGTGCTATATGCAGATGTTATTCTCTGGTTTCACGTTGAACTAAATCCGTTAGAATGTTCAAATACATTTCTGTCACTTTACGATCCCTGCTCCCTAAAAACCCATTTTATGTCTTCACCCTCTGTACTCCGCTAGACCTTCTGGGGTATTCTCTACGTATCTGCGTTAACCATCCCGATTTGGGAAGATTAATGCCGAGATGGTCCACTTTCCTAATTAATGGTAGCTTTGCAGGCAAGCCAGAGCAGATTCCAAAAGCAGAAGCCAAACTCAGACAAGTTACTGGGTTGAGTGGGTGGTCCTATCGAGAGAGGATAAATGATTGGGTCCGTATTCATCGGAGGTTATAAGAAGGACAGGTAACTTTCTCGAAGTACACAAAAGATCCCAAGAGATACTGACAGGGTAGGTTTTGAGATGCTATCAGGAGTAGAGTCATGGAGTCAGCAAATAATACCGCACAGAAACATGCTCTTCGAGTCCTTTCGTCCATGACTACCAAGATGTCTATCAACGCAAGAACTACATGCCCATATTTGGCCCATATCCTTCTGAACTTTACTCAGTTAAAGGGCAATTAGGAACGAGAAATTAATGCTGGCCTTGTGAGTAATGTTCAGACCCAAAAAATAATAAAAGAAGAGAAAAAACAACTCCAGAAGTGCAAACGATGTTGATGGAATTCAGCTTGTTAAGTTCGAACTTCAGTTTTGTTCTCGGAGAAATGAATTTCAAATCAAAATGACTTTATGCAATATTCGGAAACCAACATTCGTCGTTGATGGAAATGATGCATGTAGTTTTTAAGCGATGAGCAGTCGTAAAACCAATTGAAACCTCTCCTGCGAGTGATGGCTGCTGTAACAGGTAGAAATTCACCACCTGAGTTCCAGAGGTACTCGATATTTGGTAAAATATGGAGCAAAGGGACATGGTTATAAGGTAAGTTGAGGTCATTTAAAATTGAGATGCGTAGAAATTTCTTCTCTCAGAGTCTGTCTTACCTTTGAGTTCTCTGTCCCAGACGTTTGTGGAGGTCAGATCATTGGAAGCATTTAAAGTGCAGGCCAGTAAATGTAGTTTTTTGAATTTGAGGATTTTGAGCAACAGGTGCAGAAGAGGAGTTGAGGTTAGCGTAGATAAACCAAGATTGTAATGAATAGCGGGGCGGGATTGCGAGACCTTATGGCGTGCTCTTTACTCTTCCTTTATTGTGTTTTTTTTTTATTTCCCGCAAATTATCTCCAATATCTTTCGGAGTCTGGAACTGAATGCTCTCCGTTTCCATTCAATGAACACCTGTTCATTGCTTCCCACCGGGCTGACACAGCTTCAACTGAAAGTGAGTGTTTCAAGTCTACTTGCCAAATCATATCTCAGCCTGGAGAAGTAGCTTCCCCAACTTAGAGCTTTCTCTTTACCTTTCTTTGTCCTTCTGCATAATTATGTGGACTCCAGTCATGTAATAATCGCTCCTCTTACATGCATTCCCATTGGCAGGCAAGGAACGCAGTACGGTTAACATCAACTGGCAAACAAGGTTCATGTACCGGTTAGTTGTGATGCAGTGACAGGCACTTAACGGAAACATTCAGAATACATCGAACAGATTTCACTACAACGAGAAGGAATTTTTCCAAGGTGAGACTCTCACTATCCGTATTTAACTAAACCAGCTGTAGGTAGTATTAAGATTAAAGAAAACAGTATAGTTGCACAAAACGGTGAGAGATTAAAATATCGATGTTAAAGAAATTATTTAAAGCTAGTATGAGATATTAATGAAGTGAAAGGTCAGAGTGCGGGGGAAGTCAGCTAGAAGTTAACAGTCACATAATTTAAGTGTCATTAAGGGTGTGCAACAAAACAAAATCAGATCTTATTCCAAAAAGAGAACCTGGAGAACTAATAATGGAAAGCATGGAAATGGCAGATTAATTAAACACATGGTCAAAGCTCTTTACAATCGCATAACAAACAAGCTCTATGGGAAGGGAAGGCAGAACTGAGGAAATTTCTTTGTAGCAGGGAAATGTACTGGTGAAGTGTGTGAGCTACCTGCTGACATGTATCTTCGGGTTCTGATAACCTTCATTCCCATAACTCGAAGGATGTGGCTGGCGATGTAGTTATCAGTTACTTTGAATTCTTCAATATTTACGTGACTCTGGGAAGATCCATGAGATCCAACAAACTGTAAAGGTAAGTCCTTACTGAAACAAAGAGAGACAGAAAGTTCAATAAAAGTCATGTCATCTTAAAATCTGTCATTCTGGAATATTGTGTGCCATTTTGGGAAAGTTACGGCAGAAACGTAGAAAACAAGATGATTTGAACATCTGCATAGTTTTGTGAAGCTAAAGATTGATGCTAAAAGCTAAAAGTTAAAAAGCTAAAACTAAAAGCTAAAAAATGTTGACCAAATTATAAGAGTTATTAGTGTTGTTGACAAAGGGGAACCGGGGATGCAGTTCTAGAAGACATTAATATTGTGTCACGCCGAAGGTTTATGCAACATTTAACAAGCCGTGGGGTAGGAGGTAACCTATCGTCGTAAATAGAAAATTGTCTGCCTTCAAGAAAAAAGAAACTGGGAATAAAATAGTCATTTATTCATGGTGATATGTAACGAATTGTGGGGCACATGGATCAATGGGGTGACTTCAGCACTGCAATTTATATCACTTACGGCTGAAGGGATAAGGGTGTGATTGCTATATTTCAATATGTCACAGAAGGTCGGTTGAAACATGAATTATCCGTTACATAAGGATGCGGAGAAGTTCAGAAATAGGCATCGATCTGGCAAATAGGGATTATTCTTTACCAATTAAGCTGTTTATCATGTTCGATAACAGGCTGGAAGAACGGCTTTATCACGGCCCAGTTTCGTGTTATTAAGGCGGACAATTATAAACGAGGTTTAATTTCCTATCAGGTCATGTGCGATGCATGAAACAACCTGCGGAACAGAAAACGTTGACTATTTCTCTTCCCACAGGTGATGGCTGACCTGCTGAGTTTTTCCGGCATTTTTTGGGTTTGAAATCCAGCATCGGTAGTTTTTATAATGTTCTTAGACTCATACAGCACGGAAACAGGCCATTCCCCCAACATGTCCATGCTGACCATCAAATACCAATCTACACTCATCTGTTTGTTTCAAGTCTTCAATGTCTCGGCGATCCATGTGTTCTTGTTGGTGGAAAAGTTCTTACCCGGATTGCTCTGCCTAAAACTCATGTCATTCATATTTTGACGCATCTGCTTTGCGGACGTCACTCATAATTATGTGTGATATAATTATGTCACTTCTATCATGTTCCCCTCTCATCCTCCTTCGCTCCAAGGAAAACAAACCTATCTTATCTACTTTCTCCTCAACACTTTCCCCAGAGAACAGACAACCGAATCTCTGCTGCACCCTCTCACTTTATTCAGAGCCCCGCTCTCGTTCTCTCTGCCGCTGCAATACAATCCGTAGGAGAGACTTCGAAATTACTCTTTTCGGCTACTTTAGTTCCTTTTCCCACTCCGAATCTGATCTTTTTGTCTGTGCTCTCCTGCACTGCTACAACGGGGCTCAACGAACTCTTGAGGAACACCCCCTCAATTTTCGCCTGGAAATGTTGCAGCCTTCCGGACTCAGCATCGAATTCCCAACCTTTAGGATATCCGCCCTTTCCTTCTGTCTGTACTGGTACTGACCACTTCCGTCTCTCACCCGTGTGTTATATGTGTTCCGTTTTTCTCTTGTGGTCTCAGTTCTAATCAAAAGCATTTCACTTGAAACTCTTAACTATGCTTGTCTTTCCACTGACTTTGCCTGACGCGTTGAGTGTTTCCAGCATTTTATTGTTTTCTTTTTTATGTAAGAGCCCAGCTTTATAAAGCAGAGCACATCAGTTAATAGCTATGCACATCAGAGACCATCTTCTGACTGCGAAGAAATGTACGCGAAACTCTCAGAAGGATTAAAGGAGTGGGAATTCTTAATTTAAATGGACGATGCCCGTGTATGAAGTGACTCTTTCATGAGGAGAGATACGCAGATGGAGTTGACAACACCACAAGTAGCGGAGGATGGCAACGATGCATCGGCCTCCGGGCTATGGGCCCAGCGCGCTTCCGCTGCGTCACTGTTGTTTGGTGAACAAACTAGTCGAAAAAGCCGTTCCTTTTTCTTTCATTTCCCGTGTTCTTTCCCAACTTCATATCCTTCCTCTTCTGCCTTTTCTTTCTTTCCTCACTTCTTTCTCAACAGTTTCTCCTTCAATGTCTCTTTCTTTGCTAAAATTCTCACTTTCTGCCTCATCCGGTTATTATTACTGTGATCTCTGTTTACAGTCCAAGTCGGATTCCTCTTTCCGGGCCTTTCAGCAATTCATGTGTTTGAAATCATTTAATTATCAACTTACTGCGACCCCGATGTCGGGCATTTTGTTTATCTACCTCTCTTCCTCTCCCACGGATCTTCACTCTGAGTCTGAGATCTTTCATACTTTAACTTCTGACGTAAATGCGAAAGGCGCATCCCGTGAATCTTGATTGTCGGTTTCAGTAATGAGACGTTCCAAGAACACAGGGGCGTCCTCATCGGAGTGAACTGCCGGTACAACTGACTGGTGACAATGATGTAAACTGACGGCGTGAGACTGTCGAGATATGTGCATGTACTTCTGGCGAAGAAAGTCAAACGATACAGTATGGGTTTGTTGTATGATGCAGAAGACAGTAAGATCAAAACCTTTTGGCAGGTGCAGCTCACATTGTGAAAAACCCTCTGACGTGTATGTCATTGTGTACAGGATGCGGTACACACTTTTCTGTTGTGATATCACGTGGGAGGTAATGCTTTCCATGTAGCGGAAAGTTGTTTCATCATGACCATAAAATGAGATTTTCCCATTGATGTTGAGAAGTTCTTTGTACCAATGGTCCGATAGTAAAGCACATAACAGAGAAGATGTGCCGACACTTGCTGACGCCAGCACTTCTCAGCAACACACGAGAAGCGACGTTCTGTTTCGTTCATCCAGAGAACTGTTTGTTTCTTGGACCGATAGAGCAGATTTTACCGTGAAATTGCAGTCGTGGCTGAGTGATGTCGAGGTCAATTGGTGACTGTTGCATTTGCTGTTGCCCAGAGCAGCAGAAGGGATTTGAGAACAAGTTCATTGAACACGTTGCCTGGACCAGAACAATGCGTCTGTGGCCCACTGTACTGGGACAGGAATCTGATGCTGTCGTTCCCGGACCCTGAAATATGTCGGCGACAGTGCACTGGGACAAGGAGCTGATGATGTCTCTCCCGGACTCAACGATATGTGTGGGACTCAGTGCGTTGGGACAGCGAGCTGATGCTGCAGCTCCCCTACCCTGCAATATGTCGTCGACACAGTGCACTGGGACAAGGAGCTGATGCTGTCGCTCCGCGATCCAGTAATATGTCGGTGATCCAGTGCACTGGGACAGGGAGTTGCCACTGTCGCTACCCGACACATCAATATGTCGCGGACCCAGTGTCCTGGGACAGGGAACTGCCACTTTCGCTCCCCGACCCAAAAACGGCGAGTTTTTAATTCTCGCAAATGGGCTGGTTCAATAACGGAACAACGATGCTTTTGTATTTTACAGTCTGAATTCATTCAAAGTTCTTGTCAGACTTCGGGGGGAATTTCCCCTCTCTGTTCAATATTCAAGATCACCAGCGTGGAGAGCTTGGGATTCATCAGGGGGCCTCATAGATTCAAACCATTTACTCTGGCACTGCGCTACATGCCCGACATGTCAACAGCTCTGTGCATAATTTATGTCATGTGCCTCTACCGCTGTTCACAAAGCACAGACATGGAAACAAAGAAAAAAGGAGCTGAAGTAGGTCATGTGGCCCTTCCAGCCCACTGCGCCATTTAATACTATAATGGCTGTTAATTTATGTTCATTCCTTTATTCCCGGTCCGTCTCCATACCTTCCATTCTTCTTGTGTCGAGAAATCTATCTGTCCCTTTCTCAACATACTTGGTGGTCTGAGGGAGAGGTTGAGAAGAAGGGGAAGTACTATCCAGCGGCACACACACAACTGAACTCTTGCATTGTCAGACAATTGCTGGTCCGGCTTGTATCGTGGAATTAAATATCGTTTGTTTTCGTTTGAAATACCCAGACAGCTGAGGATGGAGCAAATATTTCCATAAAACACTGCACGCGAGACACAAATATAAAGAAAAATGAGACAATAACAGAAATACTCATCGGTGGGTAGAGTATTTGAACTAATATTGCCGGTTAGCGACCTGGAGTGAGATTGTTTCAGTCTTACACTGAATAACAAAAGACCATAAACCAACTCAAAGGGCAATGCAGAATCGGCAAATCCGGAAGACCAGCATCAACTTTGCATTAATTTCAAAGACGGCATTGAATTTAACAGGCATATTAAAGTCAAAGGAAAAATGAAGCATTCGGCTCTCTGTTTTGAGTAATGACAGGATGATTCCCCACTGAGCTCAGTGAGGCAGCGGCCTGCTGCCATAGATTATTGGGGGGCTGGGGCCCCTTATAACAGCCGTACAACAAAACGTGGGTGACATTGGTACTTTGGAAGGATATGCTTCTGTTAGTTCTGTTGTAAAATGTACTGCCAATCCGGGTGCGGTACCGGGCAAGTCATCGAAATAGGGTGGGGTTGGTGTGGAGGAGAGATGGGAGGAAATGATCTGGGAATGTGGAACAAACTGAAGCAACGTTTCGTGATGCAGATGAACCAGTTCAGCGAGAGCGGAGACTGTGATTAAAACGGGAAGCTGCAGCCGAGTATTGGGGAAAATGAACCATGGTGACGATCGCTGATTAATCCCTGACTTTCCAAATGTAGATTTATCTCCTCCATATACACCTTTATTTCTTTAGCTTCCTTTCCCCTGACATTACACCCACAGATCTGTCATATCCTCCCTCATCTCTGTTACCCCCTTCTTGGCTCAGGATATCACACTTATCATCCTCTGTTCAGTCGGTGCCTCAAGCGTGTCTCGAGATGAGTTAAAAAAATATCTTTGTTTCCGCCCCAGAATACTTCTCCCTTGACGCCTCTGTATCCACGATGTGGGTGATGGGAATTTTCGGGTCTGTTTCTAGCACAAGTATGAAGGATAATCCGAACTTTCAGGAGCCGGAAGTTAGCATCAAGGGGATAGAGCCAGGCTGAGAATTAGACAGAACATGGAGGGTAGATAAAGGTGTGGAAAAATCTGCAGTCATTCACTTTGTTTGATGTTTATAGGAGCCGATTGTGAAGACGGTGAAGAGATGTGGGTCCGGAATGGAACATATCGCCGAGATATAACCGGAGATGTGTTTGGGTAGCGGCCCAGTTACCAGTATCCCAATGGACTGATCTGGTTTATATTTTTTGCCTTCTCACTAGGTTAAAGGTCTGCTTTAAAGACACGGGTAAGGAGAATAGAATCATGCAGTCAAACTATGAAGCTTTAATATATATCATCTCAGAGATCCCGCGAGAGGTGGGATTCAGTTGTGGAAAGACAAGTCTGTGAAAATGTGGATTCATTTGATGAACCGGAAGCAGATATAGACTATGAAGCTCTCCGAAAAAAAAGTTCTCATCGAGGCACGGACTGTGTCAGAGTAGTTTCTGGTGTTAAACTTTGCCAGTTGGAAATCATTTAAGTGCTATTCAGTTGCCAAGAACGGCAGGGCTCGGTGTTGATCAAATAAGGAAAGAAACCACGGTTGGCATTAAACATGAGTGAGGAGAAATCCACACATAGCGTTAGGCGTAAAGAGTAAATGTTCATTCACTGTGGTAAAAGTATATACAAGAGAAGTTATCTTTCAAACAGAGATGCAGAGAACGTCCGGAACACTGCAGAGACACAATCTCCAGAGTGTTTGATGTATTTGGTCTAACTTCCACATGTTCTTTTTCTCCAGTGTTACTTATCCTGTCCTAATCCGTAAAGTATGACTGGGGGAAGCGTAATGGCAACGCTGAGATCTCCAGTATGTTCTGGACTGATTTCAGGATCATTGCCGATTCACAAATGAGCTTGCGAAATGGTGCCCAACAAGCCCACGGAAATGCAGAAGCAAGCCGATAAAAAACAGCATGATGTGCATTTGAATACAATATGAATACAAAATACTTCCTGCTTTAACAATGATTTTAAAAAAAGAGGAACATATTTTGACGAATGGGTTTAAAAGTAGCACGTCGGAGACTCGGTGACGAGAGTCATAGAGTCATAGAGTTATACAGAATGGAAACAGGCCCTTCGGCCCAACTGGTCCATACCGACAAAGGTGCCCCATCCAAGCTAGTCCCATTTGCCAGCATTTGGCTTATAACCTTCTAAACCTTTCCTATCCATTTACCTATCCAACTGTCTAGATAGCTGCAACAATACCTCCCGGCTCGTAAATTCAGTTCCCCGAATGATGAAGGACAATACACCATATGATATCTTAACCACGGAGTCAACCTGCGCCTCCACTTTGAGCGTCCTGTGGACTCGGACCCCAAGATCTCTCTGATCCTCCACACTGCCAAGAGCCCTACCATTAAGACTATATTCCGCCAACATATTTGACCTACCAAAATGAACCATTTCACACTTATTTGGGTTGAACTGCATCTGCCACTTCTCAGCCCAACTGCATCCTATCTATATCCCTCTGTAACCTCTGACAGCCCTCCAAACTATCCACAACACCCCCAACCGTCATGCCATCCGCAAACTTACTAACCCACCCCTCCACCTCCTCATCCAGGTCATTTATAAAAATCACAAATAGTAAGGGTCCCAGCATAGATCCCTGAGGTACACCACTGGTCACCGACCTCCACTAAGAATACGACCCCTCAATAACCACTGTTTGCCTTCTGTGGGCCAGCCAGTTCTAGATCCACACTGAAATGTCCTTGGATCCCTTGTCTCCTCACCTTCTCCATAAGCCAATGAGGGACGGTCAAATTGCGAATGAACTAAGCGGTTTCATGGAGAGTGCACACGAGATGTGCAGTGCGAGAAAAAATCATTATCAATTGATGCTTGTGTTTTATATGCCTGGGATTGAGAATATTTTGAATATTTTTGCTCGGTGACACCATAACGTCACGACAAATGATAAACAAACAAACAAACGAGTAAAATAAATAGTCTTTGTGTGTCCGGAGAAGCTCATTGACATGAGAACGCGAGAGAAGACTGACGTTTTCTACTGGAAAGTTGTGCTTGGGCAGGAAATGAAATGTCAGAATTATCGATAGAATCTGAACCTATGAAATATTTATAAAAGAATGGAGGTTTTTTTATTATTTAAGTAAGTACGACATCAGCCCTCGTGTGTGCGAAGTAAGTTGGCCAAATTTACTCTTTCTTACTGGAAAATACTGTTCTCAGTCTGTGTAAACATTACACCCAGCTGCCTGCCAACTCGATGTCTGAACGCAGTAACTCAGGCTGATCTCGGATCTGTTTGGACTTGTTGACGTCATGAGACATACGGGGATGCAGTTACCCTCTGTTATTTTACTTCTCAACCACCAGTGGTTTTCGATTTTAGCACTAAACCCACCTGAAAGACAGGACGTTGGCTAAGCTATCCCCCTCCCCTCGCGAAGGCTTATCCCTCGTTTTACCTGTGACATTAAACACACTTCATCCTGCAAGGACATGATACCACCAATGTTATCATTGCTCGGTAATTGACGGAGATGGCGTTTGGTATATAAAAAAAGAAAGAACCAATGGACCAATGTTTTGTTCAACTGGTTCAAACTTCGACACACAGAATAGAATGTGCAGCGCAATCCACTGAAATTCTTTCCAAACAACATTAAATTAAATTGTTTCTAATATCCTTCGAAGGGTTCAATATTTTACACAACGTCACAATGAGTTATAACAGTTCACACCAAGTGTTTGTTCGGTGGCTTGTGGATAATCTGACCCAGGAGGACACCAATTGTCTCCTCGGGCATTCGGTCTGGTGCATAAAAGATCCTTGAAACAGGACGTATGGGCAGTTGGAACGTTTTGTTCAACTGATCTCTGCTTCAAGTGGAAAATGGGATATCCAGCAATATTTCACATCGTCAGAGTTTACTATCCTGTACTTGCAGCGGCCGGTATTCCTGGTAAGGTACTGTAAATGAATGGTGATGATTTGTGGATCCGTCTAACGTACTACACTTGCGGCGTTGTAGATTACCCATATCTTGCTGTCCAGATGCTCAGTCTATTGCATTATTTCAGGAAGTCGGAATGGTAAAGAAAACGATGCTGTTAATTTGTTGTAAAATGTAATTTGGATTCCTGGCAGCTCTCTACTCAGCCCAAAACTGTCGCCAGCTTTTCCTGTCTCTCATGGATTTCTTCCTCTGTTATCATCCCAAACTGAGGGAACTGTAATTGCTCATCGATGTTGTCATTGTGAAGTACCTTTATTTTTAATGTTTCTTATGTGTTAATTTGGCAGGTAGCATTTGTTGTTCCATCAACTAATCAGAACATTTTTTGTGTCCTCACTGATGGTTGGCAAATACAAACAGGGAAATCAAAAATGATGTTACTTTTCTTTAAAAATGAGTAATATGTGTGACAATTATTTCTATATGTTTCTGCAAACAAGAATAGAGTTGTCCTCTAAGCAGGTCCTGCAGCCCTTTTCCCACCACTAACACTGTAATGTTAGCGGGCCGCTCAGCTACTTCCCCCAGAGGGAGCGGAAATACACCTTATGTCTCATTTCTTTAATCACATCTTTCATTTGGTGCCTCATTTCACGTTTTCCACTTTTATCGTCTAATTAAACGATTACTGAGTATATCAACCTTTATGTTTAAGTGTTCCTTGTAATTTCTAACAGATTTTCAATGACCGTGTTCATACCCATAATTGTTTCACTAATCATGCCTGTCCCGGCAACCTCCGCGTTTCACGTCCTGCCCTTTCCGATTGATCTCTTCTGCCCTGCGGCTTCCCGCGTCCTGGACACCTCGCTGGTATTTCGGTTCCTCAAGGCCGAGCGGTCAGAGAGTGACGGATAACTTTAACGGAGATGATGTGACTCCCTGTCTCCAAATATGCCAGAGAGGCGTTTGACATCTTGTGACATCATAAGGCTTTCCATGTCGTCCTCAAATATCTCACCGAATCAAATGTAATTGCTTCAAGATGCTTTACAGATGAAATTATTAAACATACTCATTTCCAAACGGGCCGAACTGAGGTCAGTTAATTTAAAGCAGTACCAGTGCGTGGAGTAATGTGAAATTCAAACCATTCCACTGCATGTGCCGTTCCTCGGAATTCGACAACCACATTAAAACGATAGGTACTGCACTGAATGCCCTCCCTTTGCGTCTGGCCACCTGAGACACACTGTAAGACACTACAGCACAGTACACGCCCTTCGGCCCACAATGCTTTGTCGACATTTTGTCCTGCTCTACGATCTATCTAACCCTTCTCTCCCACTTTCCCCCTATTTTTCTATCATTCATGTGTCCAAGAGTCTCTTAAATGTCCCTAATGTATCTGCCCCCACAGCCTCTGCAGGCAGTGCGTTCCACGCACCCACCACTCTTTGTGTAAAATACTTACCCCTGACATTCCCCTTATATCTTCTTCCATTCACCTTAAAATTATGTCCCCTCGTGTCAGCCATTGTTGCACTGGGAAAACGTCTCTGACTGTCCACTCGAGTAATGCCTCTTATCATCTTGTACACCTCTATCAAGTCACCTCTAATACCTCCTTCTCTCCAAAGAGAAAGCCCTAGCTTGCTCAACCTATCTTATTCCTACTTACCTGTTCTTATGTAAAGTAAGGCTCAGCTTCCAAATTTCCTTCCTGTCATTTGACTTCAGAGCGTGAAACTAGCGAGAACTCAGCTCTACGTCGCTCGCCGACTGTGAGCCTGATCGACTCCCTGCATCCCATTTCGTCAATGCAGGCGGCCTGGTCACCTGGCGGCGGCTACATTCAGAGGCCTGATCCAAACATTAATTTTACTGAACGAATAAATTCACACTGACCTATCTAGGCCCGTTGGGAAGTAACAGAATATTTTATGATTTTTTTCAGTTAATTTAACTGCGATTGTGATCCTGTCCCGCGGAAAATGTGGTCTCTCCAAATGCATCACTCGCTACCTGGTGGCCATGGCCGCAGCAGATCTGATGAGCGTTGTCGTCGCTGTTATATTGGAGCAAATTAATTTTATCTATCTGTTTGCTAATTTCTTGTTGAGAACTCCGGTGTGTACTATGATACTTGTCCTACGGCTTGCAACCATAGATTGTTCCGTTTGGTTCACTGTTACTTTCACTTTCGATCGCTACGTCGCTATCTGCTGTCAGAAACTGCGGGAACGATATTGTACCGAGAGAACAGCGACTGTGATAGCAGTGACAGTGTGTGCAGGGAGCTGTGTTGGGGCTATTCCAATCTACTTTGCGGTGGATTCACAGCGCTGCGCCGCCAAAGCTGAATACTTAACATCAGCCGGGTGGAGAGCCTACAGGTTATATAACGGTATCGTGACTTTGGTATTACCGGTATGCTTAATTCTGCTGTTTAATACTTTAACTGTTAGACATATCATAGCGGCAAATCGAATCCGCCTGGGGCTCCGGAACAGCAGCGAGAAGCAGAAGGATCCAGAAGTGGAGAACAGGAGGAAGTCAATGATTTTGTTGTTTTTTCTATCAGCTAATTTCCTTTTGCTGTGGTTGCCCCATTTTGTTCACACTATGAACTGGCGAGCAGAAAACTATTCCTACACAGACAGATACTTCAGCCCGCCGAGATACATCCTACAACAGTTTGGGTATATGTTACAGCTTCTCAGTACCTGCACCAACACGTGTATCTATGGACTGACACAGAGGAAATTTAGGGAGGAGTTGAAGCATGGAGTCAGATATCTGTTTACATTAAATGGGCAACTCGGTAAATAAAATGTAAACCCCAATCGTTGATCTTTAAAACAATTATTCCGGTCTGTTTTATTTGTGGCTTACGAGACTTCTGTTTCCAGGTCCGACTGTACGGTGATTAGGTTAAATACAATAAATTCATTCAGCAGATTAAGCAACAACGATTTAGTTATTACTTCCACTGCAATATTATTGACATATATGATGGGATTAAAGTCCACCGTGACTGACGAAAGATTAGCTCAGAAGTGAGAATGTGAACAGGAATCAATCGGACTTCCATACATTGAACATACGGTGGACAAAGGCCTACTTAATACGGAAACAAAAACACAACTAGTTTTACAAAACAATTCCCCGTCTCATCCCAAAATTGTCCTTTTTTACTATCTGTTTCCGCAGCATTTTTGTTTTCTTTTTGTTATTATTTCCGATTTCCAGCATCTGAGGTGCACTGTGATTATATAGTTTGTTACCGCGACATGTTCGTGCTATACTGGTCAGAACAGCGAAGTATCAGGGGTTCAGTTATATTTGTCTGTCAGGGATGTGTGCTGAGGCTCGCCCATTGCACTTCGGGTTCTGCTGACGCCTTTGATGTCCTCAAACACGGTACAATCGCCTGCATGTTTGTTTGGTGATGGGGACGGTGCTCATGTTTTCCGCTGATCTTCAATATAAACTGGAATTATGTTGAACGTTCTCTAAACTTATCGTGCTCCACTCTTTCGTCACTTGTTGCAACGCAGACGTTTCAAGCAGAATTGAACATCTACGACAGAGTCAATTGCCAGCAAATACCGTCTATAACTGGCATTACTTTGAATCCATAGGTCCGAGCATGACTCTTCTACACTCGACGTACTTCTGGCAAAGATCGGCAAGCTGCTTGGAATCGGATTGCAGTGCATTGTGGGAGACATAAAAATATTTGTTATCGATTTAGAACACCGAGATTTGGCTATGGCGACAACATTTGCTATCTGTACTGTCACTCCGAACCTTAACTGCACCCAGAGTTAAAGTGCTCTGCCAAGATTCCTGAAATTTACCCCTTTGACTCCCACAACATTCCGGAAGACCCCTTATCAACTCCTGGGCATATTCCAACACTTAAGCTTTAGAAAACATTTAATACCTCCTACGTTTTGGGGACAATAGAATATATTCCAGAATTTCAACAGCTGCCCTCCAAGTTGCTCAACTACGATATCCTTACTGACTGAAGGAGATAACTACTATTTTAAGTACTTCAATTACGTGCTCTGGTTTGACACCAGATTCTCGTTTCAGTCCCTTGACTACTCTACTCTTTCCCGAGGTTGGCGTTCATGAAATGCTTTAGGCGTTTCCTTAATCTTGTTGCCACTGATCTATCATGCCCCACATTGGTCTTCCTATTTTATTTTTGGGTGACCAACAGTCACTGTATTCCTGAAGGCTCTCCACTTCTTTTCGGAACTTTATGTCTTCCAGATTATTCTTCTGTATGCTACCAAGTCCTGGATATGCCTTGACATCTAGAGTTTCTTCGACTTGCCGTCCGTACCTTTCACTGTCATTGGAACACGTCAGGACTGAACTCTCATTGCTATACCTTTCAATTGCTTCTGCATGTCCGATTTTCACCTATTTTCAAGTATCTTTTCCCGGTCTACATTTGACAGGTCAAGTCTTATGATAGTGAAATCCGCCTTCCCTCAATTCAGTACCTAAATATTTCGACCATATTCTACCTCTTCTTGACTAGTTTGGAAGGTTCAGCGTTCCGGTTACTCTCTCCAAAATGCTCTCGCCCTGACATTTCAATCCCGTACCCGGCTGATATCCTTCAGAATACGTCGAATATGTATGTACTAAATCAAAAAACCCTCCAGCACGCACTTTCAAATTTCTGGTCCCTCTTTGCATTCCATGCTACAGGGATCCATGTAAACAATCGTGAGCTGAAATCGCATAATACTATCAGCTTATTACTTTTAGTTTTCAATGGCATGACCAATGTTACTTCTCCCACCGGTAATATCATGAAGGTCAAAGTTGTCCTTGACGACCTCAAGGAATTGTCTCAGATTTCAGGATAAACACGGGCCGTTAAATAGCCCATTAGGGTTCAGCAAAGAATTGAGAAACCAGGGGATTTGTGTGGGGAAAGGGGCGCAGACATTTGTGAGACTCAGTGACAATAGGGTGTTGATATTGTAGTGTCACCTGGAGATGGAAGGAGCGAGTACAAAGGTCTGATTTATGAGGATGTAATCAGGGTGTGGTTTCTCTGTAGAAACAATGCGTGAGAATTCAGTGTTATTTTACATGCTTTAGTTCAGATGATTTTCACCATTTGATCGATGAGCGCGGTGACAATTATAGGGCACAATAAATAGAGAAAAAATCCAGTAGTAAGAGGCGAACTGAAAAAAAAACTTCGGGATCGGAACACGAGGGAAGATCACCAATTATTGTTTGAAGACGTGATTAGACAGGAAATGAAGGGAGAAACTGCGAGAGGATGAGAACCATGGAATTATCCAAAGGATAAAAGAAGGAAATTTGTGAAACATACAACAGCCTCGATTATATATCAACAACGCGGTGAGATGGTCACCGCAGGCCTCGTGGTTTGGGCCAAATGGTCCTTTTTTATACTGAGAAGTATTGACCGGCCTGTCTAAAAGCTGCCAGCCACCTTCGTGAAAAAGAAAACTGTATGTCATCACAGGTGGTTTCCATGTTGGTTCCGGTGCGTTGATTTGCTTACCGACGAGGAATACAGCAGACCTTCATTCTGTTAAATCTCACCAGTCTGCCACAATCGCTTCCAACACTGAAATCACCTGGAAGACAAGTCAAGTTGGCGGCGTAAATCTTCCCCCTTTAGAAATCCTTATCCATCATTTTACTACAAAATTAAATCTCTTTCCTTAATTTAACGAGTTAATGCGCTTAGCATATTTTAATAAGTGATACTTATCTGTACTGAAAGATCAGATTCAAAATAATATTGATCCCGACCAAACTTTTGATTTCAGAGCTCAAAGTCCGTGCCACAGAAATTGAACTGACAGCTCTTCCTCTGACAAACTGAATAGACAAGTGTTCGTAATATCCCTCGACGAGGGAAATGCATTGAACAGTTAATTTAAGTAAAAATTCTTTAATGTCAGCATTTTTTGAGTGAGTTGCAGCTGATGGGACTGAGGAGATGTTCGCACTGATTTGCTCCGATGATCTTCCCTCTGCTATATAAGAGCTTTTTAAATCAATTGCCAACACAAGTGGACAGTTGGAAAGTTCATTTCAACCCATCGCTGCCGCAAACAAACAATAGGTTATCCAGTAAATTATCACAGAGCCAGCATTTACTATCCTGCACTTGCAGCGGTTGGAATTCCTGGTAAGATATGGATCTGGCCACTATTTCTCTGGATACCTCTTCGTGCAACAATTGCATGAAAGGTATTGGTCATTTTGCTGCAGAGATCCGGAATCAAGTGCATCATTTTGATTTATTTATTTCTGTTTGAACTTGTATCAACAGGAAAGGACAGTTTGCAACAAATGAGAAATAACCCTTGCCGTTCTGAAGCTCCAGCAAATTGTGTACCATATTATTTATGCAATCTAAATTTAATCACTTCAATTTGGCAGTAAATTAACCCTCCTTACACACCAGTCCAAGAGCCTCTGTACCAACGTGAAAAGTCTTTCTTTCGTCTTCGCACTTTCTCCAGGTTATTTTAAATCGATGGTCTCAGTGCAAGTTGACGTTTATGTGCCAGGAACTAACACGCTCTCCCAAATCCCCTTATTACTTCTGTCAATTCGCCCTCCAGCTCTAATGCTGGACAATCTGAAAGACAGAACCTCTCAACCGATCGTAGATTACGGCTTGGAGTTATACGCCCCGTTCTAAATGTAGGTAACTTGGCTCACAGGTGCCCGCGCATCCGTCACACCGGTCCAGCGTTGTTCGGTGTTCCACTAGGATCCAAGAGAATTCGTTCCAACTTGAGACAACCAGAACTGGACTGTGTCTACACATGTCAGTGTCATTTCAGATTAAAATGGGCAGCGGAAACTTGACACAAGTTCAAATGACAGTGCAATTGACTATATACATCTTCATTCATGAAGATATTACACGAAAATGCACGTAATATAGTTTGACGGTAATTTTTAGACTCCCGTTGCAATCCCAATTACTTATCAACAGTCCTCGAGTATCTTTAGTGTTAAATATTACTATATGTCCCCGTCGGAAAACACCATTTGACATTCCGTACCCAACTATAGGTTGATTTGTTGTATCAGAACTGCCAATTCATTGATAAGCTGAACAAGGTGAGTCACAGTCAGATTGCTTCAACACATTCTTGCTGTATCTTCCTTATTTTAGTTGCGATTCTTCAAGTCGGAAACAGTTGTGATTCTTTAAAAGAAGTCTCTCACAATTTCTCCGCCATTGAATATTTGTCCTTCCCGTGCAAGCTTCAGTTCTTTCCCCGTTTAAGAATGGGAAGTGGAATGTTAATTATTACTGTCACATTACATGAATCTTTAAATTGGCAGGATGCATTTACACATTTTTCTTCATTTCAATAATTAAACAATTAGTGTGATGTTGCGGTGATTTATTCCATGCAATTTGCTTTGAGTTTGCTGTGAGTTTTGGTTGAAAAATTAATTTCCACAATGGAAATCTTAGTGGGCGGATCGGACTCAGCACCCACAAGCCACCATTACTGCCTGGGCTTCCAGCTCTGCACGTCCCCGACGTCTCGATGGTTTTTCCGTTTCACGGGACAGAGCGGTCAGTGAGCGGCGACGCAGCCTCCAACTACGAAGAATGATGCGCTGGGGCGGACCCACTGATGGCTATCCGACGGCTCCTGCTGACGGACTGTCTGTTCCACCATCTCCCCATGTCTCTTCTCAACTGATTAAACACAGATATTTTGAAGATGAAACCATGAAATGTATTCATTTTATGTAGTAGTGCGATCATACAAGCAGTGCAAGTTATTCTGAGAAATGTTAACTGACCAGAATCTTTCCACAGTTTCTGCTGAGTAGCTGAGTTCTAACATAATTTTCTGTTTGGTAAACAATTACATTATTTGCGTTTGAATGAACAAACCATACAACTCCATGCTGTTCAAAGCAGGTCCCCAACCTCATTCACATGACGGAGCTTCGTTGGATCCCCCAGTCATAGATGACGTAAACATGAAGCCGCAGATGCAGTCCTGGGTTCAGATCCTCACAGCATCGCCCGGGGGCGCAGTGCTGCACCTTACGTGCAGCTCATTTATCACTCGACCATGCACTTGAACTCGAGGATTGTTCTCCAAGAATGTGGGCGCTTAAGACAGAAACATGGGTATCAACAGTAAAAAATGATCGCAGGAAATCCGTGACGTTCCGCCACTCCCACCGATATTTGGCTTGGATCTACATGACCTTGATTGATACCCGGTGCAATCTGAACAGCGGCACCCACCGGATTTAAATCCTCTCCCTACCCCAGTTGACTACTATTCTATGTGTGGTGTCGATTGGCGAGACACAGAGCACCTGAAACTCCCTAGGTATACGCTGGGAATCCGCCTTTCCAATAACAGCCAGGACAACGAAGAAAGGAATATAATTTTCCTATAATTTCCACCGTTGCTGAAATACGCTTATTCATATGTGAATATTATGTGCTTTATTCACTACTAAACTTGAATTTTTAAAATAATATCTAGATTTAGAATTCTGTTTAATATGCTTCATCTAATTGAATGCTAAATATTCAAAACAGGAGAAAAATCGCATTTGTTGTGAGGAAAGGAAAAGCACCTCCAGCTGTAAGATCTGTCAGTCGATGTTTGGATGCTCCATGTGGATAACCACCGGCAGTCCACTCTGTAAGTCCACACCCGGTGTCCCGGGTACAGAGTGCCAGTCTGATCCACACCCAGTCAAGGAAAGTGCACGTCGGCTGGATTCATGGGCGACCGTTTGCAACTGTGGCAAAAACACATTATATTTAAACGTGGAACCATAGAACCATAGAATCATACAGCACAAAACAGGCCCTTCGGCCCACCGTGTCGTGCCGTCCATCAGACCACCCTCACACTACCTAACCCCTTCCTCCCGCATATCCCTCTATCTCACCTTCCTCCATATGCCTATCCAACAAGCTCTTGAACCTGTTCAATGTATCTGCGTCCACCACCACCCCAGGCAGTGCATTCCATGCACCAACCACTCTTTGGGTGAAAAACCTCCCTCTGACTTCTACCCTGAACCTCCCACCCATAACCTTAAAGCCATGACCTCTCGTCTTGAGCATTGGTGCCCTGGGAAGGAGGCGCTGACTGTCTACTCTATCTATTCCTCTCAATATTTTATATACCTCTATCATGTCTCCTCTCATCCTCCTCCTTTCCAGTGAATAAAGCCCTAGCACCTTAAGCCTCTCCTCATCTTTAATACTCTCCAATCCAGGAAGCATCCTGGTAAATCTCCTCTGCACCCTCTCCAACGCCTCCACATCCTTCCTATAATGAGGTGACCAGAACTGAACACAGTGGCCTAACTAGAGTTTTGTAAAGCTGCATCATAACCTCGCGGTTCGTAAACTCAATCCCGCGACTTATGAAAGCCAACATCCCATTGTCCTTTTTAACTGCTCTTTCCACCTGTGAGACAACTTTCAACGAACAGTGAATATGAACCCCCAAATCCCTCTGCTCCTCCACACTGCCAAGTACCTTGCCGTTTACCCTGTACTCTGCCCTGGAGTTTGTCCTTCCAAAGTGTACCACCTCACACTTCTCCGGATTGAACTCCATCTGCCACTTGTCAGCCCAGCTCTGTATCCAATCAATATCCCTCTGTAAGCTCCGACAGCCCTCCACACTATCCACAACACCGCCTATCTTAGTGTCGTCCGCAAACTTACTAACCCAGACCTCCACCCCCTCATCTAAGTCATCTATAAATATCACAAAAAGTAGAGGTCCCAGAACCGATCCCTGCGGGATACCACTAGTCACTGCCTTCCAATCCGAGGGCACTCCCTCCAACACAACCCTCTGCTTTCTACATGCAAGCCAATTCCTAATCCACACATCCAAGTTTCCTTGGATCCCTCGGCCTCTGACCTTCTGAAGAAGCCGACCATGAGGAACCTTATCAAACGCCTTACTAAAATCCATGAAAACCACATCCACCACACTGCCCTCATCAATCTTCCTGGTAACCTCTTCAAAGAACTCTATCAGGCTTGTGAGGCAAGATCTTCCCTTCACAAAGCCATGCTGGCTGTCCCTAATCAGTCCGTGATTCTCAAGGTGTTCATAAATCCTATCCCTTAGAATCCTTTCTAACAGCTTACCCACCACAGACGTGAGACTCACCGGTCTATAATTCCCTGGCCTATCCTTATTACCTTTTTTGAACAAAGGGACCACATTCGCAACCCTCCAATCCTCCGTCACCACCCCACGTAGACAACGAGGACTCAAAGATCCTTACCAGCGGTTCAGCAATCTCCCTATAGCCTCTCGAAGCAGCCTGGGGAAAATCCCGTCAGGCCCCGGAGATTTATCTATCTTAATATTATTTAACAACTTCAACACATCCTCTATCTTGATATCAACAACCTCGAGAACATTACCCCTACCAGCACTCCCTTCCGCATCATCAAGACCCCTCACCCTGGTGAATACCGAAGAGAAGTACTCATTGAGAACTTCTCCCACTTCTGCCGCCTCCAGGCAATTTCTCCCACCTTTGTACTTAATCGGACCTACATTCACCCAAGCCATCCTCCTACCCTTCACGTACTTGAAAAAGGCCTTGGGATTTTCCTGAACCCTACTAGCCAAAGCCTTTTCATGTCCCCTTCTAGCTCTCCTCAGCCCTTTCTTAAGTTCCTTCCTCGCTACCCTATATTCCTCACGGGCCCTGTCTGAACCTTGCTGCTTATACCCCACGTATGTTACCATCTTCTCCCTAACAAGTCGTTCCACCTCTCTCGTCACCCACGGTTCCTTCACCCTGCCATTCCTTCTCTGCCTCACCGGGACATATTTATCTCTAACATCCTGCATAAGATCCCTGAATATCTACCACATCCCCATGGTACATTTTCCTTCAAAAAGGACATCCCAATTTACACTCCCAAGTTCTCTCCTTATAGCCTCGTAGTTAGCCCTTCCCCAATTGAAAAACCTCTTGTCCGCTCTGCACCTGTCCCTGTCCATGACAATTTTAAAGGTTATGGAGCAATGGTCACTGTCCCGCAAATGCTCACCCACCAATATATCCTTCACCTGTCCCGGTTCATTTCCTAAAACTAGATCTAAAGGCATTCCCTCTACTCGGCCTGTCAACATACTGCGTCAGGAATCCCTCCTGGACACACTTAAAAAATTCTGCCCCATCTAAACCTTTGGCACTAAGCAGGTTCCTGTGTATATTTGGGAAGTTGAAGTCTCCCATTATAATAACCCTCTTATTTCTGCTTCTCTCCAAACACTGCCTGCCAATCTGCTCCTCTATATCTCTACTCCTACCAGGGTGCCTATAGAATACTCCTAGTAGAGTAACTGCTCCTTTATTGTTCCTTAACTCCACCCATACGGACTCTAGAGATGATCCTTCTACAACATCCATCTTTTCCACAGCCGTAACAGTGTCCCTGACCAGTATCGCCACCCCTCCCCCTCTTCTCCCCCCCTTCCCTATCCCTCTTAAAACACCGAAAACCAGGAATATTCAATATCCACTCCTCTCCTGACGTCAGCCACGTCTCAATAATAGCCACGATATCATAGTCCCCCATATTTATCCAAGCCCTCAGTTCATCCCCCTTATTCCTGACACTTCTTGCATTTAAGTAAACACACTTCAGTCCATCTATCTTACTACTTTTACAGCCTGTATTCTGCTTCTCCTTCCCCAAAGCCTCTCTGCCTGTTTGATCTAACTTTTCCCCATTCCCTTCTTCCTCTGACCTACTCCTCCGGTTCCCTTCCCACTCACAAACTAGTTTAAACCCTCCTGTACCACCCTAGCAAATCTCGCCGCAAGGATATTGGCCCCCTTCTGGTTCGGGTGTAACCCGTCCTCTCTGTACAGGTCCCACCTTCCCGAGAAGAGATCCCAATGATCCAGAAATCTAAAACCCTCCCTCCTGCACCAAATTCTCAGCCGCACATTTATCTGCCACCTCCTCCTATTCCTACCTTCACTATCACGTGTCACTGGCAGCAATCCCGAGATTGCTACCCTTGAGGTCCTGTTCCTCAATCTTCTGCCTAGCTCCCTGAACTCACTCTTCTGGACCTCATCCCCCTTCCTACTTATGTTATTGGTGCCAATATGGACCACAACCTCTGGCTGCTGTCCCTCCCACTCAAGAATTCTGTGGACCCGATCAGTGACATCCCGGACCCTGGCACCTGGGAGACAACATACCATCCGGGATTCATGCTCACTACCACAGAACCTCCTGTCTGTTTCCCTGACTATCGAGTCCCCAATCACTACCGCATGTCTCTTTCCCACCCTTCCCTTCTGAGCTGCAGTACCAGTCCCAGTGCCAGAGACCTGGTAACTGCTGCTAGGCCCCTGCAGGTCATCCCGCTCAATAGCTTCCAAGGCAGAAAACTTGTTACTGAGGGGAACAGCCACCGGGGCTCTCTGTCCTGTCTGCCTGCGTGACTTCTTCTTCCTCTTCCCTCCCCTGATCATCACCATTCTATCGGCCTCCTGAACCTCAGATGTACCTACCCTAAGGGGGGTGATTGTCACCTGATGCACCGTGTCTACAAAACTCTCTCCCTCCCTTATGCTGCGCAGTGTTTGTAGCTGCGACTCCAGCTCATCAACTCTGAGCCGAAGTTCCTCCAACCTCAAGCACTTACTGCAGATGTGGCCATCTTGGACCGCAGCAAGGTCCACGAGTTACCACATCAAACAGCTGCAGCACACCACCATGTCCTCCATCTGACTACCTTTTTTCCCTAGTTAGTCCCACTTACAAATCTTTAATGACCAAAAGCTAAACCTTGCCTTTACCTACTTACCAGCTACTTACCCTCCTTGCCCCTTCGCGCCGAAACCCCTTGAGCCAAAGCCCAGAACACTCTGCTGCTACTCACTCCGCTGCCCGCTCCGACGCTGCCCGCTCTCAAGGCTGTTTGCTTTTTAAGCTACCCGCGCCGCGCCTGCGCAGTCCAGCCCCCACTCGACTACTTAAAAAACTTACTAAAAAATCTAAACCTTACACTAACAACCCTAACAAAAAACTAACCCTTACACCCAAAAACCCTAATAAAAGTGATAAACAGAGAAAGCACTTAGCTGCTCCGAAGTCCTCCGAACCGAAGCCCAAGTCCTCCGAAGCTTTTTTTTTCTCTCCTTCTTAAACTGCCCGCGCCGCGCCTGAGCAATCCAGCCCCCACTCGACTACTTAAAAAACTTACTAAAAAATCTAATCAAATATAACTGATGTTTGATTATGTTTGGAATTAATTCTCACGTTTCATCCTTGCAGTTAACTTTACGGTGATTGTGATCCTGTTCTGCAGAACATGTTACCTGGTGGCCATGGTAGCAGCAGATCTGATTGTGGTTGTCATTGCCCTGAAAGTGGAAGAGATTAATCATATTTATCTGTTTGCTAATTTCCTGCTCATTCCGCACTGCCACATACCCTAGCGATGGCAGGAATGGACTATTCTTTTTTTTAAACTTTATTTATACAGCACGTTAACAGGCACTTCCGACCTAACGAGTCCTCGCCGCACATTTAAACCCATGTAACCGTACCGGTACATATTTGGAATGTGGCAGGAAACCCTAGCAACCGGAGGAAACCCACGCAGACACGTGGAGGACGTACAAACTCCTTACAGACAGTGATGGGATTGAACACCGATCAAGGGCACTGCAATTTTGTCGCGCTAACCGCTGCGCTACCGTGTCGCGTGTTCTCTTTGGTTCACGGCTGTTTTCACTTCCGATCGCTGTATCGCCATCTGATGTCAAAAGCTGCGGAAACAATATTGCACTGAGATAATGGCGACTGTGGTGACAGTTCCAGTGGATGCGGTGAGCTGTGTATCCCATGTTATTTCACAGTGGAGCCTTGCGTTATAATTGATCATGTGCCTTGGCGATGCGTCGCCACAGCTGAATATTATTCGTCTTCATCTGTGTGGAAAGCAGGCGAATTAATTGACAGTTTCATTGCACCCTTATTACCAATTTGTTTAATTCTGTTGTTCAATGCTGGAACAGTCAGACATAACAGCAAATAGAGTCCGCCGTGGAATCCGGAACAACCGTGAGAATCAGAAGGAACTAGGGGTGGAGAACCGAAGAAATTCAATGATATTTTAATTGGTATATAAGCCAATTTCATCTTCTTGCTTATGCCCTATGTCATACACTATTATTTGGCAATTGTTAAACTACTCTTACACAGGCAAGCATTTGAGCACCCGATATACATTGCTCAACAACTGGCGTTTATTTCGTAACTCCTCATTAACTGCACAACCGCGTGTATCTACGAACTATCACACAGGAAATTCGGGGAATAAATGAAAAGTGGAATTATATATCTCTTCTTTTTTAACTCAGCAGCATTGTGAATAACAATTCTGATTGCTACTTTGTTGAGTTTTGAAACAAATATTCGGAAGACTTCTTTGAGTTACATCTGATTCCTGAAAGCAGGTATCATCGGCATGAGTCGGACATTATCGGATCTCCATACTTGAACTGGAGAAGGTCTGGTAGACTGAAGTGCTTTCCGCGAGGAGATTCATTAACATGACTGAAGGTTAAGAACGCTAAAAAAAAATCTGGTCTTACCCGAAGAATCGCGCTGTTTTTGGAGTCCCTTTCACGTTGCACATATTTGGAGAGGAGGGGAAGGGGGTATCTACGTCATATAACACAGGTATGCTTATCTTTACCACACTAGGTGGATGACTAATATTTTGATGGAACAGTAATTTATGTCTTCTAGTTTTTTTAAGGATTATATGTTGTCAGAAACAGAACATCCGTCCGAGATGTTATTTTGAAGTGTCACCACGCGATCCCTCTGCACTCCCACTAATTAGTGTCAATTATGCAACGTTTTTGATCGGCCGTTCATTCAGTTCCCTCTTAAAATTCGGATCTGATAGGATTTAAATACTTACCATTGAAACTATCTGCGGATTCTCACCCGCTCTCTGGACAAAGCGATTTCTGTTGAATTTGCTGTTGCGTTAACCGATATCCTATTTCCTTTGTTTACTGAACAAGGAGACATTGATTCTCCGATCAGCTGGAACTATGAACTTGTTCTCATCGACAGAATGGTAAGCGTTGTGTTTCAAACGGGACAGGGTAACATGATGGAAGGTGTCAGTATTTTGTTTGTCTCAAGACTTGCAAAAATAACTGCTGCGTCTATTGTGCCGCAGCATCTGAAGGCAAATTTCCCACCTCTACACAACCATACACTGTCATCTGTTCAAGACTGTATCAAAGTACCATTCCGCCTTCTGTTATCAGCTCCGACCACAACTCCCTTCAATCTTCAGCCACCTTGAAATGTATCTCTGCAATATCCACAGTGGCTATTTTCTTTCACAGATACTTCTTTTAGAAATTGTGTTCTTTGTTAGACTCCGTGAAGTAATGGGGATCACAGGAAAATATATGACATCATGCGAGAAAAAATGTAATGAAGTTTGGGTTATTAAACGATCATGAGAAACGTTATTAGCAATAATTCCACATCTCTTATCATTTATGATCTTCTTAAAGGCTGAAGCAAGCAAGACATGTCGACAGATAGCCGCAACTACTGCCGATTCCCAGCAAACAGGGAAAATAATGGTGAGGTGATTTATAAAACCAGCGCAGTCTGTGTGGGAAGGTGACCCTGGTTAGGTCACTGCTGGCTTGGGAGCTCCAGGACTTTTAATGACAGGTGATATATTTCCAAATGTGGACGTGGTGTTACTCTGACAGTAAAGCTACCAGTGATCTCTTGGTATTTCTGCTCCGAAGAGATATAAATTGCGGATTGGGAAGGATCAGTCACTTGGTCATAGGCAGAGGGTATTACATTTATAGTGTCAATTTACCTCAGTGTTTCGGATACTAAAATAGCAGGATGCATCATCATGATGTCGGGCTTCTTAATACTTCGAAACCCAGTACAAGGTGAGCAGCGGCACCCACCGGATTTGACTCTTCCCACTCCGACCCCAGCTCACTACTGGTCTACACGTTGAGTCGATTGACGGGCGACACTGCATTTGAAAAACCCGAAAATTACGCTGGGAATCCGCCTCTCCCAAACCACGCCAGGACAATGGAGAAATAATGTAATTATCATTTAATTTCCAAGCCTGGCTATAATACGCTTAATTCAAATCTGAATATTATGTGCCTTATTTACTTTTATATTTGGAATTTTAAAATAATATTTCGATTCAAACTGATCTGTTTCAGTATTTTTGAATCCGATTGAATGTTAAATATCCAAAACATCTGAAAAATAGCATCTGCTTTGATAAAAGCCAAAGCGCTTACTTTAGCTGTGAGGTCTGCCAGTCGGTGTTTGGACGCTCTGTGTGGATATCCCAAAAGTACACCTCATGCAGTCCACCCCCCCCCCAGACTTCCACACCCGTTCTCCCGTGTTCGGAGTGCCAGTCTGATCCTTACCCCGTTTAGGAACATGCAGGTGGGATGGATCGTTTCCAACTGTGACAAAACACATTATCTTTAACCATGTAGATCACATATGATTGATGAGTTTGGTCATGTTTGGAAATAATTCTTAATATTTCCTACCTGCAGTTAGTGTAACGACGCTTGTGATTCTGCCCCGAGAAAGTGTGCTCTCCCTAGATGCATCACTAGTTACCTGGTGGCCACGGCGACAGCAGATCTGATCGTGGTTGTATTCCACAAAGTGGAAGAGATTAATAATATCTGTTTGTTTGCTCATTTTTTGCTCATATCTCCTTTATGCGCACTGGCAGTTGTCCTAGTAGTCGCAATAATGGACTGTTCCGTTTGGCTGACAGTTGTTTTGACTTCCAATCGGTATATCGCCATCTGTTGTCATATGTTTCGGCAACAATATTGCACCGAGAGAATGGTGACTGTATTGATAGTAACAGCGGGTGCTGTGAGCTGTGTGAGAGGCATTCCGCTTCACTTCACGGTGGAGCCTCACGATATAATTGATCATGTACCCTGGCAATGCGTCTGCACAGATGAATACTTTTCTTCACCGGTGTGGAAAGCCTCCGAGTTATTTGACAGTATTGAAACACCATTATTATCAACTTGTTTAATTCTGCTGTTTAATGCTTTAACAGTCAAAATATTATATCGACAAATAGATTCCGCTGAGGACTCCGAAACAGCAACGAGAAATGGAAGGATCCAGAGATGGAGAACCAGAGAAAGTCAATGATGTTGCTGTTTGCTCTTTCGGCCGGTTTCATGTTCCTGTGGATGTCCTATGTCATACACTCCATGAATTGGAAGTCTCTGAACTATACTTACACAGACAAATATTTGAACACCCCGATGTACATTGCTCAACAATTTGCCTTTCATGCTGTGACTCCTTAGTACCTGGAGAAAGACGTGTATCTGCGGACTGACGCTGAAGAAATTCAGGGAAGAACTGAAAAACGGAGTAAAATATCTCTTCTCAATTCTGCAGCATTGCAAATAACTCACAGCTCCGAATGTTTCTTGTTGAGTTTTGAAATGAATATTCGGAAGACTTTGTAGAGTGTACGGCTGATCGCCTCAAAGCCGGTGCCTGTCGAACCCAGCCAGAGATGATCCGATTTCTATGCCTTGACTCCAGATTGATGTGCATTTGACGAGTATACTCTAACATAACTGCAGTTCACGAAAGCTGACGATCACGCTGGTCGTACCCATCAATCATATTGTTTTGGAGTCTCCTTCAGGTTGCATATATTTGCAGGCGAGAGGCAGGCGGCATCTTCACCATGCAGTACAGCTATGCTTATCCTCACAACACCATGTGGATGACAAATGTTTGGAGGAAACAGTAAGTTATGTCATCCGACTTCATTTTTCTCTGAGGATTATATGATGGCAGTAACATAACATCCATCCCAAATATTATTTTCAAGGATGCCCATGAGATCCTTCTGAAGTCCTACTGATTCGTGAATGAATGACGCCAAGTTTTCGATCGGGCGTTTATTCAGATCCCTGCCATAATTTGGAACTCATTTGATGTAATTACCTGCCATTGAAACTAAGTTGCTATCACATTTATCCGATTTTCTATTTCCTTTGTTCTCCGAACAATTTGCCGTTGATTTTATGATCACGAGGACCATTACATTACATTTCTTTCACTAACAGAGGGGCAAGTGTTGTGTTTCAAACGGGACAGGGTAACCTGAAGGAAGATGTCAGTATTTTGTTGTTGCCAGTAAAATTAACTGTTGCGTGTGCTGTGCCGGAACATGGGAAAGAAAACAAATTATCTCCACAAAACCATATACTTGAAGCTGTTGCATCCGGTATCAGAGAACCATGACGCCTTCTGTTATCAGACCCGACCATAATTCGTTTCAAGTCTCACCCACCTTGAAAAGTTTCTCTGTAATATCCACTGCTGCTATTTTCTTTTAAAACTCTTCTATCAGAGATATTGCCACTTATTCAAGACTCCATGTAACATTGATGCCAGGATTACATGTAATGTGCTGTGCTGTATTGACCGATCATGAAGAAAAGACAACTTCCTTAACAATAATTCACACGTTCTTCTCATCATGATCCTTCAAAATGCTCACGTGAGCTGGGCATGTCAGTGGATACCAGTGGCTACAGCAGAACGTCATCAAATTGAAAAAATAATGACCAGATTTTTATTAAACCACCTCAGACTGTGTGGCGAAGGTGACCATTGTTTGGTCACTGCTGCTTTCGGATATACTGGATTTTGAATGAGAGGTGATACATTTCGAAATCAAACGGGGCGTGAATTTGGAAGGAAAACTGCGCCTGGTCCAATGGATTTCTGCTTTGAAGTCATTTGTATCCGTGGTTTGGAAGTATCTGTGAAATGGCTGCGGGTAGACTGGATTATATTTATGGTCACAATTTACTTCAATGTTTTGGATACTAAAAAGGCAGGATGCATCATCTTGTCGTTGGGGTTCTTAAGGCTTCCACACCGCTTCAAGCTTTACTATTCAAGACAACAAAATTCAAGCAGTAATCTCCTGACCTTTTCTTCTTCTTGTCGTAACCAAATAAAGGTATTAGGTATACTCCATCTTAATTATTTAACTCGGACCCATTGCTTGTTTAGTGCCATACCCAATAGTCCACCGCCAACTGGTCTACAATATTAAGTCTTACGGACTCGGTGAATGCCCTTTTAAGATAGAGCATAGTGGTCTGTGTGTGAGTGTGAGTGTGAGTGTGTGTGTGTGTGTGTGTGTGTGTGTGTGTGTGTGTGTGTGTGTGTGTGTGTGGCGTGCTTACGTCAACAGAAGATAAAGGACGTAATGACGTTGTTGAAAAAGGCTGTAGAAATCAGTCAGAGAAGAGAGAGAGAAAAGGGAGAAGGCACCAGTCTGCTAGTTTCTCTATATATGGATGAGAAACAATAAATGAGCCTGTTACTACAATTCACGTATGGAAATTGGGAGTAATCAGGTGGAGTTCACTTTGTTGCTGACCTGTAGAGGGAAACAGGTATTTGTGTGGACGACCACGATTCGGATGCTTTTCGGGGTGAGGAAGTCACTACCGAGTAAACACTGAGGTGTCGTTTGGGTTCCATCGTGTAACATGTGGATTTCGTAATTACTGTCTCTATGTTCTCGACCTCTACGTCTTATCTTCAGACAACGGTGGTTGTTGAAGAAGCCTTTGCTCATGTTTCACCTTACGGCTTGCTGAACTGAACTTTAAGAACCATTACTTGACTTGGAGTTTGGGACTTTGCCACACACACACACGAAGAGTTTAGTTTTGGGGTTAATGTTCAAGGTTTAACATCTTTACTTCTAACACTCTAACATTTTTACTTTTATTTTTCTTATTATCATAAGTAGTTATTAATAAAGTAGTTTTTTAACACTGAATCATGACTCAGTGTATTTCTTTTGCTGCTAGTTCGTAACATAAGGCACAAGGGATTGGTGGCGTTTGGCGAACGGGATCGAAAGTTGGCTTGGGGATAGGAGGCAGAGGGCAGTAGCAGATGGATCTTTCGTGTCTGTAAGACTGTACCAGGTGGGGCGCCACAGGGGTCGATGCTGGGAACTTTGCTGTTTGTGACATACAAACAAGTGACTTGAATAAGAATGTTGGTGATCTGACTGGTAAGTTTGCAGACGACACGAAAATTTGTGCAGTCGCAGATAGCGAAGACGTTTCTATGAGGATGCAGAGGGACAAAAATCAGCTGGAATGTTGGGCGGAACGACGACATATGAAAATTACTCCAAACAAGTATCAGGTAACGTACTTTGAGAAGTCAAATTCTTGCAAGACAAATTGAATAATTGAGGAGTGATAACATTGAGAGAGGCATTGGGATGCGCCCTGAAAGTTTTGACAAAGGTGGATAGAATAGCTAGGCCTCCTTGTCCCCATCGGCGGAGGCATTGAGTATAAGAGTTGCACCAGATCTATTTATCGCAGGTCCCGAATACGTGTACCGAACAGACTGCTACCGAGGCTGGATCTGCAGTCTCCGGGCGACCGCGGACTTTCTAATGCAGTACCCGAACATCCATCGGCGGAAGCACCTACCCCTTGACCCGTTCCTCCTGCTGACGTAACAATGGAACCCACCACGTGGGTACCCGACGGGATCGAAGCCCCGACCTTCCGGAGCACACAACGTCGAGGACTGGACGCCCCAACGTATAGACGACTACGACTCCCGGGGCCGACCAGAGGCAGCCACTCATTCAGGAAACTTGGAAGAAGCGCCGCTCTACAGTTGAGGCTGAAACAGCACTCTTTCCATTCCATACCCTTAGCATACTCCTGGTAAAGTTTCAAACGATTCAAAGTAGTGTGGATGAACATAAAGCTAGACTACCTTATCAAAGGGAATTGAAGGACTGCTGTGAGCTCTGTCTCACAGAGACATGGTTCACATCTGCTTCACTTGTATGTGCTATGCAACCTGAGGGCTTCTCAATTCACCGGACAGGCCGTACCGCACCCTCGGACAAAGTAAGAAGCGGCGGTGTTTTCTTCCTAATCACCTCCTCGTGATGTTCGGAGGTGACTGTCCTGGTAAGTTCCTGCTCAGCAGACCTGCAATAACTGACGGTCAAATACCGTCGATACTACCTGAAGCGGAAATTCACGTCAGTCCTCCTATCAGTTGTCTGCACCCACCCCAGGCAGATGTGAAGCTTGCACTCAATGGCCTTGAATACGTGTACTACGAATCTTTGTGCATCATAGCCATGGAATTCAACCTGGCCAACTTCAAGTGTTTAGGACCGAAATGCTAGCAGAACGTGTCCTATCCCAGCAGGGACCCAAATTTATTCAGCTACTGCTGCACAAAAAAGACAATTATTGCTGCATTCCCCGCCCACATTTTGGAAAGGCCATGTTTCTTCCCCCTGCTTACAAGCAAACAGAATCCGAAGGATCCGGTACAGAAATTCGTACTATGTGATCTGAAGACATCAATGAGCTCCTCCGTGACTGCTTGAGTCGGTGAACGGGTCCTGTCAGAAACCAGCAACAAAAGAAAAACACTGAGCATGAATCAGTGTTAAAAGCTATTTTATTAATTACTACTTATGATAATACGGAAAATATGAGTTAAAATGTTAGTATGTTAGAATTCAAAAATGTTAAACCTCGAACGTTAACCCCAAAACTAAACTCGTCGTGTGTGTGTGGGTGGCAAAGTCCAAAACTCCCAGTTCCGGAATGGTTCTTAAAGTTCAGTTCCGCAAGCCATAAGGTGAAACATGAGCAAGGGCTTCTGCAACAACCACCATTGTCAGAAGATAAGACGTTGATGTAGAGAACATAGGGAGAGTAAATACGAAATCCAAATATTCCACGATGGAAACAAACGACACTTCAGTGTTTACTCGGTAGTGACTTCCTCACCCAGAAAAGCATCCGAATCGTGGTCGTCCACACACAAATACCTGTTTCCTTCTACAGGTCAGCAACAAAGTGAACTCCACCGGATTACTTCCAACTTCCATACATGGATTTCAGTGGCAAACACAGTTATTGTTTCTCATCCATCGATAGAGAAAACTGGTAGGCTGGTGTCTCTCTCCCTTCTCTCTCTCTCTCTCTCATTCTTCTTCTTCTTCAACAACGTCATTAAGTCCGTTATCTTCTATTGACGTAAGCACGCCCCACACACACATACACACACACTCTCTATCTTAAAGGGACTTTCACTAAGTCCGTAACACTTTCTATTCAACGACTCTTTCGACAACATGAATGAGCATGCAACCACCATCACAGGCTTCACCAGCAAGTGTTGAGAGGACTATTTTCCAATGAAATCCATCCGACTGTAACCCAACCGCAAACATGGATGAACCGAGAAGTCCATGTGTCGTCCCGAAATCAATTTCCCTATCCGTCCGCTGTAAATAACACAGTGCCACGAGGTCGATTCGAACAAATACCTTTATTAGCAGTGCACCGCCAGGAGAATTCTCTTCATCACTCACTAAGAATCGCTTCCCGAGTTCTCTCAGTACAAAGGCGTAGACAGAGATTTATACAGGTATTGTCACACACACTTTAATGAGTCAGGTGCCGGAGTTCTTGGTTGGGCAGGAAACGGAAAAAGGGCTACTGCAGATAGACAAAGAGAAGCCTCTCCCCACAGGTTCAGCTATTCATTTTGCAATCGGGTGAGACAAAGGCAGGTATCACTTTCATTGTTTGAGACAGCCTTCCCATTTCCCGTTAAGATTGACCATCATCTCCATAGTCAAGCATAATGGGAATCCAATGAAGATCCAGACACAGCAATTACCACACAGCACCCTGCCCAGGTAATCAGTGGTGTGGCTGTTCTGGCCTGAAGGACACTTTTTAAATCAGTATTTCGAGCAGCCATAATTCTCATCCGTCTTAAGATATCAATACAGTTATAGTTTATTAATCCTACACCTCCTCATTCCCCCCTTTTTATCATTTCATGATAAACTAGAGCGGCGCTGAGAACGGGGCCTAGAGCTTATTAATAACGACCTTGCAACAAGTATTTAGACAGGCCAGCACCACACAGCATAATATTATAATCACGATTAGTCCCACAGCTCCTTGCAGCAGGTATCATGCCCACGATTCTCCTAGCAGCCACCCCAACCAACTTGTGTCTCCTGTAAATCCCTGTCTAAAGCTATTTACTTGTGTCTGAATGTCCTTAATGGCAGGAGAGATGTTGTAGGACTCGTCTCTCACGTTCGTGATGCATTTGTCCCCAACTATAGCACATACTCCTCCTTGCTGAGCCAACTGGTAGTCCAAAGCATACCGAGTCTGCTGGAAATAAAGTCGCAGCTCTGCCAGTTCCCGGTTCACTGCCTTCAGGCCCTCCATAGTACTGTTTCCCAGTGCAGCCAGTCCACAAATAAGGTAGTACCGCGTTTTTCCGGCTATAGTTCCTGCAGAACCCCCAGAGAGAGTACTCAGGAATCCATAGCCTAACCATGCTAAGGGAGATCCCAATGACATAGGATCTTTCCAATCCTCACAGAACTCCTCACTAACTGACCGCACCACAAGTCTTCGTCGGACATGAGCCTTCTGGGGGCAGGGGACCGTGACCGGCCCCATCGTTCCTATTGCAAACCAGGCTGGCAGAGTGGGGGTGGCTGTGGTGTAAGTGCCATTAATGAGGATCACATACCCTTCCTTAGCCCGGTAGCAGGTTACATTACCCGATTGCCGTGGACTGGGCATTTTAGAATACCAAGAGATCGCAGCAACATTTCTCCCATGCTCCCCCAGCTAATTCTCCCTGGTTAGCCATTCTAAAGAGACATTTGACACTCATGTGGGTCCCGTTCCCTTCTCCACAAACCCATCGCTCTCCTGCAAGTAACGTAGCACACCTGGTGGCAGCGCACTCACAGCTAAACTATCCCCCTTTAAACCCGTAATTCCTCTCTGTGCAGGTAGTGGCGGCAAATGCTATCGTATGCTGTACAATTGGTAGCCCACAACCCCACCCTATGCCGGTGAAACAGTGGGAGAAGGACTGGTGGTGGGCTGTACTACTTGGTCCTGTTACTGTTCCTTGCAAGCATTGACCCGGCAGCACCCTTTTGTAAGTTCCCATCTGTCCAACACACTTTGTTTTTGAAAATTCATGCTTTAAGACGGCCCTGGGGCTCCAGTTTGGTGTGGCTATAAAAAGGCCTTCCACTGACTCTGCAAAGGGGTAACAAACGGTGCGATTCCCATGTAGCTGCATACGTATTTTGTAAAACAAATTGTCCTCTAACGCCCACACAAGAGTACTGGTAATAGTGAGGAGTCCGAATTTAAAAGGTATTAGCTTTCCTCTGGTGGCCATCGTTTGCAGTCGCTCAGATGAATCCAACGTTCCTGGCCTTTTTCATTCACAGCTGATGGTGTTTGGAGTAGTATCTGGAAGGGGCCTTTCCACCGAGGTCCCAGTTTAGGGCGCTCCAAATCCCGTATCAGTACTGAGTCTCCGATTTCCAGGTCAGGCAATTCCGTGTTCTGCCCTTCAGGTGGTTTTAAAGGCGCTCTCCACCTGCGAATGAAGAAACTTTAAAGAGGATGTATGTTGTCTGAAATACATTTGTAATTCATCCCCCATGATATTAAGGTCAAGCTGTGTGGGGGTTTGGGTGGAAGCGTCCCATGGGGTTCTTCCCGGACGCCCATAGACAATTTCAGCAGCCGATAACCCGATGTCTGAGTGGGGGGTGATTCTCATATGGTATCATGATAACGGGAGAACCTTCAACCAGTTTAGACCTGTCTCTGACACTAATTTGGTTAGTTTATTCTCAAGGGTGCTGTTAGCTCCCTCTACTACACCTGCTGACTGAGGGTGGTAGGTGCAGTGGAACTGCTGTTCGATATGCAATGCCTCGCACAATTCAATATTTATTTGCCCTCTGAAGTGGGGGCCATTGTCACAACTTATCCGTCGGGGTACCCCAAACCATGTATAACCTCCGTGAACAATAACTTTACCACTGTTGAGGCCTTATTCTTGGTGGTTGGAAAACCTTCAATCCATCTACTAAATACATCAACAATAATAAGACAGTACTTGTAACAATGTACACGCGGTAATTCAATAAAGTCGAGTTGTATGCATTCAAAATGACCACCTGGCAAGGGGGTTTTGCCTGGGGCGCACTTCACCCCATTCCCAGCATTGGTTCGTTGGCATATCAACCACGACCGTATTTTGCCTTGTGCTGCTTCCTCCAATCTGGGGTGCCACCAGGTACGTAGTAAAATGTTACTCATTCCCTCCTTGCCAAGGTGGCTGTCAGAATGTAGGCAGTCAATAAGCATTGGTAACAAAGAATCAGGTATACATACTTGACCGACTGGAGTAACCCAGAGGCCATGTAGCGCAGAGTGCTTACACCCGTGCGCCTTCCACATTTGTTTTTCTGAGTCAGGGGCGTCCCCCTGTAAGTGCTGCACAGTGGCCATGTGTGGGGTGCCCGGCGTTGCTATCTTCGGCTTGCAAACAACTGCTTGTTTTTCCATAGTGGAAACGGTTTTATACCCCTGGCGTGCTGCCAATTTCGCTTCTATATCTGCCCTGTTATTGCCCTGGGTTATTGGGGAGGCATCTGAAAGGTGAGCGGAGCATTTCAAGATGGCCAATTTGTTTGGAAGGAGGATGGCTTGGAGGAGGTTCTTTAAATAAACCGCATTCTGTATGGGGATACCTGTAGAGGTGAGAAATCCCCTATGTGCCCAGAGTAGGCCAAAATCATGGGCAACTCCAAAAGCATAGCGGGAGTCAGTGAATACATTAGCGACTTTGTCCTTGGCTAAAATACAAGCTCGGGTCAGGGCAAAGAGTTCTGCTTTTTGGGCAGAGACTGGGGCTGCAGAGATGCAGATTCCACACTCTGGGAGTCGTTAACCACAGCATAGCCGCTAAGGCGGATTCCCTGTACAGAAATGTAGGAACTACCGTCGACGTACAGGTTTTTTCGGCTGACTGGATGGCCTTATATCTGAAAGGTCCGGGCGGGGTGCAGTTAAAAAGTGGTTACGCATTAGACAGTCATGAGGTGGGTCCGCAAGATCCTCAGGTGGGGCCTCTAGGAAGGTGGCAGGATTAATGGTCGTACAGTAAGCAAAAGTGAGGAGTGGGTTATTCAGGAGTGCTACTTCGTATCTGTTTAAGCGGGCCTGTGTAAGGTGTTGCGTCTGGTGAGAAGTTAAGAGTGCCATTACGGTATGGGAGGAATAAGCCATCACTGCCTGTTGCAAGGTTTAATTGGAGGCTGCTGTTACAAGGGAATAAATGGCTGGAAGCATTTGTGAGCATGGTGGAAGTCCCCTTGCAACTGGGTCCAGCCGAGTTTAGTAGTATGCCACCGGTCTTTTCCTATCCCCATGGGTTTGAGTAAGGATGGCTGTAGCTCAGTCCTCTCGGACATTCACGAAGAGCTGAAATGGGCGGTCATACAAAGGGCATCCCAGGGCCGGGGCGCTGGCAAGGGCCTGTTTTAGGCTATCCAAGGCCTCCCTTTGTTCCTTGGTAATTTCAAAGGGTCCCACGGACTGGTTTGAGGCCAAGGGTGTGAGGTGCTTAGTAAGGAGAGCCACGTTCGATAGCCACTATCTGCAGAAATTTACTAACCCTAAGAAGGCGCGCATACCCTTTGGGGTAGTGGGCGGTGGGGTGGCAACGATGGGCATAATACGTTCGGGAGTGAGCCGCCGCTCAGTAGCACTTAAGAGGGTGCCCAGAAATTTTACCTGGTGCTGGGTTCGTTTTACTTTCTGTGTAGGTATTACGTATCCCCACGAGTGGAGCGCGTTAAGTAGTCTATTCGTGTCCAGATGTTGGCGGGCTCCGAGGGGCTTGCTAGTTAAAAGTCATCTACATACTGGACAACGGTGGATTTATCAGAAAGGTGCAACCCTTGGAGTTGATTATGTAAAACTTGGGAAACAATAGTCGGGAAGTGTATAAAACCTTGCGGGAGGCGCGTCCAAGTGTATTGCTGACCTTGGAAGGTGAACGCAAACAGGTACTGCGAGTCGGGAGAGAGGGGAATTGCGAAAAATGCATGCTGCACGTCCACAATGGTAAAAACGCAAGAGTCGGCGGGGATACTGCTGAGAATAGTAGCTGGATTCGGGACCACGGGATGTAGTGGCTCCACTATCTCGTTGACCTTACGTAGGTCTTGTACAAGGCTCCTCTCTGTTCGTCCGGGTTTGGGGACGGGTAAAATGGGGGTGTTACAAGGTGATTGGCAAGGAACCAGGATGCCCTGTTTGCAGAATGAATCTATTAACTGAGTTATTCCGTCGACTGCCTCTCTCCGAAGGGGATACTGTGGGACGGAAGGCTGTTTTTCTCCCGGTCTTACAAGGGTCTGGACTGGGGTCACTGGGGTGTATCCCACCTCGGACTTCCATGCGGCACATAAATCGGGGGTGGGTTCATCCGAAAGGAGTCGATGGGGCCGGCGATGGTGTAAACAGACCGTCACCGAGAAAGGGACGAGGTAGTAAGTCAGGGTCCCCCCTGGCAGAGCCTGAGGACACCCGAAAAAGTCTTTGTCTGTCAGTACCTCAAGCCGGTGGGCTCGGAATCCCAGTTACTTTCGTCTATGTCCCTCGTTAACTGACAGGGTAATGTGAAGGGACATCAAGCCTGACTGATTCCAGAATTCATCAGTCACTTTGACAAGAAGGGCAGCCCCTCCTTCCCCACTACTTCCCTAAAATAGTGACGGTCACCATTGCTACCCAGGAGAGGAGCATACAACCCTTCCAGTTCCTTTGAGGCCCCACTGGGGTCGTAAGCTAGCGTCACATGCGGGTCAGAGGTTTCCAATGGTGGGTAAAAATCGCTGCTCGTGAGGTTCACCGTCCACTACTGAGGTGGCTGTTGAATCCAGAGCATCATATGGTTTTTAGTACCAGTATTGGTAATACCGTCATCCAGGCATTGTATTTTGAGTTGGAAGGAGCAGAGCAGGTCCCTTCCGGCTTGATTAACCCCCAAGCATGTGGTTACTGCAAACTGGATCAGGAATTCCTGATCTTCAAATTTAACTTGTAAGGGTTCAGTTAAGGGGTAAGATCTTTCCTGTCCCTCCAGTCCTCTCAATGGAACTGAGGCAGTGGACAGTTTAAAATCATGCTGGGTAATACAAGGGGCTTCAAGGGTCGAAGTATTTGACCCGTGTCTATCATAAAGGGAATCGGCTTTCCTTCAACTAAGAAATTGACGATGGGTTCATCGTCCGGGTTATCGGTGAGGGCAGGGTACATGGAAAGGCTATTCTCCACGTCTAGTCAGGCATAAAACGGGTTGTTGGTTGAAAAAGGGTGTCGTCTACCAGGGGTTCTGGTCTGCCGATGACGGTAGTGGGGGCAGTCCCTCGGCCAATGGTCAGGTGCCCCACAAAGGTAGCATACCGTCGGCCTGGCGTTCGCCGGTGTGGGTGGTTGGGGTCCCCTGGGCCCTAGGTAATTACTAGAGTGTGTTGGTGGTGGCCGACAAGGGGGCCCGTACACTGGGGCTCTTAATTCATTGGGGTATAGTGGGTATCCTTTACCGGACCAGTCAACCCCTTCTGGAACGCAAAATTGCCGCTCCATTTGATAGCCTGTATTGTCGGAGTCGGAAGGTTGGGGCCGAGGGGGTCTCTGCACCATTTCCTGTTTTATCTTTGTGGCTTTCGACTCGCGCCCGTTACTCCAGAAATGGACTAGCGCCCTGATCATGGCTTGTCGTGTGTGGTCAGGCCAGTTCATGTCATTAGTGCGGATAGATGATGCCACTCCCGCAGGGCTGCATTGTAATAAGAAGGCGTTAAACTGGGGGGGAGGCATTGCCTCTGTTGTAGGCATCGTCCCCCCATAGGTACAGTAAAGTGAACAGAAACGGTCCCAAAAGTCTGGGCCGTCCTCACCTTGTTTCGAACGGCATTCAAAAACTTTATTTGTGTCAATAGGCTGTTGGAGGGTTTTACGAAGGGCAGTTCTAATAGTAGCCACCTGGTCCTGAGGCCGGACGGCCGCCTGAAAGGCAGTCCAGTCAGCATAGTTCCCCAGGTGTTCTTTCCACTGGGCCACTTCATTAGTCTTAAGGGTCATGCAACAAAGGCTGAAAAGGTCTTGTGGGGCGGCCTGATACATCTGAATTGTCCCAATCACATAATATATGAAATCCTCTGGGTTGGTTTTACGGTTGGGCGCCCAACTCAAGATTAAGCACATCTCCTGAGGCTTCCAAGGGGTGTCAATTTGTATTATAGGATTAGCGCTGGCTTGGGCTGGATCAGGATTGGGAACACTCTTGTTGGGGAATTGTTTCTTAACCTTGGCTCCCTTAACCCCGTTCAACATGGTCGGTAGGCTGGGATCTGTAGGGTCGCCATAATCAGTGGTAGAATCAGAGACGGTGTCCGTCTGAGAATCTATTGAAGGACCGTCCCTTGCCAGAAAGCTCCGTAGTTTGTCTGTGGCCCTAGAGCCAGCTGTGTGTGGGCTTTCCCTTCGACTAAGCCGCTCCTGGTTCGGGACGCAATAGGTTCATGGACTTGTCCTGTGGGCGGGACTTGGCTAGCAGTCGAAGGTGGTAGGGGCGGGACGGCTGCAGAGCTAGCCGCATTATATGAGGGCGGCAATGAAATCGGGGGGTAGGTAGGGGCTGTGGGTCGGACCATCCAATCCTCCTCCTCTTCATCCGTATCATTACTTTGGAACAACAGGGGCACGCCAGACATGTCGGGAGGTACCTCCACTTTATCCTTACTACTTTTATCTTTTATTTCTGCTCTTCTCCTTATACACCTCATTTACCTCTCCTCTCTCCCTTCTGCTCCTTTCAACATCGTGGTCTCCGCACTGACACTTCAGGACTCCCCAACTCTTAGGATTGCCCTTTTCATCACACACACTAATTCCCCTTCTGCGCGCATTATGTTCCCAGCTAGCCTGATTAGATTTATTTGTTAGGTCTTCGGCCGTTTTTCTCCAAGTAGAATTTCCATTTTTCCCCTGTATTCCGCTCCCAAATTGCCTTTTCTGCCTTTAGGAATTTATCTACGTCCCAAGTTCCCCCCAATGACGATATTTCGTTTCCCAATTTCTTATTGAGGCATGCTGATAATTCACGGAAGTTACTCTCGTTCTTCGGATCGTCTTTACATAACTTAGATAGTGGGATATTGGACCCAGACTTATCGAGAGTTTGTCCCATATTTGTGTTCTACCCGATCGGACGGTACGAATCGCTGCGATTACCTATAAGATCGGTTTCTTTCCTTCACCCACTTCAGGTTCCTGACCTTCCCGTGGAGGATTTCCCCTCTTAAGAACCGGTCTCAGGCAGGATGGTAGTATTGGAGAACAGATCTCAGAACTTGGAGCTCAAAACTTTGAAATTCACAACTTAAAATCCCAAATCCAAAACTGGGGACTCGAACCCCGAACAGAACTTAACTTAACTGGGGACTCGAACCCCGAACAGAACTTAACTTAACTGGGAACTCGAACCCCGAACAGAACTTAACTTAACTGGGAACTCGAACCCCGAACATAACTTAACTAACTGGGGACTCCAACCCCGAACAGAACTTAACTAACTGGGGACTCCAACCCCGAACAGAACTTAACTTAACTGGGGACTCGAACCCCGAACAGAACTTAACTTAACTGGGAACTCGAACCCCGAACAGAACTTAACTTAACTGGGGACTCGAACCCCGAACAGAACTTAACTTAACTGGGGACTTGAACCCCGAACAGAACTTAACTTAACTGGGGACTCTAACCCCAAACAGAACTTAACTTAACTGGGGACTGGAACCACGAACAGAACTTAACTTAACTGGGGACTCGAACCCCGAACAGAACTTAACTTAACTGGGGACTCGAACCCCTTCTTACCTGTGGAACTAGGACAGGTTCGCGAGTAGTCCGTCAGAGGATTGTCGGTAAGCGAAGGGATCGATCAGGTGTCCGACTGCCTGAGAGGGATCAAGGTGAATCGTACCTTGTGGGCCCGTCCGTCTCAGGTGACCGTTATCCCTGTCGGTCGCTCACGCCGCTTCCGAAACCTCGTCTTGGACTCCTGGCTGGCTTGCCAAATTGTCGTCCCGAAATCAATTTCCCTATCCGTCCGCTGTAAATAACACTGTGCCACGAGGTCGATTCGAACAAATACCTTAATTAGCAGTGCACCGCCAGGAGAATTCTCTTCAGCACTCACTAAGAGTCGCTTCCCGAGTTCTCTCAGTACAAAGGGGTAGACAGAGATTTATACAGGTATTGTTACACACACTTTAATGACTCAGGTGCCGGAGTTCTTGGTTGAGCAGGAAACGGAAAAAGGGCTACTGCAGATGGACAAAGAGCAGCCTCTCCCCACAGGTTCAGCTAATCATTTTACAATCGGGTGAGACAAAGGCAGGTATCACTTTCATTGTTTGAGACAGCCTTCCCATTTCCCGTTAAGATTGACCATCATCTCCATAGTCAAGCATAATGGGAATCCAATGAAGTTCCAGACACAGCAATTACCACACAGCACCCAGCCCAGGTAAGCAGTGGTGTGGCTGTTCTGGCCTGAAGGACACTTTTTAAATCAGTATTTCGAGCAGCCATAATTCTCATCCGTCTTAAGATATCAATACAGTTATAGTTTATTAATCCTACGCCTCCTCACAGGAACGAGACATTCAGATCTGGTGATCCTGACCGATACAGAAAATCTAGGTAGGACTTCGTAAAGCTCTCAGGTATGTCAATGAACACTACCAGATCAAAATAGAGTCACAGCCAAGCCGTCAGTTGTGGCAAGGTTTGCGTGCTATAACGGGCTACGAAAGGAATTCGGACAGCATCCCTCCCTGTTGAGCTCAATGTATTCCGTGCATGTTTGGAACAATATGGCTATGAAATGACACCACCCGCCCGACAGCCTCCGATGGACCTGTACCTTCACTGCTACTGTTACACACGTCAGTTCAGTATTTCTGAGAGTGAACCTGCGGAAAGCATCTGGAACGGGTGGAGTCCCCGGATGTGTCCAGAGATACTTCGTCTATCACTTGGCTTTTACACCAACTTCTCCCGATTCCAATCTGAGTTTCCTACCTGTTTTAGGAAGATCACGATTATCCTGGTGCCAAAGTAAAATAAGGTAACTTCCCTGAATGATTATCCCCCCCCCCCGGAGGATATGATAACCATCTTAATGAAGTGATTTGGAAGTCTAGTCATGGCACATATCAACACTAGCCTCACAATCAACCTTGAACCACTGCAGTTTCCTTAGCACCAAAACAGATCTACGGCACACTCAATCTCGCTCGCCCTACATTCACCTCTGGAGCATCTGGATAACAAACTCCAACTTATTGACTTCAGCTCCATTTTCAGTCCGTTAATTTCCATCAAACTCATCTCCAAACTTCAGCAGCTCATTTTAAAGCTGAATCTTTGACTTCCTGACCAACAGACCATAATCAGTGAGGACAGGCAGTAACACCTCCTCCACGATTATCCTCAACAGTGATGTCCCGCAAGGCTGCATCTGCAGCCCCTACTTTACTCCCATTCTACTCATGACTGCGTGGCCAGAATATGTTCTAATTTCACCCACAAGTTCGAAAATGAAATCATAGTAGTGGCTCAGACCTCAAATAACGGCGAGATAGTGTACGAACAGGTGATGGAGAGCATAGAGGAATTGTGTCAAGACAACAACGTTTCCTAAATGTCATTAAAACAAAAGTGCTGGTCATTCACTTCAGGAAGCAGGGAGGCGCACAGTATGTATACACAGTATGTATTCAGGGAGGCCCTGTATGTATCAACGGTGCTGCGGTGGAGATGGTTGAGACCTTCAAATTCCTGGATGTATACCTTTTGCAGTAGCTTTTCATGGTTCAACCACGTAGACGTTGTGGCCGAGAAAACAAACAAGCACTTCTACTTCCTCAGGAGGCCAAAGAAATTCGGCATGTCTCCGTTTATCCTAACTAATTTTTATAGATGCACCCAAAGAAAGCATCCTATCCAGATGTACAGCAGCTATGGCGACTGCTCTGCCAAAGAGAACAAGACATTGCAGAGAGTTGTCAACAGAGATCAGTCTATCAGGGAAAGAAGCCTCCCGTCCATGGACTCGGTCTACAGTTGTCCTTGCCTCTGGAAAGCAGCCAACATAATATATCACCCCTCCCACACTGAACACTCTCTCTCTTCTCCCCTCTTTCATCGAGCAGAAGATACAAAATTATGCAAGTAGGCACGACCAGGCTCAAAGACAGCTTCCATACCGCTGTGATAAGATTCTTGAACAGACCTCTTGGACGGTAGATTTGAACTCTTGTCTTCTCAATCACCTTCGCCATGGCCCTTGCACCTTATTATCTACCTGCACTGCACTTTATCTGCAATTGTAACCGAAAGAGTATATTTGTCGTTCTGTTCTTGCTTTTTCCTTTCACAACTTCAAAGTAGTTATGCTTTGAAGTAATCTGTATTAATGGCACGAAAAACTAATGTTACGGACTCAGTGAAAGTCCCTTTAAGAAACGAGAGTGTGTGTGTATGTGTGTGGGGGGCGTGCTTACGTCAATAGAAGATAAAGGACGTAATGACGTTGTTGAAGAAGTTAGAAGAAGAAGGAGAGAGAGAGAGAAGGGAGAGAGACACCAGCCTGCTTGTTTTCTCTATCGATGGATGAGAAACAATAACTGTGTTTGCCACTGAAATCCATGTATGGAAGTTGGAAGTAATCCGGTGGAGTTCACTTTGTTGCTGACCTGTAGAAGGAAACAGGTATTTGTGTGTGGACGACCACGGTTCGGATGCTTTTCGGGGTGAGGAAGTCACTACCGAGTAAACACTGAAGTGTCGTTTGGGTTCCATCGTGGAACATTTGGATTTCGTATTTACTCTCCCTATGTTTCTCTACGTCTACGTCTTATCTTCAGACAACGGTGGTTGTTGAAGAAGCCCTTGCTCATGTTTCACCTTATGGCTTGCGGAACTGAACTTTAAGAACCATTCCGGAACTGGGAGTTTTGGACTTTGTCACACACACACACACGAAGAGTTTAGTTTTGGGGTTAACGTTCGAGGTTTAACATTTTTGAATTCTAACATACTAACATTTTTACTTTTATTTTACGTATTATCATAAGTAGTGATTAATAAAATAGTTTTTAACACTAAATCATGCTCAGTGTATTTCTTTTGTTGCTGGTTCGTGACACTAAGTTTTGGACTCTATCTTGGTGTTTGTGACGATAGAAAACCAATACCAATCGGCCATGTGCTTGCAAGTGAGAAATGAAGCTGCAGACTGCAGGAAGATATCAGTGAACGGAGCAGGCGGGAAGACAGCTGGTAAATGTCATTTAATCGGCACAAGAGAGCCGATGCACTAAAGCTACTAAACGGCAGGAATTTTCTTTTTCCGTTCTGACGATCTGTAAAGAGGTTTCGTGGCTGGGATATGTGTGATCAATTTTGTGTGTTAAACACCTGATTTTTCATTGTGACTGTGACGTTGTTTTCCATATGACCACTAGTCATATGTGTTGTATCTAAAATCGGAGGATCTTCTAATAATATTAAATGACGAAACCGAGGACGAGGGAACACGTGATGAAGTGATGTCTGTTTTTTTTTGTCGGGAAGAGTATAAACATGCGCGCAGAGCCATCCACAATGGATTTCCGGGACATCACCTTCATTACTCGGTCATGACTATCGTTCGTGTTTACCAACTTCTATTGAATAATATTGTTCAAACTTCGGTAGCTGGAGTGTTAACGTTTGGGCTGCACCAACCATTGATACAATTTCAATGGAAGCCTTACAGCGCCAAATCATGTGATTAGTGAGTTAGCGTCACGTAAATATCAGAGTAATGGGCGAATAAGCCGACATATTCTCGCAATTCGTATCGTGATACCGAGTTCAAATCTAACGCACGGATGAGTGAAAGCACGTTAAATGGAGGTGAGAAGTATACCTGGCGAGACGCGTTATCCCTGGCCAGCCGGAACGTTAGACGTGAGGAAATATGAAAGGGAATTGGAGAAGCCTGCTTGCTGACTGAAGGATCAAACGGAGTGGAGTGCGTCCAGTAGGTCACGCACCGGTTTCAATGTGAGCACGGCAGCCAGTGGCAAGTGCTTTTATCCCTGGCTTCATGCTAATAAGGCATGAAGCCAGGGAATCACTTGGAGTGCATTTGACAATACTGGGAACCTCAACATTCTACCCTAATAATGAGGGTTAACACCAGGTTTGAGCAGACTTAGAAAATAAAAGGTAATGTTTAGATCACGGTCTAATAATGATTACACTCTGTATTAATCATTATGACGAACAGCAAGAACAGACTTAACGAAAGTTACTGTTGCGGCAGGCTTTCCCTTCTGTGTGAGGAGGAAAAGCAGAAGTTCCAACACTTGTACATACATCTGCAGATATTAAAAACGGAAAAAGCGTAGAATTGTTGGAAAGACTCAGCAAATCAGGCAGCAACTGCGGAAAGAATTAGAGAGTTGCTGTTTCAGGACTTTGGCACTTTGTCAGACCTTTTCCCAGTTATCTTCCGTGAGATGAAATGTGGCCTGCTGGGTATATCTAGTTTTCTGTTTTCATCTGAACTTTTCGAATTATGTAGACGGCCAACATACAAAGCATCTGCTTTTCTGCGAGCTCTAACACTCGGGGAAAAACCTTCAAAACTGAGGCGATAAAAACAACTCAAATTGAAAGTTTGGGTTATCGATGTGAGGGAGCATTGCGGGGACCCGCAGCAACTGGAACTGAGGATCAAGGGATTTGAGCTCACGCAGACCGAGGAATGGAGCTCGGCCTTGCAAAACGAGCTTAAACAAACACTCCGGAATGGTAATCAGGATATTCCCTGGTATTGCAAGATAGATGTCACCGTCTAAATATGACGTCAATTCACGTAGATAGCCACAATAAATTGAGGCCAAGAGAGTTGGAACATCGTAATGCAGCAAAAACAAAAATAAATAAAATATGTTGGAATTGAAAGGTACGTTCATACGATGTTGTAACGAATATCGCCAGAAAGCACTGACGAGGTATTGATGAAAACCGTCTACTTTGTTACGGACTCATTGAAAGTCCCTATTAGATAGAGAGTGTGTGTTATTGTGTGTGGGGGGCGTGCTTACGTCAATAGAAGATAAAGGACGTAATGACGTTGTTGAAGAAGTTAGAAGAAGAAGGAGAGAGAGAGAGAGAAGGGAGAGAGACACCAGCCTGCTAGTGTTCTCTATCGATGGATGAGAAACAATAACTGTGTCTGCCACTGAAATCCATGTATGGAAGTTGGGAGTAAACCGGTGGAGATCACTTTGTTGCTGACCTGCAGAAGGAAACAGGTATTTGTGTGTGGACGACCACAATTCGGATGCTTTTCGCGGTGAGGAAGTCACTACCGAGTAAACACTGAAGATTCGTTTGGGTTCCATCGTGGAACATTTGGATTTCATATGTACTCTCTCTCTGTTTTTTCAACATCTACGTCTTATATTCAGACAACGGTGGTTGTTGAAGAAGCCCTTGCTCATGTTTCACCTTATGGCTTGCGGAACTGAACTTTAAGAACCATTCCGGAACTTGGAGCTTGGGACTTTGTCACATACACCGACGACGAGTTTAGTTTTGGGGTTAATATTCGAGGTTTAACATTTTTGAATTCCAACATACTAAGATTTTTACTTTTATTTTACTCATTATCATAAGTAGTGATTAATAAAATAGTTTTTAACTCTGAATCATGCTTAGTGTGTTTCTTTTGTTGCTGGTTCGTGACAAAATTGGGAACTCGTCCCGGATCGTTCCCAAGGTTAACGAGATTCGTCCGGGATCCAATCCAAAGATTAACGAGTGTCGTCTGGGATCGTTCCCAGATTGACGAGATTTGTTCGGGATTCAATCTAAAGATTTTTGAGGGAGGTCTGATAAATTCTTTTTAATTGGCTTGTGTGTGTGGAAACCAGCAGCAATGGATATTAAGGCATTTTTGGAGTCACCAACTCAAAAGGGATTGGAGGTGGCGAAACAGGATGATCTGATAAAAATTGCTACAAGGTTAAACCTTACAGAAGTAAAGCAAAATATGAGAGAGGCAGATATTCAGAGACTGATAGCTGGCAATTATGTGGAAAATAAGGTGTTTGAGAAGTAAGTGTTAAAAGAGTTTGCTGGCAGTGAAATAGCAATTTCTGAGGCACAGGTGCAGCTGGCAAAGATAGAGGTTTAACGAGAGCAAACCCAGTTAAAGATAGAGGCTGAACGAGAACAGAAGAAATTAGAGGCCGAACAAGAGGAAAAGAGATTATTGGCCGAACAAAAGAGATTAGAGGCTGAACGAGAGCAAACCCAGTTAAAGATAGAGGCCGAACGAGAGAAATTAGAGGCCGAACAAAAGATAATTCAGATGAAGTTAGAGGCTGAACGGGAACGAGAGCTAACTCGGATGAAGTTAGAGGCTGAACGGGAACTAATTCGGTTAAAGTTTGAGGCAGAGGAGAAGGAAAAACAGAGGCAGCATGAGTTACAAATGAAGCGTAGGAGTTTGGAATCTGATTCTGATGATGGTTTTTTAGCCAGCAGGGAGGTCCGATTAGTCCCTCATTTTGAGGAAGATCAGGTTGATCAGTATTTCCAACATTTTGAAAAGGTTGCTGTGAGTTCAAACTGGCCAAGGGAAGGATGGGCTCTTATGGTACAGAGTGTGATTAAAGGTAAAGCTCAAAAAACTTATTCTGCTTTGTCTGCTGAGGATGCAGCTGATTATACCAAGGTAAAACAAGCTATATTGAAGGCCTATGAATTGGTACCTGAAGCTTAGAGACAAAAATGTCGATACTTTAGAAAATCTGCAGATCAGACTTATATGAAATTTCCCAATGGAAAGAGAATATGTTTTGAACGATGGTACATGGCTAAAAATGTAGATGGGGATTTTGATAAATTGAAGGAATTGATACTAGAGGAAGACTTTAAAAGATGTGTTCCAGCTGAATTAACAACATATTTAAAGTAAAAGGCAGTGGAAACTTTACAAGAAACTGCTAGGTTGGCAGATGATTATGCTTTCACCCAGAAATCCAAATGGGGACAACCTAAAACCTTTCAAAAGAGTTACAAGGACAATCCAGGTAAACCGGAGATTAAATTGGGAGGTAATCAAAAAGGAAAGGATGAAAAGAAGCCAGGGCTGGAGAAACCTGTTGAGCGTACTTGTTATTACTGTAGGAAACCTGGCCATGTGATATCTAATTGTGCCCTTTTGAAGAAAATGAAGGAAGCTGTGCCTAATGCTTGCTTTCAGGCAATTAAAAATCAAAAGGTTTAGGAGACGCTGTTAAAGATGTGTCCTTGCAAGAGGTAAAAGCTGAATAGTTCGAGGAGGTGAGAAAAGAATTCCGTTCTTATGTATCAGAGGGTTTTGTTTCACTGAATGATGAGTGACCCCAGGTGCCAGTGAAAATTCTTTGAGATACTGGGGCTTGTCAATCTCTGTTGCTCGACAATGTTTTAAATGTAGTTGAAGAAAGTGACACTGGTGAGGTAAATCTAGTGCGAGGCATTACAGATGACACCATGTCTGTCCCTTTACACAGGGTGATTTTAAAGTCAAAGTTCGTAGAAGGACCAGTCGAGATAGGGATAATACCTAGGTTACCAGTGGAATGAGTTACCTTGTTATTGGAAAATGACCTTGCAGATGGAGAAATTGTTCCTGTGGTACGGTTAACAACCAAACCAAGGATTGATGAGTCTGAGAATGATCCAGATGTTTACCCATCATGTGCGGTGACTCAATCTAGAGCTAAAGAATTAGCCAAGACAGACAGTCCGATGCAGTCTGATGTGGTTCATGGGACAGTCCTAAACAGGAAGAAAATTATGATGCCTTATCTTAGACTTTTCTGTCTTCACTGGAGGATCAACATCCTTATAGTGAGCCTGAATTTAAAGATTTGTCTTTGTCGAGGAAGGATATTATGGTGGAACTGACAAAGGACCCTGAGTTGACGGAATTGAAAGAAAAAGCACTCTCATGTGAGGAGATTTAGAAAGTGCCAAGTGGATATTATGTCAAAAATGGAGTGTTAAGGAGAAAATGGAGACCTCCCCATGTCCAAAAATTTGAAACTCGGTTGGAGAGAGTCTGCCAGCTAGCGAGAGAGAATTTGAAAACCAGCCAGATAAGAATGAAGACATATTTTGATAGACGTGTTCGGCCTAGGACATTTGCAGTGGGGCAAAAGGTGTTGGTATTTTTCCCTAGCCAAAATAATCCCTTGCAATCTCGTTTCTCAGGACCCTATGTTATTGAATCTCGAGTAACTGATTTAACATATATAATCAAAACACCAGATAGACGCAAGAAAACACAACTCTGTCATGTAAACATGCTAAAACCTTATTATGAGAGGGATTCAGTGGTGGCCTTGGTGGATGATGTAAAGGTTGTTTCTAGAATGCCTGATATTGATGTTGAGGAAGGCCAATTTAGACCAAATATTGTTCCATCAAAACTAAAAAAACAAAATATCCTGGAGAACCTTGAAACGAAGTTGGACCATTTACAAGTTTCACAAAAACAACAGATGAGAGAATTAATTTTAAAATTTAAAAATCTGTTCCCAGATGTTCCAAACAGAACATCGATAATTACCCATGATGTTGATGTTGGGGATGCAAAGCAATCAAACAACACCCATATCGAATGAATGTGGAAAAAAATAAACTTGTTGATCAGGAGATAAAATACATGTTGGAAAATTATATTATTAGACATTCTACTTCAAATTGGAGTTCGCCCTGTGTTATTGACCCTAAACCTGATGGAACTGTTATATTTTTCACAGATTAGAGGAAAGTGAATGCTGTAACAAAGTCAGATGCTTTCCCTATTCCTAGGTTGGATGATTGCATAGATACCTTTGGAAAGGCAAAATTTCTTACAAAGATTGACCTATGAATAGGGTACTGGTGTGTTCCATTAACAGATAGAGGAAGGGAGATTTCAGCCTTTGTAACCCCTTCTGGATTGTATGAATACGATCTTTTGCCATTTGGAATAAAAATGCTCCGGCAACATTTCAAAGAATGATTAATTCAGTGATTCATGGGTTAAAACATGCAGATGCCTACATTGACGACTTAGTGACTGGGAATGATACTTGGGAAGATCACATCTCTGCATTTGAAAGGTTGTTTGAAAGACTTTCCAAGGCTAACCTTACAGTTAACTTGGCTAAAAGTGAATTTGGCCATGCCACTGTGACGTATCTTGGTTATGTTGTAGGTCAAGGCAAGCAAGCTCCTGTTCGGGCAAAAGTTCAAGCAATATCTGAGTTCCCTATTCCAACAGGTACGAGGACTGTTAGAAGATTTTTGGGAATGGTTGGATATTATCAAAAATTTTGTAAAAATTTTGCTGATATTGCTCTTCCCCTAACTAATCTTCTGAAGAAGGGAGTAAGGTTTGTTTGGACAGATTCTTGTCAAGAAGTATTTGAGAAGCTGAAACCCAAATAGCGCTACCATCCTGTCCTCAAATCACCTGACTTTGAAAAGCCATTTTCATTAGCAGTCGATGCCAGTGATGAAGCTGCAGGAGCTGTGTTTTTGCTGAAGGGTGACCTTGATGATATTGACCATCCTGTAGCTTACTTTTCAAAGAAATTTAATGAGCATCAAAACAATTATTCCACCATAGAGAAAGAATTACTGTCGCTTGTTGTAGCCTTGCAACATTTCAATGTATCTGTTTCCACCGCTCAGAAACCATTGACTGTGTATACAGATCATAACCGAATGGTATTTCTGAGCCTAGTAAAAAACGAGAACAAAAGGCTGTTAAACTGGAGTTTAATTTTGCAAGAGTTTGATCTCATGATAACTCACATTAAAGGCAAAGATAATGTGATTGCTGATTGTCTACCCGATGTTAAATGGGAAACATGTATCTGTACTAATCTGATAGTCTGTAGTTGTGTAAAATGATAATTATTAACATTACTAACTGTATGCGCGGTTAAATCTTTCTTGGGAAATTTTATTTTTAGGTGGGAGGTGTTACAGACTCAGTGAAAGTCCCTTTTAGATAGAGACTGTGTGTGCATGTGTGTGTAGGGCGTGCTTACGTCAATAGAAGATAAAGGACGTAATGACGTTGTTGAAGAAGTTAGAAGATGAAGAAGGAGAGAGAGAGAGAGAAGGGAGAGAGACACCAGCCTGCTAGTGTTCTCTATCGATGGATGAGAAACAATAACTGTGTCTGCCACTGAAATCCATGTATGGAAGTTGGGAGTAATCCGGTGGAGTTCACTTTGTTGCTGACCTGTAGAAGGAAATAGGTATTTGTGTGTGGACGACCACAATTCAGATGCTTTTCGGGGTGAGGAAGTCACTACCGAGTAAACACTGAAGTGTCGTTTGGGTTCCATCGTGGAACATTTGGATTTCGTATGTACTCTCTCTCTGTTTTTCTACATCTACGTCTTACCTTCAGACAACGGTGGTTGTTGAAGAAGCCCTTGCTCATGTTTCACCTTATGGCTTGCGGAACTGAACTTTAAGAACCATTCCGGAACTTGGAGTTTGGGACTTTGTAACACACACACACGACGGGTTTAGTTTTGGGGTTAACGTTCGAGGTTTAACGTTTTTGAATTCTAACATACTAACATTTTTACTTTTATTTTACGTATTATCATAAGTAATGATTAATAAAATAGTTTTTAACACTGAATCATGCTCAGTGTGTTTCTTTTGTTGCTGGTTCGTGACAACTTTAACAGTCGAGACGACCTATTCTACTTAGTTCTTGGTGAACCTTCTTAACGAAGCATTCAGTGATATACTGTCCTGCAGATACTTTGTCGCTGGACAGTACAAACATCTGACAGATATCACTTCTCAACTTCTGCTCTGGAACCTCAGGAATATTTTCTCAGGTTGAACGGATTCTCTCCGAATCCCGTTGTTCCTTTCTCTTCGTTGGGAGAGTGTTCTGGGAAAAACTCGCCCACATTAAAGTAATTCTCCCTATAAGTATCCCGATGAACATCAATTGATTGTTTTCGTTCCATAACAGAGGCGTATTCTGCCGGGTTGCTTGAATTAGTGTCTATGTGATGTATTTGATAGAATGTATGTGCAGTGTATCTAATGTATGTGATATTTGCGGATTATGAAATGACGTTCGGGAGACCACAACTTGTTACACCGGGAGATCAGGGTTAAATATTTTCACTTGTCGCATGATTTTGACTAATTGAAATCGGAAGTCTTTATATCGGGTTGACTTATGCTCCTTCGTTAAAGCAAAGACCTGCGTGTTCACTGAATGACTAATCCGCATTATTTTTGCCCATTGAAGTATTCATTCCCTGTCGCTCCAACAGAAGAGAATGGAGAAGCAGACAGTTGACAAGCGCTTGTCGTTTGATTTAATTTACAATTATTCTCCCATTTAGGGTCAGGAAGTATATTATGCCGTTCCTGAGCTCCTCTCTGAACTTGTTCTGTGTTAGTCCATATATACAAGTATTAGTGGAGGAACTGAGAAGTTGTAGCATGTATCCGACTTGTTGAGCGATATACTCGGGAATATCCAAGTACTTGTTTGTGTAATTGTAATTTTGCAATTGCCACTTTAATGTATGAACAACTTTGGGCGTCCACAACATGATGACGTTGGCAGATACAGCGAACAGCAAAACAATCGATTTCCTCCGGTTCTCCGTCTCCTGATCAGTATTATTGCCACCATTACTTCGAAGTCTCCTTCTAACTCTATTTGCTGCAATAATGTACCTGACCGTTAGAGTATTAAACATCGAGATTAATAGTATTGGTATTAAATTTGTTACAATAGTACTGGTACGTTGGTAAAGCTTCCAGTAGGGAGACGTCCAAAATTCCGCTTTTCCAATGCAGTACCACGGGAGATTGTCGATTACACAGACAGGTTTGTAACCAAAATAAGCGGGAAAGCTTTTCAAAATGCTCCCCCCACAAACAGCTGGTATAACAACAGCTGCAGTTCTCGGAGAGCAGATCTTTCGTCTGAGGTTCTGACAACAAATTGCTACAAAGCGATCAAAAGTGAAAACGACAGTAAACCAAACGGAGGAGTCAATGGAGACAATATACAGGACGTGTCCGAGAGAACAGACAGGAGTGAGGAACAAAAAACTCGTGGGAAAATACATGTTGTTAATCCGATGCAAAATCACGTCGGTAACAATCACCGCGAGATCGGCCACTGCCATGGCTATAAGGTACACGGTGATGCATTTCGAAAGGCCGCATCTTCCTCTGGACAGGATCAGAATCGCCACAGAATTGACTGCAGGAATAAAACAGAAAATCATCAATCTCTTCCCAAACAGGGTGATATTATCAATGAATGCGGAGGTGTCATCTTGTCAATGAGTGATGTTGTTGCACAGTGTAGGAACAGACCATTCCACAATATCCAAAATGTCCGCCGTGTTTATCTGTACGAATGACATTTACCCGCATTTGTTTCAGTCGTCTTCTCTGCCTTGTCCAAACCTGCCTCCACCATCTGCCCTGCAGCACGTTCCAGTCTCCAACCACACTCTGTATGCAGAAATTCTCCCCATATTCCCTCGAAAACCCCGAACTCTCTTCTTATAACCAGGATACTCTGTATTAAACACATTCGCCATGAGGAAGTTCTTAAACTATCTATAACCTCCACTTTTCTCATAATTTTGTATTTTTATATCAGCTCATGGCTCAACCTCCTCCGCTTCAGGGTAAACAAATTCAGCCTATCCAATCATTCCCAATAAGTGCAGTGCTCCAATCAATGTAACGTCTCTCGAATCTCTTCTGCACCATCCCCATTGCGGCCAGAATCTCCACCTCGTGTGGCTATCACTGTTGCAATTGTGCGATGGGTAGTTAACCCTTCATTCAGTTTACTGGCATGTTCTATCTATATTGATAATTGCACTAGAAATATCAGAAGGCAGAGGAAAGTATACAATACATACTAATTAAATATGCTCTGACAAGTAACTTCAATATTATCTATCGAAAGGCGATTTACATTAAATTCAGATTGGCTGGCTCCGGGATTATCCTGAACTGTGAAACGTATTAAATGTAAAAAAAAAGGTATAATCATTGAATGCAAACAGATAATCATCAGAAAACTTCATTAACAAATGCAAATCGAAACTTCCTGAACTGCTGTTAACTGTTAAGGTGGAGATTTCAGCGTGTTCTGACGAGAACTATAATTTTAAATGTAGCAAAATGAAATGTAGCAGAGTTTACCGATTTGGGGATGAAATTGGGAAGAAAATGGTAAATCAAGAATGCATTATTTAAATAAAAGTGATGAACAAGATATCTACAAACTGGTATGTGGTACTGACGAAGAGAACGACAGAAATAGACGACAAAGCAGGAATTGGTTCAGGAAATAAGAAAGAGAGAGCGCGCAAAAAATCGGGAACACCATGAAGTAATGACTGGTACTGGTCGTTTCGCACAATGAATGGTATCAGCGACATCGCATAACAGGGTAGGGCAATAGATGCACAGCAATGAAGGACATCAACAAATTTAATACGGCAGGAAGAAATATCTGACAACAAGTTGGTGTTAAATATTCCAAGAAGCGAAAATCGACAAGTAACGTGGCAGCTGAAGAAATAAAGCGAAATGTAAAGCGTCATTGTGACTTCCGGAGAAATAAACACAAGGATTTTTTTTCAGTGACATATTATTTTAAGTGTTCGAAATATTATCTGGAAATTATATAAGTGACAATGACCTGCACAAAAATTATAAATGTATATAATAAATCAGGATGATCGGTGAGTATCTGTCACGCACCATCTGGTTCATAATACAGAAAAATGGAAAGTAAAAAAGTACATTAAATTGGAAAATTTCTATGAAATCGTTAGATGCGTTTCTGAAACAGTCCGTGATTATAACACAAATTACAGAAAATGAAGCTTCAGAGCAGCAAATCAATGATTGATGAGCACTATTGCAGAGGGAAACCACAACAGAAATAAACATAAATAAAGCGAGGTGGTGGATCACAGAGAAATAAACGATGAAACACTGGAGGAAACGGAGAATGGTTCGAACATATATCAACAGTTTGGTACTGAAGTCAATAACAGGAATACCTCAATGGTTCAGTTGGACAAGGAATTGAGGAGATCGGTGACGGAGATGATGGATGTCATCAGGAACTTTCTGACGTGAGCAATGAATTAGAAAGTTTTTGCTATGCGGTCAAACGTGTAAATTAAATTTTGTGTACATTTCGATTCATAAATGTGCAGAAAATAAACCATAGCATGTCTCACAGATTTATTTTCTTTAACGTTCCATTGTTGCCCTTTAATCCAAAAGAAATTGTTTCCTGTACTCAGGGATATAGAACCATAGAACCATACAGGCCCTTCCGCCGAAAATGTTGTGCCGACCTTAAACCTCGCCTAAAATAATCTAACCCCTTCCTCCCACATATCCCCCTATTTTAAATTCCTTCATATGCTTATCTATAAATCTCTTGAATTTGACCAATGTACCTGTCTCCACCATCACCCAGGCAGCGCATTCCACGCTCCAAACACTCTCTGGGTAAAACACCTCCCTCTGATATCTCCCTTGAAGTTCCCACCCATTACTTTAAAGCTATGTCCTCTTGTATTGTGCATTGGTGGCCGGGAAAAATGCGCTGGCTGTCTACTCTATCTATTCCTCTTAATATTTTGTATACCACTATCATGTTTCCCCTCATCCTCCTTCTCTCCAAAGAATAAAGCCCTAGCTTCCTTAGTCTTTCCACATAATCCATGCTCTCCTACCAGGCAGCATCCTGATAAATCTCTTCTGCACTATTTCCAACGCTTCCACATCCTTCCTATAATGAGGCCACTAAAAATGGACACAGCACTACAAGCGTAGTCTAAACAGAGTTTTGTAGAGCTGCATCATTACCTCGGGGCTCTTAAACCCGACCCCACGACTTATGGAAGCTAACATCCAATAAGCTTTCGTAACTACCCTATCCACCGGTGGGGCAGAATTCATTCATCTATGGATATGAACCCCTAGATCCCTCTGCTCCTCCACACTACCCAGAATCCTGCTATTAACTTTGTACTCCGCCTTGGAGGTTGTCCTTCCAAAGTGTACCAACTCGCACTTCTCCGGATTGAACTCCATCTGCCACTTCTCAGCCCAGCTCTGCATCCTATCAATATCCCTCTGAAATCTTCGACAGTCGTCCACACTATCCACAACACCACCGACCTTTGTATTGTCTGCAAACTTGCTAACCATCCTTTTACCTCCTCATCCAAGTCATTAATAAAAATCACGAAAAACAGAGATCCCAGAACAGATCCTTGTGGGACACTGCTCGTCACAGCCTTCCAATCTGAATGCACTCCCTCCACCACAACCCTATGCCTTCTACATGCAATCCAATTTTGAATCCACACAGCGAATCGTCCTTGGATTCCATGCCCTTTGACCTTCTGAAGAAGCCTACCATGTGGAACCTTGCCAAACGCCTAAATAAAATCCATGTAGACCACATCTACTGCACTACCCTCATCAATCTGCCTGGTCACCTCCTCAAAGAATCCTATCAGGCTTGTGAGACATGATCTGCCCTTTACAAAGCAATGCTGGCCGTCCCTAATCAGACCATGGTTCTCTAAATGCTCATAGATCCTATCTCGAAGAATCCTTTCCAACAATTTGCCCACCAGAGACGTAAGGCTCACTGATATATATTTCCCTGGACTATCCCTACTATCTTTTTTAAATAAGGGGACAACATTCGCCACCCTCCAATCCTCCGGTACCATTCCGGTGGACAACGAGGACTCAAAGATCCTAGTCAACGGTTCAGTAATCTCTTCCCTCACATCGCGGAGCAGCCTGGGGAATATTCCGTCAGGCCCCGGGGAGTTATCTGTCCTAATATTTTCTAACAGTTCCAACACATACTCTCTCTTGATATCTACATGCTCTAGAACATTAACCAGACCAACATTGCTCTCAGCGTCATCATTGAGAACCTCACCCACTTCCACAGCTTCCAGGCACATCTTCCCACCTTTGTCTCTAACCAGACCTACTTTTTCTCTCGTCATGTTTCTGCTCTTCACATAAGTGCAAAACTCCTTGGGATTTTCCTTAACCCTACTCGCCAAGGCCTTCTCATGTCCCCTTCTTTCTCTCCTCAGCCCCTTCTTTACATCCTTGCTTCCCTATATTCCTAATGAGCCATACCTGATCCTTGTTGCCTACACCTTTTGTATGCTGCCTTCTTCCTCCAAACTAGTTGTTTCACCTCTCTTGTCACCCATGGTTCTTTCACCCTGCTATTCTTTCTCGGCCCTACCGGGTCAAATTTATCCCTAAGATCCTGCAAGAGTTCCCTGAACGACGACCACATCTCCATAGTACATTTCCCTTTAAAAATATCATCCCAACATAACATGTTCTGAAGCATTTGAGAAACCAAGTAAAATGTGAGGAACATAGAGATTCTAATCTTTACGCCATGGATAGAGAGTGGTTCAGTATCATCTTTAGTTTTAAAATCCTGTCTAAATTTCGTTGATCCAAGAGAAGTGTTACAACTGACTTAAAGTAAATCAATTTCCAGCATGACCAACCATTTCTGATCTGCTATCCTTGTCAAAGTGAAGCAAATACTTCCAATGTTTCAGTCATAGTTTGTCAGCGGGAATTTTAACGAAGTTGTGCACAACTTGATCTTTAACAACATGCCAAGTACATCAAGAATTAATCAATATGGAAATGGTATTGATCTTGCCTTATTATTGTCACATATATCGAAATATTCGAAAAGCTTTTATTTGCATGCCATTCAGAGAGGTCATTCCAAACAAAAGAATATCATGGTAGTAAAAGGAAAACAGAATGCACAATATGACGTTACAGTTAAAAAGAAAGTGAATCGTAGGTAGACAAATAAAATACTAGGACCATGATAAGATAGATTCATCGTTTAACGCTTGGGAGTTTTGTTTTGCCTTGCTCTGGTTTTATTTTATTGAATGTATTCATTTGTTGCCGGATTTCGCTTTTTTAATAGAAAGTTAACATCTACCCCTGCCATATAAATTGCACGAAGTAAGAAAAAATCTACTGGACGTCGTATTCATTTGGATTGCTCGACTGCTTTCAGACCTCATTGACAGAAAAATGTCGCCCCTAGCACATCGGGCTTATTTTTAAAATCAGAGCATTAATCTTTCCCGCGTTTTTCTGACATTATATTGAAATCTCCCTTGAAAATATAATTAAATCTTTTGTGATTTTTAGTGGATACAAACCAATTTATCTTTCGAACTGAGATCAGATGACAGCTTTAGCTGGTGAACTGCACAGTGCTCCGACAGTGGCAAACGGAAAGCTGCCTTGAAAAAAGCTCACTGTATTGTTCGTTTAAACAGATGAACCCCATAACACAATAACACCGTGCTATGAAGATACAGACAGATAAATAACTGCAAAACTGAAAGCGAAAATAACGAAGTAGGCTAAAACCGGAAGAAGAGATCGGCATTGCTGACAGATTTCACACTCATGTAGAACCTTACCGATGACACTGAAGGCCGCAAGAATCGGATAGTAAATGCGTTCTATCTGAAAAATCAGTGGATATCCCATTTCACGCGAGAATCATAGATATCTATGATGATTCGAAGAAGAAGCTGACAGAACGCATGTGCTGAATATTTCGAAAGGAGTCTCGAGTTATAGTGGAGCAATCCCCCTGGGTAATAATTACGACGCATGCATCATCCCTGATATTTTCTTTAACCATTCAGGACCACTTGACCAATTTCTACGTAAAACAAGGTATGTTTAAAAATAGGATCGCGCCGTTAGTTGTTGTTACTGTTCCAGTAATGCAAAGGCCGTGACGAGCAACTGAATATGTACATCTGTGAATTGAAACAATGAAGTAAGTTTTGTAAGCAGAATGGCAAATGAAGCCGTCGCATTTGTAAACATGTACCAAATGATGCAATGTATCTCCATTAAGTGTTGCCAGCCGCATTGTACCTCAGTGACGATGTGGGAAAATTATGTAGAGGGGCCTCTCCAGCCAGATGTGAGAATATTAAATAAAGATCGCTCTCATGAAAGAGGGATGGTGCATTTTATTTCAGGTGTGTGCAATTTAGGTTCGTTTAGAGCAGTGAATGAAAAGAATGAAACGCTCAAAGGAGTTGCAGTGTCAGATGGAAACAGAATAAGTTCAAGAGTAGCAGGCTGGATCCACTCGCAAATAGTTTAAACTTCACATGTGTAAACGGACCAAGTGTGGTGCATAATATGGTTAGCCGCTGACACAAGGGTAAGTGATGCAGCAACGACAGATGCGTCTTGGAGTACAAGGAAATTAGGACACTACGGAAAGAGAGGCGAGTATCCACTTCTCTGAAAAGTGCAATACGTGCTATATCTAACTTTTCCTCAAATTAACATTACCTTTCTCCATAAATGCTGCCTGAACTGCAGCTCATTTACAGCACGACATGAAAAGAAACACCAGGTTTACAAATACGAGATTGCATTGCATATTTTGGAATATCCGGCAGTAACAGGCTGGCCTTTGTCGACTGTTTCATTTTACTGCAAAATATATATTGGGAAACTGAAGTGGAAGTGCAGCATTGGATTGCTATTTGATAAATCGAATTCATTATTCACAGCGACGTGGCACATGAAACAGTTAAATATTGCATTTCATTTCACGTTTTAATCTCAGTATAAAAAGGAAACATCCTTTCCGGTAAGTCAGTCAAACTGCTTTCTTAAGAAAAACAAACAATATTTTCAGTCACATTTTGTTTCTTAAAGAATGTTGAGTATCACCACCTTAATGAAAAGGGCAAACTGTTGCGATACTGAACTCTTGGCCTCGGCACACATGGCAGGATCCACGGCCACACTGACGTCCACTGCAAGTATGCCTGATTGTGACGAAACAGCGCTATTCCCAATAATGGACGCTATCAATAGGTTAGTTGTTAATGGAACAAAATACAATAAGGGGCAGGACAGATACATTTCGGCCAGATTTTAAGGCTGAGACAAATATTGTTTCCAAACTCAAAATAAATTTACGCAATGGAGTACGACGACATAATTTGTTCGCTGAAGAATATTTTTCAGTTAATTTAGCTCTATTTATCTAAACCTCCACCACCCCGATTGTCCTATCATCCATTATGCTTTAGAGATAAATGTCCATGAATCCTTGTTATGAAATGATAAGCTTCATAATTACTGAAACCGACCTACATACTCGGGTAGTGGGTTTAAATACCAGTCGCGACATATCTAAAAAATATTGACATTCATCAAAGGTCCGCACCGGAGATGTCTCTGTGGAAACGTTCCCGAAATCTCTCCTTCCAGTCTCCACCTCCCCTTCACTTTCCCTCTCATGTCGGTGACGGCTTAACTTCTGATCTGATTAAGACACCACCGCACCCCCACAACCTCCACCCCCATAACAACGTCCTGGCATCAATTTTAACCAGTAGGCAATGGGACTAATCACAAGAATACCGTGCCGGTCCCTGCTGGCCGTTAATGAAGTAACAGCTATTTGCCGGTTTCAACCCTTTCAACCCACTTTTAAATCCTTCTTTCTCATCCTCAGTAACAAAGTTAAACGTGATTTTACTCATTATGAATACAAGGTGTACCAAAACTATGAAAACCAGGAAGGAAGATGATCCTCCGGTAACTTTGGGATCTATTGTCCAATTTCTTCGAAGTCGCATAGATGACTCTTCCGAGCAGTTTCGACAGCTTAATTCCAAGTTTGATTCTATTCAAAAAATCCTAGATGACCATGACGAACGAATTAAAGTGAATGAAACGTCTCCTTCGGTTTTGGATGGGAAAATTGATGTATAAAGCAAGCCAAAGCTAATGAATAATTATCGCAGAAGGTTAATATCTTAGAAAACAGAAGCAGAAGAAGCAATCTCCGTATTCTGGGTCTAACAGGAATGTCTGAAGGTAATCAACCTACGGAATTTTTTGCAAAGCTTTTGACTCAATTATTCCCTGATATTTTAGAATCTTTGCCTAAGATCGATAGAGCACACAGATCTCTGTTTTATAAACTTCCTACGCAAGTCAAACCCAGGTCAGTTATCATCTCTCTCCATGACTTTCAAACTAAGGAGCTTCTAATTCGTGAATCATGTCTTAGAGGAATGATTAATTACCAAGAATGAAAAATCGGAATTGTTGAAGGTTACTCACCCGAGGTTATGAGGGAACGTTTTAAATTTTAAAAGGTCATGTCGAATCTTTATCACAAAGGCTACAAACCGTCTCTTCGATAACCTGCAAGACATAGTGTTATACTGAAAAACGTCTCGCAGAAATGTCTTCTGTCGCCTGAAGAAACCCAAATTTTCTGGAAGCTGACAATTGAATGATTTCGTATTTTTCTGTTCTAACATTTTCTGTTTTTATTTTTAGTAACCCCTTATTAATACTTCGGATGCCTATGTTTTTAGATTTTGTTTATATTTTTTTCATACGTTTCTTCTAATATGTTTTGAAATCAGGATACTTGTTCTTTTACAATTTTGTAACCGTGTTTTTTTTTCAACTCATTGTTAGTACTGGGTTGGAATTTGCTAACCTTGAAAGTTAGTGAGCAGATTTCTGGCTTAACCTGTCTTTAGGTAGCTGCCAGCTGGCTTCGGGCTGGCTTTCTGGCTTTGGGTGGTGGGGTGTGGATGGGTTTCTTCCTAGGAAGCTGTTGTGGGCTTTCAGCCAAATCTGTTGCTTAGTTATCTTATCTGGAAGTCCACAGTTTGTTTTCACTTTACATTCCAGTATGGTGTGTTCATTATTCACTTTTTACTGACATTTGAACAATATTGAACAAATGGATCGAGTTATTAATGTTCTTAATTTCAATGTGAAAGGGTTAAATCACCATGAGAAACAAAATGAGATTTTTGCCGATGTTAAAAAATTCAAAGCCCCTATTACTTTTCTTACAAGAAACTCATACACGTAACTGTGATATTTCACGTTTTCGTAATCGATGGAACGGGATCCAATTTCATTCCTCTTTTCAAGCTAAATCTAGGGGGGGTGTCTCAATTTTTACAAATAAGACAGTTTCATTTGATCAACGTAAGGTAATAACTGATACAAATGGGCTTTTTGTTATAGTATCAGGGAAAATAGATAATAAACCAATGGTATTAGCTAATATTTATGCTCCAAACTCGGATAACACAGGATTTTTTGAACGACTTTTTGCACTTCTGCCATATTTGAATCTTTACTCTCTGGTTTTAGGAGGAGACTTTAATTGCCGGTTAGATTCAAAGCTAGATAGGTCATCTGCTGAGCCAGCTGCTCCTAATAAATCAGCTTTATTTCTTCAATCGTTTTTATTGAAATCTGGTGTCACTGACGCCTGGCGATTTTTACATCCAAAGGATAGGGAATATTCTTTTTGTTTCTCATGTTCTCCATACATATTCCAGGATTTACTATTTTTACTGATAATCAAATGATACCATCAGATTAATCCTCTGAATATAAAGAGATTACTCTTTCAGATCATACTCCCGTGCTTCTATCTTGAAATCTCCCTGAATTTCCTCAGAGAAACAGATTTTGACGTTTTAACCTAACTTTGTTATCTGATAAAGACCTTTAAAAATTCCTGAGGAAACAAATTACTCTTCTAAAAGTCGGAAGAGACTTCTAGTCTTATGATATGGGGCACTTTTAAAATCTTTATTACAGGACACATTATTTCTTATACCGTAAGGGTTATGAAAAAAGCTAACGGAGAGACAATCTAGCTAACAGCTGAAACTATTAGATTAAAATTACGCTTTGGATCCAGATACGGTTCTATATAAAAGGCAAGTTGAAATTAAAACCAGGTATAAGCTCCTTTTAACATATCCAATTGGAAGTCAACTTTTAAAATATAGAAGTCAATTTCATATTCATGTAGATGAACCAGGTAAATTACTGGATAATCAATTAAAACCCTCTAAAGTTAGACGCCAAATTAAAGAAATTTGCAAATCAAATGGTGAGAGGACAACTGATCATTTAGAAATCAATGATACTTTTAGAGAATTCTATTCTAAACTTTATAGTTCTAATTTTCCTAAATGTCACACTCTGATGAACAATTTCTTTGAACGTTCCTACACTTTCTACCGATAACCGAAAACAGTTGGATCAATCTATTACATTGTAGCGGTTGCTACCGCGGAATAAAACAAGACTCTACTCGGAGGATTGCTAAACAGAACTGGTTTATTTTCCCGCCTTGTGCGGGCCCTTTAATGGAGAAAAGCTCCCGCCCAAAACAACCGGCAATGACGTAAGTCCTACGTCATCAGGACTTTCCCGCGCGCGGGTTCTCCCCGTCGCTCGGAAAGACGAGGCCCGCCGCCATCTTGGGCCTCGTCGCTCCGACGCCGCGCGACGCGACTGCCGAGCCGGTTCGCCCGACTAGACGGTGAGTCGCCACACAACCCCCCCCCCCAGAACCGGCGAGACAGTCCCCAAGGTCCGTGGGCTGTGCCAGCTGCCGCTTAGGGGGGCGGCCTCTGCGTCGTGGCGTGGCAACCTCGACAGGCTGTTGCAGATCCAAATGGGCCGGTTTGAGGCGGTCCGCCGTGAAAACCTGTTCCCTGCCTCCAATGTCCAAAATAAAAGTGGATCCGTTATTCCGTATGACTCGGAACGGTCCCTCATATGGTCGTTGCAATGGCGCCCGAGGTGTGCCCCTGCGAACGAAAACAAACTTACAGTCCCGTAGTTCCTTGGGCTGGCAGGATGGGGCTTGACCGTGCCATGAGGTGGGAATCGGGGCCAAGGCGCCGAGCTTCTCGCGCAGTCTTTGTAGAACTGCTGCGGGTTGTTCCCCTTGGTCCTGAAGGGCAGGTATGAAATCCCCGGGGACAACTAGTGGCGCCCCGTATACAAGTTCAGCTGACGAAGTGCGGAGGTCTTCTTTGGGGGCAGTGCGTATGCCGAGAAGGACCCAAGGCAGCTCGTCAACCCAGTTAGGACCCTTCAGGCGGGCCATCAAGGCCGATTTTAGATGGCGGTGAAAACGTTCCACCAACCCGTTTGATTGAGGATGGTAGGCCGTGGTGGTGTGCAGCTGCGTCCCTAGCAGGTTCGCTAATGCAGCCCAGAGACTGGAAGTGAATTGGGTGCCTCTGTCTGAAGTGATGTGGTCCGGAACGCCAAAACGTGAGACCCAAGTTGTGAGCAGCGCTATTGCGCAGGAATCAGTTGTGATGTCAGTCAGGGGGGTTGCCTCAGGCCACCTCGTGAACCGGTCCACGATGGTAAGGAGGTACCGGGCTCCTCTTGAAACCGGCAGAGGGCCCACGAGGTCGACGTGTATGTGGTCGAACCTCCTACGGGTAGGCTCGAACTGCTGTGGCGGGACCTTGGTGTGTCGCTGGATTTTTGACGTCTGTCAGTGCAGACAAGTCCTGGCCCACTCACTGACCTGTTTGCGCAGGCCATGCCAGACAAACTTGCTGGCGACCAGTCGGACAGTAGATCTGATGGACGGGTGCGCCAACCCATGTACCGAGTCAAAAACGCGTCTCCGCCAGGCTGCAGGGACAATAGGGCGGGGCTGACCAGTCGCAACGTCGCAAAGTAGGGTCCGCTGACCTGGACCAACCAAGAAATCTCGGAGCTGCAGACCCGAGACTGCGGTTCTGTAGCTGGGCAGTTCGTCGTCGGCTTGCTGTGCGTCAGCCAGGGCCGTGTAGTCGACACCCAAGGATAGGTTGTGGATGGTTGGTCTGGAAAGTGCATCAGCAACGACATTATCCTTTCCGGAGACATGTTGGATGTCAGTTGTGAACTCGGAAATGTAGGATAAATGTCTCTGCTGACGAGCTGACCAGGGATCGGAGACTTTGGAGAAGGCAAAGGACAGAGGCTTATGATCGGTGAAAGCGGTGAAAGGCCTGCCTTCTAGAAAGTATCGGAAATGCCGGACCGCCAGATACAGCGCTAGAAGTTCCCGATCAAAAGCGCTGTACTTCAGTTCGGGCGGTCTAAGGTGTTTGCTGAAAAATGCCAAGGGTTGCCAGCGGCCTTCGAGTAGCTGTTCCAGTACCCCACCCACCGCGGTGTTGGACGCGTCTACCGTGAGGGCAGTCGGGACGTCAGTCCTAGGGTGTACCAGCATCGTGGCGTCTGCCAGGGCGTCTTTGGCCTTAACGAAAGCAGCCGCAGCCTCGTCAGTCCAGGTGATGTCCTTGCCCTTACCAGCCAGCAGCGAGAACAGAGGGCGCATGATACGGGCTGCTGCAGGGATGAAACGATGGTAAAAGTTGACCATCCCAAGGAATTCCTGTACGCCTTTGACTGTGTCGGGGCGGGCAAAATGGCGGATAGCATCCACCTTGGCGGGTAGGGGTGTTGCCCCGTCGCTGGTGATTTTGTGGCCGAGGAAATCGATAGAGTCAAGTCAAAATTGGCACTTGGACGGGTTAATCGTGAGGCCGAAATCGCGGAGGCGGGAATACAGCTGGCGGAGGTGGGAAAGGTGTTCCTGGCGGTTACGGCTGGCGATCAGTATGTCGTCCAAGTAAATGAACACGAAGTCCAGGTCTCGGCCTACCGCGTCCATCAGCCGCTGGAAGGTCTGCGCGGCGTTCTTAAGGCCGAACGGCATCCGAAGGAATTCGAACAGGCCGAATGGGGTGATAATCGCAGTTTTGGGGACGTCATCCGGATGGACCGGGATTTGGTGGTATCCCCTAACGAGATCCACTTTGGAAAAGATGCGGGCCCCGTGTAAGTTCGCTGCGAAGTCGTGGATGTGAGGGATGGGATAGCGGTCCGGGGTGGTGGCGTCATTCAGCCTGCGGTAGTCGCCGCAGGGCCTCCACCCTCCGGTGGCTTTGGGGACAATGTGCAGGGGGGAGGCCCAGGGGCTGTCTGACCTGCGAACAATCCCCAGCTCCTCCATGTGATGGAACTCTTCCTTTGCCAGGCGGAGCTTGTCTGGAGGTAATCGTCGTGCTCGGGCATGAAGGGGTGGCCCTGTGGTAATGATGTGGTGTCGTACCCCATGTGTGGGCCGAGAATTTGTAAACGAAGGTGCCAAGATCGATGGGAATTCGGCTAGGAGCTTGGCGAAATCGTCGCCAGAAAGGGTAATGGAGTCCAGGCGCGGGGCTGGTGGGCTGATTTCTCCCAGCGGATAGGTCCGGAGAGTGCTAGAGTGGACTAACCGATTCCTTCGCAGGTCGACTAACAGGTTGTGGGCCCGAAGGAAATCGGCGCCTAGGAGTGGTCGGGCGACGGTGGCAAGGGTAAAGGTCCAGGTAAAACGGCTGCCGCCAAAGTGTAATTGAAGCGTACGGGTGCCGAAAGACCGTATCGTTGTACCGTTGGCGGCATTGAGTAGAGGACCTGGTGGCCTGTCACGAGTGTCGCGGCCTGTCGGGGGCAAACTACTGACCTCCGCTCCAGTATCAACGAGGAAATGCCGTCCAGATTTCTTGTCCTGAACGAAGAGGAGGCTCTGTTGACGGCCAGCCGCCGTAGCCATCAGCGGCGGCTGGCCCTGGCGTTTCCCTGAAACTTGCAGGGTGGGCGGCATCGACGGGCCTCCGCACCCCACCTCTGATGGTAGAAGCACAGCTGGTCACCCATGTCGTCGTCTGCGTTCCTGGGGCGTGGCTGCTCGGTTGCTGGGGCCGGGCGAGGCAGGCGTTGGGCTCGCGGCCTGGTGATTTGACTGACGGACGAACCGCTCTCGCGCTTGGCCCTCCACAGGACATCTGCCCGGGCGGCCACCTCTCGGGGGTTGCTGAAGTCGGCATCAGCTAACAACAAGTGGATGTCATCGGGGAGCTGTTCGAGGAAGGCCTGTTCGAACATCAGGCATGGCTTGTGTCCCTCGGCCAATGCCAGCATCTCATTCATTAGGGCGGATGGGGATCTGTCCCCCAGGCCATCCAGATGAAGCAGGCGGGCGGCGCGCTCACGACGGGAGAGGCCGAAGGTCCGGATCAAAAGATCTTTGAAAGCCGGATACTTATCTTCCTCCGGAGGCGACTGGATGAAGTCTCCAACCTGGGCGGCTGTCTCCTGGTCCAGAGAGCTAACCACATGGTAGTACTTCGTGGAGTCGGAGGTGATCTGCCGAAGGGGGAATTGCGCTTCGGCCTGGTCAAACCAGACGCTGGGCCGAAGTGTCCAAAAGGTGGGCAGCTTGAGGGCCACTGCGCTGGCTGCTGCGCTGTCGTCCATTTCGCGGGTCCAAAAGCCGTTTGGACCGTCGGGGTCACCAATGTAGCGGTTGCTACCGCGGAATAAAACAAGACTCTACTCGGAGGATTGCTAAACAGAACTGGTTTATTTTCCCGCCTTGTGCGGGCCCTTTAAGGGAGAAAAACTCCCGCCCAAAAAAACCGGCAATGACTTAAGTCCTACGTCATCAGGACTTTCCCGCGCGCGGGTTCTCCCCGTCGCTCGGAAAGACGAGGCCCGCCGCCATCTTGGGCCTCGTCGCTCCGACGCCGCGCGACCCGACTGCCGAGCCGGTTCGCCCGACTAGACGGTGAGTCGCCACAACATATGAGTAAATATCCGATGTTGAACGATCTTTACACTCTGGAAAAACCACGGGTCCTGATGGATTGCCTGGAGGATTTTACAAGGCTTTCTTTATACCTCATTTATGTTCTGTTTTTTCGGACTCTTTTAAATTGGCTAGGTTACCACAATAATTTTACGAAGCCTCTATTTCACTCACTCTTAAGAAAAATAAGAACCCAACGGAATGTGCTTCGTACGGAGCAATTTCGTTGTTTAATGTGGATGTCCAAATTTTATCTGAAGTTCTGGCTCGTAGATTGGAAAATATTTTACCGTCAATTATATCTGATGATCAGACTGGTTTTATTGATAATCGATATTCTGATTTTAATATTCGTCGTTTATTGAATATTATCTACTCTCCCTCTAAGGAAATATCGGAATGTGCGATATCTCTGGATGCTCAGAAAGCCTCTGATCGGATTGAAGGGAATTACTTATTGATTACTTCAGAGAAATTTAACTTAGGGTCCGATTTTACCTGATGGATTCAATTACTTTATCTAACCCCTTCTGCTCGAGTTCTTACTAACTTTCAAAATTCTAAACCTTTTAAACGTCAACGAGGAACCAGACAGGGATGTCCTTTGAGCCCTTTGAACTTTGATTTGGCTTTAGAACCTTTGGGTATTTCTTTCCGAGAATCTAGAGATATCAATGGTATCTCCAGCCGAGGTGTTAATTATAAGGTTTCGTTATACGCTGATCATTTATTACTCTTTATTTCTAATGTTGAGACCTCGTTATCTCTTATGATTTCTCTACTTTACTGTTTCAGTCAGTTTTCAGGATACAAACTGATTTTACACAAGAGTGAACTTTTTACTTTGATTAATCTGGTACCATTCGATATTAACCTTCCTTTTAAAATTGTAAGAAATCATTTTACCTACCTGGGTGTATCAATTATTAAAAACTATAAACATTTATTGAAAGAATATTTTCTCACCTGACTGCATTATGTGAAAAGGGTTTTATCAAGTTGGTCACCCCTCACTATTTCATTGATTGGCCGAATTAATTCAATTAAAATCAATATTCTACCTACATTTATATACCTATTTCAGGCTTTACCTGTTTTTTTATTCCTAAGTCATTTTTTGATTCTCTTGATTCAATTATATCTTCCTACATATGGAAAAATCAAACATCCTATCCTAAATAAAGCTCACCTTCAGAAGCTTAAACAGAATGGAGGTTTAGCCTTACCCAATTTCAGGTTATGTTAGTAAGCAGTCAATATACGAAATCTTGCATTTTAGCTACATTACATTAAACATGAGGCTTGTCCAGTATGGGTTTCTTTGGAAGCTGACTCTGTTAACATATTTCGATCATTTCCCTGCTTTGTTCTTCACTTCCTTTATCACGAAATAAAATAACCGATAATTTTGTGGTTAAACACGCTTTGGGGATTTGGTGACAATTTAGAAAATATTTTGGCTTATCGAGATTTTATTTGTCTAGTCCCATTTTTTTTTTATTTTTAAAAACCTTTTATGAATGATGTAGTTTTAAAGAGTGGGGCAAATCGGATAATACTTGTTTTCAGGATCTGTTTGTTGGAGGAAATCTTTCTTCGTTTGAAAAATTGTCAACCAACTATACTTTACCAAAAGCTCATTTTTTCCGATATTTACAAATTAGAGATTTTCTTCGATCTCTATTACACTCTTTTCCTCTGAGTCCTGATGATTTACGAGATGAAATTTTTAATTTGAAGCCTTTTAATGATGGCTAAATATCTAATATTTATGACAGGTTATTAGGAATGAGTAAGGTTCCATTAGATAAAATTAAAAATGCCTGGGAACAAGACTTGCAGATTTCAATTTATCAGGAAACTTGGAATGACATTTTTAAATTGTTTAATACTTCACCATTATGCGCCTGTCACTCTTCTTCAATTTAAAGTGGTCCACAGAACTCACTTGTCTAAAGACAAACTCCCGTTTTTTTCGGATGTATCTGCTTGTTGGGACAAATGCAATAACGAAGAGGATTTTTAAATTCAAGTGCTTTGGACATGTCAGAGTCTTAAAAAATATTGGATAGAGGTGTTTCAATCATTTTCTGTGATGTTTAAAATAAATTTTAAACTTAATCCTTTGACTGCATTATTTGGGATTGTCGGAGAAAAATATATAACTTTGGAGACTTCTGATCTGCACATTTTGGCTTTTATTTCTCTTATAGCCAGGAGAACTGTGTTACATAAATGGAGAAAGTTACTCCGCCTGCTCATGCTCAATGGTTACGGGATGTTATGTCATACATACATTTAGAGAAGATCCGGTTTTCAATTCTTGAATCGAACTTAGACTTTCGAACCCTATGGGGACCTTTTTTGAATTATTTTCAAAACCTTTGATCTGATGACTAAAGTACAAATATTGGCTGATATCGCTATGTGTCAAGGGTCGTTCCTTGTCTTTTTTTCCTAAACAGTTCCGGTTTAGATTTTTTAGTAATAAAATTACTCAATTTCTTTCGTTATTAACTAACATCACACGTGATTATTAATATAGAGTATTGTGATTTCAAGTAAGATTTAACACAATGTATTCAGTAGTATTTGTATCCTATTTTTGATTCATATACTCTGTTTTCATTGTGGAATTAATGAAAATATTGTAAAAAGAAAGAAAAAAGAATACCGTGCCAACTGGTACATGTCAGGGGAGTGTGCGACACAATTGCTGAAGCGCCAAATCTTTTCCGCCACCTGCAACGCGCAACTCAGGATTGTGATGCAATATCCTTCACTTCCCTGGATTAGTGTCAACAACCATTCATGCAGTGCAAGACAATCGATTGTATTCCATCCACCATCTACTATTTCTTCCCCACAACACTGGTCTCCAGCTATTGCAGTGTCATTCTGTGCAAATTGTACTTGGCTAAAGCGACCGCCAAACACAAACCTTGGGCCTATAACACGAAGACGTTCAAATACATCAGGCGCAAGGCACTGTCCTTTTGCAGGTTTTGCAAGTCGTACAACACTCACATTTGAAAAAAAAATGTCCCGCTGATGCACTATCATAGTGCATGCTTGGAAGCTCCCTCCTCAAAGGGACGGTGGAGACAAATTCACCAGAAAGTTTGCAGCGATTCAAGACGGCAGTTGGCCAACTCCTTTCCAATGGCATAACGTGTGGCTCCTAAGTGTTGACATAGCCAACGATGTCAAATTCAGCAAAACTGCTAAATTGATAAAAGCCTTGAGCTAAAAGTACGTTCAACTGAGGGAATTTTATTTTATACACAGTTCAGAAGTACGTTTTTGAGGACAATTTCATGTGACTTCTGCAGAAATATTCCAACCTCAACGGGCAGGATTAGCAATGGTAAACAATCGCACATTCAGCGTTTGGAGAATTTCATACCAATCTGTTCTTGAAATAAAATATATTATAAATCCAGGGATTGTTTATCTAATGTTCAGTAGATCAGTGGGCATCTATGAATGTAGAAAGATGGTCACCAGTTCAAACATTTCACTTGAAATAATTTGTCAGGTTGAGGAGATACAGTGTGACAGAAGGGGTAACAGAGATACTGAAAAGCGCGTTGAAAACATTCTCGCTTCACAAGAAGTACATTTGCTGAACAATATGTGACATAACCGATAGAACCACGAGAAGATCACGGGGACATTAGAGCCTGATTTTTCAATCGTGAAGATCAGGGCTGATATTTTGCCTCGGCTCATTATCTGAATTTGCGGATCTCTGCATTGAGTTTATAATCTAGTAATACCCCGAGTCGTAATATTAGAAGTTATTCATCGAATGGGGTTGGGTTTGGGTGCTGTTCAAACAGGACAGGATGGAAATATTAAGAAAAATTATTATGATTGGTAAACTTGATCGGCTGAATATTGAACGATATTTGAAAATTGCCTAAAGAATCAACTTACCGGATATCATGCCATTTGACCGCTAATTACTGCACACCCTATTTACGCCTGTGCACGATCGCATTAAATAAGGGTGTATTAGACCATGTGTGATTAAATGTGCATAAATACCCATAGCCAGATGAGATGTATCCCACGCTGCGAGAAGAAGCAAGTAAGAAGATTGATGGGACCCTGACAGAAAGTTTTGCAAAAAGGTATTCACTGGCCACAGGTGAGTATTGAAAATCTGTAAATTTATAAGGAAGGGGGCAGGCATAAGACTAGGAACGATAAGGCTGTGAGACCAACGTCAGTGTGGAAGGAAGTTATTAGACGAAGCTCTGATAGGCAGGATTAATCTATACCCGAAAAGACAGGGATTAATTTAAAATAGTCCACATGGATTTGTGAGGGAGTCGCGCTGCCTGACCATCATGAGTGAATTTATTGAGAAGATAACAAAAGACATTGATGGCGACACTGCGATTTATTCCAACTGTATGGACTTCAGGAAGAATATTGAAAAGATTCCACGTGGGAAGTTGCTGCAAATCTTTCGAACTCCCAGTGTCCAAGGCAAGTCAAATATATCCAACACTGCAAATATAATAAATACTGTAGGTGGATAGTGAGTGGTGATTTTTGTGGGTATATGAAAAATGGCACACCACGGGATTGTTTGTGGTTAAACATTCACATTTTCAATCGGGACGTAGCTGGTGTTATTAATAAGTTCGCGTTTAACAGAAAAGCAAGTAGTGTTGTTGATGGTACCGAGAAGATGTAAGATAGAGGAGAAAAGGGTGACAAAAGGGGTAACATAAGATGCTGAAATGTTATTCCAGGAGGATCTGAGTGCAAGAGAAGACAGGTTTTTATCTTGATAGCCACTCCCAGAACACATTTCGTGTTTTCTGTTGCCTGAACCTAATACACGTTGCTGCAGCTTCATGTTTCATGTGGGATTCACAGCGTGATATTGATTATTTGGTAAGAAGTGGAGAGCAGTAGCACATGGAAATCAATCTACTAAAAGTAAGGTAATGCACTTTGTCAGGACTAATACGCGTTGGCCGTAAAGAATGAATGTTGGGACCTGATTGAGGGACCGAAAGAACTAGATGTATATACAGGAATCTCTGAAGGTGGGATCAGAGTGAGAAACGTTCATGAAGTAGAAGTCAGGATAGCAGTTTTTATTCGCCGGACACAAAAGAGATAAGAATAGGGAGGTTATGTTACAATTTTACACAACAACTTTTAGGCCACAGCTGGGTTTCTGTGTGCTTTTAAGATCACAAAACCATACAAAAAGCGTGATTGCACCCAACAAGGTGCAGAGAAATTCACCACGATGTTTCCTGCGACGGAGCGTTTCAGATACGAGGAGACTGAATAGATTGGGTTTGTTCGGATTGGACCATAGAAACGTGAAGTTGTAGTGATATATGTTAGGTGCAGGCAACTGAAAAAATGACATGTTGTCTCAGAGTGGTTATCAAGAGACAAACATCTCTGCTCTTGCTCTCAGATCCTCCTGGAATAATTGCCGAGATGCCGTTGAAAATTGAAGAAGACTGTAATTGAACTTTAACATTCAGAGATCAGCTGCAAGAAAGACCAGACCCAGTCTGAGTACCCAGCATTTGGTTTCTGTTTTTTTTTTACCAGAGCATACTGATAATGCTGACAACAAGAAGCAAACATGTAGTCTGGTGACATTTCATGACTCAGAAAACAACACAGACGTTTTGCGGACAGGAACATCAAACAAGAAAGCAGTCCGGCAGAAAAAAAATATAACAACAAACTTTGGCTTACATTATAAATGTGAAAAAAATACAGGATTAATTGAAGTTTATACGGATCTCTTGCAGGTTTAGACAGGAGAAATTGGAATTAGGTGTCATAGTTTTAAAATAGGGGTGGGCCATTTAATTCAGAGATTAGGGATTTTGTTTTGTTTTTAATATCCTTTGGACTGTCCCAATTTTTTAAATTACCTTGGAATCAAAGGTTTTTGAAAGAATTAAATGTATATCCGGATAAAAATTTCGATTGTCAAGGCAGCTAAAGGTTACGCAGAAAAACGGCAAGACAAGGTAAAGGTTAAAATGAGGTCTGCCGAGGTATGATTAAATGGCACAGCAGGTTTAAGGAGCAGTGTGACCACTACCAACAACCTCGAATAAGAACTACAGAATGTTCAGATGTGCTTGATCGTGAAACATTTCTTGTCAGTTTCCAGTTTACAATCGGGGTTATGCTACCTCTGCCAAGTTTCTGTTTATCCATCATTCAGCAGATATATCGCAGCATTAGAATCACGGTGTTGCATAGAGCAGAAATGGCCACCTATTTTTTGCTCTTCTGCACTAATCTAATTTTCTAGCATTAGATCGTATCCTTTCACGCTTTGCCTATTCAAGTACACCTTAAACTTAGTAATTGCATTTGATCTACCATCTCCCCTAGCAGTGCCTTCCAATTAGCAAACGTTCGCCGTGCAAGAGAGTGCAATACGTTTAAATGTAATACGTTTAGTAAAGCAATATTTATTTTAAAATATCGTTAACGATATTCAACACCATTCTGAAACGATTTTCTAAAACCATATTCACTCGTTCTAGATTTCCTGAATCTTTGCAAAAGAGGTATCCTCCTTGCTACATGACATGACCCCTGTTATCATCTCTCAGAACCTTTTATATTTCAATCAGTTGCATCTCACCCTTCAGCCTGTCCAAATTTTCCCTTTTGAGAATACTCTTTCCTTTTTTAAAAATCTGGGTTATGATATCTTCTGAACGTGATTGTTGTGTGAGAAATAGAAAACATGTCTTCAGGTGTTGTGCGGAAACACAAACAATGGTTACTATTGTATGACACACGGAGACACAAATCGTTCTCCAATGTTCCCTGTGATGTGTGAAAAGAAAACATCGTCGCTCAGGCGATAGAACAATGCTGATACCTTCCTGTAACAAAATTAATTCGAAGGAGACTGTGTCCTTGAAGTAAAATATAAGTAAAGGAGCGTTCTAAAAACATAGTTCCTGGTGAAATCAGTCGGAGCGCACAGTGATCGAGAGGAGCACTAAAGCCCACGTAACGATCAAATCTTCCATTCCTATAATTACATAATTCATAAAGGAACATAATTCGGATCACATCGATCAGTGCCTGCGAAACATATTCAACCACGTCGTGTTGTGTGGGCGTGCATTAATTTTCCCATAAGGGATGATTTTCCAACTCCTAACCCCTTCCGTACTAGTTCTGCAGTTGAACACTAATGTTATCAATGTAACAATTACGTCCGAGTTCTTTATTCTGTTCTTTATTCACTTCTTTATTCTGTTTTAGCTGTAACAATAGCCGTATGATCGGTTTATGCTATACCCACAAAAATACAAAGCCCACAGAATATTTATTTGAAAGCAACCAATTTCCAGTCAGTTTTATTTCGGCTACTTGCAGAGCTTCCCGTTTAAGGTAAAGGAAAACTTCACTCCGTTTTTGAGCTCCTCTAATAATTTCCTCTGTGTTAATCCATAGATACACGTGGTCGTACTAGTACTGAGGAATTGTAACATAAATCCACATTGCTGCAGGACATACGTTGGAGTGTTCAAATATTTGTTTGTGTAGGAATAATTCTCCATTTGCCAGTTCAGATAGTGTATGACATCAGACAACCACAGTAATATGAAATTGGTTGATAGAGCGAATAACAAAATCATCCATTTTGTTCGGTTCTCCACCTCTAGATCCTTCTGATATTCACTGTTGCTTCGGAGTCCCCTGCGGACTCTATTTGCCGCTATTATGTGCCTGACTGTTAAACCATTACATAGAAGAATGAGAGAAATTGGCAGTAACGGTTTTACGATGCCGGCAAACAACTTGTGTGCTTTCCACAGAGGTAATGTAAAGTGTTCATGCATTAGGACGCAACGCCAAGGTATATTGTCAATTATTACGTAAGGCTCCACTACGAAGTAAAATGGAATACACCTCACACAGCTCACTACTCCCACCGTCACAATAATTATTGTCGCCGTTCTCTCAGTGCAACATTTTTTCCGCAGATATTCACAGCAAATCGCGATGCAGCGATCGAACGTGAAAGAAACGGTTAGCCAAACGGAGAAGTCCATACTTGCAACTCTAACAAGAACTGTCAGAGCAAATACCGGAGTATGTGACAGAGATTTTCCAGCCTCCTCTCACTTTATTTCGCAATAATTTTCCAGAGGTGTACCTAACACTGAATATTTTCACAACTTGTCCCACAGCTCTACAGTACGGAATATCACCCAGATTTGCCAATATCCCTCCAGACTTGGTAAGTGCAAGCAGGCTGGTACCACAGGTGGCGATTCCATGTTGTGCTCTATTACAGTGAGCTCAAGCGCTTTCCTTCCATGACAATTAACTGAAGGGACACGATCAGAATCGCCGTTAAATTAACTACAAGGAGAATGGAAAGTAGACAATTACGTTCAAAAAACGTTTGGACCAATCAGCTTCAGTTGATTGTCATGGAAGGAAAGCACTTGAGCACCACATGGAATCGCCGCCTGTGGCACCAGCCTGCGTGCACTTATCAAGTCTGGAGGCATATTGGCAAATCTGAGTGATATTCCGTACTGTAGAGCTGTGGGAATAGGGGTGAAAATATTCAGTGTTAGGTACACCTCTGGAAAAGTACTGCGAAATAAAGTGAGAAGAGGCTGGAAAATCTCTGCAAGTTAGGCAGCATCTGCAGAAAAAAGTGAACATTTGAGGTCGATGGCAAAGACAATATTAATACCTTCATTCTGTGGATGTAATAAACCAAGGTCAACGTTCTCTCTTTCTCTCTACAAGATCCTATCAACTTAGCAATCAAATAAACTCATTAACAGCAACCCTGATGTTACCCTGAAGGAAACGTACCTTTTGTTCTGTCTATACCACCCCCCCCCCCCCCCCGCCGTCCTGGAATCTGACGTCCTTTATCTCCTGTTCAGTGCCGGTGAAGAGTTTTCACTGTGATTCACTTTCCACGGTTGCGTCTGGCCTGCTGTGTGTTTCCATCATGTTCTGTCTTTTTCTCAGATTGACAGCATCTGCATTGCTTTGCTTTTCATTCATCATCCGACAGGGTGTCTTTGATAATCGAGAAGTTTGGATTCACATTGAACATGTGCAATCATTGGCTGATTTGTCATTTTTCCGCACACGACCGACCATTTGTTCAATCCAATCACATTCTTTAGTTCGTCTTTTGTGTTTCTGGAAAATAAACCCTGTCTCGTCTGCAGAGCAGTTCTGACTTCAACAGGACTAACATGATCAAATGCATACGAAAATCTTGGGAAACGTTTGATGCCAGAAAGGCCGTCATGGGCTCGTCTACATCTACTGTACCTTGAGGCGATGAGTCGGGTTCTAAGTGAATACCAATCGAGCAATCTGGCTCAGACACAGCACCATGGAGTACAGCCCTGTGGAGGCACTTGGATGCGTGCACAAGGAGGAATGCTTCCCTGTGCTATGATAGAGATATGCTAAGCACCTGGAAAACCTGTAGAGCAGTTTGAAACAGCTGCAAAGGCGGCAGGAATTGACTTGTACCTGCAAAAGAATATTCTGCTTCTTATTAAAGTCAAACCACGACATAAAGAATTCATACCGACAATGCTTTGGAGATTGGAATATGGTTAGGAATCAAGAATCAATGTCAGCATCCCCACTCACTGGAATTTTAAAATCGATTACGGAACTGGACAGGTCAAACTGCAATCACTGACACAGGCAGCAGAAATAAGAAGCCACTCAAATAGTAACTATATCCAGCAACTCACCTGGAATACCAACTGCTTCAAGTAAAGGATAATAAATTCTCGCTACAAAGTAAATTGTTAGATATGGCATTTTCTGCGAGAAGCTGTGATTAGATTTTCAAATCACCAACTGCCCAGACTACTGGTGTTTGGATTAAGAAGATTTTATACAGAAGAGGAAGATCCACTGAGCCAATTGGTGCAAACATCTTCTCACTCACATCAAACACAACCCATTGAACAAATACAGTATCTGTGATTCTATTTCTATTTTTGCTCATTGTGCCATTGTGCAATGTATTTTGCTCTTCAGTGGATATTGCAAACAATTTTTTGAACAAATTCTCTGAATAACATCCTGAAATTTTCATCTTTATAACACAAGGTTTCGTTTGCTTAGAACATAGAGCCTGCGATGTCTGTGCCATACAATGAAGTTCTTCTGAGAGTCTGTTGGTGGTTCTCGATGGACGAAGTCATAACTTGGCTTTGGTCCAAGTACTTTTCAATGTATTATTTACCACTATTTAGTAAGTCTTTTACAAGACTGGCACAAGTTTAATTTTGATTTTTAACTGCTAAAATGAATACCAGATCTAAAGCGTCAGATAATGTTAAAGCAAATGGAGACTAACCTACGTTGGAAGCTATTTCTAATCTGGATAGAAAGTTTGACCGGAGCTTTGCCGAATTGAAGTCCATTTTACAGGACTTTGAACAAAAACAAAATACACTTATCCAAGAGAATACCATACAAAGTCAACTAATTGCTGAACTCGACCAAGCTGGTAAAGATAGAGATGCCAAACTTAATTCACTTGAAAAAGCTTTAATTACGACAAAGCAAAACCTGGAAAAGCAACAACAGAGGATCATCGACCTGGGAGGACGCAGCAGGAGGAAAAAATTAATAATCATCAACTTTACAGAAGACACCGAGATTGGTAACCCCACGGATTTTTTTTCTAAACTTTTGGTCGATGTGTTCGGCTCCGATATGTTCCCTGCTGACGCCATTCTGGACAGAGCTCATAGAGCGTTAAGATTCAAACCTGCTCCGGATCAAAATCCTCGGCCAGTAATTTTGAGATTTCGTTTTGTCAGCGTCAAGGAACTCTTGATGCGTACTGCTCGTCGTCGTGGAATGATTCAGTTTAAACAATTGAAGTTTCGAATAGTTGAAGATTACGCCCCAGAAGTTATGAAAGAAAGGCTGACCTATAAACCAATTATGGCTCGTCTCTATGAAAGCAATTATCATCCTGCATTATTATTCCCAGCAAGGCTGCGAATTACACTGCCTGATAAATCTCGTAAATTGTTTAAATCTATTCAAGAAGACGAACAATTTATTTTGAACTAGTTTTAATTTAAAAAGCTAAGAATTATCCAGCTTTGTGGATAATTGGCCTTTGTTCTAGGGAAGGTGGGATCTGTCCCGAAGGGACGGTTTACTGAACTGGAAGAGGACTAACATATTTGCGGGTATGTTTTCTAGTGCTGCTTTGGTGGGTTTAAACTAGATTTGCGGGGGAGGGGAACCAGAGTGTTAGAGAAGAAAGTGAGGAGGAAAATGATCGTGTGAGCTCTGAGGGTATGGACAGAAAACAAAGGTTTGTACATGATATTAATGTTCTAAGGTGCATCTATTTCAATGCAAGTGGTATCGTAGGTAAGGCGGATGAGTTTAGGGCGTGGACTGGCACGTGGTATTACGATGTTATTGCTATTAGTGAGACATGGTTGAAGGAGGGACAGCACTGGCAGCTTAATGTTCCGGGCTTCCGTTGTTTCAGACGTGATAGAGGGGGAGGGATGAAAGGGGGAGGAGTGGCGTTACTGGTCAGGGAACAGATCACGGCTGTGCGTAGAAAGGACAAACGGAGGTCTCGTCTACAGAGGCCATATGGGTGGAGCTGAGGAACAGGAAAGGTGTGGCCACACTAATAAGGTTGTATTATAGACCACCCAATAGTCAGAGAGAATTGGAGGAACAAATCTGTAGGGAGCTAGCAGACCGATGTAAGAAACAGAAAGTTGTAATAGTAGGGGATTTTAACTTTCCACATATTGACTGGGACTCCCACACTGAGAAAGGGTTGGATGGCTTGGAATTTGACAAATGTGTTCAGGAAATCTTTCTAAATCAATATATAAAGGTAGCAACGAGAAAGAATGCAATACTTGATCTCCTATTATGGAGCCAGCCAGGTCAGGTTACAGAAGTATGTGTAGGTGAGCATTTTGGGCCCAGTGACCAGAATGCAATTAGTTTCAAGATAAGTATGGATAAGGATAGGTCTGGTTCCTCGAGTGGAGGTTCTAAATTGTAGAAAGGCCAATTTTCTGGAAATGAGAAAGGATCTAGGTAGGGTGGATTGGGATAAGTTATTTTCTGGCAGGGATATGCTCAGTGAATGGAAAGCCTTCAAATACGACATTTTGAGAGTGCAGAGTTTGTATGTTCCTGTCAGGATTAAAGGCAATGGTAACAAGCATAGGGAACCTTGGTTTTCAAGGGATATTGGTGAGCTGGTTAAGAAAAAGAGAGAGGTGTATAGCAGGTATAGGCAACTAGGAATGGATGAGGTAGTTGAAGAGTACAGGAAACGTAAGAAGATACTAACAAAGGAAATCAGGAGAGCAAAACGAAGACATGAAGCTACTTTGGCAGATAATGTGAAGTTAATCCCAAAGGGTTTCTAGAGGTATATTAAGAGCAAAAGGATAGTAAGAGACAGAATTGGTCCCCTACAAGATCAGAGTGATCGTATATGCGTGGAGCCTCAGGAGATGGGGGAGGTCTTAAACAGTTTTTTTTGCATCAGTATTCACTAAGGAAACTGGCATCGTGGATATGGAAGGAAGGGAAACAAGCACCAGTGTCATGGAACATATAGAGATTAACAAGGAGGAGGTACTTGATGCTTTACAACGAATAAAGGTAGATAAATCCCCAGGGCCTGACAAGATATTTCCTCGGACCTTGAGAGAGACTAGTGTAGAAATTGAAGGGCCCTGGCAGATATATTTAAAATGTCCTTAGCCACGGGTGCGGTGCCAGACGACTGGAGGATAGCTCATGTTGTTCCATTGTTTAATAAAGGATCGAAGAGTAAACCAGGTAATTACAGGCCATGAGCCTGACATCAGTAGTGGGTAAATTATTGGAAGGTGTTCTGAGAAATAAGACATATAAGTATTTGGACAGCCAAGGGTTGATTAAGGATTATCAGTATGGTAGATCGTGTTTAACGAATCTTGTGGAGTTTTTGAGGAGGTCACAGAGAACGTAGATGAAGGTAAGGCTGTGGATGTTGTCTACATGGACTTCAGTAAGGCCTTTGACAAGGTCCCACATGGGAGATTAGTTCAGAAGGTTAAGTCAATGGGTTTCAATGGCAAGGTTGTAAACTGGATTCGAAATTGGCTGAGTGGGAGAAGACAGAGAGTGGTTGTGGATGGTTGTTTCTCAGATTGGAGGCCTGTGACTAGTGGTGTGCCTCAGTGATCTGTGTTAGGGCCATTGTTGTTTGTTGTATATATTAATGATTTAGACGATAATGTGGAAAATTGGATTAGTAAATCTGCGGATGGCACTAAGATTAGAGGTGTATTGGACAGTGAGTAAGGCTTTCAAAGCTTGCAGAGGCATCTGGACCAGATGGAAAAATGGTCCAGAAAATGGCAGATGGAATTTAATGCAGACAAGTGTGAGGTGTTGCATTTTGGAAGGACAAATCAAGGGAGGACATACACAGTAAATGGTAGGGCACTGAGGAGTGCCGAGGAACAAAGGGATCTGGGAGTTCAGATACATAATTCCTTGAAAGTAGAGTCACAGGTAGACAGGGTTGTAAAAACGCTTTTAGCATCCTGGCATTTATAAATCAAACTATTCAGTATAGGAGTTGAAATGTTTTCGTGAGGTTGTATAAGTCATTGGTGAGACCAAATTTAGTATATTGTGTGCAGTTCTGGTCGCCGAACTACAGGAATGATGTCAGTAAGATTGAAATAGTGCAGAGGAGATTTAAAAGAATGTTGCCGGGTCTTCAGGAGTTGAGTTATAAGGAAAGATTGAGCAGGTTAGGACTTTATTCCTTGGAGCAGAGAAGAATGAGGGGAGATATGATAGAGGTTTATGGAATGATGAGGGGCATAGACAGGGTTAATGCAAGTAGGCTGTTTCCACCTAGATTAGGAGAGATAAGTACGAGAGGACATGGATTTGGGTGAAAGGGGAAAGGTTTAGAGGGAATATTATAGGGAACTTCTTCGCTCAAAGAGTGGTGGGAGTGTGGAATGGGCTGCCATCTGATGTGGTAAATGCGGGGTCGCTCTTAACTTTTAAGAATAAATTGGATAGATACATGGACGAGAGGGGTCTGGAGGGGTATGGGCTGGGGGCAAGTAAATGGGACTAGCAGAATAATGTTTCGGCACAGACTAGAAGGGCCGAATGGTCTGTTTTCTGTGCTGTAGTTTTCTAGGGTTCCAAGCATCTATGGAAATGCGGAAGAGACACAGTGTTTTTCCTTTGATTTACGACATACTCGCTTTATTATCTAATTACTTTTTAGATTTAAACCTCTTTTTTCTTCATTAATATTTTTAATGTTTTGTTTTTATTATAATTAAGAATTTAACCAAAGACTGATCTTTTGCTTTCTTTCTGAAATAATTGTTAAACGGTATTCTTTAAATGTTGACAGTTAATGCCATTTCGCTCTGTTTTAATTGTTACGGACTCAGTGAAAGTCCCTTTAAGATAGAGAGTGTGTGTGTATGTGTGTGTGGGGCGTGCTTACGTCAATAGAAGATAAAGGATGTAATGACGTTGTTGAAGAAGGCAGAAGAAGGAGAGAGAGAGAGAAGGGAGAGAGACACCAGCCTGCTTGTTTTCTCTATCGATGGATGAGAAATAATAACTGTGTTTGCCATAGAAATCCATGTATGGAAGTTGGAAGTAATCCGGTGGAGTTCACTTTGTTGCTGACCTGTAGAAGGAAACAGGTATTTGTGTGTGGACGACCACGGTTCGGATGCTTTTCGGGGTGAGGAAGTCACTACCGAGTAAACACTGAAGTGTCGTTTGGGTTCCATCGTGGAACATTTGGATTTCGTATGTACTCTCTCTATGTTTTTCTACATCTACATCTTATCTTCAGACAACGGTGGTTGTTGAAGAAGCACTTGCTCATGTTTCACCTTATGGCTTGCGGAACTTAACTTTAAGAACCATTCCGGAACTGGGAGTTTTGGACTTTGTCACACACACACACACGAAGAGTTTAGTTTTGGGGTTAACGTTCGAGGTTTAACATTTTTGAATTCTAACATACTAACATTTTTACTTTTATTTTACGTATTATCATAAGTAGTGATTAATAAAATAGTTTTTAACACTGAATCATGCTCAGTGTGTTTCTGTTTGTTGCTGGTTCGTGACATAATTCCACAACTTTGTTGTTAATTCGATATTTCTCTTTGGGCTATCTTGTTCATTCAGTCTAAAGATGAATGGTTTATATATTTTTTTAATTTGGACTACCGCCACCAAAGGTATTGGGGTTAATTCAATTAGAGGATAGCTTTTGGGCTGTCTATTGTCCAGTTTTTTTTGGGGGGGGGGGGCGTTTTTAGTTTTGTTCCTGGGCGAAACGATATTTTTTGTCTAACTTGTCGTCATATCCGCTTCCTCTTTGAACTTTTTTACGTCTTCCTGTTGGTAAGATCCGGATATACCAAGATTAACCCTTTACACACTATATTTTTTTAAATCTGTTAAAATGATAGGACTATCAATTTTATTTCATAGAATGTTAACGGCTTAAACAATTTGATTAACCGCAAGAAGGTCTTTAAAGATTTTCATAGATTAAATGCTCAGATCATTTTTGCTCGGGAGACTCACATCAGGAAGAATGATAATCAACGTTTTTTTTTCGATTTTGGAGGGGTCAACAGATCCATTCAAATTCACAAGCAAAGGTGAAAGGAGTTTCTGTTTATATAGACTCCTCAATTTCGTTTGTCCGTCATGAGACAATATCAGACCTAAATGGTAGATCTTTACGAATTACTGTCTACTTCACCATAAAAAAGTTGTTATGGTTAATATTTATGCACCCAATGTAGATAACCCCGAATTTTTTAAACATTTGTTTGCATTATTTCCTAATATAAATGAACACACTGTGATTATGGGTGGAGATTTTATCTGTTGTCTAAACCCTTCGATGGATAGATCTGTGTCAAATCCTGCACTTCCAAACAAATTCGCTGTCTTATTAATTACTTTGTAGTTGAATCCGGAATTTTAGATTTTGGAGATTTCTACACCCATTTGATAATGAACTTTCATTCTTTCCCATGTCTACCGTATTTCCTCGAGGATTGATTATTTGTTTTTTATCGATGCTAGACTAGCTCCACTTACTATGGACTGCAAATTGCCATTTCTGATCATGCACCATTGACATTATCAATTAAATTACCAGTTCTATCCTTTGATGTCAGATAATGGCGATTTAACCCTTCGCTATTACAAGACTTAGGTTTCGTCCAATTTATTAAAGAACAGATTTCATATTTCTTTTTAACTAATTTTACTGAAGAAATCTCCGGTGGGATAATATGGGATACTTTTAAATCATATATCCGTGGTCAAATTATTTCATATTCCGTTGGATTGAAAAAAAAAACGAACTAATAACTAAATCCGTATATTGGCGGACAAGATTAAAGAAATCAATAAAATATATTCTGTTGCTCCCAATCTGGATTTTTTTTAAAAAGAACAGAACTCCACCTGCAACATAGTTTATTATTAACGTCTTCAATTGAAAATCTACTGCTTCAAAAGAAAAGTCAATTTTATATACATGGTGACAAATCTGGTAAATTATTGGCCAACCAATTAAAAGCTACCATATCTAAACGTCACATTAACAAAGTTCCTAAACCAGATGGTACCTACACGATAGATCAAGTTCAAATTAACAAATCCTTTCAAGAATTTTATTTTTCTTTATACCAATCAGAATCCCCTGAGGATACTACTTTAATACATGAAATTTTAAGAGATTTGAAGACACCCCAATTATCTATAAATGAACGCTCTACATTAGATGCACCCATTTCGGAGGAAGAAATAAAGAAAGTAATATTTTCAATGAATTTGGGTAAAGCACCCTGCTCTGACGGATATAGAGCTGAATTTTTTAAAATCCTTTTCTGATATTCTTGTTGCCTGGAGAGGCAAAATTTTTAATGATGGCCTACCTGTGGGTAAACTACCATAATATTTTTGTTAAGCATCTATTTCTTTAATTCTTAAAAAGGATAAAGATCCCATTGATTGTGCATCTTATAGACCGATTTCTTTATTAAATGTAGATTCCAAAATATTTTCCAAAATATTGTCCTTTAGATTGGAAAAGGTTCTTCCACAAATTATCTCTGAAGACCAGAAATGATTTATTCAGAATCTTTATCTACATTTCAACATTAGGAGTTTAATGAATATTATATATACCCCTTCATCCCAAATTCCAGAATGTGTTCTTTCAGTAGATGCTGAAAAGGCGTTTGACAGAGTCTAATGGGAATATCTATTCAGTTCACTTCAAAAATTAAATTTTCGTCCTAAATTTATATCTGCGATTAAAATGATTTATTATTCACCTATGGCTTCAATACTTACTAATAATCAAAGATCCCCTTTGTTTAGGCTTGTTCGAGGTACTAGACAAAGACTGCCCGATAAACCCCTTATTATTTGATATTGCTTTAGAAAATTTGGTTATTACACTTCGGGATTCTTCAAACAAATGTGGTATTACTCGTGGACAGAAGATTCATAAGATATCTCTTTATACAGATGACCTGTTACTTTATAATTCTAATCGGGAGAATCTCTCCCCGCAGTAATATCTCTATTAGATCAGTTTAGTGTATTTTCTGGCTATAGATTAAATCTTAATAAGAGCGAACTTACCCATTAAATATGCAAACCCCAATTTATAGCCAATTATCTTTTAGACTGGTAACAGACTATTTTATGTATTTCGGTGTTAAAATTACCAAGAGACATAAGGACTGTTACGGACTCGGTGAAAGTCCCTTTAAGATAGTGTGTGTGTGGGGGGGGGGGGCGTGCTTACGTCAATAGAAGATAAAGGAGGTAATTACGTTGTTGAAGAAGTCAGAAGAAGAAGAGAGAGAAAGAGAGAGAGAAGGGAGAGAGACACCAGCCTGCTAGTTTCTCTATCAATGGATGAGAAAAAACAACTGTGTCTGCCACTGAAATCCATGTATGGAAGTTGGAAGTAATCCAGTGGAGTTCACCTTGTTGCTGACCTGTAGAAGGAAACAGGTATATTTGTGTGTGGACGACCACGATTCGGATGCTTTTCGGAGTCAAGAAGTCACTACCGAGTAAACATTGAAGTCTCATTTGGGTTCCATCGTGGAACATTTGGATTTCGTAATTACTCCCTCTATGTTCTCTACATCTACGTCTTATCTTCAGACAACGGTGGTTGTTGAAGAAGCGTTTGCTCATGTTTCAATTTATGGCTTGCGGAACTGAACTTTAAGAACCATTGCTGAACTTGGAGTTTGGGACTTTGCCAAACACACACGAAGAGTTTAGCTTTAGGGGTTAATGTTCAAGGTTTAATATTTTTGAATTTCTAACATACTAACATTTATACTTCTATTGTTCGTATTATCATTAGTGATTAATAAGATAATTTTTAACACCGAATCATGCTCAGTGTGTTTCTTTTCTTGCTGGTTCGTAACAAAATTGGGGGCTCGTCCGGGATCCAACCCAAAGATTAACGAGCGTCGTCTGGGACCGTTCCCCAGATTGACGAGATTCATTCCGGATTCCATCCAAAGATTGTTCAGGGAGATCTGATAAATTATTTTCTTTTTAATTGGCGTGTGTGTGTGGAAAAAATGCAACAATGGCTACATTTTTGAAAAAAAAAACACTCCTGGAGGATTGCAGGGGTTGAGGAAGCCTGATTTGGTGAAAATTGCTGCAGAGCTACATCTTGAGGCAGTAACACGATTTATGAGAAAGGCAGATATTCAGAGACTGATAGCTGGCCATTATGTGGAAAAGAATGTGTTTGAGGAGGAGGTATTAAAACAGTCTCCTGGCAGTGAACCAGTGACTTCTGAGGCACAGGTGCAGCTGGCAAAGATAGAGGCTGAACGAGAGCAAACCCGGTTAAAGATAGAGGACGAACAAAATAAATTAGAGGCTGAACGAGAGCTAACTCGATTGAAGTTTGAGGCTGAGACAGAGGAAAGGAAGGCCCAGATGGAATTGAGGAGGATGGTTCTGGATAGGGAGTAGAAGGAAAAACAGCGGCAGCATGAGTTAAAATGAAGCGAAAGAGTTTGGAATCTGATTCTGATGATGATTTTTTAGCCAGCAAGGAGGTTCGATTAGTCCCTCCTTTTGAAGAAGATCAGGTTGATCAGTATTTTCAACATTTTGGAAAGGTTTCTGTGAGTTCCAACTGGCCAAAGGAAGCATGGGCTTTTATGTTACAGAGTGTGATTAAAGGTAAAGCTCAAAAAGCTTATTCTGCTTTGTCTTTTGAGGATGCATCTGATTATACCAAGGTAAAACAAGCTGTATTAAAGGCCTATGAATTGGTACCTGAAGCTTATAGACAAAAATTTAGAGACTTTAGGAAATCTGCAGATCAGACATATGGAATTTGCCAATGGAAACAGAATATGTTTTGAACGATGGTACATGGTTAAAAATGTAGATGGGGATTTTGATAAATTGAAAGAATTGATATTAGTGGAAGACTTTAAAAGATGTGTTCCAGCTGAATTAACAACATATTTAAATGAAAAGGGAGTGGAAACATTACAAGAAACTGCTAGGTTGGCAGATGATTATGTTTTAACCCATAAATCCAAATGGGGACAACCTAAAACCTTTCAAAAGAGTTACAAGGACAATCCATGTAAACCGGAGATTAAATTGAGAGGTAATCAAAAAGGGAAGGATGAAAAGAAGCCAGTGATGAAGAAACCTGTTGAGCGTACTTGTTATTACTGTAAGAAACCTGGCCATGTGATATCTAATTGTTCCCTTTTGGAAAAAAAGGAAGGAAGCTGTGCCGAATGCTTGCTTTCAGGCAAGTAAAAACCAAAAGGGTTTAGGAGATGCTGTTAAAGATCAGTCCTTGCAAGAGGTAAGAGCGGAAAAGTTGGAGGAGGTGAGAAAGGAATTCCGTTCTTATGTATCAGAGGGTTTTGTTTCACTGAATGATGAGTCACCCCAGGTGCCAGTGAAAATTCTTAGAGATACTGGGGCTTGTCAATCTCTCTTGCTGGACAGTATTTTAAATTTTGGTGAAGAAACTGACACTGGTGAGGTAAATCTAGTACGAGGCGTTACATATGACATCATGTCTGTCCCTTTGCACAAGGTGATTTTAAAGTCAAAGTTCGCAGAAAGACCAGTCGAGATAGGGATAAGACCTAGTTTGCCAGTGGAAGGAGTTCCTTTGTTATTGGGAAATGACCTTGCAGATGGAGAAATTGTCCCTGTGGTACGTTTAACGACCAAACCAAGGATTGATGAGTCTGAGAATAATCCAGATGTTTACCCATCATGTGCGGTGACTCGATCTAGAGCTAAAGAATTAGCCAAGACCCACAGTCCTGTGCAGAAGAAGTTGTTCCCTGTGACAGTCCTAAACAGGAAGAAGATTATGATGCCTTATCTGAGACTTTTCTGTCTTCACTAGAGGATCAACATCCTTATAGTGAGTCTGAATTTAAAGATTTGTCTTTGTCGAGGAAGGAGTTTATGGTGGAACAGACAAAGGACCCTGAGTTGACAGAATTGAACGAAAAAGCACTCTCATGTGAGGAGATTGAAGAAGTTCACTTGAGTCTGTTGGACTATGTCCAAAAATTTAAAACTCGGTTGGAGAGTGTCTGCCAGCTATCGAGAGAGAATTTGAAAACCAGCCAGATAAGAATGAAGACATGTTTCGATAGACGTGTTCGGACTAGGACATTTGCAGTGTTGGTATTTTTCCCTAGCCAAAATAATCCCTTGAATTCTCGTTTTTATGGACCCTATATTGTTGAATCTCGTGTGACTGATGTAACATATATAATCAAAACACCAGATAGACGCACGAAAACACAATTCTGGCATGTAAACATGCTAAAACCTTATTTTTGAGAAGGATTCAGTTGTGGTCTTGTGGGCGATGTGCAGGTTGTTTCAAGAATGACTGATGTTGATGTTGAGGAAGGACAATTTAGACCAAATATTGTTCCATCGAAACTAAAAAACCAAAATATCCTGGAGAACCTTGAAACGAAGTTGGACCATTTGCAAGTTTCACAAAAACAACAGATGAGAGAATTAATTTTAAAATTTAATAATCTGTTCCCAGATGTTCCAAAAAGAAAATCGTTAATTACCCATGATGTTGATGTTGGGGATGCAAAACCAATCAAACAACACCCATATCGAATGAATGTGGATAAAAGTAAACTTGTTGATCAGGAGATCAAATACATGTTTAAAAATGATATTATTAGACATTCTACTTCAAACTGGAGTTCTCCCTGTGTTTTTACCTCAACCTGATGGAACTGATAGATTTTGCACAGATTACAGGAAAGTGAATGTTGTAAGAAATTCAGATACTTACCCTATTCCTAGGGTGGATGATTGCATAGATAGAGTGGGAAAGGCAAAATTTCTTACAAAGATTGACCTATTAAAAGGGTACTGGTGTGTTCCATTAACAGATAGAGGAAGGGAAATTTCAGCCTTTGCAACCCCTTCTGGATGGTATGAATACAATGTTTTGCCATTTGGAATGAAAAATGCTCAGGCAACATTTCTACGAATGTTTAATTCAGTGATTCATGGGTTAAAACATACAGATGCCTACATTGACGACTTAATGACTGGGAATGATACATGGGAGGATCACATCTCTGCCTTAGGAAGGTTGTTTAAAAGTCTCACCAAAGGCTAACCTTACAGTTAACTTGGCTAAAAGTGAATTTGGCCATGCCACTGTGACGTATCTTGGGTATGTTGTAGTTCAAGGCAAGCAAGCTCCTGTTCAGGCAAAAGTTCAAGCAATATCTGAGTTCCCTTTCCCCACAGGTACGAGGACTGTTAGAAGATTTTTGGGAATGGTTGGATATTATCGAAAATTTTGTAAAAACTTTGCTGATATTTCTCTTCCCCTAACTAATCTTCTGAAGAGGAGAGTAAAGTTTGTTTGGACAGATTCTTGTCAAGAAGCATTTGTGAAGCTGAAAGCCACTTTATGCTTCCATCCTGTGCTCAAATCACCTGACTTTGAAAAGCCATTTTTCTTAGCAGTTGATGCCAGTGATGAAGCTGCAGGAGCTGTGTTGTTGCAGAAGGGTGACCTTGATGATATTGACTATCCTGTAGCTTACTTTTCAAATAAATTTAATGAGCATCAAAAGAATTATTCCACCATAGAGAAAGAATTACTGTCGCTTGTTTTAGCCTTGAAACATTTCACTGTATATGTTTGCACCGAGTCAAAAACAAGAACAGAAGGCTGTTAAACTGGAGTTTAATTTTGCAAGAGTTTGATCTCATTATAACTCACATTAAAGACAAAGATAAAGTGATTGCTGATTGTATTTCCTGATGGCAAATGGGAAACATGTATATGTAGTAATCTGATATTCTGTAGTTGTGTAGCATGGTAATTATTAACATTACTAACTGTATGCGCGGTTAAATTTTTCTTGGGAAAAATTCTTTTTAGGTGGGAGGTGTTACGGACTCGGTGAAAGTCCCTTTAAGATAGTGTGTGTGTGTGGGGGGGGGGGGGGGGTGGCGTGCTTACGTCAATAGAAGATAAAGTACGTAATGACGTTGTTGAAGAAGTCAGAAGAAGAAGAGAGAGAGAGAGAAGGGAGAGAGACACCAGCCTGCTAGTTTCTCTATCAATGGATGAGAAACAATAACTGTGTCTGCCACTGAAATCCACGTATGGAAATTGGAAGTAATCCAGTGGAGTTCACCTTGTTGCTGACCTGTAGAAGGAAACAGGTATATTTGTGTGTGGACGACCACTATTCGGATGCTTTTCGGTTTGAGGAAGTCACTACCGAGTAAACACTGAAGTGTCGTTTGGGTTCCATCGTGGAACATTTGGATTTCGTAATTACTCTCTCTATGTTCTCTACATCTACGTCTTATCTTCAGACAACGGTGGTTGTTGAAGAAGCCTTTGCTCATGTTTCACCTTATGGCTTGCGGAACTGAACTTTAAGAACCATTGCTAAATTTGGAGTTTTGGACTTTGCCACACACACACACGAAGAGTTTAGCATTAGGGGTTAATGTTCAAGGTTTAATATTTTTGAATTTCTAACTTACTAACATTTTTACTTCTATTTCTCGTATTATCATACGTAGTGATTAATAAAATAGTTTTTAACACCGAATCATGACTCGGTGTGTTTCTTTTGTTGCTGGTTCGTAACAGGACTTATTTAAACCTAATGTACTACCTTTAATTGACCATGTTAAACAATTATTTACTAAATGTTCTCCACTGTCTCTATCATTGGTAGGCCGAATTAATGCGGTTAAGATGAATATTTTACCAACATTTCTGTATTGATTTCAAGCGACTCCAGCTTTTGTTCCGAAATGTTTTTCTGGCATTATTGATTCTATAATTCTTTCATATATTTGGCAGAATGAAAACTCAAGGTTAAGTAAGAAATATTTACAAAAACTAAAAAAGGATGGTGTTTGTGTCCTTGCCTAACTTTAGATTATATTATTGGGCAATCAACATTAAATATTTAATTTTTTGGCTACAAGATTCAGATGTAATTCAACACCCCAAATGGGTACACCTTGAGTCCCAATCAGTACTTGAATTTTCATTAGTTTCTATTTTAGGAGCTCCACTCCCTTTTGCACTTACCAAATTAAGTAAACATGTGATTAACCCAATTGTTAAACGTACAATACGAATATGGTTTCAATTTCGTAATTTTTTGTATTGAATAAATTTAATCTATCAAGTCCCATCCAATCTGATTTTTTATTTCATCCATTCAGAGTTGACTCAGCTTTTTCCATATGGAAAAGGAAGGAAACAGTATGTTTTCGTGATTTATTCACTGATAACCTTTTCATCTTTTGAACAATTGTCTAACAAATACAAGTTGCCTAGATCACACATTTTCGATATTTGCACATTAGAAATTGTTTAAAAGCTGCTATACCCTCTTTTCCCACACGTTAGAAAACTGAAATTACGGAAAAAAAATTGGTTTTAATCCTTGTCAGAAGGGCTTGATAGCAATAATTTATGATTTAATTATGAAAATTCGTTCAGTACCACTGGACAAATATTAAGAATGAATGGGAAAGTGAACTCCAGACATCTATACATACAGAGACTTGGCAGAAAATTCTTCATTTAGTTAATACATCTTTATTGTGTGCCAGACATTCTTTGATTCAGTTTAAGGTAGTTCACAGATCCAAATGTCAAAAGATAATTTAGCTCGTTTTTATCAACATATAAATCCTATATGTGACAGATGTAAATCGAATGTGGCTTCTTTGACACATATGTTTTGGTCCTGTCCTCTTTTGGAAAACTATTGGAAAGATATTTTTAACATTATTTCAAATGTATTGAAGATTGATGTACAACCTCATCCCATCACTGCAATTTTTGGATTACCAAAGATAGAATCTGGCCATCTATCTGCCTCCACTAACCGTATGATTGCCTTTGTTACATTAATGGCTAAACGATCCATTTTGCTTAAATGGAAAGATCGAATACCCCCTACTACTTTTCAATGGTTCTCTCAAACTATATCATGTTTAAACTTGGAAAAAATTAGGATTGTTACTGTTGATCCTTCTCTTAAATTTGAGGAAGTTTGGAGTCCATTTGTTCAATATTTTCATATGATATAGATCCCCTTTTAGTAACATTTCGATTTAGAGGAACGGAGTTGACGACATAATATTGTTCTGTTTCTATTGAGAAATTTTAGTGCAGATTTTTTTCCGTTTTTTAAAGAATTTTTTAGCTTAATATTTTGGTGATTTTTTTCTTTCTTTTATATTTCATAATAAATCTTTTTCTTTTGTATTATGTTCATTCACTAACATATCGTTGGATCTACAGTTTTTTTTACTTTATTGTTCTTTATGATTATCCATGTTATGATTGTTCTCCTGATCTCTTTGTATTACGTGTATAGACTTTGATATATTAATCTGTATTAATTTGAAAACTAATAAAAGTATTAAAAATGAAAGGAAGAAAGGAAGGTTATGCTGCAGTAGTTCTGACACAGGAGACGGGCATAGGGAGAACAAAACAGCCAATAGCATATTATAGTGCGAGACTGGATCAGGTGGCACAGGGATATCCACCTTGTTATCAGGAACTGGCAGCATTGCACTATGCTTATGAAAATGCATCATTTGTAACCATGGGTAATCCTGTAATTTTGTACACGAATCATAAGGTAGCAGTATTCTTGGAAAAGGGAAAGTTTGTACTGAAACCAGCTGGGATAGTTGCATTTCGGATGTTATTGACATTTCCAGACATAACAATACAAAGGTGTACTGCAAGTAACATAGGCGATTATGTTCCACTAGGTTATGAAGGAGAGGCCCTTGAGCGTGTGAGCGAAACGATGATATTTGCCAAATCAAACGCGGATTTACAGTCACAGCCGTTGGATGATGCAGATAAAAAGATTTTTTTTGCAGATGGCTCTTGTTATAGGGACCACAATGAGAATCACGCAGGGTTCTCGGTGGTGCAACAGGATCAGTCTCAATTTAAAACAATTAGGTTGGAAGCTTTTCCGGAACCCTGTTCTGCCCAATTATCAGAGATTAAGGCTCTGACAACAGCATGTGAGATGATGGAGGGTGAGAAAGTTGATATCTATACAGATTCAGCACATGCTCATGGAGTATGTAATTTGTTTGGAGCAGTAAGGAAACAAAAAGGGTTAAGAAAATCAATGCAGACCCTATACAGCATTGTCAGCAAATTCTAGATTTAATAACAGCAATGACGAAACCGAGAGCGTTGGCTATTATAAAGTTCCAGGTGCATAAAAAGGGAAATGACATGGTGACAAAGGCAAATCAGGCTGCGGATGAAACAGTCAGGAAAGCTTCTGAATGTCGTTCGGCTGTCATTGCACCGCAGGTGAGTCTGAGTCCAGAAACCGTAATGGAGGACATAATTGAAATACAACGTAAGGCAACTCTAGCAGAACAAACAATGTGGAGACAAATAGGGCCAAGCGGAACCAGGAAGGTTTATGGAGCACGGATGACGGTTTATTGATAGCACCCACCCCCTTGTCGACTACCCTCATTTCCGAGGCACATGGGCTGGACCATTGTGAAAGGGCGGAAGTGATGAGAAAGATAAAAAACGATTTTTTTTCTGGTCACCCTACTTACAGGCTTTGGTAGATCACATCTTGTCGCAATGTGAGGTGTGTGCACAAAACAACGTTCGGAAAGGAATTACGACTCCTGTAGGTCATATACCCGTACTCGAAGGACCATTCAAACATTTAGTGATTGATTATGTGGATACGATAAAGGCAGTAAGAGGAAAAAGATACATGCTGGTGGTGATTGATAGATTTATTAAGTGGGTAGAGGCAGTGCCCTCTAAAGACTTAGGAGCAGGAACTGTAGTGAAATTTTTGACAAACGAAGTAATTCCAAGATTTTGAACACCTTCAGAGATCAGTTCCGACAATGGGTCAGCCTTTATCCAAAAAGTGGTTAAATTGGTATTGCAAGCTCTGAGTATAAAACAGAGATTTGGATGTGTATATCATCCGCAGTCACAGGACATGGTGGAAAGAATTCATGGGACTTTGAAAACTAAGCTGAATAAGATCTATGCAAGCACTAAGCTTAACTGGGTTGATGCACATCCGTTAGCCCTGATGAGCTATCGCATGCAGACTAATCGTACAACGTGCCTGACACCACATGAGATGCTCACTGGCAGAGCCACACAAAGGACCTAGTTTGGAACAATTAGAAAGTGAACTAAAACGGTATATACAACAATTAACTATGATACACAAGTCTATCTATACACAGGAAAAACAAAACGAGCCAGGGACAGATCCGTAAGAAGGACCTGTTAAATCCGGAGACAGGGTTATGTGAGGGTATTCCGAAGAAAGTGGGAAGAGCCAAAAAGGTAAGGGCCCTTTACGGTAACCAAGATATCGCCCCACTGCGGTTCAAGTGGAAGGACGGTGCACCTGGTATCATCTTAACCACTGCACCAAGGCTGTTCTACAGGTACAGTCTGGTGTTGAGCCTGTTGTAAGTGAGAGTGAGGAAAGGGTACTGGAAGACGAGCAGGAAAAGCAGAGAATCACTACCACGCCGCAAGACTTTGACCAGCTAGTAAGTGAGATTTTCGGACACACTGACAGTTTTGAGAACGATATAGATGAGCCTGTGGAACATAAACCGTCTCCAGATAATGGGGATGTGGATGACTTGGGGATGACCGGTCCCACCCCCTGTTACAATGAACTTGTCAACTCCTGTGAAGACTTGGAAACAATCAATCTGGCAGAGTTGGCAGACCTGGCATGGTAATACCAGGGCTTTACTAGACCTAAGAGGGAGGGCTAAAAGAAGTGCAACATCTACTTCCTCACCATGGCTGCAGGCACGCACTAATTATTGGTAATAATGGGAAAATTATACAGCATCAAAGATGACCAGAACAAGCTGCTACCTCTGTGCCAGGGCGAGACCAATACACCATGTAATACTATGTCATATTATTCCTCCACCTGCACAGAATGGCGAAAACAGCATCTGTCACAATGCGCGTAGCAGTGCCCGAGTATAATCAGGACTTGTGTTCAAGGTATCTGCGAGAGCCAGAGTGATAAGCTTGCTTTATCCCCAAGTATGAAACTGAACACACCACCACAACAGACGTTACAACGTAGCAAGAGAGAGTACACCTTGACTCGGCAATTCGCATTGATTGTGTAGGTCAGCCTAGGGGTATCCCCAATGAATTTAAGGCAAGGAACGAGATTTCGGATGGATGGTAATCGATAATCCCTGTTATTGGGATCAGTAAGAACACGGAATGGATCAATTATATTTAATATAATCAGCAGCGATTTATCAATTACGCTGATGACGTCCTCTCCGCATTAGGGGAGAAATTAGACGTAACTAGTAAAATGGCCTGGAAAAACAGCGTTGGACTGGTTACTGGCAGAAAAAGGAGGTGTCTGCGTATTTTTCGGAGAACATTGTTGTACCTTTATACCAAATAACACTAGCCCAGAAGGATATTTTGCTAAGGCGATGAATAAATTAAGGAATTTTAGAAAAGAGGTCAGACAGAATGCAGGGGTTTGACATCAGTTCTTTGATTGATGGAGAGTAAATTAGGCGGATGGGGGGCCGGGCTAACCAAAATTGCAATGGTTCCGGCTATTGTGCTGCTTCTTTTTACAATTGTATTGTGCTGTTTCCTTCCATGCTTTAAGTCCTTTTAGTGCGGGCCACGGCTAAAACATTTTCCGATGCTTCTGGCACTTGCTGAGATGAACCCCCAGAGAAGGAAGTCGAGACGACATACTTTTATGTTCTAAGTCGGGGCGAGGTACCGAATGATTATGATAGCGCTTCAGAAAGCAACTACGCTTATGTTGGAAGTAGTCTGTGAGGGCCTCAGGGTCTTTTTCCCCGGTCCCCGTTATGGAGGGACGGGTTCTTGGCCCTTTGGCTCAGGAAATGGAGAGTGAATCCATTGGACCCGTGCACGAAAAACCACATTATACCCGTTTTTGGGATGATTGGCTTTAGTCTCTCTCTATATGTCCGTAAGTTCTCAAAGGGGGGAGGAATATATAGAATATACAGAAAATACAGGCCGTACACACATGTTTACTTATAATTTGTCTTGTGCCTAAGATGACGCTGGCTCCTTCTCCTTCTTTACCAAGAGAAGGGAAAGCCGGAGCGCGGGAAGAGTAAGGTAACTCACGGGGGACTGAGCACAATGATCAAAGCGTTACCTTGTGCCTGGTACTGATGCCTGTACTGCAGAAATAACTAGAGTATGTTGTAATTAGAGTAGAAAAGATATATTCTAATTATATTAGTACCTGGTACCGATGTCTATACTACAGAAATGACTACAGCATGTTGCGAATAGATTGAAAGAGCTGTAATGAGGTACAAACATGTTGTGATTAGATCAGAAAGTAACTTGTGAAGACAACTTTGGCAGGATGCAGTGCAACGTGGGGTTTGTAATTAGATAGAGGAAACTGACTTGATTGATTATGCTAACTGGACTAGGAAGGGGCCATAAAAAGAGCTGTCAGCCTTTGTTCAGGGGCTTTCAGTGACCAGCTCTCTGACTGTCACAGCCTTTGTTTTGCAAATTAAGGTTTAACTTCCTGAAGAAATGTCTGCGTCTCCTGATTATTATGGAATCCCGGTAATCCACGGCAACACAAACAGGATTTAAGAAGGTGGTTATCAGCCAGCTGTGTCTATATCTGCGAGCATCTCACCTCTCTTTAAAGTGGAAAGCTCTGGATTTTAGATTCACTGACAAAGAAACGTCGGCGACTTACTCCATAGAAGGTCTTGACGTTTAATCAGGAGTAGAAAGGTAAGACTGGGATGAGTTGAGCAGATGGACTGATTTTGATGGGTAATGGATCACTTTGGAGGGGAAACTACAGCTGTTAGTGTTTATACGCACGAGCTGCGCTTGGCTGAAAAAGGAGATTAAATCAAAACCCGCCGATGCCGGAAAAATTAAACAAGAAAAAGAATCATCAGAACTGCTCACATGCTCAGGGAACGTCTGTGGAAGAAACAGACTTAACACTTCAGGCCGAATGTACTTCCTCCTATAGAAGAGACTCAGCAGCTGGACCAACACATCTTTCGAAGACCAGTGTGGACGTGGGGGACGCAGTGAACGAGTAATGGCAATGGGCATAATCTAACATCAATCGGTCGGTGCACGTGATTATCTTTACCACTTTTATGATCCTAGCGTCCTTACCTCTCGTATGATCTATCCTGAGGAACTCCTGCAGAGATGGTTTGTGGCTGAGGATTTTGACATCCAACCAGCACAACCATCTTCCTTTGTGCTGGTATGATTCCAACCATAGGAGGTGTTTTCCCCGCTTCCCTTTGATTCCACTTCATACACGGTTCCTTATGCCGTGATCAATCAATCGCTGCATTGATGTCAAGGGCAGTTTCTCTCATTTCACCTCTGGAGATCAGCTCTTCTGTCCATGTTTGGACGACGGTTGCAAAGAGGTCAGGAGCAGAGTGGCGTTGGCGAAACTGAGCTTCTGTGAGCGACCTTTGACGAAATAACGCTTGGCCGCGCCATTATTATCATTTCCAACACTTTGATAATAATGGAGAGAAGAAGAATGGAGCGGTAATTGACCAGGTTGGACTCGTCGTGTTCCTCGTCAATAGGATATAACAGGTCAATTTTCCACATTGTTAGGTAGAAGCCAATGTTTTAGCTGTACTGGAACAACTTGGCCAATGAGGCGACAAGTTCTGGGGTACCGGTCTTCAGCACTATTGCCATAATGCTGTCAGTGCCCATGGCTTTGCTGTAACCAGTGCCTTCATCCGTTTCTTGACCTCACGTGGACTGAATCGAAATGGGCTAAGAGTGGCATCTACAATACTGGGAACAACTGAAGGAGGACGCGTTTAATCATCCACTCTACACTTAAGGCTCTCGGTTCTTGCTTCAAATTTCGCTTTTGCACTGATGTGCTGGGCTGCCTCATTATCGAGAATGAGGATATTAGTGGAGCCTCTACCTCCTTTGAGTTTTTTCCACCACCATTCACAACTGGATGTGAGAGGACTGCGGAGCTCAGATCGGATCAGTTGATGTCGGATCGCTCACCTCTGACCATTGAGTTCTGGTTATGTTGTTTCGCATGGATGTGTGTCTGTCTTTTAGCTTTGCCAAGTTTCTGTCTCATTCCCCGACATAGCTAAAGCCATGCATGCTTCACACTTCATTGAACTGGCGCTGATATTCTGGTTTGATGGTGATTGTAGTGGGGTGGGCAATCTGCCGGACATTAAGTTGCAGATTGTGAATTACGGCAGTGCTGTTGCTGTCGATGCTCATTCTGTCTTCCTGTGTCAGAACTGGGCTGCTGTGCGGACAGGCTGCTTCCATTATTCATTCCACAGGTTCCGTCTGGCCTGAAGCCTATGCTCAGCATTCTGTTTCTTTATTCTCAATTTAATTAAATGCGCAGACGGTTTGAAGAAGCGATGCGGGAATGAGTCGCCAACGATAGAATCAAGGCCCCTCCACATTTCCCAAGACTTCAGGATGTCGGTATGGCTCTGTATTGCCTTGCTCGTGTTTTAGGTTAGCGCAGGAAAGGTCACTCAAATAAGGAAGTTTAGTATGGTGGCGCAAGAACGGAAGGACAGACTGCCCTGCAGGGAACAGCTTCAAGCAGCGGAAAAACCATTTACACAACAGAAAACGTCATTACACAACAGGAAACTGTTTGATACAGCGGACAATAGATTTACACAGCCGAGAATACCACATGTTAATGTTTATTCCAGGATACAAACGTTGCTATATATTTATTGTCCAGTTCTGACCTTCACTGAAATGAATGCGTGGGAAGGTTACAGTTGTGTTCACTCTGTACTGTTCAAGGAGTGAGGTCCAATGGTTTAAATCAGGGGCCTTGATAATAATGAAGTTAAAAGGCAAAGAACTAATGCCTGGAGCTACTGAGTACTGAGTTCGGATTTACTTCGTATTGGATGTCCTCAGGAAACATAACCGGTGCTCTCCCAAATCTGGAATGAAATGATTGAGACGTACAGGAAATTGAGAGGAATGTTAATTTTAAATTAAACATGCCAAAAAAAACTGCAGATGCTGAAATTTTCGTGCATTTGCAATGAAGCCAAAGACAAGCCTGAGGTATGGAACATTCGCACCGGATTGGGCAGGTTACAAGACTTCTTATTTCAGTACTGAGTGCAACGACTTCAAGGAGCTAGCGTTCCCAGCTTGCACAAGACACGGGGAGTTTGGCTTCAATAATCTGTATGTAACATCAGCTCAGTTACTCTCTCTTTCCCTCTTCACTGACATGGCCTGACATGCTGGTTATTTCTTATAACTCTGACTTGCATTTCGCAAATTAAACATGCTTGTTCTATCTCTCTCTCTTTCTCTGTCTCTATCTATCTATCTATCTATCTATCTATCTATCTATCTATCTATCTATCTATCTATCTATCTATCTATCTATCTATCTATCTATCTATCTATCTATCTATCTATCTATCTATCTATCTATCTATCTATCTATCTATCTATCTATCTATCTATCTATCTATCTATCTATCCGTCTGTCTGGATATCTCTCCCACCATGGAATGCACCACTCCTTTTCCTGCTCCCTGTCAGTTGACATTCTCTCTCTCTCTTTCTCTCTCTCTCTCTCTCTCTCCCTCTCTCTATCTCTCACTCTCTCTCTTTGTCCCTCCCCCCCCCCTCTCTATCTCTATCTCGCTTTATTGACTTCTCTCCACCTTTCCGGCTCCAACCTTCTCATTAACTACCTCTCTTTCCCCCTCGCGGCCACCTTGTATTGTCATAGTAGTAGTACTGGGAACGTTTGACGGAAAGGTGCACGGATGATGTTGTATGCAACAAACTTCACTCCCTCTTCAGTGGGAAATGGGCCTGCATTGGAATACTAATTGGAGGCATTGTTCATCTGAGGTCACTGTCAGATGAGCATTGTTTGGTGTTCAATGGCTGCTCTACTTGTTCTTTTACTGTTGGAACTTGATAGATTGCAGGGAGGTTTCATGTGTCCCGAACCCATGGTGCACTTTATCTGGAGTGTCTAACGAAAAGAAAGTCGTTCAATTGCTGTCCCGGTCTCGCTGCCATGAGGGAATTGGTGCAAGAATCACACAGCAGGAAACCCGTGAAACGTCCATTCGTTTGAGCGAAGCAGTTCGGTCATAATTCGCCATCAAAGGGAATAATTCTGGTAATGGCAGTGTTTGGCAAGATCAGTGCCTCCTGAACCCTCTATCTCCGTGAATGAGACCGCTCGATACCCACCAGCGCCCAGAGACCAGCCGATACAGACTGGCAGATTCCCGTTGGTCTCTTCCAACACTTCTTGGTCTCCTGTGGCGGCGTTGAAGGTACTGATGAATGGACTCCGGTGACAGACACATGACGATCCGCTTCGATTATATATTTCAGTATAAGTGCTGTTCTAATAATGTTGAGCAGCTTTTGGGTATTTCAGCCTGTGTAACCCGGCGGCCTGTGGGCTCCTGCAGATATTCGTTTGAAAAGATGGGAGGGAACAATTCAATCCTTGTAGGAGATGGTCCCCTCGCTCTGCTCAATGGACAACAGGGATGACATGAGTCCTGAACGGAAACGATGTTATTTTTTGAAGAACTCTGAGTCAAATAAAAACGCAATTGTTGTGAATAAAATAATTGATGAGCCGGTTGCATGCGGGTCCTTCCATGACAGTATCCTGTCTGTGTCCCACACTCCTATTCAATTGTCCTTTTTTAAAAAAATATATTTACAGCGTGGTAACAGAGCCTTCTGGCACAACGAGTCCGCGCCGCCCATTTTATGCCCAAATTAACCTACCCGTAGTCTTTGCAATGTGGGAGGAAACCGGAGCACCCGGAGGAAACACACGCAGACACGGGAGAACATATAAAATCCTTACAGACAGAGACGGGAATCGAACCCCGATCGCTGGCGCTGTAATAGCGTCGCCCTAACCGCTACACTACTTGTGGACTGAAATATCGAAGGCAGAGACATGATCTTAAGGAAATGTGTGGGACCTATCAAGCCAGAAGCAAGAGACGGAGAAACAGCGTGCAAGGGAACTAAGAGCGCACCCAAGGCGTAGCAGATTAATATCAGTTACACTCTGCAAACTACTGCCCTAGTATTGCATACTCCCGGGCACTGTTGTGTTTTTTAATGTCCGGTCAGTGTCACCGACATGGAGCAACGACGATTAATTTCCAATACTGAAGAGTTCAACAGCACAACACCCACACTTGGGCTAGTCTGCAGAGCCACTGTAGTGGGGTCCAGGACGGGGGTAAATCCGAGACTTGGGAAGAGTGGCTTCATTGTGTTTGGGTGTAACTGTTTTATTGGACCTGCGATTATACTTGCAGAGGGCGGTGCTCTCACTGTCTCCTGCCCTGAGTCTGGGAGAGGAGCTCTCAGTGGAACTGGAATCACACCCAATTAAATTAAGTTAAGATTTCTTTATTGGTCACATGTACATCGAAACACACAGTGAGATACATCTTTTGCGTAGAATATTCTGGGGGAAGCCCGCAAGTCTCGCCATGCTTCCGGCTCCAACATAGCATGCCTACAACTTCCAAACCTGTACGTCTTTGTAATGCAGGAGGAAACCAGAGCACCTGGAGGAAACCCACGCAGTCACGGGGAGAACGTACAAACGGAATTGAACCCGGGTCGCTGGCGCTGTCAGAGCGTAACGCTAACCGCTACACTACCGTCCCTGCCCTCTGCCATGCCTGCGTAGTGTGTGATATAGCACATTATTCTGGCTCAGTCCTTGGGGATTATGTTGCACTGGCTCTGGATGTTTAGTCCTCCCACCCAACCGGTACAAAAGACAAGACCTCAGGGCGCTGCTGATCTTAGTGTCCCTTTGCTTTCGGTCCCTCGAGGTAGTAGCTTTTGCCCACCCGTCGTGCAGTGGATCACAACTCGGACGCAGTGAGTCCACCCCCTTTATAAAAAAGGAACGGAATGTGAAACCTGAAGGGGGTCAGGTCGCTGTTATATTTCCCCTCTCTAAACATTTGGATCAAGCATTTATATATGTGTGATGTTTATGGATGATTGAACATTTAAGGAAATGATCATTTGAAGTTTGTAAATAGACCCCATTTCCGACTTCTCATCATACTTGCTTCATCGGCGACAGACCAATTTTACTACCATCCAGTTTTTATCTGTCCCAACTCCTAGTCCCAGCATTGTACTCTCATGGTTCTGTGTATTTTCCCGCCGCTTCATTGAATTGGCTGGGACTCTTATCTCTTCCTAAGAGGTAAATGAAATAGTGGCAACCTGGGGCTGGTACCTGTGATTGGGGCCTCTTGCGAAACGATGATGGATCCAAGGACAGGAAAAGTTTAACTTTTGAGGGACTCCAAATCCGTGTCCCTGAACGTAACTGTCATGAATAAAGTCGGTTGTAATATCTGTAGTTGCTGATTTACTGAACAGGTGTCGAAAATACAGAAAGCGCCTGCACAAGCAGTAGTTGGGGAAGGAAGCTTGTATTTAAAGGATGGTGTGCAGGGTAAAATCGAGATAATTACAGAGGTACAGTCTGGCAGAGTGCCATGAGCCGAAGCGTGAAGTGGTTATTGTGAATAAGCATATGCGGCTCTCATCACTCGCACTCAGAAAAATTGGTTCATTCGGTAAGAATCACGGTTCAGTGAAAGTCAAAGTCGAGTTTATTGACAAATGCATAAGTGCACGTATACAGAGGTGCAATGAAAACTTACTTGCAGTAGCATCACAGGTACATAGCATCATATAACCAACAGTGACAGGTAAAGCATCAATTAAACAAAATAAAACCATTTTTTAAGAAGGTAGAAATACCAACAGAAAAAAAGAAATTTTATTGCAAAGTTACTTCAATGGTGACAGTGTTTGCTAAACTCTAATGATGAGGGATGTGCTGGCTGGTTCAAGAGTACGAATGTTTAAAGGGAAATAGCTGTTCTTGAACCTGGTGGTGTGGGTCTTCAGGTTTCTGTACCTCCTACTGGATGATAGCTGCGAGTAGATAGCATAACCCAGATGCTGATGATCTTTGATGATGGATGCTGCTTTCTTGAATCAGCGGCTGCTGCAGATAAACCGATCGAGGGGAGCGATGCGCCCGTGATATATTGGACAGCAGCCACTACTCTCTGCAGCTTCTTACGTTCCTGCGCATTTCAAATGGCGTACCAGACCATGTTGAAAACAGTCAGAAAACTTTGAACAGTACCTCTGTGTAAGTTTTGCAGTGATCGGTGATAAACCGATCTTCCTTAACATAAGAAAGTAAAGGCGCTGGCGCGGTTTCCTTTCGATTGCATCTATGGGCAGGGGTCATGTCAGGTCATCCGATATGTGAACACCCAGGAATTTTAAGCTGCTGACTCTCTCTACTGTCGACCCCAGAATCAGACTGGTGCATGTTCGCCCTCATTCACCTTCCTGAAGTCAACAATCAGCTATTTAATGCACTCACGCTAAGCGCAGAGATCACAAGGTGTTAGTTGATTTACGCTCTGTGTTTGTTGTGCAAGTCAGCTGTGTGGCAGAGGAGCGGACGTCTTGATTTACTCACTGGATGGAACGTGATGCTCACGTCATCCTGTCATTTATCGTTGTTACCTCAGTAAAACAACAGACAATTTACTGACAGCCATGCAGTCTAGTTCGGTATAGTGAGACATTCGTTCATTTATGACAATCCCACAACAAATTTCTTACAAAATAACATGTTCCACGCGATTTCATGTATAGCCATGCTGCGGGCTATTTCTCGCGTATAACAAGCCTGAATGGCACTATTTGCATCAGCTATTGATATTCGATTGCATGATAAAGATAAACAGATAGATAGATAGATAGATAGATAGATAGATAGATAGATAGATAGATAGATAGACAGACAGACAGACAGACAGACAGACAGACAGACAGACAGACAGACAGACAGACAGACAGACAGACAGATAGATAGATAGATAGATAGATAGATAGATAGATAGATAGATAGATAGATAGATAGATAGATAGATAGATAGATAGATAGATAGATAGATAGATAGATAGATAGATAGATAGATAGATAGATAGATAGATAGATAGATAGATAGATAGATAGATAGATAGATAGATAGATAGATAGATAGATAGAGATAGAGACAGAGAGACAGAGACAGAGAGAGAGAGAGAGGGGTTCTTTCACCGCGTTCTTCAGCTCCTCTCGGAATTTCCTGAGTCACGGCGTAGATGCACGTGTTGGTGCAAGAACTGAGAAGCTGCAACATCGCTGCTATTTGTTTTGTGAAATAACGGGGATCAGTGAAAGAATAACTGTGCACCATTTAAATCCGTTGATAGATATAAAATACCGCTTGTGTTACCCACAACAATATGAAACTGACGGTTACACTGAAAAGTAAAACGATGGATTTCCTTCGGTTCTCCATCTCCGGGTCCTTGTCATTCTCTCCCTTGCTGCGGCCACGGATCTCTCTGTGGACTCTACTGACCGCTAAAATCCGTCTGACCGTCAGAACATTGAGCAGCAAAATCAGAGAGAACGGAACACAAGGGGTTAATATGCGGTGAAACATCTCAAATCCAGCCCATGCGGGGACACAACCCCAGGGTACTTGATCAATTATTTCCCGGAGCTCTTGTGTAAAGTACCAGGGTACACTCTCTAAACAACCCAGTACACTCACTCTTCCTATAACAGCAACCGCCGTTCACTCGGTGCAATATTTTGTCTTCAGCTTCTCACAACAAATGGCTACAAATTTATCAAAGGTGAAAGCGACTGTCAGCCACACAGAGGCCATGGTGCTTGCAAAAATCAGCCATATACCGTGACTGCATACTGCAGTGATGTGGAGGGATGAATGAGGAAAATAAATCAGTGCAGTCCACCTCAGCAGGGGGTCCGAGATAACGACCAGGAGATCGGCCGCTGCCATTCCCAACAGGGAGCTAGTGATACATTTGGAGAGACCGCATTTTCCTCGGGACAGGATCACAATCGCCACCAGGTTAACTGTAGGAGAGATAAAAGTAAAGAGAGAAATGACTGATCGAACCTGGAACAATTACAGCCGTTTTCGGGGATGATGTGACGTTTCCATATTTTTTTGAAGCATCGAGCGGTGGAAACTGGACCCTGGACCATGACCAGGGTGGTGGGCGGGCGCAGTCCCCTTGTAGGCAGCGAAGGGGTTGGAGGAGCATAACTAGTCAGATCAAACGTGTGCAGAGATTCCATACTATCGACTGTTGAAGTGGCAGAGGAGCACCAGCTGGATACCTCCCTCTTCGCGATGGATCAGCTTTCTCTGGGCAAGCTAAGATTCGTGGGAATAAATAAAGGTGTTCACTGCATAGCGGGCTTCTGTCAGTGTCAGACGATTCAGTGAGCACCAGAAGAATGGAACGACGGGTGATGACAACTGACGAAATGCTGAAGGAACTCCTCTGTGTTAGGCAGCATCAGTGTAGGCAAAGGAAGTATCAACATTTCGGATCAGGACGGTCTCAGTGTCAGTTCTTCCAACAGTTTGTTTATTTTGTTCCGGATTCCTTCATCCTCATCAACCCGTATCTCTTTTGATTCAAAATTTTGTAGTGCAGTCTGGTAAAACTCCAGAATAAAAAAAATTAGTTTCATTCTGGATCTACCAGAACACATCCATTGCTCCCACCCGACTTCTAAAGACGGCAGAACAGTTCAGTTATCAGAGCTCTGTTCCCTGTCAGACGCAGACAAAATAAAATTATGGTTCACAACAGCGATAAATATTCAACATATTGTCACTTCTATTAAACCTTGTCAGTCTATTAAGTACGAAATTATTTCACTGACTTCTGTCTATATATAGACTCATACAAGATCTCAAGAGAGAGGATGTGTTGAAGTTGTTAAATAATATTAAGACAGATAAATCTCCGGGGCCTGACGGGATTTTCCCCAGGCTGCTTCGAACGGCTAGGGAGGAGATTGCTGAACCGCTGGTAAGGATCTTTTGAGTCCTCGTCGTCTACGGGGGTGGTGCCGGAGGATTGGAGGATTGCGAATGTGGTCCCCTTGTTCAGAAAAGGTAATAGGGAGAGGCCAGGGAATTATAGACCGGTGAGTCTCACGTCTGTGGTGGGTAAGCTGTTAGAAAGGATTCTAAGGGATAGGATTTATGAACACCTTGAGAATCATGGACTGATTAGGGACAGCCAGCATGGCTTTGTGAAGGGAAGATCTTGCCTCACAAGCCTGATAGAGTTCTTTGAAGAGGTGACCAGGAAGATTGATGAGGGCAGTGTGGTGGATGTGGTTTACATGAATTTTAGTAAGGCATTTGATAAGGTTCCTCATGGTAGTCTTCTTCAGAAGGTCAAAGGCCGAGGGATCCAAGGAAGCTTGGCTGTGTGGATTAGGAATTGGCTTGCATGTAGAAATCAGAGGGTTGTGGTGGAAGGAGTGCCCTCGGATTGGAAAGCAGTAAATAGTGGTGTCACGCAGGGATCGGTTCTGGGACCTCTACTTTTTGTGATATTTATAGATGACAGATGAGGGGTTGGAGGGCTGGGTTAGTAAGTTTGCGGACAACACTAAGATAGGCGGTGTTGTGGATAGTGTGGAGTGCTGTCGGAGCTTACAGAGGGATATTGATAGGATGTAGAGCTGGGCTTACAAGTGGCAGATGGAGTTCAAACCGGAGAAGTGTGAGGTGGTACACTTTGTAAGGACAAACTCCAGGGCAGAGTACAGGGTAAACGGCAAGGTACTTGGCAGTGTGAAGGAGCAGAGGGATCTGGGATCTCATATTCACAGTTCGTTGAAAGTTGCCTCACAGGTGGAAAGAGCAGTTAAGAAGGCCAATGGGATGTTGGCTTTCTTAAATCGCGGGATTGAGTTTAAGAGCCGCGAGGTTATGATGCAGCTTTACAAAACTCCAGTTAGGCCACAATTAGAGTACTGTGTTCAGTTCTGGTCGCCTCATTATAGGAAGGATGTGGAGGCATTAGAGAGGGTGCAGAGGAGATTTACCAGGATGCTCCTGGCTTGGAGGGTATTGAATATGAGGAGAGGCTCAAGGTGCTAGGGCTTTATTCACTGGAAAGGAGGAGGATGAGAGGAGACATGATAGAGGTATATAAAATATTGAGAGGAATAGATAGAGTAGACAGTCGGCGCCTCCTTCCCAGGGCACCAATGCTCAAGACGAGAGGTCATGGCTTTAAGGTTATGGGTGGGAGGTTCAGGGGAGATTTCAGAGGGAGGTTTTTCACCCAAAGAGTGGTTGGTGCATGGAATGCACTGCCTGGGGTGGTGGTGGACGCAGATACATTGAACAGGTTCAAAAGCTTGTTGGATAGGCATATGGAGGAAGGTGAGATAGAGGGATATGCGGGAGGAAGGGGTTAGGTAGTGTGAGGGTGTTCTGATGGACGGCACGACACGGTGGGCCGAAGGGCCTGTATGGTTCTATGTTTCGATGGTTCTATATGCTCACTACTTGAATAAAAATCTTTCACAACTGGTTAGTCCTATTTGCATGTAACTGTTAATAACTGTTCGTGTCAGAACCTGTGGATCGTTTGAATCCTGCTCCTAAATCCGGAGCCATTCGAAGACAAAAATCCAGTTTCGGTTGTATCATCAAAATCATTGAAATTAAAGCTGCTTCTGCAAGAACAAATGCGCAGAGACCACGCATATTCCATTATTGAAATGCTGGACCCGGGACACAAGTAGTGAGAGAAACAATTTCCAGCACTGGAATTAAAATTCAATTTCCTCCAAATGCGGCTGAGACAACGGCTTACCAGGAAATCCAACAGCTGAAAGTACAGGACAGTAAATGTCTCGTATCCTCAAGATTGCTGGACATTCCATTTCAGTGATCAGCTGTGACTTCTGTTGTTCCGAAATCCACAGCTGCTGCAGACAATCTGAGCGGATGTACTCCAATAGGCTATGATTTATACAGAACATCACTCTACAGTTGCAAGGTTATACCCCTAACCGTTTCTTTGAGTTACAGTCGATTGAACAAACAACTCCATTGTCCCCGGTATCATTATAGTGGGTATTGCACAAACGAGACATCAAATCCCGGGAATTACCTCAGTGTCCGCATTTCTTCTCAATAAGACCGTAATCTGTAATCATATGAATCTGATTAACAAAACAATGAACAGCTCAATTTGTCGATTTCCGACATTTGTATTGTCATTTGTGATTCATCTGCAAAATGCAATCAGTTTCATCTCAATCTGCACTGAGCAAGGAGGTCAAAGGGACGTCAACAGGCCTTCTCACTCTGTCCCTGCAGTTTCTCTGTTCAGGATGTGTATCTCCTTTCTTCAGTTGTTCAACTCTTTCCTCGCCTCTCATTCCTTGCAAGGGATCGAAAGAAACGTTCTCCGTGTGCAGTTTATATTAGGCCCTCCACATTTCTGTCGTGAGTATACTTCGGCATCCTCAATATCGCTCCAGCAATGTACTTGCTCCCAGCTGTCTATATTTGACACGCGACTCCTACTTTCTCTTAATCAGAGTTACAATTTCCCTTAACAACCAGGGTTCACAACCCCCAGCTGCTTTGCCTTTTACTTCAGCAGGAAAATGTAGTTCTGAACTCTTGCCATATCCCGTTTAGTTTCTTCCTACTTTCAGGAGGTCCAATTTCCCAGAAAAGAAAACAGCTTAAAAAGGAGAGAGAAAAAAAAAACTTCGGAGGACTCGGGCTTCGGTTCGGAGGACTTCGGAGCAGCTAAGTGTTTTCTCTGTTTATCACTTTTATTAGGGTTTTTGGGTGTAAGGGTTAGTTTTTGTTAGGGTTTATAGTGTAAGGTTTAGATTTTTTAATAAGTTTTTTCAGTAGTCGAGTGGGGGCTGGACTGCGCAGGCGCGGCGCTGGCAGCTTAAGAAACAAACAGCCAAGAGAGCGGCCAGCGTCAGAGCGGTCAACGGAGTGAGTGGGAGCAGAGTTTTCTGGGCTTTGGCTCAAGGGGTTTCGGCGTGAAGTGCAAGGAGTGTAAGTAGCTGGTAAGTAGGTAAAGGCAAGGTTTAGATTTTGGTCTTTATAGATTTGTAGGTGGGACTAACTAGGGAAAAAAAGGTAGTCAGATGGAGGACATGGTGGTGTGCGGCAGCTGTTTGACGTCGGAACTCGTGGACCTTGCTGCGGTCCAAGATGGCCACATCTGCAGTAAGTGCTTGAGGCTGGAGGAACTTCGGCTCAGAGTTGATGAGCTGGAGTCGCAGCTACAAACACTGCGCAGCATAAGGGAGGGAGAGAGTGATGTAGACACGGTGCATCAGGTGACTGTCACGCCCCTTAGGGTAGGTAGATCTGACGTTCAGGAGGCAGATAGAATGGTGACTGTCAGGGGAGGGAAGAGGAACAAGAAGTCAGGCAGGCAGACAACAGAGAGCCCCGGAGGCTGTTCCCCTCATTAACAAGTTTTATGCCTTGGAAGATGTTGAGGGGTATGACCTGCAGGGGCCTAGCTTCAGTTACCAGGTCTCTGGCACTGGGACTGGTAATGCTGCTCAGAAGGGAAGGGTGGGAAAGAGACATGCGGTAGTGATTGGGGACTCGATAGTCAGGGAAACAGACAGGAGGTTCTGTGGCAGTGAGCATGAATCCCGGATGGTATGTTGCCTCCCAGGTGCCAGGGTCCAGGATGTCACTGATCGGGTCCATAGAATTCTTGAGTGGGAAGGAGAGCAGTCAGACGTTGTGGTCCATATTGGCACCAATGACATAGGTAGGAAGGGGAATGAGGTCCTGAAGAGAGAGTTCAGGGAGCTAGGCAGAAAATTGAGGAACAGGACCTCAAGGGTAGCAATCTCGGGATTGCTGCCAGTGACACGTGATAGTGAAGGTAGGAATAGGAGGAGGTGGCAGATAAATGTGTGGCTGAGAGGTTGGTGCAGGAGGGAGGGTTTTAGATTTCTGGATCATTGGGATCTCTTCTCGGGAAGATTGGATCTGTACAGATAGGACGGGTTACACCCGAACCAGAAGGGGGCCAATATCCTTGCGGCGAGATTTGCTAGGGTGGTACAGGAGGGTTTAAACTAGTTTGTGAGGGAGAAGGGAACCGGAGGAGTAGGTCAGAGGAAGAAGGGAATGGGGAAAAGTTAGATCAAACAGGTAGAGAGGCTTTGGGGAAGGAGAAGCAGAATACATTCTGTAAAAGTAGTAAGGTAGATGGACTGAAGTGTGTTTACTTAAATGCAAGAAGTGTCAGGAATAAGGGGGATGAACTGAGGGCTTGGATAAATATGGGGGACTATGATATCGTGGCTATTACTGAGACGTGGCTGACGTCAGGAGATGAGTGGATATTGAATATTCCTGGTTTTTGGTTGTTTTAAGAGGGATAGGGAAGGGGGGGCGAAGAGGTGGAGTGGTGGCGATACTGGTAAGGAACACTGTTATGGCTGTGGAAAAGATGGATGTTGTAGAAAGATCATCTCTAGAGTCCGTGTGGGTGGAGTTAAGGAACAAGAAAGGAGCAGTTACTCTACTAGGAGTATTCTATAGCTCCCCCCCCCCCGGAAGCAGCAGAGATATAGAGGAGCAGATTGGCAGGCAGTGTTTGGAGAGAAGCAGAAATAACAGGGTCGTTATAATGGGAGACTTCAACTTCCCAGATATAGACTGGAACCTGCTTAGTGCCAAAGGTTTAGATGGGACAGAATTTGTTAAATGTGCCCAGGAGGGATTCCTGACGCAGTATGTTGACGGGCCGACTGGAGGGAATGCCATGTTAGATCTAGTTTTAGGAAATGAACCGGGACAGGTGAAGGATCTATTGGTGGGTGAGCATTTGGGGGACAGTGACCATTGCTCCATAACCTTTAAAATTGTCATGGACAGGGACAGGTGCAGAGAGGACGAGGTATTTCAATTGGGGAAGGGCTCACTACGAGGCTATAAGGAGAGAACTTGGGAGTGTAAATTGGGATGTACTTTTTGAAGGAAAATGTACCATGGGGATGTGGTTGATATTCAGGGATCTTATGCAGGATGTTAGGGATAAATATGTCCCGGTGAGGCAGAGAAGGAATGGCAGGGTGAAGGAACCGTGGGTGACGAGAGAGGTGGAACGATTTGTTAGGGAGAAGAAGGTAGCATACGTGGGGTATAAGCAGCAAGGTTAAAAGAGGGTCCGTGAGGAATATAGGGTAGCGAGGAAGGAACTTAAGAAAGGGCTGAGGAGAGCTAGAAGGGGACATGAAAAGGCTTTGGCTGGTAGGGTTAAGGAAATTCCCAAGGCCTTTTTCAAGTACGTGAAGGGTAGGAGGATGGCTAGGGTGAAAATAGGTCCGATTAAGGACAAAGGTGGGAGAATTTACCTGGAGGTGGCGGACGTGGGAAAAGTTCCGAATGTGTTCTTCTCGTCGGTATTCACCAGGGAGAGGGGTCTTGATGATGCGGAAGGGAGTGCTGGTAGGGGTAATGTTCTCGAGGTTGTTGATGTCAAGAGAGAGGATGTGTTGAATTTTTTAAATAATATTAAGACAGGTAAATCTCCGGGGCCTGACGGGATATACCCAGGCTGCTTCGAGAGGCTAGGAAGGAGATTGCTGAACCGCTGGTAAGGATCTTTGAGTCCTCGTTATCTACGGGGGTGGTGCCGGAGGATTGGAGGGTTGCGAATGTGGTCCCCTTGTTCAAAAAGGGTAATAGGGATAGGCCAGGGAATTATAGACAGGTGAGTCTCACGTCTGTGGTGGGTAAGCTGTTAGAAAGGATTCTAAGGGATAGGATTTATGAACACCTTGAGAATCATGGACTGATTAGGGACAGCCTTCATGGCTTTGTAAAGGGAAGATCTTGCTTCACAAGCCTGATAGAGATCTTTGAAGTGGTGACCAGAAGATTGATGAGGGCAGTGTGGTGTATGTGGTTTACATGGATTTTAGTAAGGCGTTTGATAAGGTTCCTCATGGTAGTCTTCTTCAGAAGGTCAAAGGCCGAGGGATCCAAGGAAGCTTGACTGTGTGGATTAGGAATTGGCTTGCATGTAGAAATCAGAGGGTTGTGGTGGAAGGAGTGCCCTCGGATTGGAAAGCAGTAAATAGTGGTGTCACGCAGGGATCGGTTCTGGGACCTCTACTTTTTGTGATATTTATAGATGACTTAGATGATGGGTTGGAAGGCTGGGTTAGTAAGTTTGCGGACAACACTAAGATAGGCGGTGTTGTGGATAGTGTGGAGGGCTATCGGAGCTTACAGAGGGATATTGATAGGATGCAGAGCAGGGCTGACAAGTGGCAGATGGAGTTCAATCCGGAGAAGTGTGAGGTGGTACACTTTGGAAGGACAAACTCCAGGGCAGAGTACAGGGTAAACGGCAAGGTACTTGGCAGTGTGGAGGAGCAGAGGGATCTGGGGGTTCATATTCACAGTTCGTTGAAAGTTGCCTCACAGGTGGAAAGAGCAGTAAAGAAGGCCAATGGGATGTTGGCTTTCTTAAATCGCGGGATTGAGTTTAAGAGCCGTGAGGTTATGATGCAGATTTACAAAACTCCAGTTAGGCCACATTTAGAGTACTGTGTTCAGTTCTGGTCGCCTCATTATAGGAAGGATGTGGAGGCATTGGAGACGGTTCAGGGGAGTAGAGGCTCTAGGTGCTAGGGCTTTATTCACTGGAAAGGAGGAGGATGAGAGGAGACATGATAGAGGTATATAAAATATTGAGAGGAATAGATAGAGTAGACAGTCAGCGCCTCCTTCCCAGGGCACCAATGCTCAAGACGAGAGGTCATGGCTTTAAGGTTATGGGTGGGAGGTTCAGTGGAGATGTCAGAGGGAGGTTTTTCACCCAAAGAGTGGTTGGTGCATGGAATGCACTGCCTGGGGTGGTGGTTGTGGACGCAGATACATTGAACAGGTTCAAGAGCTTGTTGGATAGGCATATTGAGGAAGGTGAGATAGAGGGATATGCGGGAAGAAGGGGTTAGGTAGTGTGAGGGTGTTCTGATGGACGGCACGACACGGTGGGCCGAAGGGCCTGTTTTGTGCTGTATGGTTCTATGGTTCCATGTTGACAAGTCTCTGTCTGATACCGTCAAAATTCGCCTTACCCTAATTCGTAACTGGAAACTGCGGATAATTCTGTCGCTCTCCAGAATTACTTTAAAACGAATAGAACTATGTCACTGGTCCCAAAGTGACACACCCCACCCACCCTACCGTGACCTCAGTCATTTACTGTTCCATATTTCCCAGGAGTAGATAAAGCTTTGTCCCTTCCCTGGTAGGGCCGCATAAATACTGCCTGAGTAAACTTTGTTAACACACTGAATGAATCCCACCCATCCAGACGTTTACCACTGTGGCAATGCCAGAAAATGTTCCGAAAGTTAAACTCTTCTCTGATGACAATACCATTATTCTTCCAACTCTCCCCAATCTCCCTGCACATTTGTTAGTCTAATTCCGGAGGACCACTTGGGGGCCAATAGTAACATACTAACAAGGCGGTCACAGACTTATTATTTCTCAGATCCACTTACAAAGCCTCACCAGATGAAGCATCAGGAATATCATCTATGACTACTCTCTTCAGCATTATCTTCTCTAACGGATTCTCTAAAGGCTACTCCCCCTCCTCTCTTCGCTGCACCTCTATCTCACATAAAGTGTTTGTATCTCGAAATATTAATCTGCCACTATTGTCCTCTTAGCCGAGTTTCCATAATGGCTATAATATCGCAACCCCTAAATTCATCCGCCTTACCCGCCAGAGTTCTCACATTGAAGTGAATGCAATTTAACCTAACCGACCTTTCTCGCTCTTCGCCAGATTCCTTCATGTCCTGCCTGTTGAATTTGATCTCGCTGTCTTCTCTATCGCTATGTTGCCTCTCAATTGCCTCGATTCTACTTAGGATCGCACCCCCTGCCAATGTAGTTTAACCCCCACCCCCCAATGTCGCTCCAGAAAATCTCCCCGCGAGGATATTGCTCGCCTTTCGGTTTAGGTGTCCCGTCCCACATTTCACAAGATCACAAGATAAGGGAGCAGAAGCAGGCCATTCGGCCCATCGAGTCTGCTCCAAGTAAAAGGGAAAAAGAAATGGGGTGGGAAAAAAAGAAGAGAAAAAAAAACTATTCTAATCCCATTTGCCAGCCTTATCCCCATATCCCTTGATACCCTGACTATTTAGATATCTGTCTATCTCCTCCTTGAATACCCCCACTGATCTGGCCTCCACTGCTGTGCGTGGCAAGGAGTTCCACAATTTCACCACCCTCTGGGTAAAGAAACCTCCTCATCTCTGTCTTGAAACTGTACCCTCTAATTCTAAGATTGTGCCCTCTGGTCCTGGACACGCCCACCAAGGGAAACAGCCTAGCCACATCTACTCTATCCTTACCTGTCAACATTTTAAATGTCGCTACGAGGTCCCCTCTCATCCTTCTATACTCCAGCGAGTACAGTCAAAGAGCCGACAAACGCTCATCATACTTAAGCCCTTTCATTCCTGGAATCATTCTCGTAAATCCCCTCCTCTGAACCCTCTCCAACGTCAGCACATCCTTCCTAAGATGTGGGGCCCAAAACTGCGCACAGTATTCCAAATGAGGCCTCACTAGCGCCCCGTAGAGCCTCATCAACACTTCCTTACTTTTATACACCATACCTCTCGAGATGAATGCCAACATAGCATTCGCTTTCTTAACCACCGATCCAACCTGGTGGTTAACTTTTAAGGTACCTTGTATGAGTACCCCCAAGTCCCTTTGTACTACCGCACTATCAATCTTCTCTCCTTCTAGATAATAATCTACCCGCTTATTTCTACTTCCAAAGTGTACAACTGCACATTTCTCAACATTGAATCTCATCTGCCATTTCCTTGCCCATTCTCCTAAACTGTCTAGGTCCCTCTGCATTCTTTCTATTTCCTCTATGCTCCCTACTCCTCCACTTATCTTGGTGTCATCCGCAAACTTAGCCACACAACCATTTATTCCATCATCCAAATCATTGATGTACAAGGTAAAAAGGAAAGGCCCCAACACCGACCCCTGCGGCACACCACTAGTAACCGGTAACCAACCAGAACGAGATCCTTTTATTTCCACCCTTTGCTTCCTGCCAACCAGCCAATTCTCCACCCATTTTGCTACCCTGCCCATAATTCCATGACCTCTCATCTTATTAATCAGTCTCTTGTGAGGCACCTTATCGAAGGCCTTTTGAAAGTCTAAATACACAACGTCTACCCCCTCTCCCTTATCCACCCTACCTGTGATTTCTTCAAAAAAACTCCAATAGGTTGGTCAGACAGGACCTCCCCTTCACAAAACCATGTTGACTAGGTCCTATCTTGCCTTGCGCCTCTAGGTATTCGGTAACCTCCTCCTTGAGGATAGACTCCAATAATTTTCCCACCACTGACGTCAGACTAATAGGTCTGTAATTGCCTTTGTGCTGCCTCCCACCTTTCTTATACAACGGAACTACATTCGCTACCCTCCAGTCCTCCGGAACCATGCCAGAATCTATCGATTCCTGAAAAATAATCGCCAATGCCTCCGCTATCTCCACAGCCACCTCCTTCAGAACCCGGGGATGCACCTCATCCGGTCCGGGAGACTTATCAGCCTTAAGCCCCTTTAGTTTTCCAAGCACCTTCTCCCTATTAATCTCAATTGAACTCAGCTCCAATTCGTGAGACTCCTGACTAACGGGCACATTGCTTATGTCCTCCACGGTGAAGACCGATGCAAAATATTCATTAAATTCCCTTGCCATCTCACTATCATCCATTATAATACCTCCTGCACCGTTATCAATTGGTCCTATGTCAACCCGTGTCTCTCTTTTATTCCTTAAGTATTTAAAAAAACTCTTAGAATCCTTCCGAATGTTGTCCGCCAGCTTCCTTTCGTAACTCATCTTTGCTTTCCTAATGACCTTCTTAGTTTCTCTCTGCAGATTTTTAAAATCGTTCCAATCTTCTGTTTTCCCACTAATTTTTGCTACTTTGTACGCCGCCCCTTTTGCTTTTATTTTATCCTTCACCTCCCTCGTTATCCACATCTGTGCCTTTTTTCCATTCAAAACCTTTTTTCTTGGAATATATCTGTCCTGCATTGTCCTTATTTCCTGTAGAAATTTCTTCCATTTTTCCTCTGCTGTCCCTCCAGCTAACTTACTCCTCCAATCAATTTGGGCCAACTCATCTCTCATACCTTTGTAATTTCCCTTATTCCACTGAAATATCGATACACCAGTTATCAGCTTCTCCTTCTCAAACTTGAAACTAAACTCAATCATATTGTGATCACTTGTTCCCAGTGGTTCCTTTACCTTTAGTTCCCTAATCACCTCGGGTTCACTACACAGCACCCAATCCAAAACAGCCGATCCCCTGGTGGGCTCCTCAATAAGTTGCTCCAGAAGAGATTATAATGGTCAAGAATCTAAATCGCTGCTTTCTGAACTAACTATTCAGCCACGCCAGATCCTCCTATTAGTTTCTTCACTGGCACGTGACACGACTAGCATTCAGAGATTACTACCCTACTTAACTACTTACCTAACTCCTTGTATTCATTCTTCAGGGCTTCATCCCTATTTCTACCAATGTTATATGTGCCAAAGTGCAAACCGACTTCTAATTGCTCACCTTTCCCTTTCAGAACGTTCTGCAGGCGCTCTGAAACACAGTGGGTTCTATGGCCGCAACTGTGTATCCATGATGATGCGTTGCCTCCCTGGTGTCAGGGTCAATGATGTCTCCAACTAACATTTGTAACCTGACTATCGAGTTTCATATCACTAAAGTCATATCTACCTTCACTCTTCCTCACTGTGCCGCAGAGCCAGTCACGGTGCCACGATCTTGACTACTACTCTTTTCTACTGAAAGGGCATCGCCCCAACAGTATCCAAAAGGGTATACTTGTTTTATTTTTCTCAAATGAATGGTCACAGGAGATCCCGCAAGCTCTATCTACTCCCCTTAATATTTCTGGTGGCGACCAATCTATCTGCAGCCTGAACCCTAGGAGTGACCAGACTGACCTCAGTGACGGAGACTGAGGATCTGAGTGACACTGATCCTGCCAAACACGGCGGGTAGTGACTATGATTATCCCGCCTGGTAGAAAGTGAAGGCCCGTACCCATTCTCAGACGATATCCCAATGATTGTTTCACGGGTTTGCTTCCACTATGATTCCTGCATTGGCACGTTGAAGACAACTACAGCAAGAATGTAATACCGAGAACATCCGCTTCCAACAAACATGGCGGGGCAAATCCTCCATGGGTCAGGATCAAATTAATATTCCCTCCAACACATTCAACACAAACACGGCTGTGTATAATGTGGCATGAGCAGTATGCAAAGAATATTCACATAAGCTTGTCTTACCCAGGAAAAGAATGACTCTAATCAGAATCGAAATGCGTGTTCACTTCCTTCATCCAGAGGGGCGTTAGTTGCAGCAACATGACATCTGTCCGCCTTTCCACTCTGCTGGGTTGGTACAAGACAGCTACAGCTGGAACGGATTGAATCAAACCTCAGCCATAATTTGCAGGTTAAACAGAACGAGAGTGAAGCCATGCCTGATTACAAGCCAAACAACTATCCAGTAAACTCCAGGACGTAAGCTTGCCATTGTACATATAAGGTAAGGACGGAACTGCACACGGCTCATGTACCGCACGAGGCGCTGAAACTTTGTTGTCCATAATGAAGTTAAAAATGTGCAAAACGGCTGCATGGATGTTTCAAGAACCGTAGAAGTAGACAAGAGAAATAAATTTTCTGTTGCCATGTGGTGGAAGGAATGGAGGTTGCCGTGTTGTGAGACTGTTCTTCCGACCACCATTGTACGAACTGTTCAGTGAACTGGTTCTTGCTCAGAGTGGCTGGTAAAAGTTATTGGACGTGGTCACAAAAAGGCCTCTGGCGATAACCTGCTAAAGCAGAGATAATTTCAAAATGAAGATTTATATTTGAGCTGTTCTGTGGGATGAGAACTGCAGACGTACGGAATGTTTGTCTGTGTCTTAAAACTGCAGTAATTTGAGCCAAGTCTCTGTCTGGAGCTGGATGTAACTGGCTTCAGTATGATTGACACGGGGAGAGAAAGGGAATGACACCAGAGGCAATTCCTTATTTGGGAGAAGATCAATTATGTAATGCGACATGTAGCACTGTGCTCCAGCCAATGAAAGGTTGACAAAGGCTGGCCAGGTAAGGCGTAACCAACGAAATCGAAACATAATGATGCAGAGCAGATAAGAAAGCGAATAAGAATGATGGATTTCGGATGTAGAGCAACGAGCAGACCGCAGACAAACTGTCACGGGGAGAAGAAAAAACTTCGGAGTTTCATGGGTTTCGTTTCGGAGGACTTCGGAGAAGATAAGTTTTAAGTTTTTTTTAATTTATATTTTAATAGGGTTTTAATTATAAGGGTTAGATTTTAATACGGTTGTGATTGTTAGGGTTAGATTTAAGGTTCTTTTTTAAGTGTTTCTATAGGTTTTAGTCGGGAAGAGTGGGGGCTGGACTGAGCGGGCTATTTAAAAAGAAAAGGGCCATATCCAGCGGGCAGCGTCGGAGCGGGTTAGTGGAGTGAGAGGGAGCAGAGTGATCGGGCTTTGGCTTAAGGGGTTTCGGCGTAAAGGGGCAAGGCAGGTGAGTAGCTGGTAGGTAGGTAAAGGGAAGGTTTACCTGTTATATGTGATAAATATTTAAGTCGGAAAAACAAGGTGGGGGTGGGGAAGCAATTAGTTCACCTGGAGGACAGGGTGGTGTGCTGCAGTTGCTTCGTGTGAGAACTCATGGACCTTGCTGTGGTCCACGATGGCCACATTTGCAGTAAGTGCTTGAGGTTGGAGGAACATCGGCTCAAAATCGATGAGCTGGTGTTACAGCTTCAAACACTGCGCATCGTCAGGGAGGGGGAGAGTTTTGTAGATACTGTATATAAAGAGACGTTCAGCCCCCCCCCCCCCCCAGAGCAGCCCCCCCCCCTTAGGTTTCCTCCTCGGTGCAGAGTCCAGGAAGCAGGTAGAATGGTGACTCAGGGGACGGAAAAGGAAAAAGAACACGAACAGGCAGATGAAGCAGAGGACACCGGAGGCTGTTCCCCTCAGTGACACGTTTTCCGCTTTCGAGACTGTTGAGGGAGATGACCTGCCGGGGTCTAGCAACAGTAGTCAGGTCTGTGGCATTGGGGTCGGTCCTGCTGCTCAGAAGGGATGGGAGGAGAAGATGAAGGTGTTAGTGATAGGGGAATCGATAGTGAGGGAAACAAATAGGAGGTTCTGTAGCAGTGAGTATGAATCCACGATGGTTTGTTTCCTCCTAGGTGCAGAGTCCGGGATGTCACTGATCGGGTCCACAGGATTGTAGAGCGGGAGGGAGAACAGAAAGAAGTCGCGGTTCATGTTGGTACCAACGACATAGGTGGGAAGAGGGATGAGGTCCTGAAAAGTGAGTTTAGCGAGCTAGGCAGAAGGCTGAAGGACACGACCTCGAGGGTAACGATCTCCGGATTGCTGCCAGTGGCACGCGTTAGTGAAGGTAGGAATAGGAGGAGATGGCAGATAAATGCGTGGCTGAGAAGTTGGTGTAGGAGGGAGGGTTTTAGATTTTTGGATCATTGGGATCTATTCTAGGGAAGGTGGAACCTGTACAGAGAAGGCAGGTTCCCCGAACTTGAGAAGGGGGGGTCAATATCCTTGCGGCCAGGTTTGCTCGGGTGGTTCAGGAGGGTTTAAACTAGATTGCGAGGGGGTAGCGAACCGGAGGAGTAGGTCAGAGGAAGAAGGGTTAATTCATATGTGACAAGTAGCGAGGCTTTGTGGAAGGAGAAGCAGAGTACAGGCTACAAAATCAGTAAGGTGCATTTACTTGAATGCGAGAAGCAGCAGGAATAAGGGAGATAAACAGAGCTTGGAGAAGTACATGGGACTATGATATTTTGGCTATTACAGAGACATGGCTGACATCGGGGAAGGAATGGATATTGAATATTCCTGGTTTTCAGTTTTTTTAAAATGGATGGGGTGCAAAGAGGAAGAGGGGTGGCGATACTGGTCAGGGGCACAGTTACAGCTGCAGAAAGCATAGGTGATGTAGAAGGATCCTCTCTAGAGTCACTATGGGTGAAAATTAGGAATAAGAAAGGGGCAGTTTCCCGCCTGAGTGTATTCTATCGGCCTCCCGGTATCAGCACGGATACTGAGGAGCATATTTGGAGGCAGTTTTTTGAGAGATGTAAAAATAAAATTGGAGACTTCCACTATCCAAATATTGATTGCTACCTACTTAGTGCCAAAGGTTTAGACGGGGCGCAGTTTGTTAAGTGTGTCCAGGACGGATTCCTGACATAGTATGTTGACAGGCCGACGAGACGGAATGCTATGTTAGAACTAGTTTTAGGTAATGAACTGGGTCAGGTGACAGATCTATGGGTGGGTGAGCATTTGGGGGGAAAGTAACCATTGCTCCATAACCTTTAGAATTGTCACAGACTGGGATAGGAGGAAAGAGGACGGGAAGATATTTAATTGGGGGAAGGCGAATTATGAGGTTATAAGGCAAGAACTTGGGAGTGTAAATTGGGATGACATTTTCGGAGTGAAATGTACTCTGGAGATGTGGTCGATGTTCAGGGATCTTTTGCAAGATGTCAGGGATAAATTTGTCCCTGTGAGGCAGAGAAGGAATGGTTGGGTGAAGGAACCGTGGGTGACGAGAGAGGTGGAACAACTAGTTAGGAAGAAGAGGGCAGCATACATAAGGTGTAAGCAGCAAGGATCGTACAGGGCTCCTGAGGAATACAGAGTAGCAAGGAAGCAACTTAAGAAAGGGCTGAGGAGAGCGAAAAGGGGACAGGAAAAGGCTTTGGCGAGTAAGGTTAAGGAGAATACCAAGGCTTTTTTCTCGTACGAAAGAGCTGAAGTATGGCTCGGGTAAACGTAGCTTCAATTAAAGACAAAGGTGGGAAGATGTGCCTGGAAGCTGTGGAAGTGGGTGAGGTTCTCATTGAATACTCCTCTTCAGTATTCGTCAAGGCAGGGGTGTTAATAATTCTGAGAACAGTGCAGGTGAGGGTAATGTTCTAGAGTATGTAGGTATTAAGAGAGAGGATGTATTGGAGTTGTTGGAAAATATTAGGGCAGATAAGTCCGCGGTCCTGACGGAATATCCCCCAGGCTGCTTCGTGAGGCGAGGGAAGAGATTGCTGAACAGTTGGTTAGGATCTTTGAGTCCTCGTTGTCAACGGGGGAGGTACCGGAGGATTGGAGGGTGGCGAATGTTGTCCCCTTATTCAAAAAAGGTAGTAGGGATAGTCCAGGGAATTACAGACCGGTGAACCTTACGGCTGTGGTGAGTAAGCTGTTGGAAATGATTCTAAGAGATAAGATCTATGAGCATTTGGAGAAACATGGACTGATTAGGGACAGACAACATGGCTTTGTGAAGGGAAGATCTTGCCTGACAAGCCTGATAGGGTTCTTTGAGGAGGAGACCAGGAAGATTGATGAGGGTAGTGCAGTGGATGTGGTCTACATGGATTTTACTAAGGCGTTTGACAAGGTTCCGTATGGTAGGCTTCTTCAGATGGTCAGAGGCCAAGGGATCCGTGTAACTTGGCTGTGTGGATTCAGAATTGGCTTACCTGTAGAAAGCAGAGGGTTGTGGTGGAGAGAGTGCATTCTGATTGGAGGGCTGACTAGTGGTGTCCCTCAGGGACGGTTCTGGGATCTCTACTTCTTGTGATATATATTAATGGGGGAGGGTGGAATGCTGGGTTAGCAAGTTTGCAGATGACAAAAAGATCGGTGGCGTTGTGGATAAATTTGGAGGGCTGTCGAAGCTTACAGAGGGATATTGATAGAATGCAGAGCTGGGCTGACAATTGGCAGATGGAGTTCAATCCAGAGAAGTGTGAGGTGGTACACTTTGGAAAGACAAACTCCAAGGCGGAGTACAAGGTAAATGGCAGGATTCTGGGCAGTGTAGATCATCAGAGGTATCTGGGGGTTCATATGCACAGATCACTGAAAGTTGCCTCGCAGGTGGATAGGATAGTTAAGAAACCTTATGGGGTGTTTGCTTCATAAATCGGCGGATCGAGTTTAAGAGCCGCGAAGTGATGATGCAGCTTTACAAAACTCTGGTTAGGCCACACTTCGAGTACTGTGTCCAGTTCTGGTCGCCTCATTATAGGAAGGATGTGGAGGCGTTAGAAAGAGTGCAGAGGAGATTTACCAGAATGCTGCCTGGATTAGAGAATATGGATTATGAGGAGAGTCTCAAGGAGCTAGGGCTGTTCTCATTGGAGAGTAGGAGGATGAGGGGAGACATGATAGAGGTATACAAGGTATTGAGATGAATAGAGAGAGTGGTAACCCAGCGCCTCTTTCCCAGGGCGTCAATGCTCAAAACAAGAGGACATGGCTTTAAGTTATTGTGTGGGAAGTTCAAGGATGATGTCAGAGGAAGGTTTTTCACCCAAAGAGCTTTGGTGCATGGAATGCGCTGCCTAGGGTGGTGGTGGAGGCTGATACATTGGACAAGCTCAAGAGATTGTTAGATTAGCATATGGATGAATTTAAGTTAGAGGGATATGTGGGAGCAAGAGGTTAGATAGTGTTAGGTGTGGTTTGAAGGGCGGCACAACATGGTGGGCCGAAGGGCCTGTATTGTTCCGTATTGTTCTATGGTTCTATTGTTCTAAGAAGTATCAATTGTTTGGCCAGCGAGAGATCCAATATTTCGGTATTATAAGTTGTTAGACAGACGGTAACATACGTGTTTTGGCTAAGGGTCAACAGAGGGATGAGTACTGGTACAAGAGGAACATTAGCATTTATGACGCTAGGTATTTTACGTGGATATTGACGTGGATATGCTAAAGTGTTAATTTTGGATTTGTAAGTTAGTGTCGTGATTTACCTGACCTAAGTTTTGGCCAGGGGTCAACAATAACTGGAATGTTGAAGACAAGTTGCCCTCTGCCTTTTTTGCCACTTTATCTCCCTGTGCTGCCACTTTCAGGGGAGTATGGAATTGCAACCTGAGATCCTTCTGTAAATGGATGCTCCAAATGGCTGTTGCGTTCAGTTTATGCTTTCCTGTTGCATTTGACATCCCAAAGTGCAACATATCACACTTGTCTGGTTATACTCCATCTGCCGCACTTTAAATTGGCCTATATCCCGCTGAAGTATTTGGCAACCTTCCTCACTATCCACAGTTCCGTCAATTCCTTTGTCGTCTGCAACCTTGCGAAGCAGCCCACCGACACTGTCGCCCAAATTATATCACAAACATCATACGTCTCAGCACTGATCCTTGTGGAACATTACTGACCACAGTCTTCCACTTAGACGAACAATATTCAACTACCAGTTTTTCTTTTCCGTGGCCAAGCCACATCTGAATCTAATCTATTATATCCACATGGATTCCATGCGCCTTAATCATTTGGATCAGCCTAACACGAGGGACCTTGTCGATTTCTTTACTGAAGTCAAACAACAACTAATGCCCGGCACAAAGCCGTTCTGACCATTCATCATGAGCCCAGTTAAGTAAGTCTTATCTCGAAGAATCTGCAATAATATCCTACCCTGGATATAAATCTCATCGAACTATAATTACCTGGTTTGTCTCTGTTGCCCTCCTAAAACAGAGGAACAACATATGTATTCTCCAGTCCCCGGGGACCTCGCCGGTGAATAAAGAGGAGATAAAATTTTCTGTCGGAGCCACAGCAATCTCAGCTCTTGTCTCTTTCAATGAAACGGAATAGAACCCATCAGGCCCTGGTAAATTAGCCATGGTTACATGCTTCAAGAGATCCAACACCTCATTCTTGTTCATATCAACATGCCCTGCAATATCAACATATTCCTCCTTCATCTCGCTATATTCCCCTTCACCCTGGTCAATACCAATTTTAGTCCTGTATTTTTTGGGGAGATTTTCTTTCGTCTTACACATTCATGGCCACTTTTACCCCTATGGATCCCCGTTTATGTTTTCTCCTGTTTCCTTTATTTTCCTTCAAGCCCTGTCCGATACACGATGTATAAACCTTACATGCTATTAACTTCTAATTAGTTTGCAACACGTTGAGCCAATAGAGGGGCGACGTATTTCACGTTCCAGATTTCGTGAGGAAAGATCGGCAATGTGTGTCAGTGGTACAGAGAATTAAGAAAGCCGATTAACTGAAAGTGTAAAAGAGGAGTTCTATCCCCTGATGAAACGACCGTTGCGAGCTAACTCCGCCTCCATTCAATGCTTGCGTTTCTTGTGTCTGCGATTGACCATGTTGTTGAATGATTCACTCGGTGAACACTGCATCGTCATGAAAAAATGGTTAAACACGTAAAACTGACAAAACAATGATTCTCGTAGATTCCAGGAAATATGAGTGGAAAACACATCCGACTAGAACGGCGGGGGGGGGGGGGGGGGGAAGCGGTGTGGAGGGGGGGGGAGGAATTCTCGTTTTCAGTAGGGAGATTTTTCGAACAGGTTATTATGTGGGAAAATTCACTGCAGAATACGCAAGGTTATTGGGAACGGTAAGGCGGGTAAATAAACAAATACTAAAGATGAAAGAATGAAGACTACACCAATAATCCTGAATGCGAGATAAGATGGTCAGGCCTTACAATGCTCAAGATCCGATTGCTCGGATGGAATGGTCTGCGTCTGTGCTGTCATATGGTGTTATTCTGTGTACAAACTGCCGCCCTGTTCTTGCCATGCTGCCTGAGCATGCTATCGGAGACGGGTCTGAGATTGGTTTGGACTTGTGGAAGTCAGAATGCATAAGGCGATGTCGTTATCTTGGTCATTTCGTATCTCATATGCCGGTGGCTGTCGGCTCCAGAACTGAAAGTTCATGAAGCACAAAACAGCGGCTAATGAAGCCCTTCGCACCATGTCTTGTCCCTCATTTCGCCCAGAAATTAAGCTAATTTTATTTTACAATCCATGTGATACCAGCAAAATTACAATGGTAAAGTGTATGAATGAGATAGCGTTTGTCAGCTGACAAACGCGATAACGATCTAAAGAATTGCTTCTGCGACCAACTTTTCATGGCGGATAATATAATTGAGAAAATTATTCTTTAGAATCTGTCCAAACAACAGCTAAACAAATTGCTTGCAGTGTCCCTCGAAGAGTTAAATATATTGCACAATGATACAATGGGCAAAATTAGTGCGTACTGAATGTTTGTTCAGTGGATTGCCGTTAATGTGACTGCTGAGGGCACTAATTGGATTAAAGGACGTTCATCCTGGTGTAAAAGAGCTCTTTGAGTCAGCGCATGTGCGCAGTTGGATCGATTCGGACAACCGATCGCTGCATCAGGCAGAAAATGGGATATCCAGCAATTTTCCACATTGTCAGAATTTACTATCCTGTACTTGCAGCGGTCGGTATTCCCGGTAAGACACTGGATGTGACTTCTATGTGTGTGGCTCTGTGTTTATATTGCTCTTTCTGCAGCGACCTGTTGCTGGCTCTTGCTTCCAGGTTCTCATTAAATTGCATCACTTCAGTCAGTGAACTTTGCAAAGAATAAAATATTGATATTGAGATTGTAACATGTCACTTTTATGCCATTCTTTTGTTATTTTGTTCGGTGTTAAAGGGGAGGGGCGTTGGATGAGATTTTCAATAGCTTTACATATTTATATTAATTACGTTTTTAGCACACAAAGAAAACATGTTTTAATTAATTATTCCCTGTACCAGAAATATTTACGAACGCTGACAGAGCGCGTTGCTGTTAGATTCCGCCCCAATATTATCTCGTGTCTGTGCTTGAGTAAGGGCCTTCAACGGAATAAAGGCAGATTTCGACAGTGCAAAACACCATCTGGCAGAGGTAGATCCGGAACATTTGCTAAAGGCTGGAGCAGATCAGCTGAAACTGTTTAAAACCGTGATAATAAGAGTTCAGTGCCAGCAAGAGGCAACAATGGTAAGTTTCGGGAACGCACGTTAATGGAGGAGATTTTAACGAAAATTAAATTGCCATCGAACCAGTCACTTGAGGTTCATACGGGCTCTAGGAAGAAACCTGAGACAATTTATGAAGGAAAAGGGCCCATAAATTTACCTTGCCTGCAGGCTTAACGAAAATTCAGGACTCGAGAGATAGGGTCTATTGCAGGCATCGCTGTTGGTAGGAATTCCAGTCAGCATGGACGAGGTTACCTGTCAGGGCCTATTCTTTGGCTGTACTGGTCCATAATTCTATGGATAGGACAAAAATAAATCATTCCAAAATGTATCATGTTTAGGTAAGGTAATTTGGATCACCATGATCACGTCAGGTGAGATCAAAATAAATCAAACCACTTCCCTGCTTGTTCCATTCCTCGAAAATCGCCAACCGCATTAAGATGATAAGAACTGGACTGGATGCATTCACCTTGGTGGTCAGATACAAGTGCATTCTGCCGTCTGTTCGGTACTTAACAGAATCGATGGATGGAGCCCTACTCCTGTTGAAAACCAGATCTCAACCTCCAGCTTCACTTATTGGCTTCAGAGTGTGAAACTGGTAAGGACTCAGTTGGACGTCGCTGGAGGAATGTCAGTCTCATCAGCGATCTACATCTAATGTCAGTCAGTGCAGGCGCGCTGGTACCCCAGCGGCGACTCCAGGCAGTTGCCGATCTGGACGATTATCCTTTCCACGCACATCAATTCACATTGATCGAACTAAAGCCATTTTGAAGTAACACCATATTTTACAATTTATTTCAGTTAATTAAACGGCGATGTGATCCTATCCCGAGGAAAATATGGTCTCTCGAAATGCATCGCCCGCTACCTGGTAGCCATGGGGCAGCTGATCTGATGGTCGTTGTCTTTGCTGTTATACTGGAGAAGATTAATTATATCCATTTGTTTGCTAATTTCTTGCTCATTCCTCCAGTATGATCTTTAACACTTGTCCTTCTGCTTGCAGCCATGAACTGTTCCGTTTGGTGGATGGTTGCTTTCACGTTCGATCGCTACATCGCGATCTGCTGTCGAAAGATGAGGAAACAATATTGCACCGAGAGTACAGCTACTGTAGTGACAGTAACAGTGGGCGCCGTGACCTGTGCTCAGTCATTTCCGTTTTATTTTGCAGTGGATTCACGGTGCTGCGTTCCCAAAGCTGAATACATTACGTCGGCCTTTTGGAGAGCCTACCAGTTTTTTGACAGTATCATGACTCCCTTGTTACCCATATGTTTAATTCTGCTGTTCAATGCTTTCACCGTTAGAAATATTGTCGCAGCGAATAGAGTTCGCCGGAGACTGCGGAACAGCAGTGATAATCAGATGGATTCAGAGGTGGAGAACCGAAGAAAGTCAATGATTTTGTTGTTCGCGATATCGGGCAATTTCATAATATTGTGCATGCCCTACGTTGTGTATTCTACGAATTGGCACGCACAAAACTATACTTACACAGACAGATATTATAGCACATCGGTATATATCCTTCAACAGTTTGGGTCGATGTTGCAGTTACTCTGTTCTTGCACCAACACGTGGATCTCTGGACTGACGCAGAGGAAATTCAGGGAGGGGCTGAAGAATGGAGTGAAATATATGTTTACACTAAATGGGCTTCTCTGTAAATAAAATGCAAACCTTATTAGCCCTTGCTTGAGATTGAAAATGAATATTCAGATTTTTTTTTCGTTTTGCGTCTCAGGTAATTGCTGGTTCCAGCTCTCCCCATATAACTCAGCAGCTTTACTGTGGAAACTGATGTAATTATTACCTTTACATACCGCGTGATTGTTGACCCGTGTAACATCAGGTTAAAGTCCACTGCGGTACAGTAAGAAATGTACTTTAGGTTTGAGTATGTGAACCAGAATAATGGGATTTCTGTACTTTGAAAAAATGGTTGACGAATGCCTTTTCGGGAAGTAAACCCTCCGATTTAACCATGGCTGAAACATAAGGATAGAAAGAAGGGCAAAATAAAACGTTTTTCCAATCAAAAATTCGTCCCATTTATCAGTGGCTGTTGTACATGTGTGGGCATCATGGATGTTTCCGTCATGTAAAATGTTGTTCTCACCCTGAACATGATGACAGTGTCCAGGTTTTTTTTCTGAGAGGGCATTTTATGTCATCGGATCTGAATCATTTCACAAACACTTCGAAAGAAGGGAAGGGATTGCGAGCCGAATTTTCAATTCTATCATTAATTAATAAAACATGTGACGCCCTCGTTCCGGTATTTATTTCATTTCTACTTAATAACTGAGTTAAATCAGACTCAATGCCGTAGCTAAGAAGATTTATGTTGAATGTTCTATCATGTTTATGGGAGTTATTCCCTTTATAAGCAGGGCAAGTTGTTGTTAACTTTACGTGGGCAACGAACAGAAACGTTACTCCAGCGCCATTGTGATTATTGCTGCGTTTCACATGTTCAAAGAAACTGGGAACAACGAGAAAACAACATCCTTTCCATTGCCTCCGTCTGTACTTCCGGCTGCCTCGGGAAAGCAGCCAACATTATCAAACGCCACTTCTGTACCTGTCCTTCTCTTTTCTTCCCGGTCACCTCGGTCAGAAGACACAAAACTGTATATATGTACAACCAGACTCAACGACAGCTTCTCTCCCGCAGTTATCAGTTGCATGATGGGACATCTTGCGTTAAAGATGAACTCCTTATCTCCCAAACCACCTCGTCGCAGTCCTTGCACTTTATTTGTCTACCTGCATTGCACTTTACCTGTAGCAACAACACTATAGTTTTCATTTTGTGTCGTTTTTAATTACCGGCTGTACTTATGTTTGGCATGATCCAGCTGGATGTTAAGCAAAACATGTTTTCCATAATATCTCTGTGCACTTGTCGACATTAAAAACCAATGGCATTACCAGAGAGAAAACTGTGCGTGATTTTTCCTGATTTACAATTATAAACGCTGCAGCACCTGAAGACAGGGCTTCCAAGAGAATTCGAGAAAATTACTCTATAAGATAGACACCCCGATCATGACACACACTATACCTTTTTATTGGTATTGTTCAAGGTATTGGTTTATTATTTTCACTTGTACCGAGGTACAGTGACACATTTGTCTTGCGTACCGGTCGTACAGGTCAATTCATTACACAGTGCAGTTACGTTGAGTTAGTACAGAGTGCATTGATGTAGTGGAGGTAAAAACAATAACAGTACAGAGTAAAATGTCACAGCTACAGAGAAAATGCAGTGGATAAAGGTAGATTGTGAGCTCAGAGTCCATCTCATTGTATAAGGGAACCATTCAATAGTCTTATCACAGTGGGGTAGAAGCTGTCCTTAAGTCTGGTGGTATGTGCCCTCAGGCTCCTGTATCTTCTCCCTGATGGAAGAGGATAGAAGAGAAAATCACTCGGGTGGGTGGGGTCTTTGATTATGCTGTGTTCTTCTCCAAGGCAGCGAGAGGTAAAGGCAGAGTCCAAGGAGGGGAGGCTGGTTTCCGTGACGCGTTGGGATGTCTCCACAACTCTCTGCAGTTTCTTGCCGTCCTGATCAGAGCAGTTGCTGTAACAAGCCGTAATTCATCCACATAGGATGCTTACTATGGTGCATCGATAAAAGTTAGGTAGTGTCAATTGGGACACAACGAATTTCTTTAGCTTCCTGAGGAAGTGGAGGCGCTGCTGAGCTTTCGTGGCCGTGGCATCTACGTGAATTGACCAGGACAGTCTATTGATGATGTTCACTCCCAGAAACTTGAAGCTCTCAACCCTCTCGTCCTCAGCACCGTTGATGGAGACAGGTGCATATATACCGTCCCCTTTCCTGAAGTCAATGACTAGCTCTTTTGTTTTATGGACGTTGAGGGAAAGGTTGTTGTCGTGACACTATTTCACTAAGCTCTCTTTCCTGCACTCCGTCCTGCATCGTTCTCTGGAAAAGGCCTATAACGAAGGTATCATCTGCAAACTTGTAGATGGAGTTCGAGCAGATTCTGGGCAGACAGTCATGAATGTATAGGGAGTAGAGTAGAGGGCTAAGCACTCAGCCTTGTGGGACACCAGTCTTGAGAATAATCGTGCCGGAGATATTGCTGCCTATCCTCACTGATTGCGGACTGTCGGTTAGAATGTCAAGGTCCAGTTACAGCGGGAGGTGTTGAGTCCCAGTTCTAGGTGTTTGGTGACAAATTTGCTTGGGATTATAGTATTAAAGACAGAGCTGCAGTCAATAAACAGTAGTCTAACGTAGGTGACGTTGCTGTCCAGATGCTCCAGAGCTGAGTGTAGGGCCAGGGAGATGGCGTTCTCTGTAGACCTGTTTCTGCATAGGCGAATTGCAGTGGGCCGCGATTGTCTGGGAGGCTGGAGTTGATGCGTGCCATGACCAGCCTCTCAAAGTACTTCATGATGGTGGATGGTCGGTAGTCATTTAAGCATGTTACCTTGCTTTTCTTCGGCACCGGGATGACAGTGGTCTTCTTAAAACAGGTGGAAACCTGAGATTGAAGCAGGGGGAGTTGAATATGTATGCAGATACTTTTTCCAGCTGATCAGCACAATATCTGAGCACACGGCCAGGGACACCATCTGGGCCAGATGCTTTTCTCGTGTGCACTCTCCGAAAGACTGATCTGACGTCCTCAACGACTACCACGTGTTTAGTTGCATTGGAGGCTATCAGGGTGGGCTGTGACAATCCACTCCGCCTATGTTCAAAACGCGCACAGAATGCGTTAAGCTAATCAGGAAGGGGTGCGCTGTTGTTTACTGTGCAGCTTGTCATCGTCTTGTAGCCTGTTACGGCATGTAAGTTCTGACATAACTGACGTCTGGCCTGGGACTATATTTTGAGTCGGTAGTGCCTCTTGGCATTCCTGATAGTTTTCCAAAGGTCATGTCTTGATTTCATGTACAGATCTGGACACCAGATCCGTGTGCAACAGTCCTCGACTTCAGCAGGGAGTGGATCTCCTGGTTCATCCATGGTTTTCTGTTTGGGAACGCCCGTAATTGTCCTCTTTGGTACACAGACCTTAACACACTTTCTGATAAAGTCTGTAATGGTGGTGACATACTCATCTGGGATGGCAGCTCATTCTTTGAACACGGACCAGTCCATTGTCTCAAATCATCTGTGTCGGAGCTCATCTGTTGCCTCAGACCCGCACGACAAGGCTCTCTGTTCCGGATCCTCCCGTTTTAGTTTCTGTTTGTATGCAGGGAGAAGGAGCACAGCCCGGCGGTCTGATATCCCAGAGTGAGGTGAGCAGTGGCTCGGAAGGCACTTTTGATGTCTGTTAGTAGTGGTCAAGGGTGTTCGCGCCCCTATTGTAGCAGGCGATGTGCTGGTAGTATTTTGATAACACACTCATGAGGTTGGCCTGCTTGAAGTCACCTGCGATAATGAAGAGGGCCGCAGGTATCCTCTCTCAAGTTTGTTGACCACGCAGTATTACTCATTGAGTGCAGGCTTCATGTCCGTCTGTGGTGGGATGCAGATTGCTATCATGATAGCTGAAGTGAACTCCCTTGGCGGATAGATTGTTCGACACTTCACCGTTAGATATTCCAGGCTGGGCGAGCAGGAGCTCCCCAAGACCGTCACGTCCGAGCACCACAAGTTACTGATGAAGAAGCAGACCCCTCCGCCGTAGAAGGATCACAGATTGTTCAGCATTTTTCTGTCATAAACTTCTTGAGTTAAGAACACTGTTGTAATGTCTTTCTTCAATTCCCTTCCACGATCACTCCCCTGTGTGTGGTCTTTTTTTTTACAAATTCATTCACTCAACGGGGATCCAGGGCTTCATGTGATCTGGGCCGTTTTGTTAACCAAACGATGACATTCCTAATACAAAAATGCAGAACATTCTTTCAATTAACGATGTCTACCATGTTCAAGCGACCTGAGCATTAAGATGAATATCAATAACTATTGTAATCCATCAACTGAGGAAACGACTGTTACCTTTTCCTCTAAAACACTTCAGACTGTGTCTGAGAAAGAACAGGATTTTGAGTGATCACTGTGGTATTTCCCAATCGACGTGCCATATAAGATTGCAAACAATCAGAGAGCTGTTGATTTTGCCAAACCTCATCTGATCTTTGTCCTTTCCAGTGGGAACTTCTCCGGTTGAACGGGCTGTCAGGAAGTCCCGGCCAGTTGCAGCAGGTGGACGGAATTAGTTGGATTGTGGTGTCTGATTGTGATTTCTTTCTTCTCCGGAATTCAAACGTTTTCAAAAACTAAACGCAACCTACAACATCCCGGACTTTTACCGAATAAGGATAAAGTAATATATAGGCTCTATGCTACGTATTTAAGCTGCAGGTATTTTCAGTTTGCTGTCAATTACAAATGAGTGTATTCAACACAAGTGCATACCTACATGGTTTGATTTTTTCAAATGTTATTATCTGATTCCAGGTTGAACTCACTCTGCGTTACTTTTTTTTTACAATAAATACCAACTGGTCACCTTACCTCAAAAGGACCACGTGGCATTGGAGGCAGTCCAAAAGATATTCACCACGCAAATTACTAAGGTGAGAGGCTTCATCTTATGAAGGGAGGTTAAAGAGTTTGAGACTGCAGTCCTTGGATATTAGAGGAATGGTGGTGGGATTGAGGAAGTGAAGTGTTAGGAATTGCAACCATACCTATAACTTGTAAACAATATATATATATGCATTTATATTTCTTTAGCAAGGACTAGCAAGCTGCTGACCCACCAGTTAAGTTGGAATGTTAAGTATGTTAACTGCCTTTGTTTCGGGTAATGGACCATTCCGATATGTCAGACTGTGGCGATACTGAGTGTAATTAACATCGAGGTGAAGGCTTGGTATGAACAATGAAGGGGGATACTTGCCTTTGAAAGCCTTGATTATAACTCAATTATACGAAGACAAGAGGTGTGATAGCTGTCTCGGGCTCTCTATAGCTTGACCGAAACTCGCGGCGCCGTTTGCATGGGATGTGCGTGACAATTCCTGCATAAATATCTGTCTGCCCTTTGTGCGGAGAGAACTCGGGAAGCGACACTTAGTGAGTGTTGAAGAGAATTCTCCTAGCGGTGCACTGCTAATAAAGGTATTTGTTCGAATCGACCTCGTGACACTGTGTTATTTACAGCCGACAGAAGTGGAAAATTGATTTCGGGACGACAATTTGGCGAGCCAGCCAGGAGTCCAAGACGAGGTTTCGGAAGCGGCGTGAGCGACCGACGGGGATAACGACCACCTGAGACGGACGGGCCCACAAGGTACGATTCACCTTGATCCCTCTCTGGGAGTCTGACACCTGATCGATCCCTTCGCTTACCGACAATCCTCTGACGGACTCCTCGCGAACCTGTCCGAGTGCCACAGGTAAGGAGGGGTTCGAGTCCCCAGTTAAGTTAAGTTCTGTTTGGGGTTCGAGTCCCAAGTTGAGTTAAGTTCTGTTCGGGGTTCGAGTCCCCAGTTAAGTTAAGTTAAGTTAAGTTCTGTTCGGGGTTCGAGTCCCCAGTTAAGTTAAGTTAAGTTAAGTTAAGTTAAGTTAAGTTAAGTTAAGTTAAGTTAAGTTAAGTTAAGTTAAGTTAAGTTAAGCTAAGTTAAGTTCTGTTCGGGGTTCGAGTCCCCAGTTTCGGGTTTGGGATTTTAAGTCGTGATTTTCAAGGTTTTGAGCTCTAGGTTCTGAGATTGGTTCTCCGGTACTACCAGCCTGCCTTAGACTGGTTCTTAACAGGGGAAATCCCCCACGGTAAGGTCTGGAACCTGAAGTGGGTGAAGGAAAGAGACCGATCTTTCGCAGCGATTCATACCGTCCGATCGGGTAGAATACAAAATGGGACAAACTCTCGATAAGTCTGGGTCCAATACCCCACTATCTAAGTTATGTAAAGACGATCCGAAGAACAAGAGTAACTTCCGTAAATTATCAGCATGCCTCAATAAGAAATTGGGAAACGAAATATGGCCATTGGGGGGAACATGGGACGTAGATAAATGCCAAAAGGCAGAAAAGGCAATTTGGGAGCGGAATATAGGGGAAAAATGGAAATTATTAATGTCCACGGAGAAAAACGGCCGAAGACCTAACAAATAAATCTAATGAGGCTAGCTGGGAACATAATGCGCGCAGAAGGGGAGTTAGTGTGTGTGATGAACAGGGAAATCCTAAAAGTTGGGAAGTCCTGAAGTCTCAGTGCGGAGACCACGATTCTGAGAAGAGCAGAAGGGAGAGAGGAGAGGTAAATAAGGTGTATAAGGAGAAGAGCAGAAATAAAAGATAAAAGTAGTAAGGATAAAGTGGAGGTACCTCCCGACATGTCTGGCGTGCCACTGTTATTCCAAAGTAATGAAACGGACGAAGGGGAGGAGGATTGGATGGTCCGACCCACAGCCCCTACCTACACCCCCCCCCCGTTTCATTGCCGCCCCCATATAATGCGGCTAGCCCGCCAGCAGTCCCGCCCTTACCACCAGCGACTGGTAGCCAAGTCCCGCCCTCGGGACACGTCCATAACCCTATTGCATCCCGAACCAGGATGCGGCTTAGTCGAAGGGAAAGTCCACAGACGGGTGGGTCTAAAGCCACAGACAAACGACGACGCTTTTTGGCAAGGGACAGTCCTTCAATAGATTCTCAGACGGACACCGACTCTTATTCTGCCACTGATTATGGCGACCCTACAGATCCCAGCCTACCAACCATGTTGAACGGGGTTAAGGGAGCCGAGGTTAAGAAACAATTCCCCAACAGGAGTGTTCCCAATCCTGATCCAGACCTATCCAGTGCTAATCCTACAATCCAAATCTACACCCCTTGGAAGCCTCAGGAGATGTGCTTAATCATGAGTCAGGCGCCCAACCGTAAAACCAACCCGGAGGATTTCATAGATTATGTGATTGGAACAATTCAGATGTACAAGGCCGCTCCCCAAGACCTGTTCAGTCTTTGTTGCATGGCCCTTACGACTAATGAAGTGACACAGTGGAAAGAACACCTGGCGAACTATGCCAACTGGACAGCCTTTCAGGCAGCCGTCCGGCCTCAGGACCAGGTGGCCACTATTAGAACTGCCCTTCGTAAAACCCTCCAATAGCCTATTGACATAACTAAAGTTTTAAAATGCCGACCGAAACAGGGTGCTGACGGCCCAAACATTTGGGATCGTTTCTGTTCACTTTACGGTACCTATGCGGGGGACGATGCCTACAACAGAGGCAATGCCTCCCCCCAGTTTAACGCCCTCCTACTATAATGCATCCTTGCGGGAGTGGCCTCAGCTATCAGCACTAATGACATAAACTGGCCTGACCACACACAACAAGCCGTGAGGAGGGCCCTAGTCCACTTCTGGAGTAACGGGCGCGATTCGAAAGCCACAAAGGTAAAACAGGAAATGGTGCAGATACCCCTCGGCCCCAACCTTCCTACTCCGACAATACGGGCTATCAAATGGAACGGCAATTTTACGTTCCAGAAGGGTTTGACTGGTCCGGTAAACTGTACCCCAATGATTAAGAGCCCCAGTGTACGGTCCCCCTTGTGGGACACCACCACCACCCTCTCGTAATTATCTAAACCCAGGGGACCCCAACAACCCACACCGGCGAGCGCCAGGCCGAATGGAAGCTACCTTTGTGGGGCACCTGACCATTGGCGGAGGGATTGCCCCCACGACCGTCATCGGCAGACGAGACCCCCTGGTAGACGACAACCTTTTTCAACCAACAACCCGTTTTTTGCCTGACTAGACGTGGAGAGTAGCCTCTCCATGTACCCTGCCCTCACCGATAACCCGGACGATGAACCCATCGTCAATTTCTTAGTTGAAGGAAAGCCGATTCCCTTTATGATATCACGGTAGCAAATACTTCGACCCTTGAAGCCCCTTGTATTACCCAGCATGATTTTAAACTGTCCACTGCTTCAGTTCCATTGAGCGGACTGGAGGGACAGGAAAGATCTTACCCCTTAACTGAACCCTTACAAGTTGAATTTGAAGATCGGGAATGCCTGACCCAGTTTGCGGTAACCACAAGCCTGGGGGCGAACCTAGCCGGGAGGGTTCTGCTTTGCTCCTTCCATCCCAAAATACAATGCCTGAATGAAGGTATTACCATTACTGGTCCGAAAAACCATAGGATCCTCTGGATTCACCAATCTCCTCAGTGGTGGACGGTGAACTTCACGAGCAGCGATTTTCACCAACCTTGGAAACCACTGACCCGCATGTGACACTAGCTTACGACTCCATCGGGGCCTTAAGGGAAAGAGAAGGGTTGTATGCTCCCCTACTGGGTAGCATGGTAACTGTCACTATTTTAGGGGAAGTAGTGGGAAAAGAGGGGGCAGAACTTCTAGTCGAAGTGTCTAACGAATTATGGAATCAGTAAGGCTTAATGTCCCCTCACATTACCCTGACAGTTAACGAGGGACATAGACCAAAGTAACTGGGAATCCTAGCCCACCGGCTTGAGGTACAGGCAGACAAAGGCCTTTTCGAAGTTCCTCAGGCTCTGCCGTGGGGACCCTAACTTATTACCTCGTCCCTTTCTCGGTGACGGACTGTTTACACCATCACCAGTCCCATCGACTCCCTTCGGATGAGGCCACCCCCGATTTATGGGCCGCATCGAAGTCCGAGGTAGGGTACACCCCAGTGATCCCAGTCCAGATCCGTGTAAGACCGGGAGCACAACTGCCTTCCGTCCCACAGTATCCCCTTCGGAGAGAGGCAGTCGACAGAATAACTCAGTTAATAGATTCGTTCTGCAAACAGGGCATCTTGGTTCCTTGCCAACCACCTTGTAATACCCCCATTTTACCCGTCATCAAACCCGGAAGAACAGAGTGGTGCATTGCACAAGACCTACGTAAGGTCAACGAGGTAGTGGAGCCACTACATCCCGTGGTCCCGAATCCAGCTCCCATTCTCAGTAGTATCCCCACCGACTCTTGCATTTTTACCATTGTGGATTTGCAGGATGCATTTTTCGCAATTCCTCTCTCATCCGACTCGCAGTACTTGTTTGCTTTCACCTTCCAAGGTCAGAAATAAACTTGGACGCGCCTCCCGCAAGGTTTTATACACGCCCCGACTATTTTCCCCAAGTTTTACATTATCAACTCCAAGGGTTGCACCTTTCTAATAAATCCACTGTTATCCAGTATGTAGATGACCTTTTACTAGCAATTCCCTCGGAGCCCGCCAACATCGCGGACACAAATAGACTACTTAACGCGCTCCACTCTTGGGGATACGTAATATCTCCACAGAAAGTAAAACAAACCCAGCACCAGGTCAAATTTCTGGGCACCCTCTTAAGTGCTACCGAGCGGCGACTCACTCCCGAACGTATTGCACCCATCATTGCCACCCCACCGCCCACTACCCCAAATGGTATGTGCGCATTCTTAGGTTTGGTAAATTTCTGCAGACAGTTGCTACCTAACGTGGCGCTCCTTACTAAGCACCTCACACCCTTGGCCTAAAGCCAGTCCGTGGGACCCTTAGAACTTAACAAGGAATAAAGATAGGCCTTTGATAGCCTCAAACAGGCCCTTGCCAACGCCCCGGACCTGGGACGCCCTTTGTATGATCGCACATTTCAGCTCTTCGTGAATGTCCTAGAGGACTGAGCTACAGCCATCCTTACTCAAACCCATGGGGATAGGAAAAGACCGGTGGCATACTACTCCACTCGGCTGGACCCAGTTGCAAGGGGACTTCCACCATGCTCACAAATGCTTCCAGCCATTTATTCCCTTGTAACAGCAGCCTCCAATATAACCCTGCAACAGGCAGTGGTGGTTTATTCCTCCGATACCGTAACGGAACTCTTAAATTCTCACCAGACGCAACACCTTACCCAAGCCCGCTTAAACAGATACTAGGTAGCACTCCTGAATAACCCAATCCTCACTTTTGCCTACTGTACGACGATTAATCCTGCCACCTTCCTAGAGGCCCCACCTGAGGATCTTGCGGACCACCTCATGACAGTCTAATGCGTAACCACTTCAAAGCTGCACCCCGGCCGGACCTTCCAGATAAGGCCATCCAGTCAGCCGACTTAAACCTGTACGTCGACAGTAGTAATTACATTTCTGAATAGGGCGTCCGCCTTAGTGACTACGCAGTGGTAAACGACTCCCAGAGTGTGGAATCTGCATCTCTGCAGCCCCCAGTCTCAGCTCTAAAAGCAGAACTCTTTGCCCTGACCCAAGCTTGCATTTTAGCCAAGGACAAAGTAGCTAATGTCTTCACTGACTCCCGCTATGCTTTTGGAGTTGCCCATGATTTTGGCCAACTCTGGGCGCACAGGGAATTTCTGACCTTTGCAGGTAGAACCATACAGAATGCGGTTTATGTAAAGAACCTCCTCCAAGCCATCCTCCTCCCAAACAAATTGGCCATCATTAAATGCTCCGCTCACCTTTCAGATGCCTCTCTAATAACCCAGGGAAATAACAGGGCAGATACAGAAGCGAAATTGGCAGCACGCCAGGGGTCTCAAGTCGTTTCCACTATGGAAAAACAGACAGTTATTTGCAAGCCAAAGATAGCAACGCCGGGCACCCCAGACATGGTCACTGTGCAGCACTTACAGGGGGACGCCCCTGACTCAGAAAAACAAATGTGGAAGGCGCACGGGTGTACGCACTCTGCGCTACACGGCCTCTGGTTTACTCCAGTCGGTCAAGTGTGTATACCTGATTCTTTGTTACCAGTGCTTATTGACTGCCTACATTCTGACACCCACCTTGGCAAGGAGGGAATGAGTAACATTTTACTACGTACCTGGTGGCACCCCAGATTGGAGGAAGCAGCATCACGCAAAATACGAAAGTGTTTGATATGCCAACAAACCAATGCTGGGAAAGGGTGAAGTGCACCCCATGCAAAACCCCCTGGCCAGGTGGTTCTTTTGAATGTATACAACTAGACTTTATTGAATTACCGGGTGTACATTTTTACAAGTACTGTCTTATTATTGTTACGGACTCAGTGAAAGTCCCTTTAAGATAGAGAGTGTGTGTGTTTGTGTGTGTGGGGCGTGCTTCCGTCAATAGAAGATAAATGACGTAATGACGTTGTTGAAGAAGTTAGAAGCAGAAGAAGGAGAGAGAGAGAGAGAAGGGAGAGAGACACCAGCCTGCTTGTTTTCTCTATCGCTGGATGAGAAACAATAACTGTGTTTACCACTGAAATCCATGTATAGAAGTTGGAAGTAATCCGGTGGAGTTCACTATGTTGTTGACCAGTAGAAGGAAACAGGTATTTGTGTGTGGACACCACGATTCGGATGATTTTCGGGGTGAGGAAGTCACTACCGAGTAAACACTGAAGTGTCGTTTGGGTTCCATCGTGGAACATTTGGATTTCATATGTACTCTCTCTATGTTTCTCTACGTCTACGTCTTATCTTCAGACAACGGTGGTTGTCGAAGAAGCCCTTGCTCATGTTTCACCTTATGGCTTACGTAACTGAACTTTAAGAACCATTCCGGAACTGGCAGTTTTGGACTTTGCCACACACACACACGAAGAGTTTAGTTTTGGGGGTTAACGTTCAAGGTTTAACATTTTTGAATTCTAACATACTAACATTTTTACTTTTATTTTACGTATTATCATAAGTAGTGATTAATAAAATAGTTTTTAACACTGAATCATGCTGTGTGTTTCTTTTGTTGCTGGTTCGTGACAAAATTGGGGGCTCGTCCGGGATCGTTCTCAAGGTTAACCAGATTCGTCCGGTATCCAATCCAAAGATTAACGAGTGTCGTCTGGGATCGTTTCCCAGATTGACGAGATTCGTTCGGGATTCAATCCAAAGATTTTTGATGGAGGACTGATAAATTCTTTTTAATTGGCTTGTGTGTGTGGAAACCAGCAGCAATAGATATTAAGGCATTTTTGGAGTCACCAACCCAAAAGTGATTGGAGGTGGCGAAAAGGGATGATCTGATAAAGATTTCTACAAGGTTAAACCTTACAGAAGTAAAGCAGTCTATGAGAAAGGCAGAAATTCAGAGACTGATAGCTGGCCATTGTGGGGAAAAGAAGGTGTTTGAGAAGGAAGTGTTAAAACAGTTTCCTGGAAGTGAAATAGCAATTTCCGAGGCACAGGTGAAGCTGGCAAAGAAAGAGGCTGAACGAGAGCAAACCCAGTTAAAGATAGACGCCGAACGAGAACAAACCCAGTTAAAGATAAAGGCTGAACGAGCGAAAAATAGATTAGAGGCCGAACAAAAGAGATTAGAGGCTGAACGAGAACAGACCGAGTTAAAGATAGAGGCCGAACAAAAGATAACAGATGAAGATAGAGCCTGATCTAGCAATGAAGCAGATGGAATTGAAGAGGATGGAGCTGCATAGTGAGGAGAAGGAGAAACAGAGGGAGCATGAGTTACAAATGAAGCGTTAGAGTTTGGAATCTGATTCTGATGATGGTCTTTCAGCCAGCAGGGAGGTCCGATTAGTCCCTCCTTTTGAGGAAGATAAAGCTGATCAGTATTTCCAACATTTTGAAAAGGTTGCTGTGAGTTCAAACTGGCCAAAGAAAGGATGGGCTCTTATGGTACAGAGTGTGATTAAAGGTAAAGCTCAAAAAGCTTATTCTGCTTTGTCTGCTGAGGATGCAGCTGATTATACCAAGGTAAAACAAGCTATACTGAAGGCCTATGAATTGGTACCTGAAGCTTATAGACAAAAATTTAGAGACTTGAGGATATCTGCAGATCAGACTTATATGGAATTTGCCAATGGAAAGAGAATATGTTTTGAACGATGGTACATGACTAAAAATGTAGATGGGGATTTTGATAAATTGAAAGAATTGATTCTAGTGGAAGTCACTAAAAGATGTGTTCCAGCTGAATTAACAACATATTTAAATGAAAAGGCAGTGGAAACTTTACAAGAAACTGCTAGGTTGGCAGATGATTAAGTTTTAACCCATAAATCCAAATGGGGACAACCAAAAACCTTTCAAAAGAGTTATTTGGACAATCCAGGTAAACCGGAGATTAAATTGGGAGGTAATCAAAAAGGAAATGATGAAAAGAAGCCAGGGCTGGAGAAACCTGTTGAGCGTACTTCTTATTACTGTAGGAAACCTGGCCATGTGATATCTAATTGTGCCCTTTTGAAGAAAAGGAAGGAAGCTGTGCCTCATGCTTGCTTTCAGGCAATTAAAAATCAAAAAGGTTTAGGAGATACTGTTAAAGATGTATCCTTGCAAGAGGTAAAAGCGGAAAAGTTGGAGGAGGTGAGAAAGGAATTCCATTCTTATGTGTCAGAGGGTTTTGTTTCACTGAATGATGAGTCAGCCCTGGTGGCAGTGAAAATTCTTAGAGATGCTGGGCCTGGCCAATCTCTCTTGCCGGACAGTGTTTTAAATTTTGATGAAGAAAGTGACAAGGGTGAGGTAAATCTAGTGCGAGGCGTTACAGATGACACCATGTCTATCCCTTTACACTGGGTGATTTTAAAGTCAAAGTTCGTAGAAGGACCATTCCAGATAGGGATAAGACCAAGGTTGCCAGTGGAAGGAGTTTCTTTGTTATTGGGAAATGACCTTGCAGATGGTTAAATTGTTCCTGTGGTACGGTTAACAACGAAACGAAGGATTGATGAGTCTGAAAATGATCCAGATGTTTACCCATCATGTGAGGTGACTCGAGCTAGAGCTAAAGAATTAGCCAAGACAGACAGTCCAGTGCAGTCTGATGTGGTTCCTTGTGACAGTCCAAAACAGAAAGAAAATTATGATGCCTTATCTGAGACTTTTCTGTCTTCACTGGAGGATCAACATCCTTATAGTGAACCTGAATTTGAAGATTTGTCTTTGTCGAGGAAGGATTTTATGGTGGAACAGACAAAGGACCCTGAGTTGACAGATTTGAAAGAAAAAGCACTCTCATGTGAGGAGATTGAAAAAGTGCCAATTGGATATTATGTCAAAAATGGAGTGCTAATGAGGAAATGGAGACTTCCTCATGTCCCTGTTAATGAGAGGTGGGAAGTTATTCATCAGGTTGCTGTTCCAAAAGTTTATAGGAATGTGATTTTAAATTTGGCCCATTGTATGCCTTTATGTGGTCATTTTGGAGTGAATAAAACTGCAGGGAAGATCTTCAAACAATTCTTTTGGCCTGGTTTGAGAAAAGATGTGGTGATGTTTAGTCGAACTTGTCACACATGTCAGATGGTAGGTAAACCAAATCAAACCCACCACCCCACCCCCCCCCCCCCCCCCCCGTGGCTCCGTTGAAACCAATTCCTGCTTTTAGTGAACCCTTTTCGAAGGCGATTGTGGACTGTGTTGGCCCATTACCAAAGTCTAAGACTGGAAATTAGTATTTGTTAACCATCATGTGTGCCGCTTCGAGATTTCCAGAGGCAATACCCTTTAGAAATATTAAGGCCAAGAATATTAAGGTGTCAAAGGCTCTTTTAAAATTTTTTACTTTGTTTGGTTTGCCAAAAGAAATCCAGTCTGATCAAGGTAGTAATTTTAAGTCAATTTTTTTTCAACAAATAGTCTATGAGCTGGGAGCAAAGCAGATTGTATCATCTGCAGATCACCCAGAATCTCAAGGAGCTCTGGAGAGATTTCATTCTACTCTCAAAAATATGCTGAAGATTTATTGCCTTGAAAACACAAAGGATTGGGCCGAAGGTATTCATTTATTTTTGTTTGCCGTTAGAGAATCAATCCAGGAGTCAATAGGATTTAGTCCGTTTGAGCTTGTATTTGGACATAGGGTGAGAGGACCTTTGAGTTGTTGAGAGAGAAATGGGTTAATGAAGGAGTGCACTTGAGTCTGTTGGACCATGTCCAAAAATTTAAAACTCGGTTCGAGAGAGTCTGCCAGCTAGCGAGAGAGAATTTTAAAACTAGCCAGATAAGAATGAAGACATATTTTGATAGACGTGCTCGGCCTAGGACATTTGCAGTGGGGAAAAAGGTGTTGGTATTTTTCCCGAGCCAAAATAATCCATTGCAATCTCGTTTTTCTGGACCCTATGTTATTGAATCTCGAGTGACTGATCTAACATATATAATCAAAACACCAGATAGACGCAAGAACACACAACTCCGTCATGTAAACATGCTAAAACCTTATTATGAGAGGGATTCAGTGGTGGCCTTGGTGGATGATGTAAAGGTTGTTTCTAGAATGCCTGGTGCTGATGTTCAGGAAGGCCAATTTAGACCAAATATTGTTCCATCAAAACTAAAAAAAACCGAAATAACCTGGAGAACGTTGAAACGAAGTTGGACCATAAACAAGTTTCACAAAAACAACATATGAGAGAATTAATTTTAAAATTTAAAAATCTGTTCCCAGATGTCCCAAACAGAACATCGATAATTACCCATGATGTTGATGTTGGGGATGCAAAACCAATCAAACAACACCCATATCGAATGAATATGGAAAACAAAGCAAACTTGTTGATCAGGAGATAAAACACATGTTGGAAAATGATATTATTCGACATTCCACTTCAAATTGGAGTTCGCCCTGTTATTGTACCTAAACCTGATGGAACTGTTAGATTCTGCACAGATTAGAGGAAAGTGAATGCTGTAACAAAGTCAGATGCTTTCCCTATTCCTAGGGTGGATGATTGCATAGATAGATTGGGAAAGGCAAAATTTCTTTAAAAGATTGACTTATTAATAGGGTACTAGGGTGTTCCATTAACAGATAGAGGAAATGAGATTTCAGCCTTTGTAACCCCTTCTGGATTGTATGAATACAATATTTTGCCATTTGGAATGAAAAATGCTCCGGCAACATTTCAAAGAATGATTAATTCAGTGATTCATGGGTTAAAACATACAGATGCCTACATTGACGACTTACTGACTGGGAATGATACTTGGGAAGATCACATCTCTGCGTTAGAAAGGTTGTTTGAAAGACTTTCCAAGGCTAACCTTACAGTTAACTTGGATAAAAGTGAATTTGGCCATGCCACTGTGACGTATCTTGGTTATGTTGTAGGTCAAGGCAAGCAAGCTCCTGTTCAGGCAAAGTTTCAAGCAATATCTGAGTTCCCTATTCCCACAGGTACGAGGACTGTCAGAAGATTTTTGGGAATGGTTGAATATTACCGAAAATTTTGTAAAAATTTTGCTGATATTGCTCTTCCCCTAACTGATCTTCTGAAGAAGGGAGTAAAGTTTGTTTGGACAGATTCTTGTCAAGAAGCATTTGAGAAGCTGAAAGCCATTTTATGCTACCATCCTGTGCTCAAAACACCTGACTTTGAAAAGCCATTTTCATTAGCAGTACATGCCAGTGATGAAGCTGCAGGAGCTGTGTTGTTGCAGAAGGGTGACCTTGATGATATTGACCATCCTGTAGCTTAATTTTCAAAGAAATTTAATGAGCATCAAAAGATTTATTCCACCATAGATAAAGAATTACTGTCGCTTGTTTCAGCCTTGCAATATTTCAGTGTATATGTTTGCACCGCTCAGAAACCATTGACTGTATCTACAGATCATAACCCATTGGTGTTTCTGCGCCGAGTCAAAACCCAGAACAGAAGGCTGTTAAACTGGAGTTTAATTTTGCAACAGTTTGATCTCAGGATAACTCAAATTAAAAGCAAAGACAATGTGATTGCTGATTGTCTTTCCCGATGTTAAATGGGAAACATGTATCTGTACTAATCTGATAGTCTGTAGTTGTGTAGCATGATAATCATTAACATTACTAACTGTATGCGCGGTTTAAATTTTTCTTGGGATTTTTTTTTAGGTGGGAGGTGTTACGGACTCAGTGAAAGTCCCTTTAAGATAGAGAGTGTTTGTGTATGTGTGTGTGGGGCGTGCTTACGTCAATAGAAGATAAAGGACGTAATGACGTTGTTGAAGAAGTTAGAAGATGAAGAAGGAGAGAGAGAGAGAGAGAAAGGAGAGAGACACCAGCCTGCTTGTTTTCTCTATCGCTGGATGAGAAACAATAACTGTGTTTGCCACTGAAATCCATGTATGGAAGTTGGAAGTAATTCGGTGGAGTTCACTTTGTTGTTGACCTGTAGAAGGAAACAGGTATTTCTGTGTGGACGACCACGATTGGGATGCTTTTCGGGGTGAGGAAGTCACTACCGATTAAACACTGACGTGTCGTTTGGGTTCCATCGTGGAACATTTGGATTTCACATGTACTCTTGTCACAAACCAGCAACAAAAGAAACACACTGAGCATGATTCAGTGTTAAAAACTATTTTATTAATCACTACTTATGATAATACGTAAAATAAAAGTAAAAATGTTAGTATGTTAGAATTCAAAAATGTTAAACCTCGAACGTTAACCCCAAAACGAAACTCTTCGTGTGTGTGTGTGAGACAAAGTCCAAAACTCCCAGTTCCTGAATGGTTCTTAAAGTTCAGTTCCGCAAGCCATAAGGTGAAACATGAGCAAGGGCTTCTTCAACAACCACCGTTGTCTGAAGATAAGATGTAGATGTAGAAAAACTTAGAGAGAGTACATACGAAATCCAAATGTTCCACGATGGAACCCAAACGACACTTCAGTGTTTACTCGGTAGTGACTTCCTCACCCCGAAAAGCATCCGAACCGTGGTCGTCCACATACAAATACCTGTTTCCTTCTACAGGTCAGCAACAAAGTGAACTCCACCGGATTACTTCCAACTTCCATACATGGATTTCAGTGGCAAACACAGTTATTGTTTCTCATCCATCGATAGAGAAAACAAGCAGGCTGGTGTCTCTCTCCCTTCTCTCTCTCTCTTCTTCTTCTTCTGACTTCTTCAACAACGTCATTACGTCCTTTATCTTCTATTGACGTAAGCACGCCCCACACACACATACACACACACTCTCTATCTTAAAGGGACTTTCACTGAGTCCGTAACACCTCCCACCTAAAAAAAAATTTTCCAAGAAACTTTTAACCGCGCATACAGTTAGTAATGTTAATAATTATCATGCTACACAACTACAGACTATCAGATTAGTACAGATACATGTTTCCCATTTAACATCGGGAAAGACAATCAGCAATCACATTATCTTTGCCTTTAATGTGAGTTATCATGAGATCAAACTCTTGCAAAATTAAACTCCAGTTTAACAGCCTTCTGTTCTTGTTTTTGACTCGGCTCAGAAACACCAATGGGTTATGATCTGTATACACAGTCAATGGTTTCTGAGCGGTGCAAACATATACACTGAAATGTTGCAAGGCTAAAACAAGCGACAGTAATTCTTTCTCTATGGTGGAATAATTCTTTTGATGCTCATTAAATTTCTTTGAAAAGTAAGCTACAGGATGGTCAATATCATCAAGGTCACCCTTCTGCAACAACACAGCTCCTGCAGCTTCATCACTGGCATCTACTGCTAATGAAAATGGCTTTTCAAAGTCAGGTGTTCTGAGCACAGGATGGTAGCATAAAATGGCTTTCAGCTTCTCAAATGCTTCTTGACAAGAATCTGTCCAAACAAACTTTACTCCCATCTTCAGAAGATTAGTTAGGGGAAGAGCAATATCAGCAAAATTTTTACAAAATTTTCGATAATATCCAACCATTCCCAAAAATCTTCTAACAGTCCTCGTACCTGTGGGAATAGGGAACTCAGATATTGCTTGAACTTTTGCCTGAACAGGAGCTTGCTTGCCTTGACCTACAACATAACCAAGATACGTCACAGTGGCATGGCCAAATTCACTTTTAGCCAAGTTAACTGTAAGGTTAGCCTTGGAAAGTCTTTCAAACAACCTTTCTAACGCAGAGATGTGATCCTCCCATGTATCATTCCCAGTCACTAAGTCGTCAATGTAGGCATCTGTATGTTTTAACCCATGAATCACTGAATTAATCATTCTTTGAAATGTTGCCGGAGCATTTTTCATTCCAAATGGCAAAACATTGTATTCATACAATCCAGAAGGGGTTACAAAGGCTGAAATCTCCCTTCCTCTATCTGTTAATGGAACACACCAGTACCCTTTTAATAGGTCAATCTTTGTAAGAAATTTTGCCTTTCCCACTCTGTCTATGCAATCATCCACTCTAGGAATAGGGTAAGCATCTGACTTTGTTACAGCATTCACTTTCCTGTAATCTGTGCAAAATCTAACAGTTCCATCAGGTTTAGGTACAATAACACAAGGCGAACTCCAATTTGAAGTAGAATGTCTAATAATATCATTTTCCAACATGTATTTTATTTCCTGATCAACAAGTTTACTTTTTTCCACATTCATTCGATATGGGTGTTGTTTGATTGGTTTTGCATCCCCAACATCAACATCATGGGTAATTATCGATGTTCTGTTTGGAACATCTGGGAACAGATTTTTAAATTTTAAAATTAATTCTCTCATCTGTTGTTTTTGTGAAACTTGTAAATGGTCCAACTTCGTTTCAAGGTTCTCCATGATATTTTGGTTTTTCAGTTTCGATGGAACAATATTTGGTCTAAATTGGCCTTCCTCAACATCAACATCAGGCATTCTAGAAACAACCTTTTCACCATCCACCAAGGCCACAACTGAATCCCTCTCATAATAATGTTTTAGCATGTTTACATGACAGAGTTGTGTTTTCTTGCGTCTATCTGGTGTTTTGATTATATATGTTAGATCAGTCACTCGAGATTCAATAACATAGGGTCCAGAAAAACGAGCTTGCAAGGGATTATTTTGGCTAGGGAAAAATACCAACACCTTTTGCCCCACTGCGAATGTCCTAGGCCGAGCACGTCTATCAAAATATGTCTTCATTCTTATCTGGCTTGTTTTCAGATTCTCTCTCGCTAGCTGGCAGACTCTCTCCAACCGAGTTTTAAATTTTTGGACATAGTCCAACAGACTCAAGTGAACTTCCTCATTAACCCATTGCTCTCTTAACAACTCCAAAGGTCCTCTCACCCTATGTCCAAACACAAGCTCAAACGGACTAAATCCGATTGACTCCTGGATCGATTCTCTAACGGCAAACAAAAGTAAATGGATACCTTCGTCCCAATCCTTGGTGTTTTCAAAGCAATAAGTCTTCAGCATATTTTTGAGAGTAGAATGAAATCTCTCCAGAGCTCCTTGAGATTCTGGGTGATATGCAGATGATACAATCTGCTTTGCTCCCAGCTCATAGACTATTTGTTGAAAAATTTTTGACATAAAATTACTACCTTGATCAGATTGGATTTCTTTTGGCAAACCAAACAAGGTAAAAAATTTTACAAGAGCCTTTGACACCGTCTTGGCCTTAATATTTCTAAGGGGTATTGCCTCTGGAAATCTAGAAGTGGCACACATGATGGTTAACAAATACTGATTTCCAGTCTTAGACTTTGGTAATGGGCCAACACAGTCCACAATCACCTTCGAAAAGGGTTCACCAAAAGCAGGAATTGGTTTCAAAGGAGCCACAGGGGGTTTTTGATTTGGTTTACCTACCATCTGACATGTGTGGCAGGTTCGACAAAACATCACCACATCTTTTCTCAAACCAGGCCAATAGAATTGTTTCAAGATCTTCCCTACAGTTTTATTCACACCAAAATGACCACCCAAAGGCATACTATGGGCCAGGTTTAAAATCTCATCCCTATAAACTTTTGGAACAACAACCTGATGAATAACTTCCCATTCCTCAGTAACAGGAACATGAGGAGGTCTCCATTTCCTCATTAACACTCCATTTTTGACATAGTATCCAGTTGGCACCTTTTCAATCTCCTCACATGAGAGAGCTTTTTCTTTCAATTCTGTCAATTCAGGGTCCTTTGTCTGTTCCACCATAAAATCCTTCCTCGACAAAGACAAATCTTTAAATTCAGGCTCACTGTAAGGATGTTGATCCTCCAGTGAAGACAGAAAAGTCTCAGATAAGGCATCATAATTTTCTTCCTGTTTAGGACTGTCACAAGGAACCACATCAGACTGCACCGGACTGTCTGTCTTGGCTAAATCTTTAGCTCTAGCTCGAGTCACCGCACATGATGGGTAAACATCTGAATCATCCTCAGACTCATTAATCCTTGGTTTGGTTGTTAACCGTACCACAGGATCACTTTCTCCATTTGCAAGGTCATTTCCCAATAACAAAGAAACTCCTTCCACTGGCAAACTAGGTCTTATCCCTATCTCGACTGGTCCTTCTACGAACTTTGACTTTAAAATCACCCTGTGAAAAGGGACAGACATGGTCTCACCTGTAACGCCTCGTATTAGATTTACTTCACCAGTGTCACTTTCTTCACCAAAATTTAAAACACTGTCCAGCAATAGAGATTGACTAGCCCCAGTATCTCTAAGAATTTTCACTGGCACCTGGGGTGACTCATCATTCAGTGAAACAAAACCCTCTGATACATACGAACGGAATTCTTTTCTCACCTCCTCCAACTTTTCCACTTTTCCCTCTTGCAAGGACTGATCTTTAACAGCATCTCCTAAACCTTTTTGATTTTTAATTGCCTGAAAGCAAGCATTGGGCCCAGCTTCCTTCTTTTTCTTCAAAAGGGCACAATTAGATATCACGTGGCCAGGTTTCCTACAGTAATAACAAGTACGCTCAACAGGTTTCTCCAGCCCTGGCTTCTTTTCATCTTTTCCTTTTTGATTACCTCCCAATTTACTCTCCGGTTTCCCTGGATTGTCTTTGTAACTCTTTTGAAAGGTTTTAGGTTGTCCCCATTTGGATTTATGGGTTAAAGCATAATCATCTGCCAACCTAGCAGTTTCTTGTAAAGTTTCCACTGCCTTTTCATTTAAATATGTTGTTAATTCAGCTGGAACACATCTTTTAAAGTCTTCCACCACTATCAATTCTGTCAATTTATCATAATCCCCATCTACATTTTTAGCCAGGCACCATCGTTCAAAACATATTCTCTTTCCATTGGCAAATTCCATATAAGTCTGATCTGCAGATTTCCTCAAGTCTCTGAATTTTTGTCTATAAGCCTCAGGGACCAATTCATAGGCCTTCAATATAGCTTGTTTTACCTTGGTATAATCAGCTGCATCCTCAACAGACAAAGCAGAATAAGCTTTTTGAGCTTTACCTTTTATCACACTCTGTACCATAAGAGCCCATCCTTTCCTTGGCCAGTTTGAACTCACAGCAACCTTTTCAAAATGTTGGAAATACTGATCAACCTGATCTTCTTCAAACGGAGGGACTAATCGAACCTCCCTGCTGGCTGAAAAACCATCATCAGAATCAGATTCTGAACTCCTACGCTTCATTTGTAACTCATGCTGCCTCTTTTTCTCCTCGTTATCCAGCTCCATCTTCTTCAATTCCATCTGCTTCATTGCTAGATCAGCCTCTATCTTCATCTGAGTTAGCTTTTGTTCGGCCTCTATCTTTAACTGGGTTTGCTCTCGTTCGGCCTCTATCTTTGCCAGCTGCACCTGTGCCTCAGAAATTGCTATTTCACTGCCAGGAAACTGTTTTAACACTTCCTTCTCAAACACCTTCTTTTCCACATAATGGCCAGCTATCAATCTCTGAATATCTGCCTTTCTCATAGACTGCTTTACTTCTGTAAGGTTTAGCCTTGTAGCAATCTTTATCAGATCATCCTTTTTCGCCACCTCCAATCCCTTTTGGGTTGGTGACTCCAAAAATGCCTTAATATCCATTGCTGCTGGTTTCCACACACACAAGCCAATTAAAAAGAATTTATCAGACCTCCCTCAAAATCTTTGGATTGAATCCCGAACAAATCTCGTCAATCTGGGGTACAATCCCAGACGACACTCGTTAACCTTGGGAACTATCCCGGACGAGCCCTCAATTTTGTCACAAACCAGCAACAAAAGAAACACACTGAGCATGATTCAGTGTTAAAAACTATTTTATTAATCACTACTTATGATAATACGTAAAATAAAAGTAAAAATGTTAGTATGTTAGAATTCAAAAATGTTAAACCTCGAACGTTAACCCCAAAACGAAACTCTTCGTGTGTGTGTGTGACAAAGTCCAAAACTCCCAGTTCCTGAATGGTTCTTAAAGTTCAGTTCCGCAAGCCATAAGGTGAAACATGAGCAAGGGCTTCTTCAACAACCACCGTTGTCTGAAGATAAGATGTAGATGTAGAAAAACTTAGAGAGAGTACATACGAAATCCAAATGTTCCACGATGGAACCCAAACGACACTTCAGTGTTTACTCGGTAGTGACTTCCTCACCCCGAAAAGCATCCGAACCGTGGTCGTCCACATACAAATACCTGTTTCCTTCTACAGGTCAGCAACAAAGTGAACTCCACCGGATTACTTCCAACTTCCATACATGGATTTCAGTGGCAAACACAGTTATTGTTTCTCATCCATCGATAGAGAAAACAAGCAGGCTGGTGTCTCTCTCCCTTCTCTCTCTCTCTTCTTCCACTTCTGACTTCTTCAACAACGTCATTACGTCCTTTATCTTCTATTGACGTAAGCACGCCCCACACACACATACACACACACTCTCTATCTTAAAGGGACTTTCACTGAGTCCGTAACACTCTCTCTATGTTTCTCTACGTCTACGTCTTACCTTTTGACAACGGTGGTTGTCGATGAAGTCCTTGCTCATGTTTCACCTTATGGCTTCCGGAACTGAACTTTAAGAACCATTCCGGAACTGGGAGTTTTGGACTTTGCCACACACACACACGAAGCGTTTAGTTTTTGGGGTTAACGTTCAAGTTTTAACATTTTTGAATTCTAACATACTAACATTTTTACTTTTATTTTACGTATTATCATAAGTAGTAATTAATAAAATAGTTTTTAACACTGAATCATGCTCAGTGTGTTTCTTTTGTTGCTGGTTCGTGACATTATTGTTGATGTATTTAGTAGATGGATTGAAGCTTTTCCAACCACCAACAATAAGGAGTCAACGGTGGTAATGTTATTGCTCACAGAGTTTATTCCAAGGTTTGGGGTAGACCGACGGATGTTCTGACAATGGCCCCCACTTCATAGGGAAAGTAAATAAGGAATTGTGGAAGGCACTGCATATCGAACAGCAGTTCCACTGCATCTACCACCCTCAGTCAGCAGGTGTAGTACAGAGAGCTAACAGCACCATTAAGAATAAACTAATCAAATTAGTGTCAGAGACCGGTCTAAACTGGTTGAAGGTTCTCCCCTTATCATTATACCATATGAGAATCACCCCCCACTCAGCCACCGGGGTATCGGCTGCCGAAATCGTCTATGGGCGTCCGGGAAGAACCCCATGGGACGCCGCCAGCCAACCACCCACACAGGTTTACCTTAATGTCATGGGGAATGAACTACAAAGGTATTTCAGACAACTTACGTCCTCTTTAAAGTTTCTTCATACGCAGGTGGAGAGTGCCTTTAAACCACCTGAAGGGCAAAACACGGAATTGCCTGACCTGGAAATCGGAGACTCGGTACTGATACGGGATTGCGAGCGCCCTAAACTGGGACCTCGGTGGAAAGACCCCTTCCAGATACTACTCCAAACACCGACAGCCGTGAAAGTAAAAGGCCAGGAACGCTGGATTCATCTGAACAACTGTAAACGATGGCCACCGGAGTGATGATAATACTTTTTCCATTCGGACTCCTCACCATTACCAGTGCTCTTGTGTGGACGTTAGAGGATAATTTGTTTTACAAAATACATATGCAGCTACATAGGAATCGCACCATTTGTTACCCCTTGGCAGAGTCAGTGGAAGGCCTTTTTGTAGCCACACCAAGCTGGAGCCCCAGGGCCGTCTTAAAGTATGAATTTTCAAAAACAAAGTGTGTTGGACAGATGGGAACTTACAGGAGGCTGCTGCCGGTAAATGCTTGCAAGGAACAGTAACAGGACCTAATAGTGCAGCCCACCACCAGTCCTTCTCCCACTGTTTCACCGGCATAGGGTGGGGTTGTGGGCTAGCGATTGTACTGCATACGATAGCATGTGCCACCACTACCTGTACAGAGAGGAATTGCGGGTTTTAAGGGGAATGGTTTAGCTGTGAGTGCGCTGCTACTCGGTGTGTTACGTTACTTGCAGGAGAGTGATGGGTTTGTGGAGAAGGGAACCGGACCCACGTGATATTGTCTAATGTCTCCTTAGAATGGCTAACCAGGGAGAATTACCTGAGGGAGCATGGGAGAAATGTTATTGGGATCTCTTGGTATTTTCAAATGCCCAGTCCACGGCAATCGGGTAATGTAACCTGCTACCGGGCTAAGGAAGGGTATGTGTTCCTCTTTAATGGCACTTACACCACAGCCACCCCCACTCTACCAGCCTGGTTTGCAATAGGAACGATGGGGCCGGTCACGGTCCCCTGCCCCCAGAAGGCTCATGTCCGACGAAGACGTGGTGCGGTCAGTTAGTGATGAGTTCTGTGAGGATTGGAGGGATCCTATGTCATTGGGATCTCCCTTAGCATCGTTATGCTATGGATTTCTGAGTACTTTCTCTCAGGGGGGTTCGGCAGGAACTATAGCCGCAAAAAAACCGGAACTACCTTATTTGTGGATTGGCTGCACTGGGAAACATTACTACGGAGGGCCTGAAGGCGGTGAACCGGGAACTGGCAGAGCTTAGACTTTATGCCCAGCAGACCCGGCATGCTGTGGACTACTAGTTGGCTCAGCAAGGAAGAGTATATGCTATAGTTGTAGACAAATGTATCACCAACGTGAGAGATGAGTCCTACAACATCTCCCATGCCATTCAGGACATTCAGACGCAAGTAGATAGCTTTAGACAGTGTTACAGGAAGGACAAGTTTGTTGGGGTGGCTGCTAGGAGGGTCGTGGGCATTCTACCTGCTGCATAGAGCTGTGGGGCTAATCGTGATTATAATAGTATGCTGTGTGGTACTGGCCTGTCTAAATACCTGTTGCAAGGTCTTTATTAATAAGCTCTCGGCCCCGTTCTCAGCGCCGCTCGTTTATCATGAAATGATAAAAAGGAAGGAATGAGGAAGTGAAGGGTTAAGAATTGCAACCATACCTATAGCTGGTAAACAATATATATATGTATATATATATGCATTTATATTTCTTTAGCAAGTACAGGTAAGCTCCTGACCCACTAGTTAAGGTGGAATGTTAAGTACGTTAACTGCCTTTGTTTCGGGTAATGGACCATTCCGATATGTCAGATGGTGGCGATACTGAGTGTAATTAACATCGAGGGGAAGGCTTGGTCTGAACAATGAAGGGTGATACCTGCCTTTGAAAGCCTTGATTATAACTCAATTATACGAAGACAAGAGGTGTGATAGCAGTCTCGGGATCTCTAGTGCTTGACCGAAACTCGCGGCGCCGTTTGCATGGGATGTGGGTGACAATTCCTTTATAAATGTCTGTCTGCCCTTTGTGCGGAGAGAACTCGGAAAGCGGCACTTAGTGAGTGCTGAAGAGAATTCTCCTAGCGGTGCACTGCTAATAAAGGTATTTGTTCGAATCGATCTCGTGGCACTGTGTTATTTACAGCGGACAGAAGGGGAAAATTGATTTCGTGACGACAGGATGACCTTATTCAAACAGGCAGGATTGGAAGGGACTTGACAAGGTGGATGGTGAGATATTTTCGTTGGTCTGAGAGTCTGAGATAACGGGGAATATTTACAAAGTAAAGGACAGTTCATCGAATATTGAGCTGCGTGGGCATTTCTTCTGTCAGACGGCAGAGTATATTTGGAATTATTTGTTCCAAGTTGTTGTGGCGGCCCTACCATAAACAAAGGTGGATATAAATAAACATTCGAAAGTTCGATGAACTGAGGGTGATATGGAACTGGCAGGGAAGAGGAGCTAAGGGAAGCATGGAGCAGCCACGATCACATTCCATGTCGGAGCAGGTAGCCGGCCGTGGTGACCAACTGCTGGTACTACTACTTACTTGTGTTCCTGCGTGGTTTTCGTTTTATTTTCCCGCTCTCTACCTCTGAAATCCTGCAGTACCTGAAATGGAAAGCTTTCGGTTTCCATTTAGCAGGCAACTCATGATTGGCTTTCACTGCGCATACGCCGATTCAGCTTGAAGTGACTGTTTCAAATCGATTTCATAAATCCTATCGCGGCCTGAAAAACATCAGTTTTCCAACTGACAACGGTACCTGCGTGTCCGCCTCTTCTCCACTGTCTAATAGTGCGAAATCAAAGCGAATAGTGATCACTGTCTCTAAAATACGTCCCCACTACCAGAGCACGAGAGGAGTGCGAGCAAATATGAAATTAGCAATTGGATGAACAGACATTAAAGGATTATTTTCGGAAAACAACGAATATATACATTCCAAGGTGAAGGAACATTTCAAGGCAAGAAATCATTATCCACAGTTAACTAAAACAGTCGAATATACTATCAATCTTTTAAGAAAAATACGTGCTTTCACAAAAAGGTACGTACCAAAATATTGTTTAAAGTATTAAACGAAACAAACAATAACGAAATACTAACACAGATAAAAGCACTAGAATGCGAGACGGATCTTGCCAGGAATAAAAATAAACCAGATGTTCAGAGTTCTTTGAATAAATATTTAGTAAAACAGCAGGAACTGGTAAACTACAATACATGGAGATCGCAGATGAATTAAAATTACATTTTCCAACTGCTACCCTGACCGCATTCGATATAGCACGCCAAGCGTAGGTGAAACCTGAATCCAATGAACTATATTCCGCGATCAATCACCTTGAAGCCGAATACCCTGATGCACTCTTTATCAGGCCAACTTCACGGAGGATGTAACCAAAATACCATGTATGCTGGGTGCTCCCCAAGGACGTAGAGTACTTGGATAGAGGGCACCACAAACGCTGGGAAGCAGCAACCGTACCAGCTCGTGGGGAGCCAAGGGTAGGCACGGTGCTCGCAGACCCAGTGGATGCCATTCAATGTCCAGGGAGCTCCCAGCTTAGCGGCGCCGCTGACAGTGGTCACTGTGGCCCCTGGGTACCAGTAGGTCTCGCAGTCACTGTAGATGACTGGAAAGGTGGAAGTGTGGTCGTTTTGGAGTCTGCACCAACATTCACTCGGCCGACAGGATGGCTGCGGTGTGACACTGAGGATAGGGACTCGGGTACAGGTCAAATTGTAAGAAGGGAAATACCAGATCCTGAAGCACCCACCCCATCGGGAAACACTGGAAGAAATATTCTGTAATGGAGAGGGGAGTGGTGGTGGTCTAACGCCCGCCCCCCCCCCCCCCCCACAAACCTATAGACCAAACCCGACATGCGCAACAAGTCTGTCTGGTCGGTTCATTTCGAGATTGTCACAAACCAGCAACAAAAGAAACACACTGAGCATGATCCAGTGTTAAAAACTATTTTATTAATCACTACTTATGATAATACGTAAAATAAAAGTAAAAATGTTAGTATGTTAGAATTCAAAAATGTTAAACCTCGAACGTTAACCCCAAAACTAAACTCGTCGTGTGTGTGTGTGTGACAAAGTCCAAAACTCCCAGTTCCGGAATGGTTCTTAAAGTTCACTTCCGCAAGCCATAAGGTGAAACATGAGCAAGGGCTTCTTCAACAACCACCGTTGTCTGAAGATAAAACGTAGACGTACAGAAACATAGAGAGAGTAAATACGAAATCCAAATGTTCCACAATGGAACCCAAACGACACTTCAGTGTTTACTCGGTAGTGACTTCCTCACCCCGAAAGCATCCGAACCGTGGTCATCCACACACAAATACCTGTTTCCTTCTACAGGTCAGCAACAACGTGAACTCCACCGGATGACTTCCAACTTCCATACATGGATTTCGGTGGCAAACACAGTTATTGTTTCTCATCATTCGATAGAGAAAACAAGCAGGCTGGTGTCTCTCTCCTTTCTCTATCTCTGCTTCTTCTTCTTCTTCTAACATCTTCAACAACGTCATTAAGTCCTTTATCTTCTATTGACGTAAGCACGCCCCACACACACATACACAAACACTCTCTATCTTAAAGGGACTTTCACTGAGTCCGTAAAACCTCCCACCTAAAAAAAATTTCCCAAGAAAATTTTAACCGCGCATACAGTTAGTAATGTTAATGATTATCATGCTACACAACTACAGACTATCAGATTAGTACAGATACATGTTTCCATTTTAACATCGGGAAAGACAATCAGCAATCACATTATCTTTGCCTTTAATGTGAGTTATCATGAGATCAAACTGTTGCAAAATTAAACTCCAGTTTAACAGCCTTCTGTTCTTGTTTTTGACTCGGCGCAGAAACACCAATGGGTTATGATCTGTAGATACAGTCAATGGTTTCTGAGCGGTGCAAACATATACACTGAAATGTTGCAAGGCTAAAACAAGCGACAGTAATTCTTTCTCTATGGTGGAATAATTCTTTTGATGCTCATTAAATTTCTTTGAAAAGTAAGCTACAGGATGGTCAATATCATCAAGGTCACCCTTCGGCAATAACACAGCTCCTGCAGCTTCATCACTGGCATCTACTGCTAATGAAAATGGCTTTTCAAAGTCAGGTGTTTTGAGCACAGGATGGTAGCATAAAATGGCTTTCAGCTTCTCAAATGCTTCTTAACAAGACTCTGTCCAAACAAACTTTACTCCCTTCTTCAGAAGATCAGTTAGGGGAAGAGCAATATCAGCAAAATTTTTACAAAATTTTCGGTAATATCCAACCATTCCCAAAAATCTTCTGACAGTCCTCGTACCTGTGGGAATAGGGAACTCAGATATTGCTTGAACTTTTGCCTGAACAGGAGCTTGCTTGCCTTGACCTACAACATAACCAAGGTACGTCACAGTGGCAGGGCCAAATTCACTTTTATCCAAGATAACTGTAAGGTTAGCCTTGGAAAGTCTTTCAAACAACCTTTCTAACGCAGAGATGTGATCCTCCCATGTATCATTCCCAGTCGCTAAGTCGTCAATGTAGGAATCTGCATGTTTTAACCCATGAATCACTGAATTAATCATTCTTTGAAATGTTGCCGGAGCCTTTTTCATTCCAAATGGGAAAACATTGTATTCATACAATCCAGAAGGGGTTACAAAGGCTGAAATCTCCCTTCCTCTATCTGTTAATGGAACACACTAGTACCCTTTTAATAGGTCAATCTTTGTAAGTAATTTTGCCTTTCCCACGGTATCTATGCAATCATCCACCCTAGGAATAGGGTAAGCATCTGACTTTGTTACAGCATTCACTTTCCTGTAATCTGTGCAAAATCTAACAGTTCCATCAGGTTTAGGTACAATAACACAGGGCGATCTCCAATTTGAAGTAGAATGTCTAATAATATCATTTTCCAACATGTGCTTTAGTTCCTGATCAACAAGTTTACTTTTTTCCACATTCATTCGATATGGGTGTTGTTTGCTTGGTTTTTCATCCCCAACATCAACATCATGGGTATTTATCGATGTTCTGTTTGGAACATCTGGGAACAGATTTTTAAATTTTAAAATTAATTCTCTCATCTGTTGTTTTTGTGAAACTTGTTTATGGTCCAACTTCGTTTCAAGGTTCTCCAGGATATTTTGTTTTTTTAGTTTCGATGGAACATTATTTGGTCTAAATTGGCCTTCCTGAACATCAACATCAGGCATTCCAGAAACACCAAGACCACAACTGAATCCCTCTCATAATAAGGTTTTAGCATGTTTACATGACAGAGTTGTGTTTTCTTGCGTCTATATGGTGTTTTGATTATATATGTTAGATCAGTCACTCGAGATTCAATAACATAGGGTCCAGAAAAACGAGATTGCAAGGGATTATTTTGGCTAGGGAAAAATACCAACACCTTTTGCACCACTGCGAATGTCCTAGGCCGAGCACGTCTATCAAAATATGTCTTCATTCTTATCTGGCTAGTTTTAAAATTCTCTCTCGCTAGCTGGCAGACTCTCTCGAACCGAGTTTTAAATTTTTGGACATAGTCCAACAGACTCAAGTGCACTCCTTCATTAACCCATTGCTCTCTCAACAACTCCAAAGGTCCTCTCACCCTATGTCCAAATACAAGCTCAAACGGACTAAATCCTATTGACTCCTGGATTGATTCTCTAACGGCAAACAAAAGTAAATGGATACCTTCGTCCCAATCCTTGGTGTTTTCAAAGCAATAAGTCTTCAGCATATTTTTGAGAGTAGAATGAAATCTCTCCAGAGCTCCTTGAGATTCTGGGTGATATGCTGATGATACAATCTGCTTTGCTCCCAGCTCATAGACTATTTGTTGTAAAATGTTTGACATAAAATTACTACCTTGATCAGATTGGATTTCTTTTGGCAAACCAAACAAGGTAAAAAAATTTAAAAGAGCCTTTGACACCGTCTTGGCCTTACAATTTCTAAAGGGTATTGCCTCTGGAAATCAAGAAGTGGCACACATGATGGTTACCAAATACTGATTTCCAGTCTTAGACTTTGGTAATGGACCAACACAGTCCACACTCACCTTCAAAAGGGCTCCCCAAAAGCAGGAAGTGGCTTCAAAGGAGCCACAGGGGTTTTTTGATTTGGTTTACCTACCATCTGACATGTGTGGCAGGTTCGACAAAACATCACCACATCTTTTCTCAAACCAGGCCAATAGAATTGTTTCAAGGTCTTCCCTACAGTTTTATTCACACCAAAATGACCACCCAAAGGCATACTATGGGCCAGGTTTAAAATTTCATCCCTATAAACTTTTGGAACATCAACCTGATCAATAACTTCCCATTCCTCAGTAACAGGAACATGAGGAGGTCTCTATTTCCTCATTAAACACTCCATTTTTGACATAATATCCACTTGTCACTTTCCCAATCTCCTCACATGAGAGAGCTTATTCTTTCAATTCTGTTAACTCAGGATCCTTTGTCTGTTCCACCGTAAAATCCTTCCTCGACAAAGACAAATCTTTAAATTCAGACTCACTACAAGGATGTTGATCATCCAGTGAAGACAGAAAAGTCCCAGATAAGGCATCATAATTTTCTTCCTGTTTAGGACTGTCACAAGGAACCACATCAGACTGCATTGGACTGTCTGTCTTGGCTAATTCTCTAGCTCTAGCTCGAGTCACCGCACATGATGGGTAAACATCTGGATCATTCTCAGACTCATCAATCCTTGGTTTGGTTGTTAACCGTACCACAGGAACAATTTCTCCATCTGCAAGGTCATTTCCCAATAACAAAGAAACTCCTTCCACTGGAAAACTAGGTCTTATCCCTATCTCGACTGGTCCTTCTACGAACTTTTACTTTAAAATCACCCTGTGAAAAGCGACAGACATGGTGTCACCTGTAACGCCTCGTACTAGATTTACTTCACCAGTGTCACTTTCTTCACCAAAATTTAAAACACTGTCCAGCAAGAGAGATTGACTAGCCCCAGTATCTCTAAGCATTTTCACTGGCACCTAGGATGACTCATCATTCAGTGAAACAAAACCCTCTGATACATACGAAAGGAATTCTTTTCTCACCTCCTCCAACTTTTCCGCTTTTCCCTCTTGCAAAGACTGATCTTTAACAGCATCTCCTAAACCTTTTTGATGTTTAATTGCCTGAAAGTAAGCATTGGGCACAGCTTCCTTCATTTTCTTCAAAAGGGCACAATTAGATATCACATGGCCAGGTTTCCTACAGTAATAACAAGTACGCTCAACAGGTTTCTCCAGCCCTGGCTTCTTTTCATCTTTTTCTTTTTGATTACCTCCCAATTTAATCTCCGGTTTACCTGGATTGTCCTTGTAACTCTTTTGAAAGGTTTTAGGTTGTCCCCATTTGGATTTATGGGTTAAGGCATAATCATCTGCCAACCTAGCAGTTTCTTGTAAAGTTTCCACTGCCTTTTCATTTAAATATGTTGTTAATTCAGCTGGAACACATCTTTTAAAGTCTTCCACTAGTATCAATTCTTTCAATTTATCAAAATCCCCATCTACATTTTTAGCCAGGCACCATTGTTCAAAACACATTATCTTTCCATTGGCAAATTCCATATGTCTGATCTGCAGATTTCCTCAAGTCTCTGAATTTTTGTGTATAGTCCTCAGGGACCAATTCATAGGCCTTCAATATAGCTTGTTTTACCTTGGTATAAACAGCTGCATCCTCAGCAGACAAAACAGAATGAGCTTTTTGAGCTTTACCTTTAATCACACTCTGTACCATAAGAGCCCATACTTTCCTTGGCCAGTTTGAACTCACAGCAACCTTTTCAAAATGTTGGAAATACTGATCAACCTGATCTTCTTCAAAAGGAGGGACTAATCGAACCTCCCTGCTGGCTGAAAAACCATCATCAAAATCAGATTCCGAACTCCTACGCTTCATTTGTAACTCATGCTGCCTCTGTTTCTCCTTCTCCTCTGCCACAAACTTTCACCGAATTAGTTCCCGTTCCCGTTCAGCCTCTAACTTCATCCGAGTTATCTCTTGTTCAGTCTCTAATTTCTTTTGTTCGGCCTCTAATCTCTTTTGTTCTCGTTCAGCTAATAATTTATTTTGCTCTCGTTCAGCCTCTATCTTTGCCAGCTGCACCTGTGCCTCAGAAATTGCTATTTCACTGCCAGGAAACTGTTTTAGCACTTCCTTCTCAAACACCTTCTTTTCCACATAATGGCCAGCTAAGGTCTCTGAATATCTGCCTTTCTCATAGACTGCTTTACTTCTGTAAGGTTTAGCCTTGTAGCAATCTTTATCAAATCATCCTTTTTCGCCACCTCCAATCCCTTTGGGTTGGTGACTCCAAAATGCCTTAATATCCATTGCTGCTGGTTTCCACACACACAAGCCAATTAAAAAGAATTTATCAGACCTCCCTCAAAAATCTTTGGATTGAATCCCGAACAAATCTCGTCAATCTGGGGAACGATCCCAGACGACACTCGTTAACCTTCGGGTTGGATCCCGGACGAATCTCGTTAACCTTGGGAACTATCCCGGACGAGCCCCCAATTTTGTCACAAACCAGCAACAAAAGAAACACACTGAGCATGATTCAGTGTTAAAAACTATTTTATTAATCACTACTTATGATAATACGTAAAATAAAAGTAAAAATGTTAGTATGTTAGAATTCAAAAATGTTAAACCTCGAACGTTAACCCCAAAACTAAACTCGTCGTGTGTGTGTGTGTGACAAAGTCCAAAACTCCCAGTTCCGGAATGGTTCTTAAAGTTCACTTCCGCAAGCCATAAGGTGAAACATGAGCAAGGGCTTCTTCAACAACCACCGTTGTCTGAAGATAAGACGTAGACGTAGAGAAACATAGAGAGAGTAAATACGAAATCCAAATGTTCCACGATGGAACCCAAACGACACTTCAGTGTTTACTCGGTAGTGACTTCCTCACCACGAAAGCATCCGAAACGTGGTCATCCGCACACAAATACCTGTTTCCTTCTACAGGTCAGCAACAAAGTGAACTCCACCGGATTACTTCCAACTTCCATACATGGATTTCAGTGGCAAACACAGTTATTGTTTCTCATCCATCGATAGAGAAAACAAGCAGGCTGGTGTCTCTCTCCCTTCTCTCTCTCCCTCGTTCTTCTTCTTCTAACTTCTTCAACAACGTCATTACGTCCTTTATCTTCTATTGACGTAAGCACGCCCCACACACACATACACACACACTCTCTATATCAAAGGGACTTTCACTGAGTCCGTAACAAGATCATCAAAGGCAATCGCTGTAAATGGGAGAGCTTCACCGGCGTGTGGTAGTGTTCGGAGGCAGATCCAGCAGTCTGATTGATTGGAAGTGTTGTCGAATTCGTAGGCGACACGGAGAAAGGTGTTCGTAGGCACCCCGATGCCGATCATCGCAGTGAGGACGAGGAGTAGCGCCATCGTCCTATAGGGTGGGGGAGGGACAAACTCATTCTTGGCGGGTCAGGTTTTGGGTATAAAGGCAGGAGAAATTAGTTTGACCCCGGATCGCAACCCAACGAGTGTCCCTGGGACCGCGTGCAACAACTTCCCCCTTCTGAAGGGGACCCTGTGGTGTCGGACCCAGACCCTCCTGGACTTCTCAATCTCGGGAGGTTCGGGGTCTTGCAAGTCGGGTGGTTGTGAGTGGGCCAGATGGCGGGATAATGGGGACCCCCCTTGGCCAATGGGCCATGTGTTCAGCTGATCGACGGTCTGCTGCAGCACGCCCGACCACCCCTGCAGTGTGAGGGAGGGTGTCAGTGTGCTTATGGTTTCTTTCAGCAGGCCGTTCGTTCTTTCTATCAGGCCCGATGCCTGGGGATGGTAGGGGATATGAAACTGCCACGAGATCCCCGCCTCCACCGCCCAGTTTAGTACCTTAGCCCCCGCGAAGTGTGAGCCCTGATCGGATTGCACTTCCCATGGGAATCCGTCTATGGAGGAGAGGTGCTGCAATCCTTTGATTGTGCAGTTATGGTCGGCTCTCTCAGAGGATACCGCCAGCAGGACACCCGAGCATGTATCCACCATCGTCAGAGCGTACTGTTTTCTTTATTGTGGCGTGGGAGCCGTCCGATAGGGTCTATTTGCCACACGCAACCCGCTCCCGTGCCGCGGCGAATGTGAGCCGGTGCCCCACTCCCCCCGACCACACGGCCAGCCTCGTGGTTTGACCTGCTGGCAGGTTGGGTAATTTGCGACAGTGGTTTTGCACTGACCCACCGTAAGGACAGCCACTAACTGTTCTGTCCAGCGCCGTGTACCATCAGCCCCTAAGTGACCGCTCTTGCGGTGCGCCAATGCAGCTAGGGCGCTGAGGTCAGGTTCCTCCGGGGAGACAGTAGCGCAGCATATCTGGGCAGCCTGGTCCACAGCGGCATTATATGTGGCCTCCTGAGTACTCCTCTGGGTATGGGAATCCACGTGGTGGACTGATATCTGTCTCTGGGAGGTTTGGTCCCAGATGTAACGCCAGTGTTCCTGCCCCCAGAGGGCGTGTCCGTGAATTTCCCACCCCGTCTCGTGCCACCGTGCCATCCACACCGCCATACCATTGGCTACTGCCCAGGAGTCGGTATCGATGTGGACTGGCCCGGTGGTGTCCCGTAAAGTGAGTGCTACCGCCGCTCGCTCAGCCAATTGACTGGACCCTGTCGCTCCCTCTTTTGTTAATGTTTTCCCCGTGGCGGGATGAAGTGCCGCCGCTTTCCAATGTTGTTTCTGGTTTTTCCAGCGGCTGGATCCGTCTGTGAACCTGGCGTGCAGTTTCTGTTCAGGGTCGAGGGAGTCGAAGGGTTGGCCCCAGGATACGCGAGAGGGCTTGATCTCGGGTATGTCTGGGGGTGGGTCCTGGGATTGGCGGAAGGACATAACCTGTTTGTGGAGGCGGCTGACCCCTTCCGGACCGGGTTCTGCCCGGTCCGCGATGTACCACTTCCACTTCACTATCGAGGACCTCTGGGCTCTGCCCTCTTTGTGTGTAGAGTCGGGGGATTTGACCCAACGCATTATGGGCAGGTGGGGGCGAAGGACCACGGGGTCGGTACCAGTTTGATTCTCGGTTGCGAGGAGCACCAGGTAGCAGGCCAGCAGCTGGCGCTCGAAGGGGCTGTAGCGGGTGGCGGCCTCAAGCAGTCATTTGGTCCAGAAGCCAAGCGGGACTCTGCGCCCCTGGACCTTATGCCAGAGACTCCACTCGGACACCGACTCGCTAGCGGAGGCCTGTAACTCGAAGAGGACCCCTTCCTGTCGCGGGGAGAGGGGCAGGGCTGCTCCACCGCCTGTTTGGCTGCTTCAAAGGCGGCCTGTCGTTCAGGCCCCAACGAGAAAGTGGTTTTCTTGCGGAAGATCTTATAAAGCAGTCTCAAGAGTATGGTAAAGTGAGGGATGTGTTGCTACCAGTAGCCAAGGAGGCCCACGAAACTCTGGGTGTCCATCTTGTTGGTGGGGACAGCAAAATTTTGTTCTTCGCAGTGGCAGGAATTTCTTGTCTCCCTGCGTGCCACTGTATGCCTAGAGACAATACATTCTGGGCTGGACCTTGTACCTTTTCCATATAAATGGCCCAGCCCTGTACTCTGAGGGAGGATATTAACATATCAAGAACCTCAGAGACAAGAGCCTCCGAGGGCCCCTGTCACAATACGTCATCTATGTAATGAGTGACTGACACCCTGGGGGAAGGTGAATTGCTTGCAGATCACGGCCTGTTAAGCCATGACAGATTTTTGGGCTATGGATGTACCCTTGTGGCAGACGTTTGAATGTATATTGTCTCCCGTCCCAGGTGAATGTAAACTGGTCCTGGGAGGTGTCGTGGATGGGGATGGAAAAGAATGCGTTGGCCAAATCCACAAAGGCGGACCATGGTTTGTCTGGGCGCCCTGCAATATCTTCCACTAAAGTGACAATGTCGGGTACCGCGGACGCGAGGGGGGCAGCCTTGTTTAAGTGTCGGTTGTCTACCGTCATGCGCCACGTCCCTTTCTTTTAGCGGACTGGCCAGACGGGACTATTAAAAGGGGATGCTGCAAGTCTAATGACTCCCTCTCGCAGCAGGGCTTGGACGGCCTCTGTGATGTCTAGGTGTCCCCCCCAGCACCTTATATTGTCTACTGCAAACGACCTTGGAGCGAGGGGGAAAAACGACCGTATCCCACTTGGCAGCCCCGACCACCACCGTAGCACGGACGATTCCAAAAGTGAACTTGTCCCGGTTGGTGTGCAGGGACTGTCCCTTTAAAAAGTTGATCCCCAGTATGCATTCCGAGGAGGATGCGATTAGAACATTCACAGTTCGGGGAGGCTGTTGCCCGATGGTCATACGGACCCTGACTTCCTTTGCGGGCAGAAGGGAACACCCTAACCCCTCTATCTGCTTTTGGGCCCCTTTCCACGCAGCGGGGTTCCCCAGAATGATGGTGTGCTGGGCACCCGTGTCGAATATTGCCATTAACCTCTGCATATTCCCCTTTTCCCAGTGTACTGCTACGTGTATGTGTGTCCTCAGGTCTCCAGGCGTGGAAGGGTGACGGAACAGACGCGCTTGGGACCCTGGCCTTCAGCCTATGGGAGCGTGGTAGGGGGCTGCCACCCTGTGGGTGAGGAATCCTGCTGGCCGAAGTGGGACATTTCCTGTCGCAGCAGGTCTCGGAGCTGAGCCCGGAGGGCAGTGAAAGCTGCTTCATGTGGGGGAGGTGCGGAGCCATTATTGGTGTCTGCGGGGGCATCCCACATGGTCCTGCGGTTGGGGGTGCACCCCGTGTCGGGCTTGGCCCCTGGGTGGTCACGAGGCATCTCCGGCCAGGGAATCCCCACAGAGCTCTTTCCATCGTGCATAGAGAGCGGCGGTCGGGATCCCATCCATGATAACGCGGACCACCCCTGCGCGCAACAGGTCCAGGTGCAGCTGCTTGCGCGACAAGCGAGAGGTGGTGTCTCCGCCCTGCGGACCTGTATCCCCACCCCCCGCTGCACCCCTCACTGACCGTACCCCACTGTGGTCGCGCGTATAAATCCCACTCGAGGAGGGAATGGTATCGGATTCTCACGGCGGTCACTACCCGATTCCACAGGGTAGCGGCGTCCCCAATCCCTCTCGGTGGCGCCCGCAGACCGTTATTAATGCTCTGTTGGTCCGACAAACTCCCCAAGGCACTCGCCTCCTGGTGGGAGAGGTTCACGTTGGCGTCCCACAGGCGGAGCAGCTACCCAGCCAGCGATTCGCCCGAACACTGGCGGTACCGATCCGTCAGCTGGTTGAGTCGTTAATGGAGAAGTCCGGGTCTCCGTGGTCTCGGAGGGGCCGCGGGCAATTTCCACTGCGGGGGTCCCATCCTGACTCCCTTCCCTTCTATGGCGGACCAGGGACTGCGTGGTGACGGGTGGAGCCTGCAGGGGCTCGGGCTCTTAGGGCGGTGGTGGGTATGATGGGGCTCGGGCTCGTCGGGTACCCCCTCCTCATCCTCATCCATCCAAATGTCCCCATACCCCAGCCATGCTTCCAACTTATCGCCATGCTGGACTAAGGCACGGATTTTAAACGGGTCCGGTTGCCAGCCAGACCTACCGCCTGCAGGCAGCCTCGGCACCTTTGGCCTCGAGGTCTTTGGCCCGAGTCTGGGCAGTCTGAACGGCCATCTGTAACGTGCAACATCGTTGCCGAAGCTGATTGCTTTTCCCTCCGAAGGCAGGTATCCTGTAACTGGTCTGTAATCTCAACCTGGCGCCTCAAAGGGGATGCCAGGAGGCAGAAGACACTCCTTTGGACTCCCTTTGGCTCTGTCGAACCCTGACTTCTGGAGGAGGGCTATCACGTGGTGCCCCAGTTTCTTACCACGTGGATCTAACTGTTCAGCCCGGTCAACTGGTTTCCCGTGGTCTGCCAGCAGACTGGCCAAGCTTCCAAATCCCTCAGTCTCGTCTGTCCATGCTGGGATCCTCTCCTCAGTGCCTACTCTTTCATTCTTCCCCTTGTTCCCATCATCCTACCTTTTCCGTGTATGTGTCCGGCCAATACCCTTAAGACCCTGCTCGCGGCGCCAACTGTTATGAGAAAGGTTCTTTTGTTATCTTAAAGATAAAGGTACTGGACACACAGTCTTTGTGTTTCAAAAGGAAGATTTTATTCACAAAGACGGACGCGGGAACAGTATGTGAAGGAACAAATGCACCCTCGCACTCTCGCACTGGGGTGATCGCGAAACCTGGGGGGAGTCGCAACAGGGGTGAAGTGGACACACGCTCACACACACACACACACACACACACACAACGAACTATTACAAACATCAGGGAAAAAACAAATACATTGTCTCGACCCCCTGAATCGTGACAAACAACGGCTCTACGCTACTGGGAATCTACTCAGGACGCTCCTAGCCACTGTGGAAGTGCACCCTCTCACCTGTAGCCTCGACCGCAGCAGCAAACGGAAAAGAGAACGAGAGCCCACGTGTGCCATCTTTTATAGGGATGAAGCGGGGTGTAGCCCGCTCAGGTGAAACAAGCCAATGAGTCAGGGTCAAGAACAAAGGTGGGTTAGGAGCGAATCCTCAGGTGTGCTCTTTAATGGGTGGGGCGGAGCCGGATCCTTGATTGACAGTAGTATAGCCTCCGACCTGATAGGCAATGCTATCATCCGACCATGGGGGTCAGTAGTGTAGTCACTGTCGTCTGACCCCTGACCGTTCATAGTACAGACGTCATATTCGACAATCATTATAGCCCAGTCTACTTTTGATGTTGGAAATATGAAATCCTGCGAAAACAGACATTGAAAAGGGATATTTTTCCGATCAGATGGCGATTTTTTTTGGTATACGGGTTGTGCTTTTCTTCCGTGTTAAGAAGGTATTTGTAAATCAAGTTTCTTGTGATACGATAGATTTCCATTCACATTCACATTTCCATGTTTCTTATCATCCGCAGTGGAATTTAACTCATGATAAATGGATCAATATTGCAGTAAATATACTAATTAAATCAGTGTTGCCTGATCTGCAGAATCAGTTTCCCGTATTAAAACCAATCAATATACAGTCGCATCTGGCAACAACAGTCTGCTAAACCGCAAATAAAACAGACTTCCGAATAATTGTTTCAGAGGTCAACGATTCTGCTTTGCATTTTATTTAAGGAGTTGTCCATTTAATGTCAACAGATATTTCACTCCGCTTTTCAGCTCCTCCCTGAATTTCCTCTGTGTCAGTCCATAGAGACACGTGTTGGTGCAGGTACTGAAAAACTGTAACATATACCCATAGTTTTCTGCTTGCCAGTTCATAGTATATACAGAATAGGGCATCCACAATAAATTGAAATTAGCCAATAGAACGAACAACAACATCATTAACTTTCTCCTGTTTTCCACCTCTGGATCCTTCTGACTCTCACTGGTGTTCCGGAGTCCCAGGCCGACTTGATTTGCCGCGATAATGAATCTAACAGTTAAAGTATTGAATAGCAGAATTAAACAGACTGGTAGTACCGGAGTTAGGATACTGTCACATAACCTGTGAGCTCTCCATACGGGTGACGTTAAGTACTCACTTGTGGCGACGCAGCGCCTTGGATCCACAGCAAAGTAAAGTGGAATAGCCCCACCACAGCTCCCTGCACACACTGTCATTGTTACCACAGTTGCTGTTCTCTCGGTGCAATATCGCTTCCGCAGATTCTGACGGCATATGGCGACGTAGCGATCGAAAGTGAAAGCAACAGTCAACCAAACGGAACAGTCCGACATTGCAACCCGGAGGACAAGTATCATAGCACACACCGGAGTTCTCAACAATAAATTAGCAAACCGATAGATGTAATTAATATGCTCTAATATAACAGCAACGACAAAGCCTATCAGATCCGCTGCCGCCATGGCCACCAGGTAGCGAGTGATGCATTTGGAGAGACCACATTTTCCGCGAGACAGAATCACAATCGCCGTTAAATTAACTGAAAGAAATTATAAAATATTGTGTTACCTTCCAACGGATTTAGATAGGTCACCGTGAATTGATTTGTACAGTGAAAGTAATATTCGAATCGGGCCACTGCCTGGAGCCGCCGTCAGGCGACGAGTCTTCCTGCGCTTACGAAATAGGGTGCTGATGACCCATCAGGCTGACACTCCGCGAGCGACGTACAGCTGAGTTCTCACTAGTTTTAAGCTCTGAAGTGAACCGACAGGGAAGACAGCTGGAGGCTAAGCTAAGTACAGAGATCCTTTGGGTGCTTCTTCCATGCGGTGGACGGATGGCCGGATACAAAGGGAATGGCATCCAGCGCAGTCCCTATGGTTTAATGGGGTTGGTCACTTGAGAGGAGTGGCACATGCAACGGAACGATTTGTTTTAATTTCACATTACTTGACGTTATTAAACTGTTTTAAATTAACTGACCTCAGTTGTCTCCCTGTTTGAAATGATTATATTTAACAATTGCATCTGTAAATCATCTTGGAGACATTACACCTGATTCAGAGAGATATTTGCATACGAGGTGAAAAGCCTTCTGAAGTCACAAGATGTCTTAAAACTCTCATGGATAATCGGGTCATGGAGTCATATTATACCCGTTAAATTGAGCCGTCAGTCTCTGACCGCTTCGCCTTGTGGAATGGAGATACCATCGAGGTGTCCAGGCCGCGGGAAAGCGCTGGGCAGAAGAGATCAATCGGTTGAACGGGCATCGTGCAGGGCGTGGAACGCTGAAGTTGCAAGCACAGGCGTGATTGGTGCAACAATTGTGGGAACGAAGAAGTTCATACAAAGTCTGTCAGAAATTATAAGCAAAACACAACCATGAAGGTCGACACACTTGGTATCGTTTAATTAGATGGTAGAAATGGATAATGAGACAGGATGCTCCAAATGAACGAAGTGATTACATTTTACTCCCGCGCACTGTAGGGGAAGGAGCTGGGAGTTGAGCTGAAAATGACAATCAGTCGTGGGGAAAGGGCTGCAGACACTGTTCAGAGGACAAAACTATTCTTGTTTGGAGAAATATATAAGTAATTGACAGTCATGACGACTCGTCTTTAAAAAAAACACAAAATCATTTTTGATTTCCATAGCTGTGCTTGTTAACTATCAGAGAGGTTCAGAATGAAGGTACTTTACAATGACTACACTTGTGAGCAATTGACGGGGTTTCGAAAGGGTGCTGGCATGACATAACCATTTGTTTTTCTTCCGACGCACAAGGTACATTTGATGTTTTCTGTCAGACAACAGAGTTAAGGTAAAACATTTTTTTCCCTGACAAACGACGACTGGCGTGGAGACGGTACAATTACAGTTCCCTCAGTTTAGATGATAGCAGATGAAGAACTCCATTTGCAGCGAGAAACGGGAAAGCTAGCGATAGTTTTGGGATGAATCGAGCACTGCCAAGAATCGCGTCCCTGCTTTCAAGCTATTGTTAGCACAAAGGTGCTGGGACTGTCCGAGGCCAGAGTGGAGTCAGCTGTGAACAGATCTCAAGTGGCAAACCACACACGTATCAGCGCCGAAGAGTCCTGATTGCATGTGTAAGGAAGTAACGTTGGTGCGGAAACTTATTGATTGGGAATTTTGTAAGCATCCTTAATTTTTTTTTGGTATTCGGCGGTGTTAGTAATAAAAGATCAATTTGAATTTTATGCTTACGTTGATAAGGCATACATGTATGTAAGTGCATTGAAAACCACTTGAATTGCCGGACAGAAACGTACGATTAAAGTAACATAAATTACATTTTAGAATTTAATAATTCCTACTTCCTGAAATAATACAGTGGATTGAGCATCTGGACAGCAAGATACGGCTAATCTGCAAAGTCAGCACATTGTTCAGAGCCAAAAAATAATCACCATTCAGTTCCAGTACCTTACCAGGAATACCGACCGCTGCCAGTACAGGATAGTAAATTCTGAAGATGTGAAATATTGCTGGATATCCCATTTTCCGACTTAATCAACGATCAGTTGTACAGAACGTTCCAACTGCGCACACGTACTGTTTCAAAGAGTTGTTATACAGCCGGTGGAACATCATTAAGCCAATTAGTGTCCTCAGTCAGATGATACAGAAGCCACCGAACAAACACTTCATGTGAACTATTATTCCTCATTGTGACGTCGATTAATATAGTGAAACCTTCGAGGGACCTTACAGACAATTTAATTGAATATTGTTTGGAAAGCATTGCAGTAGAGAGCATTACACGTTCTATTCCGTGTCGCGAAGTGTGAACCGTTTGAACAAAGTTGTTTTAACGATTGGTACTGTATATTTTTAAACAACGGCCATCTGCTTCAATTACCGATCAATTATAACATTGGTGGTATCACTTACACCAGTAGGATGAATGATTAATGTTGCAGCTGAAATGGAGGATAAGCCTTCGCAAGAGAGCTTAGTTCATCCACCCTCTTGTCTTTCAGGTGGGTTCAGTGATGGATGCGACAACCAGGGTGGTTGAGATATAAAATAGCACAGGTTTACTGCATCCCTGGATGTCTCATGACATTAATAAGTCCAAACTGATCCGAGAACCGCCTGTATGCACCGACTGAGAACAGCACTTTACAGCATAGCGTTAGTTTGGCCAACTCACTTCACATACATGGGCGTTGATGTAATCTTTATTTAAGTTAAGAAAATTGACATACCTCCTTACTTTTACACTGTATATATTTGATAGGGTTAGATTCGATCGATAATTCTGACACATCATTTCCTGTCAGACCAAAACTTTCCAGCATGAACCGCAATCTTCTCTCGTGTCGTCATGCCGATGAACTTCTCCCCACTGACGACCTTGTCCTCTTTTGTTGACTTGTTTTACATTTTTCATGAATTTGTGGTGTTACGGAACAAAACTTTCAAAAAACAAACAAAACAAGCATCGTTTAATATTGAATTTTGCTCGAACTGCACACCTCGTCTTCACTCTCTGTGAAAATTCCCTTTTTATTCGCTATGTGACTTCCCCTCATAGACGACGTCTTCTCACCAAGTCTCTGACATTCCACAACTCGGCACACATGCCCAAATATTTCCCTCTCATTTTCAATTAATTGCTAAACCACGATGTATTTCTGATGTTAAAATGCATTTCAACACTTTTTATCGACTTCCTTTTGCACTTCCGTGAGCTCATCAGCCAGGATTTCTTGCACCCATTGGTTTATCGGCACTTATCTTGAAATAAGCATTTACATTACGCTTTCACCAGTCATACCTTACAGATTAGACCAGGATAAATACCACTGGGGAAAACGGAATGGATATAATACACAACATAAATTCATCACGATGGAGGTCGTGTCTCTGCAGTGTTCCTCTCTTTGAAAGATACCTTCCATTGTATGTACTTCAACCACATTAAATGAACACCACATTATTCAGAACATTATGTGCAGATTTCCCCTCAGCTATTCTTATTCAAAGCCGTGGTCTCTTTGCGTTTCTGATTAATACTAACCGCTCCCGTTCTTGGCAACTGAATGACGCTCAAATAATTTAGAGCTGGCAAAGCTTACCTCCAGAACCTACTCTAACATAGTCCGTGGCTCAGTGATCGCTTTGTTCGGAGAGCTTCCCAGTCAAACTGGACTTCAGTTCAGCAAACGAATTCACATTTTCACAGACTTGTCTTTCCACAATCGAAGGCCACATCTCGCGGGATCTTTGAATTGACGTATTTTAATGCTTCATATCTTGACTGCATAATTCTATTCTCCTTATCCATATTCTAAATATTGCCTTTAATCTGTTAATATATGGAATATGAACCAGAATAGTACACAGGGAAACTCAGAACAGTACTGTCACCCGAACACATGAACACTTACATATGATTCCAGCCTTATGGTTCGTTCCAGACACACATCTCTTCACGGTCTTCACAGTCGGCTCGTGGAAACATCAACCAAAGTGAATAACAGCAGATTGTTCCACACCTTGCCCTACCTTTAATGTTCTGTCTGATTCTCAGCCTGACGATATCCCCTCGAAGACCATATTCCGGGCAGCTCGGTTTACCGCTGCTCCTTCTGCTAGAAGTAGACATGTATGTTCCCCTCATCCACATCACTGATACTAAGGAGTCAAGGGAGAAGACTGCTGGGGAAAAACCTTTGTTAAATTCATCTCTTGGCACGCGTGAGGCACCGGCTGAACAGAGGATGATAAGGTACTACCAAGAAGGGCAGCGGATATAAGGCTGGTAATGACAGATCTGTCGATGTAAGGTCACCGGCAGGATATCTACAGAAATAAAAATAAGACGAATTTTGAAAGGCAGGGATTAATCAGTGACATTTGCCATCATTCAGTTTCCCCAATTGCTCGCCTGACACATTACTGTGTTAATCACAATCTCCCGTATCGCTGAACTGGTTCCTTTGCATTATTAAGCGTAACTTCAGTTCCATATTTTCAGGTTGTTTCCTCACGTCTCTGCTTTACAGCCAGCCCCAACGCAATTCTGATGACTTGACCGGTACTGCGTCGGAAACGACAGTACATTTTACAATAACTCGAAGAGATACATATTATTACAAAGCACCAATGTCACTCTGTTCCTTCTTTGATAAATTCATCCATGAATTGGTGTGCGGCTGTTGCCCAGGGCCCAACCTCTCCATGACCACTGGTGGCAGGCTGCTGTCTCACTGAGCTCAGAGGGAGATCTCCCTGAAAATGCAAAGTTCAGTTGTGTGTGTGTCGCAGGATAGCATTTTCCCTCCTCTCAATCTATCCCCCAGCCCACAGGGTATATTGAGAAGGGGACCGATTGAGTTCTAGGCACAAAAGAACATCGATGCCATGGAGAGGAACCGAGAATAAAGGACTGAACACGGATTTTAAGCCATGATACTATGAAATGACGGAGAGAGGTAGAAGGGCCGAATGACCTTCTCCAGCTGCTATTTTCTATGTTTCAATGCCTGTCGTTTTTAAAGAGCAGAAGAGACAAACGAGGTAAATTACCTATGTAGCTGTTGACGTGTCAGGGGTGCACCACAGTGGGAACGCGCATGGTTTGTCTGTATGAGGCCCCGAGATAAATCCCCGGCTTCTCCACGCTGGTAACCGTAACTACTGAACAAAGATGAGAAATTCCCGCAGAGGTCCGACAAGAGCTTTGAATGAAGTCGGAATTCAAAATCCAAAAGCGACGTTGCTCCGTTATTGACCAGCCCCATGTGGGAGAGTTAAACACCTCACCCTTGTTGTGTCAGGGAGCGACAGCATCAGCTCCCTGTCCCAGTACAACGGGTCACCGCCATTTTGTTCTGGCCCAGGCAACGTGTTCAATAAACTTGTTCTCAAATCTCTTCTGCTGCTCTTGACAACAACAAATGCAACAGTCCTCAATGCTCCACGACATCACTCAGCAACGGCGACAATTGCAACGTACAATCTGCTCAATCCGTCCAAGGAATAAACATTTCTCCGTAGAAACAGAAAATTGCGGTCATTTCTCTTGTGCTTCTGCGAAGCGCTGGAGTCAGAAAATATCGGCAGATCTTCTCTGTTATGTGCTTCGGTGTCGTAACATCAGTACGGAGAAGTTCTCTGTATCATTGGGAATATCTTCTTTTCTACTCATGATCAATCAACATTTTGCGTCATGAAAAACAATTCCTTTCACATGATATCACAAGTTGTTTACCACAGCCTTTTCACAATGACCTTCCCGTCAGAGAGTTTCGAACACTTTTAGCTGCACCTGCCACGACGTTTTTTTTTCTTGCTGTCTTCTGCGTCATACCACAAACCCATTCTAAATCGCTTGCCTGTCTTCGTTGGAAGTAGCGAGAACGCCAGATCGTCACACTCCGACTTTGTGGTTTCAGCTCACGCCGTCTGCTTACATTATTAACACCGGTCAGTTGTACCGGCAGTCGGCTATGACAACGACGATGACTTGTCCTCGGAATTTCTCCGCCACTAGCAATCACGAACGAGATGGTCGAAATGTCCCTGTCATACTTACATTGCGATTTAAAGTAAAGACGAGCTCAAATTCAAAGTGAAGATCCGTGGAAGAGACAGAGAGGAAGATAAACTAAGCGACAGACATCAGGGCCGCAGCAAGTTGACAATTAAATAACATAAAACACATTAATTTCTGAAATGTCAGAATTATCCAATTAATAATGAGTACAACGATCACAGTGATAATCACCGAGTCATGCGGTAAGTGAGAAATAAGGAAAGAAAGAGGCAGAGAAAGAGAAAATGGTGAGAAAGAAGTCGTGAGGAAAGAAAGTGAAGACAACAGGGGGAGGATATGAAGTTGGCAAAGAAAACGAGGGAAAAAGGAACGGCATGCACGACGAACGTTCACCTAACAACAGGGTGGCGCAGCGGAATCGTGCTGGGTCTATAACCCAGAAGCCGATAGATCAAAGCCATGTTGCCAATTACAATTTTCTATCTGCGTATTTTTCGTCAAGTAGGAATCACTTCACATACACACATGCATGACCCATTTCAATTGAGAATATCCTTTCTTTTAATCTTTCCAAGAGTTTTGTGCACATTTCTGCGCAGCGAGACGATGGTTTCTGATTTGTACAGTTATTATCTAATGTATAACATACAGTATGCTCTGCCTGACAAAACTGTGCCCCTACATAAAAAGAAAACAACAAAAAGCTGGAAACACTCAGTAATTCCAGGTGCGTGAGTGGAAAGAAAAACACAGGTAGAATTTCAGGTGAAGGGTCCCTGAGAGTAACGCTTTACAGCGCCAGTAACCCGGGTTCAATTCCGGCCGCTGTCTGTAAGGAAATTTGACGGTCTCCCCGTGTCTGCATGAGTTTCTTCCGGGTGCTCCGGTTTCCTCCCACATTTCGATGACGTACAGGTTAGGAAGTTTTGGGCATGCAATGTTGGCGCCGGAAGCGTGGCGACACTTGCGGACTGTCCCCAGAACATTATACGCAAAATATGCATTTTAATGTATGTTTCCATGTACATTTGACTAATCTTATCTTATATTATCTTAACTGATCAGAACTGAGAAAGAGAAACAAAAAGTTAATAACTATTTGCAGAGAAGGTGCTGGATGGATAGTCAGAGCTAAGGGAGCAACCCTGACAGGCGAATAAGTTAATGAACCACTTAATATTGGACCTTCTGTATTATGTGTTGTTGAGCATGTCTGGTAAACACGACTACATGATGCAAAGAGAAAAAAACACAAAAAGAATAACGTATAGGTGAGAGACGGAAATGGTCAGTTCTAGTACAGGGCGGATTACATTGAGTTCGATGTCGAAAAAGAGTCCAGAAGGCTACAACATGCCCCGGCGGTAGATGAGGGTTTGTTCCTCAAGAGTGTGTTGAGCCTCGTTGCAGCAGTGCTCGAAACCTCAGACAGAAAAGTCAGGTTAGGAGTGGGATGAGGAATTAAATAGCAGCAACGAGAGTTTGGGGGTCTCTCCTACGGATTGAACGCAGGTGCTCCGCAGGGAATACAAAACGACGTCCTGAAAACGTGTTCGTGCTATGTAATCACACGATCATAGAACAACAAGAATGTTACAGATTACACACAGCAGGAGACTATTCGGTCCATCATCTCTCACTGTCTTGGTTCATGAAGAGCTGCCTAACGGAATATCACTAACAACATTTGGTCTGCAGCTCTGCTGACACAGAATTAAGGTGAATTATCAGGAACTGAACACACTAGAACACCATGCTGAATACAGAGAGAGCACAGCAAGGTGAGATATTGACAGCTCACATAAGAGGAAGCCATATTTCGTGCATAAACACAAGGAAAACCATAAAGATGGGTAATGGAATGGCTGGGCTAGTCATAAAGAGCAGGAGAACACTGTCATGGAAGAGAAAGTGAGAGTCGGGCTCTGATTGAAGTCAAGAGGGTGCAACAGAGATTCGTTAGTATGTTGCCTGTGGTGGAGCATTAGCGAGAAAGTGGATAAGATGTTTTTTCCCCTTGCAGTTTATAAGGATGAGGGGGGACTGAATAGGCGTATTAAATTATGAGTGATATAAATAGAACACACAGTCGTAAACTTTTCCGCAAAGCGGAAGTGTCAAAAAGCTGAAAGACGTAGTTTTAGAGTCGAGGGATCTAAGGAAGAACAATCCCACCCAGGCGAACACTGGAATTGCCGAGATATTGAATACTTGGCGCCAAGTGCTGGTAAACAGATTCGTCGAGATGGGTACTTGATGGTCAGCACAGATGTGATGGGCAGACAGCCAGGTACGTTGCTGTGTGAGTCCAAGAACATTGCAAAAACGTCTGACGCGAGATCTGAACAAAAAGCAGATGATAGTATAAAAACTCAACAGGTCAGGCAGCATCTGTGGGAAGAGAAACAGACAATCCTTCCGTTCTGCGATCCTTCCTCACAACAGTAATTTGTTTCATGCATCGTCCATCAGCTGATGGGACATTAAACATCTCTCATCAATGTTCATATTCTCTCTCTGTTGATATTGATCTCAATGTGTTAAGTTTTGTTAAATACCCTTAATGACAATCACATATTGAATTTTGATTTTTAGCTCGCTTCGCCTCACGTTCCAATGTTTCATTTCATTAGCATCTCATAATTTCTTTTAATATTTCAATCAATATTTTAATTTGCCAAACTTTTGTGCAATTATATAGTTTTCTTCAAGATGAACACTACATACAGCTGTAGGTAGTATTCTCCCCTTGATAATTCCCTTCTCGTTAGAATTTATCTCTTCCTTGTATTCTGAAAGTTTAGACTAAGTGCCTGACACTGCATCACAATTGACCGATGAATTAATTTAATTTGCCAGTTGATATTAGACAGCACTGCTTACATGACATAGCAATGCAAAACCATACAAGAGGCATTGATTATTACAGGGTAAAGTTCACATAATTATGCGGAAGGACGGAGAGAAACAAAGGGTAAACGCTGTCAGTTGGAGAAGCTACTTCTTCCGAGCTGAGCTATGATTTAGTAAGTGGACTTGAAAACGTCACTTTCAGTTGGATCCGCATTAACTCAGTGGGGGGCAATAAACAGGTGCACACTGAATGGAAAAGGGGAAATTTCAGTTTTAGACCCGAATGATAGCGGATATAATAGGTAGGAAAAGAGAGCACGAGAAAGTAAAAATTGCTGTAGGCCACCTACATGCATGCTCATTCATGTTGTCGAAAGAGTCGTTGAATAGAAACTGTTACGGACTCAGTGAAAGTCCCTTTAAGATAGAAAGTGTGTGTGTATGTGTGTGTGGGGCGTGCTTACGTCAATAGAAGATAAAGGACGTAATGACGTTGTTGAAGAAGAAGAAGAAGATGAAGAAGGAGAGAGAGAGAAGGGAGAGAGACACCAGCCTGCTAGTTTTCTCTATCGATGGATGAGAAACAATAACTGTGTCTGCTACTGAAATCCATGTATAGAAGTTGGAAGTAATCCGGTGGAGTTCACTTTGTTGCTGACCTGTAGAAGGAAACAGGTATTTGTGTGTGGACGACCACGATTCGGATGCTTTGCGGGGTGAGGAATTCACTACCGAGTAAACACTGGAGTATCGTTTGGGTTCCATCGTGGAACATTTGGATTTCGTATTTACCCTCTCTCTGTTTTTCTACATCTACGTCTTATCTTCAGACAACGGTGGTTGTTGAAGAAGCCCTTGCTCACGTTTCACCTTATGGCTTGCGAAACTGAACTTTAAGAACCATTCTGGAACTTGGAGTTTGGGACTTTGTCACACACACACACACGACGAGTTTAGTTTTGGGTTAACGTTCAAGGTTTAACATTTTTGAATTCGAACATACTAACATTTTTTACTTTTATTTTACGTATTATCATAAGTAGTGATTAATAAAATAGTTTTAAACACTGAATCATGCTCAGTGTGTTTCGTTTGTTGCTGGTTCGTGACACAGCGGACATGTCTTCCTTTAGGCCCACCCATTTGCTCATCACTACCTCTTTAGTGACCGCAATTGTATCAAGGTCCTCACCACCATGCCCCATCGCGCTATTAACATTTCTCGTTGGTTTGTTAGACGTGTCCTGCACCGTGAAGACTGACACAAAATAGTCATTCAAGGCCTCGACCATGTCCGCATTACCCAATATTAATCTCCCCTTCTCATCTTCCAAGGGACCTACATTCACTTTCGCCACCAGATTTCGCTTCACATAATTATAAAGATTTTACTTTCGCTTTTTATATTTTATGTAATTTACTTTCATAATCTACCTACCCTTTCCTCATTGCTTGCTTAGTGGCTCTTTGTTGTTTTTCAAACTTTTCCCAACCTTCCAGTTCCCACTACTTTTCTCGACTTTGTATACATGAGCTTTAAGCTTGATGCCTTCTCTTCTGCACAGAGTTATCCAAGGCTGGCTCTCCCTACCCTTTCGATCCTTTATTTAAACTGGATTATACCTCTGTGGAGCAGTGTGAAAATCTCTTTGAGAGTCTTACACTGTTCCACAATGTTCCCACCATATTTCTTGTGTTTCCAGTATACTGTAGCCAACTCCTCCCTCATCCCACTGCGATCTTCCTTGCTCAGGCACGATACACTTGTTTTACATCAAAGAAATTACACCCCCCCCCCCCATTTATATGAGAAATGCAATCATACTGTGATTACTCTTTCCAACAGGATCCCGAATTGTGAGATTGTTATCTTTACCTGCCTCATTGTAACGGACCATATCCAAGACAGAATTTTCCCTTGCAGGTTCACTAACATGCTGTTCAAGAAAGCTGGCACGGATGCATCCCATGAAGTCCTCCTCAGGATTGCCGCGACCAACTTCTTTCGCCCAATCTATGTGGAAGTTAGAGACCCCATGACAACTGCCGTTCCATTCTTGCATGCATCAAATACTTTTCTTGGTTTATTGTCTGTGCCACTGTAATGTTATTATTCGGTGGCCCATAGAAAATAGCAACCATTGATTTTTCCCTTTACTATTTTTGATAATTATGATAGAAAAAAATAGGGGACTATCTGGGAGGGAAGGATTAGATAGAGCGGGATAAAATGTCGGCAGAACATTGAGGGCGGAAAGGCCTGTACTGTGCTGTAGTGTTCTGTGTTCTATGTTCCGATTTCTACTCAGATGAAATCAACATTCTGCTCCCTTGATCTTATATCGTCTCTCACTGTCGCCCTGATGTTATTCTTAATTAATAGTGCTCTCCTACCTCCCTTAACTTCCTGCCTATCCTTCCGTATTATCTGATACTCTTGGATATTTATTTTCCCTCATCTCCACCCTGCAACCACGTTCCTGTAATGGTAGGAAATTATTATTAATCATCCAATAATAAATTAATAATATTATTTGTGAAATAATAAGACAGCGGAGGATGAAGGGAATAATATCATAAAACAATACATGTCAGACACGTGAAAACATAAAACGTAAAATAATGGAAATACTCCTCCGTGTGGGTGAATGGTGACCTCTAGTCAGTTCGTTTCACTCCCACGATGAATGACGAAAGACTCTGAAACAAATGAAAAGACAATGTTCACCGGCAGATCCTGGAGCCCAGCATCAACAACGTCAGTTTCAAGGACGTTACTGAATCTAACAGGCATCTAAGGCAAAAGGAAGTCAACGTCCTTCTCCAGGTTTTAAACAAAATGAGAGGCTGATCTTCCAATAAGATCAGTGAGGCAGTGACCTGCTTCCACCAGTCACTGAGGGGCTGGGTCCTGTGTACTGCCGGACGATATTTCATGGGTGTATTGATTAAGGAGAGAAAGAGTGACATTGGTGATTTGAAAGAATATGTATCTGTTCGATGTCTTGTCAGAGGTACTGATATTCTCGGTGCAATGCTCAGCAAGTCATTGAAATAAACTGGGCAGTTGGTGGAAGAGACAAAGGAGGAGACGATCTGGGAATGTGAAACAAACTGAAGTACCGTTTAATGATGCAAAGGAAACAGTGCCAGGAGACGGGAGATCGTGATTAACATAGAGAAGGTGTAGCCGAGCATTTGAGGAAACTGAACCACAGTGAGTGTCACTGATTAATCCCCGCCTTTACAAATGCAGATTTATGATCTTTGACAGATTTTTTGTTCTTCAGCTGTTCTGCCTCTGGCTTTACACCGACAGACCTGTCATTATATGTGTTATCTCTTGTGCACTTCATGGTTAATTCTAACACATCTACCATCCTCTATTTAACCGGTGCTCCACGCGTGCCTGCAGATGACTGAAAACCATCTTTATCACGGGAGCAGAATTCTTCTCCCTTGACTCCTCTGCACCAAAGTTGTGGATGAGCGGATCATCCAGGTCTGCTTCTGGTACTAGGATAAGTGGCAAGCCGAACTGCCAGGAGCAGGAAGATCATCTTCAGAGACATAGAGTCAAACTCATAATGAGATGAACATTAAAGATAGAGCAAGGTGGGGAGATATCGGCGGTTATTCACTTTGGAGAAGGTCAGAGGAGCCAATTCTGAAGACTGTGAAAAGACCTGGGTCTTGAACGGAACGGAACGCAGAAATGGGACATCAGCGATGAGGTTTTTGGGTGGCGGTCTGATTATGAGGTTCCCTACTCACTGGTCTGCTTTATATTTCATGGCTTTTCAATGGTTGGAGACGTGGATTTAAAAGAATAAAATCATGTATTGAAAATACGTCAGTTCAGAGTTGAGAGATATTGGCTTCAACTCTGGAAGAACGAGGCTGCAAAAATGCAGATGCATTTGGCGATCTGCAAGTAAAGTTTTCATGGGAAGCTAACCAATCTTCAAGGCATTTCCGTGGCAGGCTTTGTCAGAGCAGGCGCTGTAGATAATTATTTCTCCTTGGAAATCATTTAAGTTCCATGAAGCTGCAAAGTACCAGGAGGGGAAGAATTGAATAACTAGGCCATGGCTGACAATACGACTGGCGTACTGGAAGTACACACATAGATATCGGAATAAATCGCAGATGTTCATTCACTGTAGTTAGTGAAAATACCAGGGAATGTGTCGGTCAAAAAGAGCTGATGAGAACTCACGGAACCCTGCAGAGAGACGATCTCCAGACTATTTATTTATTTGGTTTAATTTCTCCATTTCCTTGTTCTCACGAATAACCTATCCTCGCCGAACCTGTGAGGGCCGACTGGTGAAAGCGTGGTGTCAATCTTGAGATCTCCCGCATATGCAGGACTGATTTCAGGATCAGTGTGGATTAATGCGGCAAATAATGCCTGACTAATGCACGGAAATGCAACAGGAAACCGATAAAAAAAATAGTGCTAATATGCGTGTTAATGTATCATAAATACATAACACAATGCGGTTTATCAATGGATTGAACATGAGGGGGAAATTTTGGGGCAAACAGGCCAAGATGTGGCACGGCAGAGACTTCATAACGGGAGGTTTTCTATGAGGGAAGTCACATTGTGAGTGAACGAGGTAGTTTCACGGAGAGTGTAGACAGGGAGTGCAGTGCGGGGAAAATACATTATCAATTGACGCTTGCGCTTTATATGTCTGTGATTGACAATATTTTGTCAGAGGTCTTACCCATAGCCCTCTATTTTACTCAGCTCCATATACCGATCTAACAGTCTCTTGAAAGACCCTAAAGTATCAGTCTCCACCACAATTTTCGTAAGGCCATACCACGCACTCACCACTCTCTGAGTAAAAAACTTACCCCTGAATTCTCCTCTATACCTACTGCCCAGCACCTTAAACATGTATCCTCTTGTGGCCATCAATTCAGCTCTGGGGAAAAGCCTCTGACTATCTACTCTATCAATACCTCTCATCATCTTATACACCTCTATCAGGTCCCCCCATATCATCCGTCTCTCCAAGGAGAAAAGGCCGAGTTCCCTCAAGCTGTTTTCATAAGGCATGCTTCGCATTCCAGACAGCATCCTTGTAAATCTCCTTTGTACCCTCTCTATGGCTTCCACATCTTTCCTGTAGTGAGGCGACCAGAACTGAGCACAGTACTCAAAGTGGGGTCTGACCAGGGACCTATATAGCTGCAACAATACCTCACGGCTCCTAAATTCAATTCCACGATTGATGAAGGACAATATACCTTATGCCTTCTTAACCACAGAGTCAACCTGTGCAGCTGCTTTGAGCGTCCTATGGAATCGGAGCCCAAGATCCCTCTGATCCTCCACGCTACCAAGAGTTCTACAATTAATACTATATTCCGCCAACATATCTGGCCTACCAAAATGAACCACTTCACACTTCTCTGGCTTGAACTGCATCTGCCACTTCTCAGCCCAACTATGCATCCTATCTATGTCCCTCTGTAACCTCTGACAGCTCTCCAAACTATCCACAACATCCCCAACCTTCGTGTCATTGGTTGTTGTGAGCACTGCAGCAGCCGTTCATTCGACAACCTTTATTGACTGGTAGACCTCAGATGTTGGAAATATGAAACAATATATATGCAACGAAAAGAGAAAATTTGACATGAGGATTAGTCGGGGATTTTTATTTTGGTAAATTAGTTGTGTTAATGCTTCCTTACTAAGAAGGCATTTGTCAGCCATGTGCTTACTGTATGGAAATCCATACAGATTGCCATTTAAATTCTAACTTTTGGGTTTATTTTTCTCAGCCACAGTGAATTTTAATCTCATGATATGTGGGTCAATAGTCCTGTGGTGAAAATAATAATTAAATCGCCGTTGCCTAATCTTACGAATCAGTCTCTCTTATTAAACATAATCAATACACTGCAGGATCTGGAAAGAGCAGTCTCCTGGACTTCCGTATAAGTGTTTTAATAATCAACAAATCGGGTTTGCATTTTATTTACAGAGCCTACCATTTACTGTGAACAGGTATTTCACTCCATTCTTCAGCTCCTCCCTGAACTTCCTCTGTGTCAGTCCATAGATGCAGGTATTGGTGCAGGTACTGAGAAAAAGTAACATAAATCCGGACTGTTGCAGGATATACCTCGGCGTGCTATTGTGTCTGTCTGTGTAGGTATAGTTTTCAGCTTGCCAGTTCATAGAATGAACAACATGGGGCATCCACAACAATATGAAATTGGCTGATAGAGCGAACAACAAAATCATTGACTTTCGCCGGTTCTCTAACTCCTGATCTTGATTCTCACTGCTGTTCCGGAGTCCCCGACGGACTCTATTTGAAGCTAAAATGTGCCTAACAGTTAAAATATTAAACAGCAGAATTAAACAGATTGGGAATATCGGAGTCATGATTGCGACAAATAACTGGTAGGCTCTCCACACCGGCGATGTAAAGTATTCCGCTCTGGAGAAACATTGCGATTCATCCACTGTAAAATAATATGGAATACACTTGGCAAAGTACCCGACACCCACTATCACTATCACAACAGTTGCTGTTCTCTCGGTGCAATATCATTCCCGCAGCTTATGACAGCAGATGGCAATGGAGCGATCGAAAGTGAAAACCACCGTGAACCAAACGGAACAGTCTGTTATTGCGGCCCTTAAGACAAACATCACAGAACACGCAGGAGTTGTGAACAGGAAATTAGCAAACAAGTAGATATAATTAATCTGCTCCAATATAACACCAACGACAACCACCATCAGATCTTCTGCTGCCATGGCCACCAGGTAGCGACTGATGCATTTGGAGAGACCGCATTTTCCTCGGGACAGGATCACAATCGCCGTTAAGTTTACTAAATGAAATGATAAGACATGGCGTTACTTCCCAAAGGCCTCTCATTCGACAGTGCGAATGGATTTGCACAGTAAAAATAATATTTTAGATCGGGCCACTTCCTGGAGTCACCGCCAGGGTACCAGTTCGCCTGCCGGGACTGAGATGGGATGAGGATGGCCGATCAGACTGACACTGCACTAGTGACGCACAGCTGACATCACACCGATATCAACCGACAGTTGCGTATGTGTGTTTCTTTCAACAAGAATATTAACGCCAATACACTCAGTCATCATTTAGTTAGATGCCAGAAGTGGAAAACGAGAAACGAAGCACCACATGAAAGGGGTGATTAAAGCAATGGGTCAAACATTATATTCCCCATCCCTGGAGGGGAAGGAGCTGAAGGTGGCGATGAAAGGGACAGAATCAGTGTTGGGGAAAAGGTTGCAGACAGTGCCTGCAAGACAAAACTATTCTTATTTAGAGAAACATACAGACAGAAAGAACTGCACTTTTCTAAAAGAAAAGCAAATTGACTATCAATAGGGACACAAGATAAGTGGTGATGTTTGTTCTTTGAACATCAAATTCTACTTTGCAAGGTAACACAAAAATCAACCAGCATGGATGTATTTATGTATGACGATAGTATCGATACGTAATTGAATGCAATTCGAACGGGTGGTGAAATGCATTACCATTTATTTTCTGCTCCAACGGACAAGATATCTTTCGTGTCAGTTATCTTGGTATTTTGCCAGACAACAGCGTTTGAGCCATTTTTTTGCCTGAGAGTTAAACGACATGGACTTGCACAGAGACGGTACAATGATTATTCTCTTAGATTGGGATGACAACAGAGGACGAACTTCATTTACATTGAGAGGAAGGAAACGCTGATGATAACCTTGAACTTACTCAAGCGCTGCCAGAATGCGTCTCCCTGCTTTCTCTCGGCTCCTTCAGTCAACCTTCACAGTATTGTGAACACAATTGTGCTGACTGCCTGAGGCAAGAGCGGACTCAGCAGTGACCAAGTCTCAACTGGCAAACCAGACAGGCCTCAGCGGCAGTGAGCACTGATTGCATTTGAAAGGAGGTGACGTTGTTGCAGAACCTTATCAACACTGCACTTTAAAAGAATAGTTAAACATTTCCGGTATTCAACAGTGTAAATAAAAATTTCATGATGTGCTTAGGTTGCTAACACGTAAATATATGTAAATGTATCAAGAACCATTCAAATTGACATACAGAAATACACCACCGAAGTTACATAAATTATATTTTAGAACAAATTCCTGCTCTCTGAAATGTTACAATGGACTGAGCACCTGGACAGCAAGCTACAGCTAATCCACGATGCCGCAAGCGCAAAATACGGACAGAGCCACATATACCTCAGTCAGTTACACCACCTTACCAGGAATACCGACGGCTGCAAGTACAGGATAGTAAATTATGACGATGTGAAAAATTGCTGGATATCCCATTTTCCACCTGAAGCAGCGATCAGTTGTACGAAACGTTCCAACTGCCCACACGCTCTGTTTCACGGAGCTCTTACGCACCCGCAGGAACGTCAGTTGATCTAATTGGTGTCCTTTTCAGTCAGAATTTATACAAGCCACTGAACAAACACCTCATTTTAACTATTTTATTCCTTGTGACATTGAGTAATATTTAGAACCCTTCGAGGATATTACAAAAAATAACTGAACGACGTTTGTAAAGCCTTCCCTGGGAGGACGTTACACGTTCTATTCTGTCACTAAGTTTGTAGAAACATAGTTTGTCCAATAGCTCGTTCCCTCTGAAAACAAACCCCATCTCCTTCAATAACTGACGAATTATATCATTGGTGATATAACCTGGACGTAGGATGAACTGAATTTCCTCTCGGAGGTGAAATGAGGGATAAGCCTTCCTGGGCGGGGATACTTTAGCTGCCGTTTTATCTTTCAGGTGGGGTTAGTGCTGGAAGAAATAGCTACGGGTTATTGAGAAATAAAATAACAGGTTTACAGCATCCCTGTATGTCTCATGCCATCGACGTTTAAACAGATCCGAGAACCTCCTCTGATGTACTGCATGGACAACCAGTTGTCAGAAAGCTGGTTGCAGTGTGTACACAGACTGAGTACAGTATTTTGCAGTGTAGGTTTAGTCAATTTGTCCAACTAACTTCGCAAACATTGGCGTCCATGCAGTCCTTTCTTATTATTCTTATCTGCATTAATTTATACGTATTTCACAGGTTCAGATTCTTCCGATAATTCTGACACATCTTTTTTTTCTGAGGAAAACTTTCCAGTAAAAACGGCAATCTTCTCCTGTATCATCATATCTATCACTTCTCCCCACACATGAACTCTGATCTCCGAAGAACATTTTTCCTCCTTTATTTTCTAGTTTATGTTTTCATGACTTCATAGTGTCATCAAGACACTAATATCTTGGGTAGGGTCTGAATTGTGCTGTAATTGTTTTATGTTTTAACATCCGCATGCATGGTAGACAGGTCCCTGTGATCCGTAACAATGAAGTGTCAAGGGTTGGAAGTGGATTAAAAATTGGTTTATTATTGACACATGTACCGAGGTACAGTTGCAAGCTTGTCTTACATACCATTCATACAGATCAATTCAATACGTGGTACATTGCGGTAGTACAAGGCAAAACAATAACAGAAGACAGAATAATGAGTAACAGCAACAGGGAAGGTGCAGTGCTGGTAGACAATGCTGTGTAAGGTCACAACGAGGTAGCTTATGACGACAAGAGCCCATCTTGTCGTGTTTCAGTACACCGGCCAGTCAGGAATACGAAGTCATCAGCTGAGGCTTACCCATTGCATATCGGGGCGACTGACGCATTTGATGCACTCGAATGCTGGAATCACATCTGCATTTTTCCTTCATAATGGGAGACGGTGTTCATGCTTTTCGCTGATCGTCAAAAATCTTGATTTTTTTTACGCTTTTCACTCTTTTGACGTTTATGCTAACGCAGACGTTCGGAGGCTGAGTGACCGTCTTCGGCGGAGTTCATTATCAGTAAAACCGACTGGTTACAAACGGAATGAAATTGAACTAGGTAGTCCGCGTGTGATCCTCCCGAACCTCCCGTACTTCTGGCCAAGACATCCACAATGCGCAGAATAGAATTGTCGTGGGTTGTGGAAGATAACAAGATGTTTGTAATCGGTTTTGAATAGAGGAATCGCGAAAGGAATGTCCTGTGACAGGAAGTATTTGTCATCCAAAAAGAAGTCGTTTGGTTTGTGTATAAAATGTAGATCTTGCAATTCATGGGGAGAAATTTGGAGTGGATATTTGAATGGTTCTGAGGACCGTAACAGAGAAGTTGCGCGAGTGTGTTGTAGCGTGGGCATCGTCAAAACTGTAGGGACGAAAGAGCATCGTGCTCTGTCAGCAGCCGACTGTGCTGAGCAGGTACCCCACGGGGACTCCCTGAAGGAAGTGGTAATACATGGGCCATCATTAGGTTGGACAGCGGTGAGCAGAGATAGGTGCTGAGACCTGGACTTTCACAATGACTTTGATCTGTTCGGGAGGGGAGGCTGTGTAAAATGTACACAGTTATGTTGATAATACAATTCTGGGTGCACTTTAGGATTAGTTATATCATTTCCATGATGAGCGTTTAAAAGTTGTTGGTATTCTGAGGAACCCGGGCGTTCTTCAGAACAGCAACACTGAAGAGTACCTTGATAAGTACCTGAGCGAGGAGTAAGGCCAACGGCGTGTCGGCCTTACTTTGCAAGAGGGTTTGCGTACATGGGAAAACACGCCTCACAGAGCCCTGGTGAGACGTCAGCCGGAATATACTAATCCGGTTGAGGGTAAATGGGATGTTGTTTGGAGGTATTTGAGGAAGAAGTTCCTCACACAGTGAAGGAAACGGCACGTAAGATTAATATAGATGCAAACATGAGGGTTGCCATGGATACAATCAGTCGAATTGCCAGATCCTATTGGCGTGTTACTATGTGACTCTAGGATTGTCCGTGCTTCCACAGAACAGTCAACGTCGGAGCAGGGCGAAGGTATTACTGGAAAACTTCAAATGGGGACAGGTGCTGAATTATTACCAACCAGAGCTACTACTGGTATTCACGTAGGGTGCAAGCGGAAGTATACTTGGAAGACTTCACAAATAGAGATTGGGACGTCTGTGCCTCTGTAGTGGATTCTTGGATGTTCACAATGTGTTTAACATAATCCTCACAGCAGTTTGGTCAGACACTAAAATCTGATGGACGCCAAGGTAACGTCGCAAGTTGGGCTCAGCATTGGCTCCATTATGGGAGAGAGTAAAGGTTGACTCGTGACTGAAGGCTGCCTGCAGTGGGATTCCCTAGGGATCAAAGCCAGGTCTCGTGCTTTTGATGGGAAGGGACAAGTCTGCTGTCAGTGTGGGGACCTGATGATGGAGTTTGCAGATGTTACAATAATTGCCCGTGTGGCTGAGAGTGAGGAGGAAAGCTGAAGGCTGCAGGACGGTATCAGTGGGCTGGGCAGGTGGGCAGACAGGCGCAAATCTATTTTAATCTGGGGGAGTGAGGTGATGCTTGTGGGGAGCCCAAACACGGATGGTTGACGCACAGTACATGAGGGGATTTGGAGAAGAGCGAAGCGGCAGAGAGTCGCTGAGGAGCATATGGATAGGTACCTGAAGGTAGGGGGACTGGTCAGTCGGTGGGTTAAAGAGGTGGATGGGAGAGTTGCCTTTGTTGGCTGAAGGTGTCATGGATTACCGAGATTCAATACTAATCAGGAGACGCAGAAGATTCTTCAAGAAGTTAAACCTTTATTTGCAAACAAAGGCTGTGACGGTCAGAGAGCTGGTCACTCATCGCCCCTTAACAAAGGCGGACAGTTCTTTTTATGGCCCCTTACTGGTCCAGTTAGCATAATCAATCAAGTCAGTTTCAGCTATCTAATTACAGACCCCTCGTTTCACTGCATTCTGCCAAAGTTGTCTTCACAAGTTCCTTTCTAATCTAATCACAACATGCTTGTACCTCACTACAGCCCTTATAATCAAATCACAACATGCTCTAGTCATTTCTGCAGTACCGACATCGGTACCCGGCACAGCTCTAATTACAATATACCTTTTCTACTCTAATTACAATACACACTAGTTATTTCTGCACTACAGACATCGGTACCAGGCATAGGGTCACGCTTAGATCATTGTGCTCAGTCACCCGTGAGTTACCTTACTCTTCCCCCGCGGGCTTTTTCTTTCCTTTGAAGAAGAAGGAGAAGGAGCCAGCGCCATCTTAGGCACAGAACAGATTATGAGTAAACGTGTCTGTGCAGCCTCTGTTTTCTACACGTTCTGTATCTACATTTCTATTTTCTATATATTCTATATTCCCCCTTTGAGATCTAATGGTCTCGCATAGAGAGAGAATTCAAAGGGCACTACACCCAAAGACTAAAGCCAATCATCCCTAAAACCATGGTGATTACGCTATTTCGTTGACGTGCCCCATGGATCACTCTCTATTTCCTGAGCCAGAGGGCCAAAAACCCGTCCCTCCATAACGGGGACGGGGAAAAAGACCCTGAGGCCCTCACAGACTACTCCCAACATAAGCATAGTTGTCTTCTGCAGCGCTATCATAATCATTCCGACTTCCATTACCGGGGGGTTCATCTCAGCCAGTGCCAGAAGCATCGGAAACTGTCTCTCCGTGACCCGCACTAAAAGGGACTTATAGCATCGAAGGAAACAACACAACACAATTGTAGAAAGAAGCAGCACAGAACCCACTGTCATTGCAGTTTTAGTTAGCCAGGCCCCCAAACCGCCTAATTTACTCTCCAACCAACCAAAGAACTGATGTCCAAACCCTACATTCTGTTTAATGTCTTTCATTTTTTTTCAATTTATCCATCGCCTTAGCAGTATCCCTCTGGGATGGTGTTATTTGGTATAAAAATACAACAATGTTCCCCAAACAGTACGCATACACCTCCTTTTTCTGCCAGTAACCAATCTAACGCTTGTCTGTTTTGCCAGGCCATCTTGCTGGGTGCGTCTAATTGCTCCCCTAATGCGGAGAGGGCGTCATCAGTATCATTGATAAATCGCTGCTGATTATAATAAATATAATTGAACCATTCCGTGTCCTTACTGATCCCAATAACAGGGATTATCAATTCCCATCCAGCCGCAATCTCGTTCCTTGCCTTGTTCATCGGGGATACCCCTAGCCTGACCTATACTATCAATGCGAACTGCTGGGTCAGGGGCGTATTCTCTCTTATTACGTTGTAACGTCTGCTGTGGCGGTGTGTCCAGTTCTATACTTGAGGAAATTACAATTTCCTGTATTAACATCACATGTGTACAGGTACATCCCCATTCACGGGGAAGCGATGGCCTCAATCCTCCTTTCATACTACACAGCCACCAGGTATCAGCTAACGGGATAGTATGGGCATCCGATGCACCTTCCTCATATTTGTTACCCACGTTCCAAGTCTGTACGCATCTTCCCTCGAAAGGGCCCACCGAAACTTTACCGTTTCGCGTGAAACATTCATAACTTAAGTTCCCCTGCAACTCGAGTTTCTCCATTGGGAGCACCTGGTTCCCTTTATTAATAGCCCAAAGTCTGCTATAATTACATTTTTACCAAGCTTCTGTTGGTCATATTGGGACGAGGCTTGGAATAACATACACCAGAAGGGGTAGTGCGGGATATTGTTGGTGCAATCACGATAACACGCATCATTCTGGCTCTCTCATATGTTTTTAACACAAGTCCTGTTTACACTCTGGCACTGCTGCGAGCATTGTGCCATATGCTGCTTTCGCCACTGTGCGCAGGTAGAGGAATTATGTGGCATAGGCGTTATATGGGGTATTGGTCTCGCCCTGGTAGCTTGTTCTGGTCATCATTGCTGTTGTATAATTTGCCCATTGGTACTAATAATTAGTGCGTGCCTGCGGCCATGGTAAGGAAGTAAATGTTGCACTCCTTTTAGCCCTCCTTCTTAGGTCTCGCAAAACCCTGGTATGACCATGCGAAGTCTGCCAACTCTGCCAAATTGTTTCCCAATCTGGGCAGGAGTTGACAATCTCGTTATCACAGGGGGTGGGACCGGTCGTCCCCAAATCATCCTCATCCCCACTATCTGGAGAAGGGTTATGCTCCACGGGCTCATCACTGTCATTCTCAGAATCATCAGTGTGTCCGAAGATCTCACCTACTAGCTGGTTAAAGTTTTGCTGCGGGGTAGTGATTCTCTGCTTTTCCTGCTCGTCTTCCACTATCCTTTCCTCACTCTCACTTACCACAGGCTCAACACCAGGCTGTACCTGTGGCACAGCCTTGGTGCAGTGGTTAAGATGATACCAGGTGCACCGTCCTTCCACTTGAACTGCAGTGGGCGATACGTTGGTTACCGTAAAGGGCCTACCTTCTTGGTTCCTTTCACTTTCTTCGGAATACCCTCACATAAACCTGGTCTCCGGATTTAACAGGTCCTTCTTCCCGATCTTTCCTTGGTTCTTTTTATTTTTTCTGCGCATAGACAGACTTGTGTATCATAGTTAATTGTTGCATATACTGTTTTAGTTCCATTTCTAATTGTTCCAAACTAGGTCCTTTGTATGGGCCTCTCCATTTGGGCACTGGCATGGGTTTACCAGTGAGCATCTCATGTGGCGTCAAGCATGTTATCCGATTTGTCTGCATGCGATAGCTCATCAGCGCTCATGGCAGGGCATCAACCCAGTTAAGCTTAGTGCTTGCACAGATCTTATTTAGTTTAGTTTTTAAAGTCCCATTAATTCTTCCTACCATGCCCTGTGACTGGGGATGATATACACATCTGAATCTCTGTTTTATCCTCAGAGCTTACAAAATACCAACTTAACCACTATTGGATAAAGGCTGGCCCATTGTCAGAACTGATCTCTGAAGGTATTCCAAATCTTGGAATTACTTCGTTTGTCAAACATGTCACTACAGTTCCTGCTCCTAAGTCTTTAGAGGGCACTGCCTCTACCCACCTACTAAATCTATCAATCACCACAAGCATGTATCTCTTTCCTCTTACAGTCTTTATCATATCCACATAATCAATCACCAGATGTTTGAATGGTCCTTCGGGTACGGGTATATGACCTGCAGGAGTCGTAACACCTTTCCTAAAGTTGTTTTGTGCACAAACCTCACATTGCGACAAGATGTGATCTACCAAAGCCTATAAGTAGGGTGACCAGAAACCATCCTTTTTTTTATCTTTCTCATCACTTTCCCCCTTTCACAATGGTCCAGCCCATGTGCCTCTGAAATGAGGGTAGTCAACAAGGGGGTGGGTTCTAGCAATAAACGTTCATCCGTGCTCCATAAGCCTTCCTGGTTCCGCTTGGCTCCTCTTTGTCTCCACATTGTTTGTTCTGCTCGAGTTGCCTTACCTTGTATTTCAATTATGTCCTCCATTATGGGTTCTGGGTTCAGACTCACCTGCGGTGCAATAACAGCCAAACGACATCCAGAGGCTTCCCTGGCTGCTTCATCCGCGGCCTGATTTCCCTTTGGCACCATGTCACTTCCCTTCTTATGCACCTGACACTTTATAGTAGCCAATGTTCTAGGTTTCATCACCGCTGTTATTAAATCTAGAATTTGCTGACAATGTTGTATAGGGTCTTCATTGCTTTTCTCGAAACCTCTTTGTTTCCATACTGCTCCAAACAAATGACATACTCCATGAGCACATGCTGAATCTGTATAGATATCAACTTTCTCACCCTCCATCATCTCACATGCTGCTGTCAGAGCCTTAATCTCTGCTAACTGGGCTGAACAAGGTTGCGGAAAAGCTTCCAACCTAATTGTTTTAAACTGAGACTGATCCTGTTGCACCACCGAGAACCCTGCGGTCCCTGCAACAGGAGCCATCTACAAACAAAATATTTTTATCTACATCATCCAACGGCTCTGACTGTAAATCCGCGCTTAATTTGGCAAATATCATCGTTTCGCTCACACGCTCATGGGGCTCTCCTTCATAACCCACTGCAACACAATCGGCTATGTTACTTGCAGTACACCTTTGCATTGTTATGTCTGGAAATGTCAATAACATCCGAAATGCAACTAGCCCAGCTGGTGTCAGTACAAAATTTCCCTTTTCCAATAGTTCTGCTACCTTATGTTTCGTGTACAAAATTACAGGATAACCCATGATCACAACTGATGCTTTCTCATAAGCATAGTGCAATGTTGTCAGTCTCTGGTAGCAAGGCTGATATCCCTGGGCCACCTCAACCAGTCTCGCACTAAAATATGCTATTGGCTGTTTTGTTCTCCCTATTCCCGTCTCCTGTGTCAGCACTGCCGCAGCATAACCTTCCTTTCCTTCTTTTTCAATCTTTTTTATTAGTTTTCAAATTAATACAGATTAATATATCAATGTTTATACATGTAATAGAAAGAGATCAGGAGAACAATCATGACATGGATAATCATAAAGAACAATAAAGTATAAAAATATCTGTAGATCCAAAGATTTGTTAGTGAATGAACATAATATAAAAGAATAAGATTTATTATAAAATATAAAAGAAAGAAAAAAATACCCAAAATATTAAGGCAATTTATAAACAATATATCAAACCAAACTAAGCTAAAGAAAAAAATTTTAAAAAACACAGAAAAAAAACACTGGACTAAAATTTCTTAATAGAAACAGACCAATATTATGTCGTCAACTCCGTTCCTCTAAATTGAAAGGTTATTAAAAGGGGATTTATATCATGTGAAAATATTGAACAAATGGAATCCAAACTCCCTCAAATTTAAACGAAGGATCAACAGTACCACTCCTAATTTTTATTAAGTTTAAACATGGTATAGTTTGAGAGAACCATTGAAAAGTAGTAGGGGGTATTGGATCCTTCCATTTAAGCGAAATGGGTCGTTTGGCCATTAATGTAACAAAGGCAATCATACGGTTAGCGGAGGCAGGTAGATGGCCTGATTCTATCTTTGGTAATCCAAAAATTGCAGTGATAGTATGAGGCCGTAAATCAATCTTCAATTCATTTGAAATAATGTTAAAAATATCTTTCCAATATTTTTCCAAAAGACGACAGAGACAAAAACATATGTGTCAAAGAAGCCACATTTGATTTACATCTGTCACATATAGGATTTATATGTTGATAAAAACGAGCTAGCTTATCTTTTGACATATGCGTCCTGTGAACTACCTTAAACTGTATCAAAGAATGTCTGGCACACAATAAAGATGTATTAACTGTTGAAGAATTTTCTTCAAAGTATCTGTAGGTATAGATGTCTGGAGTTCACTTTCCCATTCATTCTTAATTTTGTCCAGTGGTTCTGAACGTATTTTTATAATTAAATCATAAATTATTGCTATCAAGCCCTTCTGACAAGGATTGAAACTAATTTTTTTCCGTTATTTCAGTTTTGTAAGGTGTGCCAAGAGGGTATGGTAGCTTTTAAAACATGTCTGATTTGCAAATATCGAAAAAAGTGTGATCGAGGCAAATTGTATTGTTCAAAAGATGAAAAACAGTTATCAATGAATAAATTACGAAAACATACTATTCCCTTCCTTTTCCATATGGAAAACGCTGTATCAACTCTGGATGGATGAAAGAAAAAAATAGATTGGATGGGACTTGATAGATTAAATTTATTCAATCCAAAGCATCTACGAAATTGAAACCATATCCGTATTGTATGTTTAAAAATTGGATTAATCATATATTTACTTAATTTGGTAAGTGCAAAAGGGAGTGAAGCTCCTAAAATATAAACTGATGAAAATTCAAGTACTGATTGGGACTCAAGGTGTACCCATTTGGGGCATTGAATTATATCTAAATCTTGTATCCAAAAACTTGAATATCTGATGTTGATTGCCCAATAATATAATCCAAATTTAAGCAAGGCCATACCACCATCCTTTTTTAAGTGTTTGTAAATATTTCTTACTTAGCCTTTGGTTTTTATTCTGCCAAATATATGAAAGAATTTGAGAAGCAATAGTGTCAAAAAAAGATTTCGGAACAAAAGTTAGAATCACTTGAAATAAATATAAAAATTTTGGTAAAATATTCACGTTAAGCGCATTAATTCGGCCGACCAATGATAGAGACAATGGGGGACCATTTCGTAAATAATTGTTTAACATGGTCAATTAAAGGTAGTAGATTAGCTTGAAATAAGCCGTTATGTCTTTTAGTAATTTTAACACCTAAGTACATTAAATAGTCAGTTACTAATCTAAAAGGTAATTGGGTATAAATTGGGATTTGAATATTTAATTGAAAAGTTCACTCTTATTAAAATTTAAGCTATAGCCAGAAAAAAACACTAAACTGATCTAATAGTGATAGTACTGCGGAGAGGTTTCCTCCGGATTAGAAATATAAAGTAACAGGTGATCTGCGTAAAGAGATAGCTTATGAATCTTCTGTCCACAGGTAATACTACATATATTTGAATAATCCCGAAGTGCAATAGCCAAAGGTTCAAAAGCAATATCAAATAATAAAGTGCTTAACGGGCAGCCTTTTCTAGTACCTCGAAAAAGCCGAAACAAAGGTGACCTTTGATTATTAGTAAGTATTGAATCCATAGGTGCGTAATACATCATTTTAATTGCCGATATAAATTTGGGACTAAAATTGAATTTTTGAAGTGTACTGAATAGATATTCCCACTCGACTCTGTCAAACGCCTTTTCAGCATCTAGTGAAACAACACATTCTGGAATTTGGGATGAAGGGGTATATATAATATTCATTAATCTCCTGATGTTAAAATGTAGATAACGATTCTGAATAAATCCTGTCTGGTCTTCAGAGATAATTTGTGGAAGAACCTTTCCCAATCTAAAGGACAATATTTTGAAAATATTTTGGAATCTACATTTAATAAAGAAATAGGTCTATAAGATGCACAATCAGTAGGATATTTATCCTTTCTAAGAATTAAATAAATATTTGCTTCATAGAAAGATTGTGGTAGTTTGCCCACTGATTAGGCATCTTTAAAAAAATGGGCTAACCAGGGAACAAGAATATCAGAAAAGGATTTTAAAAATTCAGCTGTATATCCGTCAGGGCTGGGTGCTTTACCCGAATTCATTGAAAATATTACTTTCTTTATTTCTTCCTCCGAAATGGGAGCATCTAATGAAGGGCGTTCATTTAAAGATAATTGGGGAATCTTCAAATCTCTTAAATATTCATGTATTAAAGTAGGATCCTCAGGGGATTCTGATTGGTATGAAGAAGAATAAAATTCTAGAAAGGATTTGTTAATTTGAACTTGATCTATCCTGTAGGTGCCATCTGGTTTACGAATTTTATTAATCTGACGTTTAGATATAGTAGCTTTCAATTTGTTGGCCAATAATTTACCAGATTTGTCACCATGTATGTAAAATTAAATTTTATTTTTAAATAGTATATTTTCAATTGGAGATGTTAATAATAAACTATGTGGTAGTTGGACTTCTGTTCTCTTTTTAACAAGCTCCATATTAAGAGTAACAGAATATATTTTATCGATTTCTTTAATCTTGTCAGCTAATGTACGTATTTCATTATTAGTTCGTTTTTTCGATAGAGAGGAATATGAAATAATTTGACCACGGATGTAAGCTTTAAACGTATCCCATATTATCCCACCCGAAATTTCTTCAGTAAAATTAGTTAAAAAGAAAAATGAAATCTGTTCTTTAATAAATTGGACGAAATCTAAGTCTTGTAATAGCGAAGGGTTAAATCGCCATTGTCTGACTTCAAAGGATACATCTGGTAATTTAATTGATAATCTCAGTGGTGCATGATCATAAATGGCAATTGCATCGTATTTGCAGTCCGTAGTAATTGGAGCTAATCTAGCATCACTAAAAAATAATCAATCCTCAAGTAATTATGGTAAACATGAGAAAAGAATGAAAATTCTTTATCAAATGGGTGTAGAAATCTCCTAACATCTAAGATTCCGGATTCAACAAAAAGGAATTAATAAAGACAGTGGATTTGTTTGGAAGTGCAGGATTTGATACAGATCCATCGAAGGGTTTAGACAGCAGTTAAAATCTCCACCCATAATCACAGTGTATTCATTTAAATTAGGAAATAATGCAAACGAATGTTTAAAAAATTCAGGGTTATCTACGTTGGGTGCCTAAACATCAACCATAACAACATTTTTATTATGAAGTAGAAAGCATAACCTTCCTGTTGTTAGACACATAGAGATGAAAGACCTTTCCATAATCAGGCAAAGTTAGTGCTGGGCCTGACTGCAATTCCTGCTTAAGGGTTTTAAAGGCTATTACTGCCTCCTCATTCCACTGCAGAATACCCTTCAGGTCTGTATGTCCAGCTTCCTTCATTATTTTCCTCGACGGCGTCACAATTTCAGCATAATCTCCAATCCAGTCTGAACTGTATCCTGCCATTCCCAAAAATGTCATCATCTGTCCTACCGTCTGAGGTTTAGGAGCCTTAGTTATCGCTGCAATTTGATCCGGTGCTATCGACTTTGCTCCCTTAGATATTAATCTACCCAAATATTCTACTTGCCGCTTACAAAATTGCAGCTTCTTTCTGGACACTTAATGACCTCCATATGAAAATCTTTCCAATAAGGCCAAGGTCCCTCTTGCACCTTTCCTCGCTTTCGGAGCAAACCAACAAGTCATCTGCAAACTGTATTAGTGTACTTTGCAGTGGTATACCGTCTAGGTCTGCCTTCAGTACCTGGTTAAAAATATGCGGTGAATGCTGAAATCCCAGTGGCATCCTAGGATAAGTATACTGGTTACCTCTGTAAGTGAAAGCAAACAAATACTTACACTGATTTGTCAGGGGAATGCTCAAAAAAGCCGAGCACAAATCAATCACGGAAAAACAAACTGCTCTCTGTGGCACATTAGTCAACAGCGTATGCGGGTTTGGGACTACAGCTGGCCAATCTTCCACTTCCTCATTCACTGCTTGCAAATTATGTACCAGTCTCCACTTGGACTTGTCTGTTTTCAAGACAGGTAACAGTGGAGTATTACAGGCGCTACTCGTCTTCCCAAGTACTCCTACCTCAAGCAATCCCTGTATTGTTAGCGTTATTCCCTCTTCTGCTTCTGGTTTCAAGGGTTATTGCTTTAATTTTATTTGTACTGGACTTGCTAATCTTACTCTTCCTACATCTGTACCATGTTGTGACTATAAAATGGCTGGCAGCCTTTTATCCTTCTGCTGGTCCTCTTCTTCTACAGGCAATGTCATATGTCGTTGAGTAGTTACCTCGATCTCCTTAGGGTTTCCTGCCATCTCTATTTCTACTACTCTGATATAGTTATCGTCCCCAGACTACCAAACCCTTGGTGTCACTATCTGCCAATCAATAATTGTCCCTACTAGCTTCACCATGGGCCCCAAATCGTTGGACTGGTATCCCTCATTTACTAACAACGTTACATGGGGTGCAGCTCCTGTCACCCTGTACCATTTTTCCAGAAATGCATTTCTTTTTATCTGGAAGGCTGCTCCCTGCTTTCCTATTATTATTGCCTCACCTTTTAAATGCTGCTGGGTATTTACTTCATTGCGGCACTGTCCCTCGATCTTTTTACACTGGGTCTCATCAAAAATCACTGTACAATGCAACACAGTCTTGGGCGGCTTAACCTTCGGTGATATTGCAAGATCGCCCTCTTTCCATTTTTTTCTTTTTCCCAGATCTGATCTTTTATGTCTCCCATCCAATACACGTTCGCTCCTCGAGCTTCCTGCATCATCAGTTGAGTGTTTATTTTTCCCACACTTAACCCATCTGGGGTGCATTCCAATTTCAATCCCAGTTTTAGCAGTACATCTCTGCCCAATAAATTGATTGGGGTTCCTTTGGACACTAGAATCGGCAAGACGATTTCATTGTTACCCATCTGTAAACTCACTGGAGTTGTAAATCGTGTTACCTGTGCTTTTCCCGAGAACCCTACAGTTTTAATAAATTTTCCAGACATGGGAAGGTGTAAAGCGTATTGCGGTTGTACACAAGTGTACGTGGCTCCGGTATCTATCATCATTGGTGTTAATTGTCCTTCTAAAATAATCGGAACAACAGGTTCCTCTTCCGCGTCCCGTGTTATCATTGGATACTGTCCCTTCCCACTTGGGTTTTTTTGGGCACCCCGAGGACCTTCCATAGGGGTTCACAGGTCCGGTTGGCTCTGCTGGGGCTGATACTTGATTAAACTGTTGCTCTATACTCATTGATTCCTGCTGAAACGTGGCAGGCCAGGGTTTGTACAGGCAGTCTCTGCTGATGGGCCCTGGCTGATTACATCCCAGACACAATCCTCCTGTCCCCCTTTCTACCTGTTTTTTCACTGGCACTTTTTGCTCATTACCTCTCTGTCCCCTTCCTTGGGAGCTCCAGTCCTGTCTGGGCTGTTACCTAAATTTGTTTTGCCCCTGATATGGCGTTTGAGGAAACCTTCCCCCAAAGACGTTTATTATTGGCATGGGACTTCCTGGCCCTGGTCTGGCTGTATAACAGATTCCTCTGTAGGTTGGTTCTTCGTTCATTTCGGTGGTCACAATCTGATCAGTTGTTACTGGCAACATTTTTTTGCTTCTTTCTTTCTTTCTTTTTAAACTCCTCGAGCTGCATCTGTGTCAGTTTTCTTTGCACCTCCTCCTGTTGCTCAATCTGACTTTTTATGTCTTTTCGGTACTTTTCCACTGAATGGACTACGTGGTCCATGAATTCTTGGTAGGACATTGACGTCAGCCCTACCGTCTCCTCAAGTCTGGACTTGACTTGGGGGGGGGGGGGAGACATTGCATCCATAATAGCAGCCCGAAACATCGTGGTCATCAACTGATTACCCTCCACCTCTTGCTGTGTTTCCAGTCTCCACTTTTTCAAGTGGTTTTCTAAATAAGCTGCTGGGTTTTCAGTGTCTCCCAGTGGGTCCCCATTTAGATCTTTGGGGTCCACTTTAGGTGGGTAACATTTTTAAGGGCTTGCCATAACCTCTGTCTCTCTGGGTCAAAACGATCACCATCAACCATTGGATTATCCGCGACATTTTTTTAAGCCAGCCGAAAACATCAGTTCTCTCAGTTTTGAGGTTCCCACTACCTTCACTAGTAGTGCCTTCAAGTCACCCATTGCCAATAATTGTCCTGTGGTCTCGTCCATAATGGCTCTAATCCATTTGCCCGATCTTTCATGTATGCTGGGTAGTGCATTTTTCAACCCTTCCAGGTCCTGGGTCCTCCAAGGAATATACTGAGGTTGTCCTCGTCCTTTTACCAGGAAGGGGCATATTCCCTTTCCACTTTTTCCCATTCCCTGATTTTCTGTTTCCTCCTCTGACTCTTCTTCATTTCCAGATTTCTCCTCTGACTCCTCTTCAGTTCCTGATTCCTCCTCTGACTCCTTTCCACTCTCTGATTCCGTCTCTGTTGGTATTTTCTGCCAAATCAGTCTCTCTAGGGCTAATTTTCTTCCCCGCCTTTCTTTGTCCTCTCCCTATATTTCTTTCTTCCCCACCATCTCCAGCATTCCTCTCACTACCAGGCATTGTTTGAGGTTCCCTTCGCCTGGATAGGGAAGGTTTTTTTCTGCTTCTTTTAACTCTGGATATAAAGTCGACTTTTCCTCCTCTTCTTTCATAAGAAATTGTTTCTCTAACTCTTTGGCACCCTACTGGTGCCTGATATGTTTTCCTAAACTTCTCTCCTTCCGTCCTAAACATTTTTAGTATCTTTATCTCGTGTTCTCTTTTTTGGTCTCTCTTTTTTGATTTGTCTTTTGGTTTGTAGTTTTTGATTATACCTCCATTTCTTCACACGAGCTTACTTCAAAAGTTACCTCTTTTTGACACTTTGTTAATAGATTTTTAGTTCTCTTTTCCCACTTTTCCGAAATTCTTTCGATATCTTTTTTGGATACTGGAAACGTTTTGCTTGATATCTCGATTGCAGTTCCTTTCCCCATCATGTTGTCTCTACAGGGTATTCCTCGGAAATTCACAACTCACTTATCTGATTATTTCTTATTAGTATCACTACTTCTATAATACTACTTCCACGCCTAACCTTATAACTTTGCTATTCAATCTGCCGGCTTTTGTATTATTTAATTTTATTCAATTTATCAAATTATTCTTACTTCTTTTTTCCTTCCCGTGCAGACCCCTACCTTGGGCGGTATCCACGAGGACTTTTTCTGCCCCGCCCGTTCAGACCCTCGTCTCCCGCGAGGCGGTATCCACAGGGACTTACCAACACCACGTGGAATTTTTACTTTAATCAAATTCTATCGTCTCATCTCTACTCACCCCGCTGTGTAGTTTTCTTGATCGATCCTCTGAATCTCCTTTAATTTAAATTATTACCAGATTCTTTGGATCGGAGAGACCCTTCGACAATCGTTCAACACTCCTGTGTCCGGGAGATCTCCCACACCTAACAAAGTCTGAATTAACAGCGAAAGCGCTCACCTTTCACCTGGGTCGTCACCCTTTACTCTGTTGGTCTTGTACCTTGCTGTAGTTGTTCTCTAAGCTAATCACAATATACTCTAGTCATTTCTGCAGTACAAACATTTCTTACTAGGCACCGGGTCTCACTTATGTTATTGTGCCCAGTCACCCGTGAGTTATCTTACTCTTCCCGAGCGCGGGCTTTCCCATCCCCTAGTAAAGAAGGAGAAGTACCCAGCGCCATCTTAGGCACAAGACAAATTATAAGTAAATGTGTTTACACCCTCTATTTTCTGTATATTCTATGAAGAGTTTATGTGGGCCTACACAGAGTGTGGATTATGTGGGGCGACACTGAGAGCGGTGTATGTGGGCTGCACAGATAATGGTTTCTGTCGGGCTGCAGAGAGAGGAGTTTATGTGGGGCGAACAGAGAGCGGGTTATGTCGGATACACATAGAAGAGGTTATGTGGATTACATAGAGAAGGGTGTATGTTGGGCAACACAGAGTAGGGTTTATGTGGGGGACTGGTTAATGTAGGGCTACAAAGTGAGGTGTTTATGTGGGGATACAAAGAGAAGGGTACAGTTTGGGATACACAGAGAAGGGTTTATCGGACTACACAAAGAAGGGATGATATGGGACTAAACAGAGAGTGGGTTATGTGGGGCTACAGACAGAGGGGTTGATATGGGGCTACACATGGAAGGTTTACGTGGGGCTACACAGAGACGGGTTTATGTGGGTCTGCGCAGAGAAGTGTTTTGTGTGGATACACAGAGAAGGGTTTATGTGGGGCTGCACAGAGAAGGGTTTATGTGGGGCTTCAAGGAGATTTTATGTGGGGCTGCACAGAGAAGTGTTCATGTGTGGCTACACAGAGAGGGGTTTATATGGGGCTACACAGTGAGGGTTTTTGTGTGGTTACACATGGAAGGGTTTTTTTCTGGGGCGACACTGAGAGGTGTTTATGTGGGGCTACACAGAGAATGGTTTACGTGAGTCTGCACAGAGAGGGATTTATGTGGGGCTACACGGAGAAAGGTTTACGTGGGGCTACACAGATAAGGGTTTATGTGGGACTGCACGAGGGGCTTCTGTGTGGCTAAACAGTGGTTTATCTGTTGCTCAGTAGTGGGGTTATGTGGGGCGAAAGAGAAAGGGATTGCTGTGGGGCGAAACAGAGAAGTGTTTATGTGTCTTTACACACGGATGGGTCTATATGGGGCTACAGAGAAAAGCGTTTCTGTAGGGCTACACATAGAGGGTTTTATGTGGTGCTACACAGAGAATGGTTTATGTGGGGCTACACGGATTAGTGATAATGTGGGGCTACACAGAGAGGGATTCATGTGGAGCTACACAGTGTTTATTTTTGTGGGGCTACACAGAGAAGTGTTTATGTGGGACTACATAGGGAGAGGTTTAGGTGGGGCTACATAAAAAAGGGCTTGTGTGGGGCTGCACAGAGAAGGGTTTATGTGTGACTACACAGAGAAGGGTTTATATGGGGCTACACAGAGTGGGGGTTAGGTGGTCAGAAATAGAACGCTCGGCCAGATAAATTCGTGTCTGACGAGACGATGTACGGGGCAGCGACTCAGGTTCTTAGAACATTTTGATCTTTTCTGGGGAGAAACTACCTGTACAAGAGGGACAGGTTGCACTTGAAAATTTTCTGGTGCTATTTGGGATGGTTTGAACTAGATTGGGAATCCGGGCAGGTGAAATTGACGGGATAAAACTAGCGAGGTCTAGAAATGAGAAATGCTCAGTTAGACTGCATTTATTTAAATACTCGCGGTTTAACGAGTAATCCGAACGAAATAAGCGCGTGGATTGGCTCTGAGGAGTGGGATGTTAGAGTCATGACAGAAGTCTGGCTGAGAGAAGCGCAAGACTGACAATGCTTCAGGATATGGACGCTCAGACGTGACAGAGGTACAAGTAAGAGAGGAGCATGTGCAGCTTTTTTGATAAGGGAGGGCGTAACACCTATACCTGGAGATGACCTTTTGAGGGGATCGTCCAGTGAGTCCATATGGATAGAATGTAGGGGCAAGAAAGGGAAGGTTACACTCGTGGGCCTGTATAATAGAAACACCCGAAAGTCAGTGAGTAATTGAAGAGAAGGTATGTAGAGAAGTTTCTCATGTGGTCATCGAACCACAGAGCAATACAGCTCTCAGGCCCTCTCACTGTAACCCTCTGTTAATAGTGAACACTCCTGCTGACCTCATGAAAATCGTGACCCTCCCTGTATTCATGTAAATAGTGACCATCTCTCACTGCCCTTCTGTAACTGTTGACACTCTTCCTCTGTCTACCTGTAAATAGTCAGCCGCTCCATTTGATTGTGACCCTCTCCATAGTGACCATCTCTATCTGATCCTCTGTAAAGATTGGCCCTGACCCTTTGACCCCCTGCAAATAGTGACTCTTTCCCTCTAATCCCCTGGTAATAGAATCCCTCTCCCCGACCCACTGTAAATATTGAGTCTCCCATTAACAGCTGTAAATATTGACACTCCTGTTGACACCTATAAATAGTGACCCTCTCGCTCTGAATCCCTGTGAAGTGACTCTATACCGCCGACCCCCTGCAGATTGTGACGCTTTCATACTGACCTGTGAATAATAAACCTTCCATGTACCTCTTGTAAATGGTGATCCACTCCCCCTGACCTCGCACAGTGAACCTCTCCCGCAGTCAACCTGCAAATTGACCCTCTGACCCCTTGGAAATAGTGACACTCTCCCTCTGACCCCCTGTTAATTGAATCCCTCTCCCTATGAACCCTTGTAAATAGTGTCCCTCTTCCTCTGACCCACTGTAAATATTGACACCCTCCCGCTGACCACCTATAAATAGTGACCCTTTCCCACTGACGTAAATACTAACCCTCCCACAAACCACCTGTAAATAGTGACACTCTTCCACTGAACTGAAAATAGTGACGCTTTGCGCTCACCCCCTGTAAAAGTGACTTTCTCCCACGGAACTTACAGTAGTGGCCCTTTCCCCCAACCCTCTGTAAATGTTGATCCTACTGCTGACCTGCTGTAATTAGTGGCACTCTCAAGTGGACCCCTTGTAAATAGTGGCCACCCTCTGACCACTGTAAATAGTGACCCTCTGCCACTGACCTCCTGTGAATAGTCAGCATCTCCCTCTGACCTCCTGTAAATAGTGACCATCTCCCACTGACCTGTAAACGGTGATCCTTTTCCTCTGACCTACATAAAGTTTTCCTCTGCTGCTGACAACCTGCAAATAGTGACCCACTCCCACTGACTCCCTGTAAATAGTGACCCTCACTCTCTGACCCCCCCGTCAAATGACACTGTCCCTCTGACGCTCTGTGAAGTGTCCCTCTCCCGATAATCCGATCTAAATAATGTCCTCCCGCTGTCCCGCCGTAAATTGTTACCTCCCGCTGTCCTGCAAATAGTGACCCTCTAGTTGATCTCCTATGAATACTGGCCCTCTTCATTTAACCCCTCTATACAGTGAAGCTCCTACGTTTACCCCTTGTAAACACCAACCTTCTCCCACTGACCTCCTGTAAATAGTGGCCCTCTGCGTCTGACACCTATGAATATTGAGCCTCCCCCGCTGACCTGCTGTAATTAGTGAGTTTCTCATGGGGACCCCCTGTAATTATTGACCATCCTATGACCACCTGTAAATAGTGACCCACTGCTGCTGATATCCAATTAGTGAGAGCTTGGAGTATGTTGAGATCGGGGATATTCCACTGGGGTCAAACCACACCGTGCGGTGGGGTCAGGTGCCACACACTGGTGTCAGGTCTCAGGGCGTTATGTGGACAGGGTTTATACACATGGGTCAGATCTAATTATGTGGCACTGTCCCGCACTAGGGTCAGATCATAGAGTGTTTGAGGGCCAGGGCTGAAACATCGGTGAACGATTTCGGGGTGTTACGGGGTCAGAGCTCACAGACTGGGTCAGATCTCACGATGCGGTGGGGTCTGAGGTCGACATTGGACTCAGAGCTCACGGTGTGGTGGAGTCGTACCAAATGTGGCGGACAAGTCTCATGGTGCGATAGGTTAAGTCGTCACACACCGAAGACAAATCGCAGGGTGTGGCTAGGTCAAGGGTTACACACATGGGATCCGATCGAATTTGTCATTTGTCACACACCAGATTCAGATATCTGGGTGTGCTAAGGTCAAGAGTCGCACACAGAGTCAGTTATCGGGGTTTGGTGCAGTCAGTAGTCCAACACGGTAGTCATATTTCAGGTTATTTGGGGGTAATGGATCATACACATTGGATACGATCCCAGGGTGGGGTGTCAGCTGTCACATACCAGGATCAGATATCAGAATACGCTGGTCAGATCTCAGGGAGTGATGGGATCAAGGGTCACATACTCCTGTCAGAAGTCAGAGTGCAGGGATGTAAGTGTTCACATACCCCTGGTCAGATCACAAGGTGTGATGGATTCAGGGATCACACATTGTTTCAGTTCTCAGGGATTGGTGGGGTCAGGATCACACACTGGGGTCGGATCACTGGGTGTGGTGGGGTGAAATGTCACACACCATGATAAGAACTCAGGATTTTTTTTCGGTCAGAGGTTATTCGGTGATATCTCAGCTATCTATTCGCCCAATACTAATTTGACAGTCACGCACTATCTCGGTATATCTTTGACATAGAAGCCCACTGAACAAATAGTTATTTGACCTGAACATTTGCTGCCTAAACAAATAGTTAATCGTGCACGGCCCCAGTAGTTGGTTGACCCAGAAGCGCCCTGACCAAGTGATTTTGACCCAGTACTGGGTCAAATAATTTTGGACTCATAGCTACTTGGTCAAAGCGCAATATTTTCAGGGCCCTACTGGGTCAAATAACTGCTGTTCAGGGCGCTACTCGTTCAAGTTTAAGTTCAAGTTCAAGTTACTTTATTGTCATTCATCCATGTTATAAAAACACAAAGCGGAACGAAATGTCGTTTCCCCCAAACTCACACAACAGAGGTCATACATAGAGCAGAAGACATACAAGGATAACAATCAAAAAACTAAAAACAAAAAAAATATTGTGCAAGTACAAACAGTGCAAAAAGTGTATATACAAAATACAAATTTAGTGCAGAGTTAGTGCATACCCGAGTTGGAAAATGAGAAATACAAGTTCAGTATGTTGTACTAATTGTATAAACATGTTCAGCAGCAGCCAAGGTTCTTATACGCCGTTGTGCAAACCAGAGCTTTTGTTGCGGCATTTGTCTCCCAGGGTATTCAGGAGCCTGACATCCTGGGGAAAAAAGCAGTTGTGCAATCTATTAGTTCTGGCCCTGATGCTCCGGTACCGTTTGCCAGACGGCAGTGGGACAAAAAGGTCTTGGGAGGGATGAGAAGGTTCTGTAAACCTTACGTGTGCATCGTGTATTGTAAATATCCGAGATGGAGGGAAGTGGTACTCCCATGAACTTTCTCGCTGTATTAGAAATTCTCTGCAAAGACTTATGGTCGGAGATGTTATAGTTACCGTACCAGGCAGAGATGCAGCTGGTCAGGATACTCTCAGTGGTACCCCTGTAGAATGTAGTGAGGGTGGGGGAGGGCAGGTTTCCTCTTTTCAGACGCCGTAAAAATTGAAGATGCTACTGTGCCTTCTTGGCGAGAGAAGAGATGTTAGTTGACAAGGACAGGTAGTCTGCTATATGTATTACCAAGAACATATGCAGTTCAGCACTGGTTTAAACAACTACTGTGGCAGTGCGTTACTTTTCAAATAAGTATTTGTTTCGGAGCTACTACGTCAGTGCGCTACTGGGTAAAATACGTATTGGGCTAACAGCCACATCAGGACGGTATTCGTTCAGACCGCTACCATATTGGACTGCGAATGGGTCACAAAACAATTTGCCAGGGTGTTATTGCTTCAAATAACCACCTGGTCAATAAGGAACTGGGTCCAACAACAACTAGATTACTGCGCGACTGCATCAAATACATGTTAGGCTCTATGCCATGCGTCAGTAGCTCACTGGCGAATTAGCTATTTGACCCAATAGCTATTGGAACCAATAGTGCCTGACCCAGTCGTAATTTGAACCAGCAGAGCCCTGACGGATTATCCGTCTGACCTCGTATTATTTTGACCTAGAATGTTCTTGACCTCCTGGCGCCATGGCCTTCGTCATTTGATTCATTCGTGCCCTGTCCCAGTGGCGTCCTCAGATAGCAGCGCCCCGAACTTTTAGCGCCCTGACAGAGTTATTTGACTCATTGGCTCACTGACCAGTAGTTATTTGCCCAGTTACGCACTAACCCGAGTTATTTCACAGAGTAGCGCCCTGACCAATTGGATATAAGCCTCAGTCGCCATGCCACATGAACTAGTTGTTATTTGGTCCCATATCGGCCTGACGCAGTAATATAACAGAGAATCGCACTAACCAAGTATGTATTTGACCAAGTAGCGCGGTGACCTAGTCGCGCCCTCAACCAGTTGTGCACTGCCACAGTTACGCCATAACCAAGTAGGTATTTGACCAAGTATTTATTTAACTCACTAGTGCCCAGATCCAGTGGGTATTTGACCCTGTAACGCTACGATCATCATTATTTGACCCAATTACGCCCTGATCAGGTTGTTATTTGACCTCAAGCCCTGACCCAGTATCGCCCTGACCCTGTAGTTATTTGTGCCACTAGGCCCTTACCAATTAGCTATTTGACCCAGTAGTTATTTGACCCAGTAGTTATTTGCCTCAGTGGTTATTTCAACAAACAGCTTTCTCAACCAGTAGCGCCCTGTCCATGTAGTTATTTGACCAAGAATCTTCTTAACCCAGGAATTATTAAAACTAGTCAAGCACTGATCCAATAGCGCCCTCAACCAGTGCGCCTTCCCAGGAGTTGTTTGACTCACTGGAGTCCTTACTCATTTATTTGACCTAATAGCACCTTGACCGTTGTTGTTTGAGCAAGTAGCGCGCTGACCAAGTAGCGCCCGGACAGTTATTCTTTGACCGAGTGCCCTAACACGGGAGTTGTTTGACAGTATCGGCCTGACCCATCTGGTATTTTCCTCATTGGCGTCCTGTTCCAGCAGCTATTTGACCCAGTATTAATTTCACCCACCAGGACATTGACCCTGTAGCGCCCAGACCCAGTAATATTTTGACCCAGTTGCGCTGACGAATTTGCTTTGATCTAGTAGCGCCCTGACCCAGTACTTATCTGACACAGGAGTGTCCTGACCCAGTAATTTGAACCAGTGGCGCCCTGCCCCAGAGGCACCATCGGCGGCCTGACCAAGCTTCCCTTTGACCCAGCAGCGCCCTGACCTATATAATATTTGACTCAGTAGTGCCCTGAAATTGCAGCGCCCTGACCAAGTTGTTTACTCCCAGTGGCGCCCTGACCTAGTAGCGCCCTGACCGAGCAGTTGCTTGGACCCACAACACTCTGACCTAGCGATTTGACCAAGTAGGTACTTGACCCAATGACGCCGTGACCCAGTAGTAACTTGACCCAGTAGTACCCTGACCAATTAGCGTCCTGACCAAGTAGTTATTTGACGCATTGAAGCCCTGATCCAGTAGTTATTTGACTCAGTGGCGTCCTGACGTATGAGCTATTTGACCCAGTTATTTGACCCAGTTGTTAATTGACGCTTTAGCTGTCTGATCCAGCAGTCATTTGACCATGTGGCTCTCTGATGTCTTTAGGAAACTTATTTAACCCAGTAGCGCCCTAACCCAGTACCGCCCTGATCTCATTGTTACTTGACCCCACTGGCGCCCGGCCCCGACCCAGTAGCGCATTGTGCGGGTAGCGCCCTGACCAAAATGTTACTTAAAACAGCAGCGTCCTGAACCAGTAGCGCCATGATCCAGTCTTTATTTGATCCAGTAACGTCCTGACGATGAAATAACTATCTTGTCCGAGCGCTACCGGGTCAATATTTACTTTGTCAAGGCGGTACCAGGTCAAATTACTAAGGAGATATTTGACCATGTAGAGATTTGACCCAGTATCGTCCCGATGTTTGATGCAGCAGGGCATCGACCCAGTAGTTATTTGACACAGTGGCTATTTGACCATGTAGATATTTGACCCATGTCGATAGTTTACCCAGAATGGTCCTGAACAAATATTTATTTGACCCAGTAGGGACTTGACCCTGTACCGCACAGACCAAGTGGCTATCAGACCCAGTAGATATTTGACCAGGTAAATATTTGACCAAGAAGCGACATGAGCCATTGGTTATTTCACCAGGTACCTCTTTGGCCAGTTACCTATTACAATTGGCAGCGCCCTGACAACGCATTTTGACCGAGTGGCTCAATGGCGTTGTTACTTGACCGTAGCTCCCTGACCAAGCAGTTATATGACCCAAGAGCCCCTGACCCAGCAGCGCCCTCAGCTAGTAGTGCATTGACTTTGTGGTCATTTGACCAAGTAAGGATTCAGTAAAGCTATGAGAAAGTAGTTATTTGATCAAGTAGAGCGCTGACTCGGTAAATATTTGACAGAGAAGCGCCATGAAATAGTACCTATTACACCAGGTAGCTGTTTGCCCATATAGCTATTTGACACAGTATCGCCCAGACTATGTACTACTTTTGCCACAGTATCGCCATGACCCGGCAGCATCCTGATTCAGTAGTTTGGTCCAGTATCGCCACTTGGTCAGGGAGCTATTGGGTCAGATCTCAGGGGTTTGTAGGACCAGGAGTCACACATCCGGATCAGTATCAGGGTGTGGTGGGATTAGGAGTTACACACCGGGGTCGGATCTCAAGGACTGGTAGCTTCAGATGTGACACACTAGGGATTTAGGGTGTGGTAGAGTCAGACACCGGAGTATGATAGGAGGACGTGAAGGGGCCGGTGTGTCAGGTCTTGGGGTCTGGTGGGGTCAAGGGTCACATACACTGGGGTTAGATCTCAGGGTGAGTTTGGTTGAGGAGTCACACTCGTTGGACCATATCTCAGTGTGTTGTGAGGTCAGAGGTCACACATATGGGACCCGAACTCAGGCTGTGGTGCGATCAGAATCAGACAACCGGGTCGCATCTCAGGGTGTGGTGAGTCCGGGTCAGCGGTCAGCTTTTGTTGCGGTTTTGATGTAGAGCTACAGAGAGAAGGTTATATGTGGAGCTATACAGAGAGAGGATTATGTGGGGCTGCACAGAGAGAGGATTATGTGGGGCTGCACAGAAATGGGTTTATGTGGCTACACAAGGAGGCGATTATGTGGGGGTACACAGAGAAGGATTTTTGCATGGCCACACATGTAGGGGTTTCAGTTGGGCTACGTAGAGAAGGGTTTATGTGGAGCTAAACAGAAAGGTGCTTATGTGGCTACACATAGAAGGATTTATGTGGGGCTTCACAGAGAAGGGTTTATGTGGGTTTTACAGGCAAAGGTTTATGTAGGGCTAAAGAGAGTAGGGTATATGTGGGCCGACACAGAGAGCGGTTTATGTGGGGCTGCACAGAGAAGAGTTCATGTGGGACTGCACAGAGAAGAGTTCATGTGGGACTGCACAGAGAGGTGCTTTCGTGGTAGAGCACGGTTTATGTGTGGCTATACAGAGAAGGGTTTAAGTGGGGATAAACAGAGAAGGGTTAATGTGGGGTTACAGAGTGAAGTGTATATGTGGGCCGACACAGAGAAAGGATTATGTGGGGCTGAACAGTGAAGTGTTTATGTGGCTACATAGCGAAGGGTTCACGTGGGTCCACACAGAAATGGGTTTTTCTTGGGCTACACAGAGAACGGTTTATGCGGGTCGACACAGAGAATGGTTAACGTTAGGATAGATATGGGTTTCTGTGGGGCTACGGAGATGGGATTATGAAGGGCTACACAGAGAGGGGTTTATGTGGGTCTACCCAGTCAGGGGTTGGTGTGCGACTACACAGTGAAGGGTATCTGTGGGGCTACACAGAGAATGGTTTATGTGGGGTTACAAAGAGAGCGGTTTAAATGGTGTTAAAGAGAGAGCGCGGTTTATGTGGGACTACACAGAGAGGTGTTTAGGTGGGTCGACACAGAATAGGTATTATTTTGGGCTGCAACGAGAGGGGCTTTTGTGAGGCTACACAGAGAAACGTTTATGTGGGTTATACAGAGAGGGTTTTATGTGGGGCTAAACACAGATGGGTTTATGTGGGGCTACACTGAGATGGGTTAATGTGGTTCTAAACAGAGAAGGTTTGATGTGTGGCTAAACAGAGAAGGGATTATATGGGGCTCCACAGTAAATGGTTTATGTGTATCCACACAGAGTATTCTGTATGTGGGGCTACACAGAGAGGGGTTACGTGGGTCGACACGGAGTAGGTATTACGTTGGGCTGCAAAGAGAGGGGTTTCTGTGACGCTACACAGAGAAGCGTTTATGTGGGTTATACAGAGAGAATTTTATGTGGGGCTACACATAGATGGGTTTATGTGAGGCTACACAGAGAAGGGTTATCGTGGGTCCTTACAGAGAAGGGTTCATGTGGGGTTAACACAGGTGTTTCTGTCGGGCTACACAGAGAAGGGTTTAAGTGAGGCGACACAGAGAAGAGTTTATGTGGTACTACACAGAAAAGGTGGGTTCATGAGCGGCTATCCGGTGAAGGGTTTATGTGGGCCTAAACAGCAGCAGCAGCTTGGTCTGTGGCACAACGTCTGGCTCTGATGTTCAGCAGTGGAGCGTGGAGACAAGGTCAGTTGTCGTGATAGGACACTACACAGTGAGAGGGACAGACAGGAATTTCTGTGGCCGTGAATGAGACTCCAGGATGGTGAATTGTCTCCCAGGCGCCAGGGTCAAGGACGTCTTCGGCGTAAAGGGGAAAGGCGGGAGAGTAGCTGGTAAGTAAAGGTAAGGTTTACCTGTTATCTGTTATAAATTTTAAGCAGGATAAAACTAGGTAGGGAAATAATTAGTTCAAATGGAGGACATGATGGTGTGCTGCAGCTGCTTTATGTGGCAGCAAATGAACATTGCTGTGGTTCACGATGACCACGTCTGCAGTAAGTGCTTGAGGCTGGAGAACTTCGGCTCAGAATTGATGAGCTGGAGTTGCAGCTTAAAACACTGCGATACATCAGGAAAGGAGAGGGTTATGTAGATTCTGTACATCGGGAGGCAGGCACCCCCACTTAGAGGAGGTACCACTGGGGTTCAGGAAGTAGCTAGAAGGGTGACTGTCAGGGGATAGAAAACTAAAAAGAAAACGAACAGGCAGATAGAGCAGAGGACCCCGGAGGCTGTTCCCCTCAATGACAAGTTTTTCCGCTTTGGAAGCTGTTAAGAGGGTGACCTGCAGGGATCAAGCAGCAGTAGCCAGGTCTCTGGCACTGGGACCAGTCCTGCTGCTCACAAGGGAACCAAGGAGAAGAGGAAGGCAGTAGTGATAGTCAGGGAAACAGATAGGAGGTTCTGTGCAAGTGAGCATGAATCACGAGGCACAAGTCCAGATCTGTTCCCCATCACTTTTTGATCTGTGAAGGAGAACCTCCGTGGTCCACAGCCCTCGCACCAGCTGACTGAAGAAAGGTTGTTGAACAGCTGACCCCTTGTGGGTGTAGGTACTGCTACAGTGGTTTGTGGTGAGAAATGTCAGCGGAGAAAGGCAGCACCTGTTCCAGTTGGGAATGGGTCTGTGAGCTATGGGACACTGAGCCTGTGGGTGACGGTACTGGGCAACGTCGCCTGGATGTCAGGGGCCACACAGAAGTAAGCTCCTGGAAAGGGAACTGGGTGAGTTGGTGCGCTGTAAGTTGTGTGTCACATAGAGGAATGTGTGGTTAGAGGTAAACTCCCCGTGCTCACTCACTTGACTTGAGAATGGATGTTGACTCCTCTGCACGCCTCAGATCTCCCGACATAGTTCACCAGCAACCTGTACATTCCTCACAGTATTTGCTTTTCTGTGAATGTACGTAGACGAATTGCCGAATCTGGGGTGAACTGATGTGAATGTTAAAGGAAGACTGTGGTCTATAAATCCATGATGTTATTCTGTTTGAACGTAAACCAATCTGGCAGATGGATTGTCCTTGCACAGATCTTCAAAGGTGGTGGGAAATGTCAGTTAAGGCATCTGTAATTCACACAGGCGCTTTTCTCTGTGATACCAAAGCCAATGTATTATGTGTGAAGTGGTCACCACCCCAGTTTTCTCACAGTTTGAACTTCGCGGCGAGATATCGTCTCCAAATTGATGCGATTTGACTGCAGGGACAGCAGTGGATATTTAGGCACTTGTTCTTCCAAGTGGAAAGTTGGAGGGAAGAGACATTATTGGAGAAAGTGGATATGTTTTCGGTAGAACCAAAGGTGGGGAGAGTCTTAATAAGGAGGCAGATAATAATGGCCAAAATAAAGCATTAATGTCGCATTTCCCTAGGCAGAGGCTGCAAAATCAGGCAAAAGATTTGCAGCAAGGTAAGAGGGGAGGTTAGGAAATGTCATTCACATTCAGCTTCAGCGTCACCTGCACGATCATCCTTCCCGGTCCCCACTGCACATTCAACCTGCCCAGTCCCCTCTGCACCTTCACCCTGCCGGTCCCCACTGCAGCTTCACCCTTCCTAGTTCCCACTGCACCTTCACCCTGTCCTGTTCCCACTGCTCCTTCACTCCTCCCAGTTCCCGCTGCACTTTCCACCTGTATGGTCCTCCCTGCACCTTTACCCTTCCCGGTCTTCACTGCAACTCTACCCTTCCAAGTCCGCAGTGCATGTTGATTTTACACACTGCGAATTTTAAATTCCCTTCTAACAACATTCGCTGTGATTGCGCTCTGCCCTGTCAGTCATTAGTCTCTCCACAGCCCTTTACAGCCCCAGCCCTCTCGGCAATTGTGCCTTCATCATGCTTGTTCCTGGCGTGTGGTTTATAGCGTCCGCCGCAGACTCCGGTTCTCTCTGAAGAGAAAATAGTCAAGAATCCAGAAATGTGGGGCAACAGGTTATCCATCTTGTTACTCGTCTGTCTATCCGACAGTTTTACATCGTTATGAAGCGCAGCAGCGGGATACGTTATGTTCTTTCCTCTATATGACCCTCCACCCTTCACGCAATCGGATCATCTCCCGAGCACGGGCAACAGCATCGGGTGTGATGTCCTGATCCAGCGCTCGTCCCAAGAACAGCTGATCAGTGAGGTGAAGAGTCTGAGGTGTCGCTGAGAGTGCTGTTGGGCTGGACCACAAGAAAGTCCATTTGGAACTGTGCAGTTTCATGTCGCATTTGGGGCGGGGAAGTGTGAATGTCCTGTAAACAGGCTTGTGAAATTAGTCGAACCACCTTGAAGGGATCACAAATGGAACCACATGGGGTACCATTTGTTGCCACAGTTATTGCTTCAGGGACGGGTCCTGCGCTCCACAAACTTGGTTGGTTGGTTGGTTGGAGCGTTTAGTTCTTTATCCGCACCCGTGTCTGTTCTCCAATTATGACATCCTATATTTGGCAGTTACTACGTCATAGAAGGAGTCCATTCAAACAATTGACCCCACGTTATCCCCAAAGCGGAATCCCGTCAACTACTTACACTTCTCATTTACTTCATTTCTGCAGTTTATACCCCCTCACATACACTCCCCTCTGTGGTGGTCCTCTTGTCATCACCCTGCACTATGGGGGAATTTACAGCATCCCATTAACACATTGAAGCGTCTTTGGGATGCAGCAGGAAACCGGAGCCCCGTGAGAAAGCGAATCGGTCATCCGGAAAGGTGGAAACTCCACCCAGTCAGCATCCGAGGAGGGGATCGAACTCGGATTCCTGGTGTTGTGCGGAATGACGGTTGGTTTTTCCTCAGCTTTTCAGGTGACTTATTAATTTCCCGCTTTTGTTCTGAAAACCCCATTCTTCATGTCAGCCGGAAATTATTTCAACAGTTCCTATTGCTGATCTCAGGATAATGTTAGTTCTTATTTTCTCTCTCTTCCAGTGAACTTGGTGGCGATTGTGATCCTGTCCCGAGGGAGGTGCGGTCTCTCCAAATGTATCAGTCGCTACCTGGTGGGAATGGCAGCCGCCGACCTCCTGGTCGTCATCACTGACGTCATAGTAAGAGCCATTGTTGAAATATATTTCCCACGTTCATTCCTGACCGTCACCCCCGTGTGCTCCCTTATCTTTGTCGTGGCGTATGCAGCCACTGTGAGCTCTGTCTGGTTCACCGTGGGTTTCACCTTTGTTCAGTTTGTGGCCATCTGTTGCCAGACGCTGAAAACAAAGTATTGCACCGAGAGAACAGCGACTGTTGTTACGGGGACGGTGACTGTGCTGAGCTGTTAACTCAGCGTTCCGTGGTATTTTACCTTTGACCCAGCACATATCATCGGCAATGTACCCCATTGGTGTATCCTGAAATGGACCTTCTTAAATGTAACCTCATGGAAGTCATTTGAGTTGTTGCTGTTTGCTTTATCCCCTTCTCTCCCGTCCTTTTGTTATTGCAGGTGAATTCACTGACCGCCAGGTACATTTTAGTCACTGCTAGAATCCGCAGGGGACTGGTAAGACGCAGCAATGGAGAGAGTGACAAGGACCCGGAGATGGAGAACCGAAGGAAATCGATCGTTTTACTCTTCAGCATATCCGGCAGTTTCATACTGTTGTGGAGTACAGTAGTTGTGTATGTTGTATATGAGCGGGTTTGGAGTTCTCCATATTGCACAGACAGTTATTTCCTATCAGTCGCATACATGCTGCAACTTCTCAGCACCTGCACCAACACTGGGATTTATGTCCTGACACAGAGAAAGTTCCGAGAGCAGCTGAAGAACGCTTGAAATATCCTGTGAATCCCATTGTGATGTTAATCAAATCATAGAGATAGTTCCAGACAACGTCTGATCAGAAATATACCTGATCCCTGAGCAGATGTTCACCGGTTGCAGCTGAGCTTGCGGCGTGTTATCCACGGTTACCAGTTATGCATCTCAGCCCTCGCCAAATGTTACCAACTCTTCACATGAATACATTCTAAACGACATCACCATGATGGTGCAAAATGTGGCAATCCTTGACATGTAGTTTATCCGAGAACAGCGCGCTGTGACATCATCCCGTCTGTGAATTAGATATCAAGCATGTTGTTCACGGAGACTGGAAATAGATGGATAAAATCTCTTCCGCCCTATGGATGTTTCCTTGTCGCTCGGTGCAACGTAGGTGCAACGATGGTGCGGAAGGGAATGGGCGGTGACAGGATCAGACAATGTCCTGGCCGCTGGAGCTTCTTCCTGAATGAGAACAATGACAGACTCACCCCAGTACCAATCATCAATGTTGAATTCACATTTCAGTTCGTGTGTGTTGGGAGGAAGGGTGTTTGTCGTTGGCAGTCAATTCCTTCCTGATATGTGGACAGTAACGATTCCTCATGGTGGAACGTTTATATGGTCAGGAGGCTGATCTTTGAGGTGAAACTCTGGTGAAAGGAGCGTTCCCACATTTCTGCCCCCTTGACCACTGGCGCAGCCAATCCCGCCGAGACTGCTGACCATACCATGAGGAAACAAGGCCGAGATCATTTACCATCCCCAACATCCCAAACCTTCCCTGCTCGGTGTCATTTGTTCCATTTCGTGATATCCATTAAAAGCTATAAATTCAAAAATGAGCTCGTCAAACATATTAAAGGAGACAGCCCTCACAGTTTGAATCATGTACCTTATGTCCCTTCAAGGATGTGCTGTAAACAGAAGATCACGTTGTGTCCCCTCTGTAGAGGCTGCCTTCACCGGGTTTGTCTGAAGAGGGACACTGGAGCTCGTCTGACGGGTGAAACCCAGGTCACGGGAGGGGTGGGGACAGTAAATGAAGATTTTTAAATTATTTTTAAATCTCACTAAAAGGTTGTTACACAGTGTCAGGAGTAACGGAATGTAGGATTTGGAAACAAAATATTGCAGAAGGTGGGAAACTGAAAATGCCTGAGATTCTCAGCATCATCAGTTTCTGTGGAGAGAGAAACAGGATCAACGTTATAGATCGATGATCCTTCATCTGTTACGAGGGACAAACGGAACTTCGGTCATGTGGGCAAGGTGAAGGTGTTGTCCTTACAACAGAGCAGATGAACTCTGAACCGGGAGAATTGGAAGACACTTGGGTGTGTCACCTCCACAACACACTTGTGGAACTTAAATTCAGCTAACAAGCTGGAATTGTGGTAAAACATGGACTGTCATAACTACCGGATTGTCGTAAAAATGTACCTGGTTCACCACCGCTCTTCAGGGAGACAATCAGTCTTCCTGACCCAGATTGCACGGCACCTGACCCCAGTGTGATTCCCCTCCACGGATTTTGCAAGTCACCCAGTCTCCCATTAAACAGAGATGAATACAAAACAGGCCCCTCGACCTAGGCTTTAACTTTGCCGTGAATTTACACCGCAATTTCACCTTTATATGGCCTTTGCTATTCTTGCCTTTCCAGATGCGTTGCTCATACTCATAAAAACCTTTCGAGAAGTGCAGGTCCCTGCTCACTGGGGAGCAAAGCCAATATCGCCATCAAACCAATGGGTAGAGTTTATGCGATTTAGCCAACTGGCTTCTTTCGCACAGAGGCCAAACATGACTTTTAGTCACATCCTCATCCATGCCTGGGTCCATCGCCCGACCGACGAACTGGGCGACGAACCATTGTCTCCTGGGCAGTCCCGGACCTAATCCTGGGAAGTTCTTCAGGTGCATTGACTGTACTCTCGCTGCCAATTCCATCGCGCTCACACTCCCCGAGTTCCCTCTCTGAGTATTCCATTCACTTTCCGGATCTCGCCGTCTCAATCTCAGGGATTAGGTCAGCGGTAAATGTACATTACAAGTCCACATATTCCCACCACGCTGACGACGGTATTTACTCACATCCTGCCTCGTGTAAGGACTTCATTGTGTTCTCCCCGTCCCTTTCTCTCTGTCATTCTTGCCCCGAGGACGAGACTTTCCATAAGATGTATTCTCCCTTCTTAATCGTGGCTTCTCTGCCACCAGATTCAGCACAGTCTTCCACCACACCTCATGTATTTCCCGCTCCGCTTCGTCCACCATCTCTCCATCTGGCTAAAGCAAGGATCGAGCTCCATGGTCCTTCCATTTCACTCCACCAGCTTCCCCATTCAACGGCTCATCCTTCGCAATGTCTGGTGAACCTAACGAAGTTCCAGCATCTTCCCCTCCACTCACCGTTCTGCATTCGAAGGAGCGTTCCCTTTGCAACTCCCTGGCCCGCTGCTTCATCTTCGCCAACTACTGTCCTTCCCACGGCACTTGTCCCATGGAGACACTGCAGATGTAACACTCACTCTTTAACCTCTTCCTTTCCCATCATCAATTTACAAAACTGTCCTTCGGCGTCAGAACCCTGCAGCCCCATTATTGAAAGCCCAATGAATCCTCAATGGACAACAATACGAACATCAAAAGCTGTCGGATCGCTAGCGTGTCTGCTTGGGCTCGAAACAACATCCTATTGGTTAACAGCCGAAGGATACCCTTGCGATGGCAAAGGTTCAGCTGTTCTGTCTTGTGAGTAGTGGTTAAGCAGCGTGGGCCGAAACCCTCTGGAATTCAGCTACTGACAGATGATCTCAGTCACTCCGGGCCCGAGATTCGGGGCTGGAGCCAGTGATGGCAATTTACAGCTCGGCAAGTAACCTGGTCGGCCCAGAGCCTTCATGTCGGCAGTAGATGATCAGTCGACTTTCAGTATTAACGAGGACCTCTGCACCGACAACATTCCCAAGCCATCGTCCAAAATTCAGAAGGAAAGCATTGAACCGGAGTAAACACCGTTTTACTTATCCCATAGTTTTCTTCCTCTGGGAGCGCAAACCAGCAGCCCGCACGAAATCCCCCACACACTGTTTACTCCAGGCAAACATGCTGCTTCGGTCGGCAGGATTAGAAAATGCTTGGGAAATCCCGAATGAATATGATGCCCAACGCGCTGAACATGTGTCCATTACTGCGGGCAGGCAGAAGTAATTTTCCCATGGGATGTGTCTAATGTGGTCCAGGACTTATGGGAACAGCACATATCCGGGAATTGGAGAAACAGGAATGATCCTTAACTAAAAACAGAAACTGCTGGAAATACTCAACAGGACAGGCAGTATCTGTGGGGGAAGAAATAAGGTTAAAGTCTCAGATCTATGACATTTCACCCCGAACTCCGGCGGGAAGTTGGACAGCGAGAAACTCATTCATGGCCGGATGGGGATTCCGAGCTACGCCACCACACCCCCAGACCTCCCATCTTGTTCTCAGTCTCTGAATGTGGGCATCAGCAGCAGGGCCGCTGTTACTGCCGTTCCCAAGCTGCCCTGGAGAAGGTGGGGGCGGGCCGTCTCCCTGGACCGCCGCGCTCCGTGTGGTGAGGGAGCTCCAATTGGGTTCTCATTGACCGGGCTCCAGGATCCGGACCCGGCGGCCAGGCTGTGATGGCAATGTGGGGACTCTGCAGGGTGGACTGGACTGGGCGGCAGGGCCAGTTTCACTCTCCTCCTCCTTTCTGATTCATCCGAAGTGCTTGCTGGCCGCTTCACACTGCTGTCACCAGACGACCAGATTGGTGTGGGCTGGAGTCACATATAGTCCAGAGCGGACGTGGACGAAAGGATTTCGAACCCGAGAGTCAGGATGGGGTGTGACTGAGGGTAACAAATGTTCTGGTTTCCACGTTATGCGGAGGACGTGGTTATATCCGGATCTGTGCAGAGAAGATTCCCCGATATGGTGCCGACCATGTGCCGTTTCATTTATAAGGTGAGATTGGCTCAGCTGTCTTGTGTTCCTTGGAGCGGAGGAGGCTGAGGGGTGCGGCACCGGTTTGATGTGCACAAATTATGAAGATCATAGGTATATAATAGGATATGTTTCCAGACAGCGAGATATATAACCCGAGAGGGCACATGTTCATTCCGCGGAAGTGAGGTGATGCTGGCGGAGAGTCTAAACAAGACCAAGGGACAAACAATCCACAGTAGAGCACGAAGAACAAAGGAGCCGAGGGAACACGGAGAGCATGTGGAGAGATTCCTGAAGGTAGGGGGACAGGTCGGGAGGTCATCAGTTAAGGAGGCAGATGGGAACCTTGTCTTTGTTGGCTAAAGGCACAAAATTCCAGAACAGGGAGCTCTGCAGGAACTGTAGAAACGCAAATTCGCCACAGCTGGGGCACTGTGTACAGTCCCGCTCACCACACCAGAGGAACATACAGACACAGCAACAACGCAACTAGGAACAGGAGTCCCCACTCAGCTGCGGAATCGCACTCCTCCATTCAGTCAGATGATCCATCATCTCATTTGAATACTAACTCCACGTTCCCATGTACCCGCGGTTATCTTTCACTCCCCTGACTATCAAGTATCTGCCGACCGCAGCCTGAAAATATTCAAATCTCGGTATCCATGTCCCTTAGCGGAAGAGAGTTCCGTGGCCTAACAAACGACTGAGGGAAATATTTCACACTTAAATAATAAATGACCACTTATTTTAGACAAGAGCCAAGAGTTATAGATTCTCTTCCCAGTGGAAACATCCTTTCAATGTGTATCCTTTCAATACTCTTATTGATTCCATGTATTTCAACAAATAAACGCTTTGTCTTCTGAACACTGGTGGAGAAAAACCCAAACTCTCTAAACTTATTTCATAAAATAACCTTTGTATTCCTGTTATTAGTCGAGTCAACCGATGCCTGAATTGACTTCAACAGGATGATATCCTGAATTAAAGTAATGCTTCGTTTGCTCTCGACATGGCCTCTACAGTCTGAGACAGAACTGAAACATCAGGTTATTTTTATGGATTCAATTCTACTTTGGAAATTCGACGCACTCTGGTAACTTCCCTCATTATTCGCTGTATCTGCACACGGGCATATTCAGGAATTATGCACCAGGACTCCCAGGTCCCTCTGATCTCCGAGTTCTACAGTCTCTAATAATTCAAATAATAAATGGCGAGAATATGCCCGTATCGCAGGATCACACAGACAGCTGGGAGTATGTGGCCAGGATGTAAAGATGGCTTCACCCGAGGTACTCATTTCCCAGCAGTTCATCAATCACCCACGTTCTGCAATGTGAGACACAGGATCAGTCCTGTTCGACACAGCTCTGCCCTCATATCCCAACTCGTTCAAGTTCATTATCATAGGAGTACATAACCAGCGTATAAATGCCATGAAAATTAACATTATTCAGCAAACGCGCCGTAAATTACAAACAGGACAAACAGAAGTTACATAAAATTAAATTAACATAAATTATACATAACGTACACAACGCAATTATGAAAAATAACAAAATGACAACAGTGCAACTTGAGAGAAACGTTGGGGGTCCAAAGTTGAATTTGGATATTTCAGGTCGGTTCAAGAACCTAATGGAAGTGGGGGAGAAACTTTGAAGTTCGCGTCGTCAGGTTCTTGTACCTCCTGCATGATGGCAGCATCGAGGAGAGGGCATGGTCCGGCTGATGGGATCGTTAAAGACGGATGCCATCTTCCTGAGCCATCGCCTCTTGTAGATGTCCTTTATGGTGGGGAGAGCTGTACCAGTGATGGAACTGATTGAGTCACCACTCATTGTAGCCATTGCGTTCCTGTGCATCAGAGTTCTCAACCAGGCTGCGATGTAACCTGTCAGAATATTTTCCACTGCACATCTGCAGAAGTTTGTCAGATTCACATGCCTAATCTCCTGTAAACTTTAAGAAAGTGGAGACGCTATCGTGCCTTCTTCATGGCTGCATCTATTTGCTAGGCCCAGGGTAGATCGTTCGAGATGTTGACATTCAGCAACTTGAAGCTGCTGACCCGTTTTCTCGCAGATCCTTCAATGAGGACTGATGCTTGTTGGCTTGACTTCCCTTCTGAAAGACTGCAATCGGTTCCTTCGACTTGTTGAAGTTGAGCACGAGGTTGTTCCCACTCAAACAGCTGACCCATCTCACTCCTGAACGTCCCTAACCGTGATTCGGCAACAACAGTGGTGTCAATGGCAATATTGCAGATGGGATTGGAGCTGCGCTTAGCCACACAGTTGAAGCCCTAGAGCGAGTAGAGCAGGGGTTAGACAGGCAGCCCTGGGGTGAGTCTGTATTGGTGGTCAGTGAGAAGGAGGTGCAGTGCTACCCAGAACACTATAGTCTCAATTACATTACAGACCAGTCCAACATTCGTGTACAGTGCCAGGCTGTGTTGCGTTATTGATCATTCGCGCACTATTCAATCAAAGAGTTCGGATCTGATCTACACATGAGCAGTGACAGGGTAACAAGCAGGAAAATCATTCTCTTTGCAGATGTGTGAAAATCAGACACCCAGGAGCAACGAAAGGGGATGGGAGGATTAGAGAGGATCCGCGGGGGATTAATTTTCAAGCAGAAAGTGGTTGGAATCTAGAACGCACCAGCCTAGTAGCTGGTTGAAGCGGACAAAACATTCGACGATTATCTAACCGAGAAGGGGAATGACCAAGGTATATTTAAGTGGCCTGCATGGGCAGAATGGGCCGAATGACGTGATTATGAGCTGCCTGATTCTATGAATCTCGGGGTACTGCTCAGTTATAATCAACATCGTTCAAACTTGCACTGATGATAATGTTATTTAAGTATCGGTCAGAGGTACTAAATATAGTTGTGTTAAATATAGTTTGAACAATCAACGTAGATAATTACACAAGGGGAGTCATTAACGTATTTGTAGAACAACAAACAAGAATATAGAATAAACACCACCCGCTCACACTGTACCAGAAACAGACAGGTACAGAATGAACCGCACCATCTCACAATGTACCAGAGAGGGTAATTCAGACAGGAGAGTAGACTGTTGCTGGACTTAGAATTCCCAGGTAGATGAAGCAAACACGTGTCTTTCTCACACCATGCCTCACCAACACCAATGGACATGCGGTTCAGCCACTGCAGGTGACCCTTCATAAATATACTTATCCAAGACCCTGCTATGTGTATTTTGTCCACAGCCCGGCCAGTCTCAGCAATCATCCCTCTATCTGCACCACAGTGGATGAAGGAAACTGAAACACAAACGATTCCTTTCTGCCTTCAATCCCCATTCCCCCATCTCTCCATAACTCTGGAAACTCTGGAAACCTGACCGGCTGCTCACGAAACTGACACTTCCCAATTTTTGACGCTCTTGCTTATCCACCTTCCCTCTTCCATGAACTGATGGGTCATGTGTTCAATCTGTTACGGACTCGGTGAATGTCCCTTTAAGACAGAGCATAGTGGTGTGTGTGTGTGTGTGTGTGTGTGTGTGTGTGTGTGTGTGTGTGTGTGTGTGTGTGTGTGTGTGTGTGAGTGTGTGTGTGTGTGTGTGTGTGTGTGTGTGTGTGTGTGTGTGTGTTACGTCAACAGAAGATAAAGGACGTAATGACGTTGTTGAAGAATTCAGTCGAAGTCAGTCAGGGAACAGAGAGAGAGAAAAGGGAGAGAGACACCAGCCTGCTAGTTTCTCTATCGATGGATGAGAAACAATACATGTGTCCGTCACTGCAATCCACGTATGGAAATTGCAAATAATCCGGTGGAGTTCACTTTGTTGCTGACCTGTAGAAGGAAACAGGTATTTGTGTGGGCGGCCACGATTCGGATGCTTTTCGGGGTGAGGAAGTCACTACCGAGTAAACACTGACGTGTCGTTTGGTTCCATCGTGGAACATTTGGATTTCGTAAATACTCTCTATTTTCTCTACGTCTGCGTCTTATCTTCAGGCAACGGTGGTTGTTGAAGAAGTCTTTACTCATGTTTCACCTTATGGCTTGTTGAACTGAACTTTAAGAACCAATCCTGGACTTGGAGTTTGAGACTTTGCAAAACACACACGAAGAGTTTAGTTTTTGGGGCTAATGTTCAAGGCTTAATATTTTTACTTCTAACATTCTAGCATTTTTACTTTTATTTTTGTTATTATCATAAGTAATTTTTAACATTGAATCATGACTCAGTGTGTTTCTTTTGTTGCTGGTTCGTCGCAAAATCATCTGACAAAACAGCAGGAATAAAAACAATCAACGCGGGGATGGGAAGAGGACATTCGTCGAATGAATGCTGCTGAAACCATTAATTACTTTATTGCCGGTACGCTATTAGAACCATAGAACCATAAAACAACACAGCACAAAACAGGCCCTTCTGCCCACCATGCCGTGCCGTCCATCAAACCACCCTCACACTGTTTAACCCCTTCCTCCCGCATATCCCCCATCCCACACTCCTCCAAATGCCTATTCATCAAGCTCTTGAACCTGTTCAATGTATCTGCCTCCACCACCACCCCAAGCAGTGCATTCCATGCACCAACAACTCTCTGAGTGCAAAACCTCCCACCCATAACTTTAAAGCTATGCCCTCTCGTCTTGAGCATCGGTGCCCTGGAAAGGAGGCGCTGACTGTCTACTCTATCTATTCCTCTCAGTATTTAATATACCTCTATTATATCTCCTCTCATCCTCCTCCTTTCCAGTGAATAAAGCCCCTTAAGCCTCACTTCATATTCAATACTCCCTAATCCAGGAAGCATCCTGGTAAATCTCCTCTGCACCCTCTCCAACGCCTCCACATCCTTCCTATAATGAGGCCACCAGAACTGAACACAGTACTCTAAGTGTGGCCTAACGAGAGTTTTGTAAAGCTGCATCATCACCTCGCGGCTCTTAAACTCAATACCGCGATTTATGAAAGCCAACATCCCATTGGCCTTCTTAACTGCTCTTTCCACCTGCGAGGCAACTTTCAATGAACTGTGTATATGAACCCCCAGATCCCTCTGCTCCTCCACACTGCCAAGTACCTTGCCATTCACCCAGTACTCCGCCCTGGAGTTTGTCCTTCCAAAGTGTACCACCTCACACTTCTCCAGATTGAACTCCATCTGCCACATGTCAGTCCAGCTCTGCATCCTATCAATATCCGTCTGTAAGCTCCGACAGCCCTCCACACTATCCACAACACCGCCTATCTTAGTGTCGTCTGCAAACTTACTAACCCAGCCCTCCACCCCCTCATCTAAGTCATCTATAAATATCACAAAAAAGTAGAGGTCCCAGAACCGATCCCTGCTGGACACCAGTAGTCACTGCCTTCCAATCCGAGGATACTCCTTCCACCACAACCCTCTGCTTTCTACATCAAGCCAATTCCTAATCCACACAGCCAATCTTCCTTGGAACCCTTGGCCTCTGACCTTCTGAAGAAGCCTACCATGAGGAACCTTATCAAACGCCTTACTGAAATCCATATAAACCACGTCCACCGCACTGTCCTCATCAATATTCCTGGTCACCTCCTCAAAGAACTCTATCAGGCTTGTGAGGCAAGATCTTCCCTTCACAAAGCCATGCTGTCTGTCCCTAATCAGTCCATCATTCTCTAGATGTTCATAAAACCTATCCCTTAGAATCCTTTCTAACAGTTTACCCACCACAGACGTGAGACTCACCGGTCTATAATTCCCTGGCCTATCCCTATTACCTTTTTTGAACAAGGACCAGCACTTCAGCACAGGGATACCAGGCAAATGCTCACAGCGAGGAGACAGCAGCAGAATTAGACATCTGTAAACAGAACGGCATCTGTACTTGGCAGGGAATATGGTTAACCCTCTACCTGTTCATCCCACATGTGCTACGTTTACAAATTAGTCAGGACCGTTACACATTATCAACTACTTAGAACATCAGACATCCAGGAAATACAAAATTAGCTAAATTGTAAGGAAAATCTGGAAACATTGTTGCATGTCATACAACAATAAATATCTGTGCAAACAAAATATCTTCAGGTAACTGAGGCGAGTGAAGGCGTCGGTGATGGAGAACGGGACCTGTGGTCTGCTGGGCAGGGAGGGTGGTGTTTTGGATCTGTAACTCTTACTGAGAGTGGAGGCTGAGTGTACGACCAGGAAGGAGCAGAAGGAAGGAGTTCTCACTGGGAAACTGCAGTGGAGTAGGACAGGGTTCTTATTGTGCCTCTGGACTCACTGGACACTGGGGACCAATCAGTTGCAAATATGGATGAATCAGTTTCCAATACAACAGTTTGAAAGTTGAACGTGGAGCGGCCTATAGAAAGCGATCAGTCACGTGTTATCAAATCTATTGGTCTTATTTGCAAACGAGAAAGCGTTGAGGTAATGCCAGAGACTTTGATGTACTTGTGTTAAATCGCCACAATGCTTGCACTAGATGTAATGGTGTTGATATAAAGTGTTTGTTCAAGTGACTGTAACCACGAACAATGGCCATGGGTGTAACAGTGTCACTGAAGCTTAAGCCTCTGTATAAATCAGAGCTTGTTGGAGTGTATCAGCTCAGAGTGTCTGCCGGAGCTGTGGATTCAGAGCAACAGGTCACAGTTACTCAATGAAATGGGATATCCGGTAATATGGCAGATACGAGACATTTACTATACTGTTACTTCAGCCGCTGGTGTTTCCGGTAAGCCGCTGTGTCAGCCGCCGATGGTGAAAATTGATGACTAATTCCAAAGCTCTGAATTGTTCCTCTGTCTACGTGTTTCCACAGCCACCTGTCCAGTCGCAGCTTTTCAAGAATGAAATGGAGATGCAGGCGACGTCTGACATCTGAAGTAAAAACAGACTGCGGGAGGAACTCTGTGGGTCGAGCAGCAGCTGTGGGACTCAACGGCTCGGACAGCTGCAGCCTGACCCGCTGCGTTCCTCCAGCAGTTTGTTTTCTCAATAATGGAATGTGCACGGTCTCTGAGCCTTTTACTTGTAGCAGCTGCACTGCATTTGCTGTGATTCTGTTTATGCAGCCCGGCAAGTGACACGGGATGACTGTCTGTGCTGGCAGCGGTTGTCCGGGTAAATGACAGGAAACAGATAATCGACAGGTGGCAATAGTTGTGTAGTCGTGAAGAAATCCATGTTGTAGAATGAAGCTGCTGTGGATTGTTTCTAAACAAATAAGTTTGCAATGACTGGATATGAGAGAATTTATGAAGAATTCAGTGAAATACTTTTGGCGGCAGAGATAACATTGTGATTAACAGTTATCAATATTGTAAAATGTATTTATATTATATCGGCATTTAACACCGCTCCAGATGTCGGACTGCTGCATTGAGATTTCTGCTGGTTGCTGAAACCCTCTACATTGCGTCGTTGTGAGAGTGGGAGACTACATGTCTGGCTGTGAGGTTGTGTCAGACGCTCTGTATCGGTTGGAATTACCCGACCTTCTATTGTAAAACCTACAAAATGGCAAATAATACGATGTGAAACTAAAATAGAAAAAGCTGGAATCACTTAGCCCGACAAGCTGCATGTCTGGAACGAGAAACCAGTGAACGCTTCGGGTCACGGCTTTTTCCCAGAACAGTTCTGGGGAAGCCTCGCGGACTCAAAACGTTCACCGGTTACCCTTTACAGATTTGCTGCTTGTCTGGTTGAGTGCTTCAGGTTTTCTTGTTTTTATTTCGTTGTTTAATTTTTCCGTCACTTTCAGGGAGTGCGGCGAAGGGACGTAGTTCGTGTTTGGCTGTTGGAACAACGCCGCATTCTGCTGCCCGGGTTTATTCATTTCATTCAGCAGAATACGCGGACGGCACCGGGACAGCTGATCCATCCCTTATTGTCTCTATGGAGGCAGTTATCCAGGTGGACCTTCCCCGCTACTACAGATTTAAGTCAGCATTTAGGAATCCTAATCCAGGTCTGACACATTTTACACGATGCCGTAATCTCCTTCTGTGTCCATCCCGGTTCTGCACCCTCTCTGGATCCTTCGAAGGAGACAGGAACGAGTTTCCACCGCTCGATACAGCAACAAAGTGGAGTTGTCACCGGGACCTTAAACTCCTGCATTGGCTTCGGCTCTGGTCAGTCATTTATTTGCTTCATTTTCTCTTTCTTCCAGTTAACCTGGTGGCCATTAGGATACCGTCTCGGAGAAAGTGCGGTCTGTTGAAATGCATCACTCGCTACCTATTAGGAATGGCAGCGGCCGATCTCATGGTCATTATCTCGGACCCCCTGCTGAGGTGGACTGTTGTGTTTTATTTTGCGCGATCATCCTTCCGTATCATTCCCGTGTGCAGTTTCATTATGTGGCTGGTATCTGCAAGCACCGCCGTCTCTGTCTGGCGGAAAGTTGCTTTCACCTTCGATCGATTTGTGGTCATTTGTTGTGAGAAGCTGAAAGCAAAATATTGCACCGAGAGAACGGCGGCTGTGGTTATCCGGACAGTGAGTGTGCTGGGCTGTTCTGAGACTGTCCCAAGGTACTTTATATACGAGTCTGAAGAAATAATTGATGATGTTAACTGTAATTGTGTTCTTAAACTGAGCTTCAGTAAATCCCCCTAGGGCGGCATTTGAGTTGTTAAGCCGCTATTTTAACCCAACCCTTTGTGTCCCGTTCCTTCTGATTTTGCTGCTCAATGTTCTGACGGCCAGTAGATTCCGCAGGGAGCTCCGGGACCGCAGAAATGGAGAGAATAACAAGGACCCAGAGATGGAGAACCGAAGAACATCCATCGTTTTACTCTTCAGTATAACCGGCAGTTTCATTCTTTTGTGGGTAACAGAGGTGGGCTTTTACATCTATCAGCGAATTTCAAAGATTCACAGTTACTCTTCCACTGATCCCCGTTATATCACAGAATTCCCATCGGGACTGCTGCAGGTTCCCATCACCTGCACCAACACGTGTATTTACAACGTGACGCAGAGCAAATTCCGACAGGAACTGAAGAACGCGGTGAAATACCCGCTGAATCGGATTGTGAAAATCAGTGAACGTTAGAAATAAATGGTATGAAACATTACAATAAAATCTGCCGACCTGCTGCCTGCCGGACACCCCACCCCCCCCCCCCCCCCCCCCACCCACCCACTTGTGGGAGTGGAAATCGTGTTATGAGCAGAGTTCTAAAACAACAGTGACAGCTGATCCCGTCCGCAGCCCGGTCTCACCATCCCAGATATACCGCCTTTGTCCCACACCTCCCTTCCCCACTCCCCTTTCAGCTTGATACGAACTTTTACCCCTGTTCCCCGGTTCTGACAACGCAGTTTCGAGCTGGAGTGTTAACTCCCGCTTCTCTTTCTGCAATTGTTGTCTGATCTGTTGCGCGTTGGAAGTATTTTTCTCGGCTGTCTCTCTGCCCTCTCCTGCTCCCGTCATGCCCCGCTCCTTACCTTCACCGTCATTTTCTTATCTCCGTCTCTGTCTCTGTCTCTCTTCCCCCGCTCTCTCTATAAATAGCCGATGCCTTCTCTTTCTTTCTCGAATTAACTTATGTTTGCAAATTTTAACTTTTTTTATAAATGGCAGTAAACATCACTTACCGCTCTCGAAAGCTTCCTCTGTTGCAGAGACAAAAAAAAAGTTACCTCCGCTTCTCCATGTTCTTTTTCCTCCGCAGGTAAAAAATCCCAGTGCTGCCAATATCTTCATAAATCTCTCTAGTCACTGCAATCTGAGCTCTTGTGTGATGGGTCATGGTCATGTAGTCATGGAACACAGAAACTGTCCATTCAACACACTGGGTCCACACATTAATCAACGTTTTACGCTGATCTCATTTTATTCACACAAAATTCCCATCATTCACTTGCGCACGAGGAGCATTTTAAAGGGCCAATTAACCTGCCGACTACATGTTCAATTCTACCTTGGAAATGCTCTCCTGCACAGTGGTCCTGGATGCTCCCGGAAGTCGACTGATTGTGGACGACATGGACGCGATGAGCCGAATGGTTTCGTTGCTGAGCTTCAAAACGAAAACAAATGTGCAGGAACTACTGAGATCCTGTGAGAAGAGGAACAGACACGTTTTAGGTCAAGCACCCTTCTCAAAACTGAAAAGGGAACAGAAGATTCCTGCAAGATGCAGGAAAGGATTTTGACCTGAAACGTTAACTCCTTTCTTTTCCACAGATGTGGCCTCATCTGCTCAGTATTTCAGCGTTTCCTGTGACTGTTTTATGTTTCTGAAATATGATTTATTTTTAAAAGTTTTCACTTCCTATCAGATCTAAAAATCATCCATCTGCTTCTGACACGAACCCGTGGGTCCAGAGTGTGTGAGTAGCGATGATATCACCTCTCATTCACTGAACTCCAGAGAGTGTCGACCCACTGTGGCACCATGACAGGCTCTGAAACGCAGCAAGAAAGGGTGAAAATAGAGCCACAATAGTGATATTAGACGAGATAGTTCATGGGCATACAGGAGATCCTGTGGCCGCAAAACGTACTCTAGGATGGTGTGAATCCTCCCTGGTGCCAGGGTCGAGGATGCCTCTGAGGGGTTGCAGAACATTATCAAGAGGGAGGGTGAGCAGCCAGAAGTTATTGCACACATTGAGACTAAAAGCGCAGGCAGAAAAGGGGATGAGCTCCTGCAGAGTGAATGTCGGGGATTAGGAAACAGGATAAAAAGGAGGACCTTAAGGTACGAATTTCTGTATTACTTGTCGAGCCACGGCGATTGAGGATAAGAGCAGGGCAATATGGCAGACAGATTCGCCGCTGAAGAATAAATGCAAGGGAAGGGATTCAAGTTTGTGGACCACTGGGATCTCTGTGGGACAGAAGCGACCAGTACAAGAGGGAACTATTACAGAGTCCAAAGATTTTTGGAAGGTCACCAACAATTATTCCAACATGACTTCCTCCAGTATAACTCGGAGGGTGTCTACAGTTGAAAAGAATACAGCCTTTGACAAAACGCGGCATCAAGAAGTGTTGATAAAACTGAAGCTAACGGGAACCAAAGGAAAGACACTGCAAGGGTCAGAGTTATCTCCCGCGCAGTGGAAAAATGTTGTAGCTGTCAGCTGTCCATCATCCCAGCCCCAGGACATCACTACAGGACTTCTCCCCCAGGCCCAGCCACATTCAACTGTTTCATCAATGTCTTTCCTTCCATCACAAGTGGCTATGGTCGCTGACGATTTAGTTATCTTCCTACTCCCCGTAAATGAAGCATCACATTCCTGCGTGCACCAAGACATCCGGGGATGGGTTGAACATTCACAAGTAATGTTCTCGCAACAGAAGTTCCAGGCAATGACTGGCGCCGACGGGAGAGGGTCCAACCATCCAACATTGGCATTCCCTTGTTCTACCATCACTGAGTACCCGAACATCAAAACCCAGGTTGATACCATTGACCAGAAACTACACTGGGCCAGCGACAGAGACATTGTGACTATTGTGAGATCGGAGTGCTCTGAACTATTATTAGAAATCGTTCCCCTGAGAGACTTGCCGGGAGTGTAGCTTAATTTGGGGGTAAACTGTGTAACATTGAAAAGGTAGAGTTGTGGTTGATTCACAGCTGATGTGAGTTACAAGAATCTCTATTCACAGCTCATCAGCTGTGAATAGCTGCGTCAGCACTGTCAAGGATTAATTTCCCAGTAAAAATTCATACAACATTTTTCAAAAATTGAGGTTGTTAATGAGTGTAAGAGAGATTATTTCGTCACTTCTTGAAAGCAGATCAGGGATATAATTCTCATCCCTCATCTTTTCTAGTCAATCAATTAACGGATCAACGCATTTTCTAGCTCTCTCTCTCTCTTTATTCCAGATGCTGACAGGAAGCTGTATGCCTTCAGATGCCCGACATGTCCCAGATGATGTGCTCACACTGAGTGACGTCCGTGTATTCACCTCTTGCTCGTGTCTGTGTTTACCCTGTGGAATCTCTCTCCTCACACCCCCTCCATTCCCGACAGAGACTCTGTCCCTTTCTTCTGCACAGACCGATGGCATGTCTTCATTCAGAGTCTCAGTCACTCTCAATGTTCCACAAGAATGTTCCCGTTTGTACCATGAGCGCGCGCACTGGACGCTGGAATTCCCTCTTCGGTCTAAGGCCACATTCCCTGTTCCCTCGCTGTTCAGCCCTCTCATCGGTTTCCGATAATTCACCTCCAGTCCACGTACTCCTGTTCCAGTCCCATCGCCATGGGGAGTGGCTTCTCTCTGTCTACTATTCCTATGTCCTTTGTCACTTCACGTACCCCAATTACATCACGTCGCAGTCTCCGCCGTTCCAATGGGAACAACCATTACAACGGAATTGACATTCTGGGGAATCTCCTCTGCACCCTCTCTCGCGAAATCTGGCTCTCCCTACAGTGTGGCGAACAGAACTACCCACAGACCTCCAGTGTGGGCCGACTCAAAGTCTAACATGTTTGGAACAAAGCCAACCTGCTGCTAAATTCCATGCACAGCCCCACGAAGGAGCTCCCCCGTTTGGATGCGTCACACCCTTATCTGCACTTGCTGTCACGCTAAGAGTCTCTGTAGAACACCAAGGCTCCTCCATGCCTTAATACTTATTAAAATATACTTGTACAAGTCAGTGGAGAATTTAACGCATCGATGTCAGTCTCGCCACAGTCCATGTCCGCCCATGAAAATCCAGCGTCGGATCCAAACAGCCCAGAAATACTGCGGTTGCTGGAAATCGGACATGACATAAAAACATGTTCTATAACTCAGTAGGTCACATAGCTCCCGTGGAGAGGGAAGACAGAAATGTCAGGTCAATACCCTATGACAGCAGCCGGTACATCAGCTTTGCCCCGCCAACCGACCTCAGTCTCTCCCACCTGCTGAATCCTGGGTGCTACAGGAAGAAAACCTGCCGTCCTCACCCGATCTGGACTATGTGACTCCAGGCCACCCCAATGGGGTTGTCTGACGACGGCCCGGCAAACCCATCGGGTGGATCAGAAAGGAGAAGGTGAGTGAAACCGGCCCGGCCGCCCAGCCCGGGGCACCCTGCAGAGTTACCCCATCACCATTGCTGCCTGGGCGCCGGGTCAGGATCCTGGAACCGGTTACTGAGAGCCCAGTCGGAGCCCCCTCACTAAACGGAGCACAGCGGCCCAGGGAGGCGGCCCGGCATCACCTTCTCCACGGCAGCTGGGGAACGGCAATAACCTCTTCCCCTGCTGATGCCCACAGTCAGAGACTGAGAGCAAACTGGGAGGTCTGAGTGTATGGTGGCGGGGTGAGGAAACCTTGTCCCACTCTGAGTGAGACTCCCTCCGTAGCTGCCCGCCGGAATTCAGGGTGAAATATGATCTAGCTGAAACGTTAACTCTGGTTATCCACAGTCGCTGCCTGACCTACTCAGTGTTTCCAGCAGTTCATTTTTATAGTTCAGGATCAGCCCTGTTTTTCTGACTCCGGGATCGGTGCTGTCCCCGTCCGTCCCTGGATACACTGATCCCAAGCCATGGCCAATGTCCTTCTGGCTGCCGAGCTGTGGAGAGCGCGGTAGTCGTGGCCGAGTGGTTAAGGCGATGGACTAGAAATCCATTGTGGTTTCCCCGCGTAGGTTCCAATCCTACCGACTACGTGATTCCAGCATTTTCTGCTTTATATTGTCCGTGACCCCCGGATCCAAAACATTGATGCAGATTGTGAAAAGCCGGTTCCCAGCACCAGTCCCTCATCTCCACCTCGCAACCCTGGATGAATCATTCATCAACACACACGAAATGCTCCGGAGAGAGATAAACAGTCGGCGTTTCAGGTCGAGAGCTTTCATCAGGACTGGCAATGATCCCCGCTTCCTTCAGCTTGTCTCTGTGGCGCAATCGGTCAGCACGTTCGGCTGTTAACCGAAAAGTTGGTGGTTCGAGCCCACCCAGGGACGCTAGCGATCCGGCAGCTTTCGCTGTGCGTGTCATTGTCAGCTGGGTAACACTGCGCTGTCCGGAGGCTGTCGCTCCCTGCTGCTGCCTCACTGGGCTCAATGGGAGCCCTCCCTGCTGGGTCTCATGTCCGGGAGCCCCGGTGTTCCGCTTCCCTTTCATCGGGATGTGTGTGCTTCCTCCGGCGATATCCTTAGAACTACCGGACTTGCCGGGACTACTGTTTCGATTTAATTTTGGCTCTTCGATCATTCAGTTGGAATCTAAATAGTTTTGGCCGAGAGGGTCTGGGGAGAGAACGGGTCAGGGGCTTGAACTTGGATGATCAAACGTGATAGCACTGAATGGAGGAGCGGGGGTGCCGAATGGCCTGTGTCAGCCCTATTCTGTATGTTACAACGTCTACGTCGTCTGCTCAGCGGGTGAGGCACAGCAAGGAGCGGCCTTTCGAAATCATGGAGTGGCCATGGGGATGTAGCTCAGTGGGAGAGCGCATGCTTTGCATGTATGAGGTCCCGGGTTAAATCCCCGGCATCTGCACGCTGGTGATTTTGAATTTTGAACAATTCCCGATGCAAGTCACGGTAAGACTTCCTACTGACTGTAGAATGGACTCGGACAGTAATATGCAAACCTGATGTGGGTTCGAGCCACAGAAAGCTGGGAAAGTGACATCTAACATGACACAGTAGTGTAATAGTTAACATAACGCTTTACAGCGCCAGCGACCTCGGTTCAATTCCGGCCGCTGTCTGTAAGGAGTTTGTACGTTCTCCCTGTATCTGCGTGGTTTCCTCCGGGTGCTCCGGTTTCCTCCCGTATTCCAAACACGTACGCGTTAGGAAGTTGTGAGCATGCTATTTTGGCGCCGGAAGTGTGTCGACACTTGCGGGCTGCCCCGAGAACACTCAATGCAAAAAAGTTGCATTTCACTGTGTGTTTCGATGAACATTTGACTAATAAAGAAATATTCTGATCACCTTATCATAACTAACTTCTAATATTTCCATTACCAACTCCCAGAGATGCGCCTCTTAATCTCACCTGTCCAATACCAGAGGATGTGCATTTAAAGTGAGAGAGGTAAGTTCAAAGGAGATGTGCAGGGAAATGTTTTACACCGAGTGTTGTGGCTGCGTGGATTACACTGCCTTTGGTGGTGTTGGAGTCAAGTACGAAAGGAGAATTCAGGAGTCTCTTAGATAGGCCCATGGATGTGTCGGAAATGGAAGGATATGGACATTGTGTAGGCAGAAGGGATTATTTAGTTGGGCATTTGATTACTAATTTAAATACTTCGGCACGTCATTGTGGGCCGAAGGGCCTGTTCCTGTGCTGCACGGTTCAATGTTGGAGGAACTCAGCGGGTCAGGCTCCACCTGTGGGAGGAAAGGAATTGTCGACGTTTCGGGTTGACAACCTGCATCAGGAGGATCACACAGAGACAAAGTGAGCTGCCGGTCCTTCAACACTGAAGGAATTCCGACATTTATTCAGTAACAGTGACAGGTTTGGGAAGTTAATGAGACCTCGGGATTGGACAAAATGAGCCACCAGCAGGGGTGGGTGAAGCCATTGCGTGGTGTCCCACGGGGTGACTAAAGTATCCCTGCGTCATACCCCACTGCAGCACAGACTGTGCCCTCTGCTCTGGACATTGGCATTTGACACAAAGGCGGCGGCAGAGACTTAGAGGAAGAGAAACAGAATGTCCGACAGCAGGGCCGCTGTAACAGGGTCAATCAAGTAATGTCAGACACGGTTATTGCTGAAATTTTGGGAACGAGGTATCCGTCCGGGACAGAGTACAGACAGCAAAGGGATGCTAACGGGATGGGACGGCGAGTAAGGAACAAAGGGAGAGAGAGAGAGAGAGAGAGAGAGAGAGAGAGAGAGAGAGAGAGAGAGATTATAGGAAGAGGTAAAGTAGTAAGTGAGGGGGAATAAAAGAGAAGCCAACAAAAGAAACTATGAAAAGTTGGAAAGGAAAATGGCAAAAAAGTATAAAAGGGGGAATAGAGGAAGATGCACATTGTTTGTCTCATAGCAGAGTGGCGCAGCGGAATCGTGCTGGGCCCATAACCCAGAGGTCGATGTATCGAAACCATCCAGTGCTACTCTTCAGCTGAACATTTTACAACAGGACGCTGTCACGTCACACATCCATACAATATTCATTTCACTTCACAGAGAATGAAAAACTCGCGTTTCAATATTAAAGTTCCTTTCATTCCATCATTTGATGTGGACAGGTCAGTGGGGGAGAACGACCGTCCCTGTTGTGCTCAGCTACAGTCCAATACACATTGCAGTCTGGTGGGTGAGGCCGTGCTCTGCTGTAGAACAGAAAGTGTTGGAAACACTCAGCAGGTCAGGCGTAAATCGAAAGCGAGTTAATGATTCAGTGCCGGGACTCGTCATTAGAACTGGGAGAGAGAGAGAGCAAGTGAATATTCAGCAGCAGAGAAGGTGGGGAGTGGGCAGCGGGGGAACAAGGGGAACATCTCTGACAGGGTGAGACCAAACACATCACATGACGTGGCTGTGGGACACACAAGACAGGCCGGCTTTACCCCTGGAAAAGGGAAACACGGTGTCATAATGACAGACGGGTGACCGGCAGCAATGTCCAGTTCCGAGACAAGGGAAAGGGGTTTGAAGACGGTCTAAGGAAGGTTTTCATCCAAGTCGTTGTTGGTGTCTGGACCTCACTACCTGAGGAGGCGGCGGAGGCAGGAATTCTTGCAGCATTGATGAAGTATCTAGATGAGTATTAATCAGGGAGCGGCGGGAGCTGGTTTAAAGCAGCCGGGATTGGAGAGCTCCCGGGCCCGGGGTCAGAGTGCTGACAGCAGCCTCCTTCCAGCAGCGCATCGCTCTGGGAGCCGCTCCGCAGATGGGCTCAGGGACCGGCATGGCGTCCGGACCCGAGGCAGTAGAGGCGGCTGTTGGGGGGAAGAGGCGGAGTGCAGCAGTGACTGGGCCCGGAACATCGAGTGAGTGGGGAGGGAGAGGCCGTTCCCGAGCTGTGGGAGGGCAGGGCGGGGGAGGCGGAGTGGGAGGGAGCTGCCGGTGACGGTCATTGCTTCTTCCTCTCCCCAGAACCGGAGGGAAAGTCCCCGGCTTGGATCCAGTCTCCCAGTGTGTTGTTGTTACTGGACAGAGAGCAGTGGACACAGCCGGACACTCAGGGTGAGGACAGTTTTACGAAAGCGTCTGTTGCAGGATCCCGGTGAGAAGTGTGGGGCACACAGTTTAAACAGCAGCTGTTTGGCTCCGGTTGAGCAGCTAGTCCCATGGGGGAGATGAGTGGAAATGCGAGCTGTGTGAATCTCCCTGCTCCATGGGCAGTCCCATTCCCGGATCCGTGCCGGGATATGGCGATGTGTGTGTCCCTCACTTGGTGTGGAGCTGCCGTCCTCTGCTGGTCGGCAGAAGCTGAGATCTGCAGCCCTGCAGCGGCCTCACACACTGGCACTGGCTGCACTGGCCGCTTCACACAGCCGTCTGCCTTTTACCTCTCCCTTACTGATCTCGTTTCATTTTCCTTCCCACAGGGACAGACTTCAATCAACTCTGATGTTCCGTCCTCCAGAGGCACGAGGAACAGAGCAGCCGCTCCGTCTCTCACACACCAGGTACGTTACAGAGCACAGAGACACCGACAGCTCATCAGTTCCACAGTGTCAGACAGCAGGGACATCCAGTCCCACACTGAGCCCACGACCCAGACACTCATTTCCAATACAACAGGTAATTAGTAGGAGTGAACAGGGCTCCTTAACGATCAACCAGGTAACCTATATGTGGAATCATAGTATATCGATGAGGTCCTGAACACATATTTCTCATTTGTATTTACCGTGTAAAATGACGTGAATGACAGGGAACTCGGGACAGAGATGTCTTGAGAAGAGACCACATGACAGTGGAGGAGGTGCTGGAGATCTTAAAATGCACAACAGTAGATATATCCCTGAGGTCTGACCAAGTGTATCCTGGGACATTGTGGGAATGTCGAAAACACATTGTGTGGCCCCTTGTGGAGATACTAGTTTCATTGAACGCCACTGGTGAGGGTCCGGAAGATTGGAGCGAGTCTCATGTAGTGCGGTAATTTAAAAAGGGCTGCAAGGAAATGTCTGGGAGCTACAGATTGGTGGGGATATCATCAGTGGTGGGACAGTTATTGGAGGGGTTCTGGGAGACAGTATCTACCTGCATGAGGAAAGGCAAGAACTGAGTATGGATGGTAGGCATGGCTCTGTATCTGGGAATTGAGTTTCTCGAAAATGGTCGATTTTTTTTGAAGAGTACCAAGAAGATAGATGAGAGAAGAGCGGTAGATGTTGTCTACATGGACTTTTGGAATGTCCCGCAAGGTTGGCTGTTCTGGAATGTTGGATCACATCGGATCGATCAGGGTGATCTTGTCAAATGGACTCAATATTGGTTTAATGGTAGTGGACAGAGGGTAACTTTTTAGAGTGGAGGCCTGAGACCAGATGTGTGCCACAGGGACCAGTGCTGGGTCTGCTGTTGTTTATATCGTAATTATTTATGTGTAATATTTGGATGAGAATGTCGGTGGTGTTGTCAGTAAGTTTGTAGATGATATTAAACTGGGTGGTATTGAGGAGGTGGAGGATTAATCAACTATAACTGTATTCATATCTTAACACGAATGCGAATTATGGCTGCTCGAAATACTGATTTAAAAAGTGTCCTTCCGGCCACAGCAGCCACACCACTGCTTTCCCGGGCTGGGTGCTGTGTGGTAATTGTTGTGTCTGGAACTTAATTGGATTCCCATTATGTTTGACCATGGAGATGATGGTCAATCTTAACGGGAAATGGGAAGGCTGTCTCAAACAATGAAGGTGATACCTGCCTTTGTCTCACCCGATTGCAAAACGATTAGCTGAACCTGGGGTTTGAGGCTGCTCTTTGTCCATTTGCAGTAGCCCTTTGTCCGTTTCCTGCTCAACCAAGAACTTCGACGCCTGACTCATTAAAGTGTGCGTGACAATGTTTGTGTAAATTACTGTCTCCCCCCTCTGTACCTCGGAGAACCCCGCCGAGGACTCTACCTGAGAGTCAGGAGGTTTCTCCCTAGCGATATATTGCTAAATAAACGCATTTTAATTAACCTGTGGCACTGCATGATTTACAGCAAACGGAAGTGGGACTACAAAATCGGGTTAACAATTTGGCGAGCGAGCCAGCAGTCCAAGATGAGGTTTAGGAAGCGGCGTGAGCGATCGACGGGAACGACTACCTGAGACGGAAGGCCCCACAAGGTAAACTTCACCTTGATCCCTCTCGGGCAGCCGGACTCCTGACCGATCTATTCGCTTATCGAAAACCCTCTGACGGACTCCTCGCGAACCTGTCTGAGTGCCACAGGTAAGAGAACTGGGGTTAAAATCAAGGTTATTCGAGGTTCACTTGTGGTTTGCCTTGGTCAAGTTTTATTATGATTGGGCTTGGACACCCCTATTAACGTCAAGGGTCAATTTAAGGTTAGAAGTTTAAGTCCCCAGTCAGGGTTAGTTTAAGTTCGCGAGTTTTAAAGTTTAGAGCTCTAAGTATTTAGATCGGTTCTCCGGTACTACCACCCTGCCTTAGACCGGTTCTTAAGAGGGGAAATCCCCCACGGAACGGTCAGGAACCTGAAGTGAGTGAAGGAAAGAGACCGATCATAAGATAACGGCAGGGATCTGTACCGTACGGTTAAAGAAAAAAGGAGAGAGAGAAAATAAGAAAAAAATATGGGACAAACTCTCGCTAATCTGGGTCCAATACCCAACTATCTAAACTATGTAAGGACGATCCGAAAAATGAGTATAACTTCCGCAAATTATTGGCATGCCTCAACAAAAAATTGGGAAATGAAATATGGCCATTAGGGGGAACCTGGGATTTGGATAAGTGCCAAAAGGCAGAAAAAGCGATTTTGAAAACGTAATACTGGGGAAAAATGGAAAATATTAATGTCTACTTGGAGAAAAACGGCCGAAGAGCTAACAAATAGATCTAACCAGAATAGTTGGGAACATAATGCACGTAGAAGAGGGATTAGTGTATGTGATGAGAAAGGCAATCCCAAGAGTTGGGAAGTTCTGAGGTCTCAGTGCGGAGACCACGATGCCGAGATAAGCAGAAGGGAAAGGGAAGGGACGGATTAGAAGAATGAGGAAAAACGTAGAAATAGTAATAAAACGAATAACAGCAAGGGGAGAGTGGAGGAACCTCCCGACATGTACGGTGTGCCCCTGTTGTTCCAACGGACGAAAGTGAGTAGGATTGGAGGGTTCGACCCACAGCCCCTATCTACCCCCCAATTTCACTGCCGCCCCCGTATAATGTGGCTAGTCCGCAAACCATTACTGCCAGCCAAGTCCCGTCACAAGAACCTATGGCGTCCCGAACTAGAAATCAACTTAGACAGAGAGAAAGACCGCCTCCAAGAGGTTCTAAAGCCATAGACATACGGCTGAACCTTTTGTTAGGGGACAGACCTATTACAGATCCTCAGTCGGACAATGATTACGACTCCGATTCTACCATTAATAGTGACGACCCTAGAGGTCCCGGCCCATTACTTATGCCGAATAAGGGGAATGGAATAAAGGCTAAAAGACAGCTCCCCAATAGGAGTGTCCCCAATCCCCATCCATCCCGAGCGTCCGCTAATCCCACGATCCAAATTTACACCCCTTGGAAACCTCAGGAGATGTGCCTGATCATGAGTCATGCGCCCAACCGTAAACCAACCCGGAGGTTTTCATAGATTATATCATTGGGACAATTCAGATGTACCAGTCAACACATCACGACCTTTTTAATCTTTGTTGTTGACCCTTACAACTGCAGAGGCAGATAGGTGGAAAGCGCACTTGGGTAACTACGCGGACTAGACAGTCTTCCAAGCGGCCGTCCAGGCTCCGAACCAGGCAAACACCTTTAGAGCTGCCCTGCGCAAGACCCTCCAACAGCCATTGACATAGTTAAGGTTTTAGATTGCCGACCGAAACAAGGTGAGGTCGGTGCAAATTCTTGAGATCGTTTCTGCTTACTTTACAGCACCTATGCAGGGGAAGATACCTATAACAGAGGCAATGCCTCTCCTCAGTTTAACGCCCTTCCAACTACAATGAATCCCTCAGGGAGTGGCGTCAGCTGTCCGCACTAATGACATGAATTGGCCTGACCACACACGACAAAATATCAGCAGGGACCTAGTCCACTTTTGAAACAACGGGCGCGATTCGAAAGCCACAAGGGTAAAAAGAAGATGGTGCCAAGGCCTTCTCGGCCCCGACCTACCTGTCCCGATAATACAGAATACCAAATGGAGACGCAGTTCTGGGATCCACGATGGGTTGACCGCTCCGATAGAAGGTCCAAGACCTGCGTAAGGTCAATGATATAGTGGAGCCACTGCATCCCGTGGTCCCGAACCCCGCTGCCATCGTCAGTAACATCCCGGTCAACTTCTGTATTTTTACACTCATAGATCTCAAGCAGGCATTTTTTTGCAATTACCTTATCCACCGAATAGCAGTACCTGTTTGCGTTCAACTTCCAAGGTCAGCAATACATCTGGATGCGTCTCCCGCAAGGTTTTATACATTCCCCGACCATTTTCTCCCAAGTCTTGCATAAACAACTCCAAGAGTTACAACCTTCTGACAAATTCACTGTTGTCCAGTATGTAGATGACCTTTTATTAGCAGGTCCCTCGGAGCCCGCCAACATCGCGGACACCAACAGGTTACTTAACGCACTCCACTCCTGGGGATACGTGATACCTCCACAGAAAGTAAAACGAACCCAGAGCCAGGTAAATTATCTGGGCACCCTTTTAAGCGCCACTGAGGGGCAGTTCACCCATCAACGTATTGCTCTCATCATTGCTACCCCACCGTCCGCTACCCCGAAGGGTATGCGCGCCTTCTTAGGTTTAGTAAATTTCTGCAGGCAGTGATACCTGACGTGGCTCTCCTTACGAAGCACCTCACACCCCGGCTTCAAGCCAGTCCGTGAGACCTTTTGAACTTACGGAGGAACAGAAGGAGGCCTTTGATAAGCTCAAACAGGCCCTTGCCAGCGCCCCAGCCTTGGGACGACTTCTATATGATAGCCCATTCCAGCTTTTTGTAAATGTTCTTGAGGACTTCTCCACAGCCGTCCTTACTCAAGCCCATGGGGATAGAAAAAGACCAATAGCATATTGCTCTACTCGGCTGGACCCGGTTGCTAACGGACTTCCACTGTGCTCTCAGATGCTTCCAGAAATCTACTCCCTCGTAACAGCAGCCTACAATAAAACCCTGCAACGGTCCGTGGTTGTTTATTCTTCCCATACCGTAACGGCACTCCTGACCTCCCATCAGACCCAACACCTTACCCAGGTCCGCTTAAACAGATATGAGATAGCGCACCAGAATAACCCGCTCCGCTCCTTTGCAAAATGTACCACCATTAACCCTGCCACCTTCCTAGAGACCTCACCTGAGGATCTTGAAGACCCACCACATGACTGTTTACTGCGTAACCACTTCTTAACTGCACCCCGTCCGGACCTTTCAGATAAAGCCTTCCAGCCAGCAGACTTCAACCTGTATGTCGAAAGTACTTCATCCGTTTATGAAGAGGGAACCTGCCTTTGCGGTTACGCTTTAGTAGATGACTCCCACGTTGCAGAGTCTGCATCTTTGCAGCCCCCAGTCTCTGCCCAAAAGGCAGAACCTTTCGCCCTTACCAGAGCCTGTGCTTTAGCCAAGGACAGAGTCGCTAATATCTTTACTGATTCCCGCTATGCTTTTGGAGTTGCCCATGATTTCGGTCAACTGTGGGCGCTCAAAGGATTTCTGACGTCTATAGGCAGCCCCATACAGAATGCGGCTTACGTGAAGAACCTCCTCCAAGCCATCCTCCTCCCTAATAAATTGGCCATCATCAAATGCTCAGTGCACCTCTCAAATGCCTCCCTTATAACACAGGGTAATAACAGGGCAGATGCAGAGGCAAAATTGGCAGCACACCGGGGGACTAATATCGTTTCGACAGCGGTAAAACAGGCGGTTGTTTATAAACCGACAATAGCAATGCAGGGCACCACAGATATGGTTACTGTGCAGCACTTACAAGGGGACGCCCCTGACTCAGAAAAACAAGTATGGAAGGCACATGTGTTACGCACTCTGCGCCACATGGTCTCTGGACCACTCCAGTCGGTGAAGTATGTATACCTGATTTTTTGTTACCGATGCTTATTGACTGCCTGCATTCTGACTCCCACATTTGCAAGGGGGGAATGAGTAACATTTTACTCCGTACCTGGTGGCGCCCCCGATTGGAGGAAGCAGCAAAAGGCAAAATACGATCGTGTTTAATATGCCGACAAACCAATGCTGGGAAAGGGGTGAGGTGAACCCCAGGCAGAACCCCCTTGCCAGGGGGTCCTTTTGAATGTATACAACTTGATTTTATTGAATTACCGCGTGTATGTTGCTATAACCAATGTCTTATTATTGTTGATGTCTTTAGTAGATGGATTGAAGCTTTTCCAACCACCAACAATAAGGCCTCAACGGTGGTGAAGTTATTGCTTACAGAGATCATACCAAGGTTTGGGGTACCCCGACAGATTTGTTCAAACAATAGTCCTCACTTCATAGGGAAAATAAATAAGGAGCTGTGCATTGTTCCATTGCACCTCCCACCCTCAGGCAGCTGGTATAGTAGAACGAACTAACGACACCCTGAAGAATAAATTAACCAAATTAGTGTCAGAAGACAAGACTAAATTGGCTGAAGATTCTCCCATTAGCTTTGTATCACATGAGAATTACTCCACACTCGGCCACCGGGGTTTCGGCTGCCGAAATCGTTTATGGACGCCCAGGAAGAACACCATGGGATGCTGACACCCAGCTCCCCACCCAGGTCGACCTTAATATTATGGGGAATGAACTATCAAGATATTTCAGACAACTTACGACCTCCTTGAATTTCCTTCATTCACAGATAAAGAGCGCCTTTACGCAGCAGGAGGGAAAGGATGCGGAGTTGCCTAACCTGGAAATTGGAGAGTCGGTGCTGATACGGGACTGGGAATGACCTAAACTGGGACCTCGGTGGAATGGCCCTTCCAGGTACTACTGCAGACCCCTACAGCGCTGAAAGTACAGGGCCGGGAACGCCGGATTCATCTAAGTGGCTGTAAACGATGGTCACCGGAGGGAAAATGATGCTTCTTAAATTTGGACTCTTTATCATTACCGGTACTCGTGTGTGGGCATTAGAGGACAACTTATTTTACAAAGCCCATATACAACTGCATGGCAATCGCACCGTTTGCTACCCCTTGTCAGAATCAGTGAAAGGTCTTTCTGTAGCCACACCAAGCTGGAGCCCCAGGGCTCTCTTAAGATATGAATACTCAAAAACAAAGTGCATTGGGCAGACGGGATCTTACGGGAGGGTGCTGCCAGGTAAATGTTTGCAAGGAACAACAGCAGACCCTAGCAGCACAACTAGCCACCAGTCCTCTCCTCACTGCTTCAACGGTAGGGGATGGAGTTGTGGGCTAGCGATAGTACAGCACCTGATATCATGTACCACCACCACTTGTAGAGAGAGAAAGTGTGCATTAAAGGGGAGGATGGTTTAGGTGAGTGTGCCAACACTAGGTGTGTTGAACTACTTTCAGGGGAGCGATGGGTTTGTGGGGAAGGGAACGGAGGGAAAGTTATCTGAGAATTCATGGGAAGAGAGTTGCTGGAATCACTTGGTATTCTCAGATGTCTAGTCCACAGCAAACGGGCAATATAACCTGTCACCGGGCCAAGGAAGGGTATGTTCTCCTTTTCAATGGTCCCTATATCACCGCCACCCCCACTCTGCCAGCCTGGTTCGCAATAGGAGCGATTGAGCCAGTCACGGTCCTCCGCCCCCAGAAGGCTCGTATCCGACGAAGACTTGCAGCACGGTCAGTAAGTAAGGAATTCTGCGAAGAATGGAGGGATCCTGTGGTAGTGGGATCATCGATAGGCTATGTGTTTCTGAGTGCTCTCTCTCTAGGGGGTTCCGCAGGACCACGGCCGCAAATAATCGGAACTACCTCGTCTGCGGACTGACCGTGCTGGGAAACAGCAGCATAAAGGGTCTGGAGGAAGTGAACCAGGAAATGGCGGAACTTAAACTTTATGCCCAACAGACCGGTACGCTGTGGACTACCTGTTAGCTCAGAAAGAGTAAGTATGTGCCAAAATAGAGGATAAGTGTGTCACCAATGTTAGGGATGAGTCCTACAATATTTGCCATGCCATTCTGGATATTCAGAAGCAAGTAGATAACTTTAGGCAGGGACTTGCAGGAGGGAAGAGTTGGTTGGGGTAGCTGCTGGGAGGGTCAGGGGCATCATACCTGCTGCATGGAGCCATAGGGCTCTTCATTATTATTATAATATGCTGTGTGGTGCTGACCTGTTTGAATACTTGTTGCAATGTCCTTATTAATAAACTCTCGACTCCGTCCTAGGCACCCCCTAGGTTATCATGATATGATAAAAAGGGGGGGAAAGCGGATGAACATGTGGGGAAATGAGGAAACAGGGATGCAGGCATCCCTCCCCTTTGAGCCGGCATGAAACCTGTAGGCCGAGCAGTCTCCTCCTGCCTCTCATCAATAAATCAGTCAACTTACCGGCATCCGTCGGGAACCCGGTTCACAAACGGTCCTATCTGCCCATGGACGGAGCCGGCAATAAAAAAAAAAGCGGGACATTTTCTCTGAGGTTTGTTCCGGTTTGACCGGGAATTGGGGAGGGAACTGCAGGCGATGTCTGCATGGGGGGCCGGAAACTCCCCCTCGGCGGGTCCGCCTGCGCTCTGGGTTTTAACCAGTGATTGACATCTGCTGTCACCTTAACCCATCATACGTCAAGGAAGGATATTTGAGCTGCTGTCTCATCTTCCTTGACGTATGGTGGGTCATGTGACTGCCTATCAGCATGCGCCGTGAACCCGCCTCAGCGCGAGCCGAGCAGCGCCTGTGTGATGCGAAGCGCGCGGGTGGGCAGCGAGGGGCGGGGCTGTGCGCTGATCGCTCGGAAACAGGGAACGGGTCGGGTCTATCGTCCGGGGACCGTCCCGTATCTATCGCCCTCTCCTCATGGAGGGATTAGCTCTGGGCGGGGACAGCTCCGGTCCAGGACCCAGTGCTACTGTTGACATCCCCACCGCAGCCGTGAAATTGGCAAGGGTGGCTTGAGTTGGTAATGAACACATCCGGCCTGCTTGCCTACAACGGGGCGGGCACTGATTGTAAAAGTTGGCGAGTCATATTGCACTGTATAAAATTATCGTTCGGCCACCTTTGAATTATTCTGTGCAGTTCAGGTTGCCACATTGCAGGACAGAAGTGGCGGCTGCGCAGAAGAGGTGTGTGCAGTGTTAGCATTCATTTCAGATGACCAGAATATAAAAACAAGGATGCCACTCTGAGGCTTTATAAGGCGTTGGTCAGAGTATATTTTGAGTATTATGAACAGTTTTGGTCCCCGTATCGAAGGAAGAGTATGGTGACATTGGAGAGGGTCCAGAGGTGTTTTACAAGAATGATCCGGGGATGAAAGGATTAACGTACGAGGAGCGTTTGATAGCTCTGGTACTATATTCGCTGGAGTTTAGAAGTATGAGGAGGGATCTCATTGAAACCTGCCGAATATTGAAAAATATGGATGGAATTAATCGGGAGAGGATATTACCAATAATGATAAGAGTCTCGAACCAGAAGACACAGCCTCTGAATAAGAGGACCTCCCTTTAAAACTGAGATGAGGAAGAAATTCTTTAGCCAGAGGGTGGTAAATCTGTGGAATTAATTGTCACAGAGGGCTGTGGATACCAAGTCATTCGGTACACTTGAGGCGGGGATTGATAGTTTCATGATTAGTCAGGGCGTCAAAAGGCTGCGGGAAGATGGCAGGAGAATGGAAGTCAAGGGTGAAAAATAAATCAGCCATGATCGAATTGCGGAGCAGAATCGATGGTCCGAATGGCCGAATTCTTCTCCTATGTCTCATTGTCTACAGTTAATGTTTCTGGTCCAAGGCCATTCGTCAGATCGGCTTCACACGTTTTCTATTTTTAATTCAGATCTCCAGGATCTTCAGTTTTAATTTGATATCCACCGGCTGACGGTCAGGTGAAAGAGAGGGGGAATTTACAAACATGGGTCAAATAGTGAACCACAGGTACATGACTAATATTGCAAGCATGGAGCTGCTCATTTATTCACGGCCCGTCTCAGTGAAGGGGGAATGGGAACTCGTTCTCCCCGCAGAGTAGAGCTGATAGCTTCCAAGGGATCTCTCGACCAAAACATCTGAGCCCAGAACAGAAATGTTCGCTCCACACCTCATAAACTCGGGCAGACTGGTCCCGGGTCCCATCCTCCCCAGGACACACTGTGGACATGTCATTCACCACCACCATCCCCGACCGCAGCATCACACATTGTCCACTTTTCTCACATTGGCTGGTGTTGTCAGTGATCTCCGCACAACCAATGTCGAACCGCCCAAGACATCTGTTTCATTGCGAATTGAAGAACATCCAGTCCCAATGCAGAACCACCGACCTGGGCAGAAGCCCTGTACACTGAAAGTTCCATATTCTCGGAGTCACCATCCCAGGATTGTAACCCAGCAACAGACTCTCCCGCTATCGTCTGCTGGCGGCAATATGCTGGAAGTATTCCCGCTATTTCCGGTTCACAAACTAAGGCTGTGGAAAGAGAAATGGTAGAAGACTCATCATCAGAACTGGTACTGGCCAAGATGCCGTCTGACCTGCTGAGTATTTCCAGCATTTTCTCTTTTTAATTTAAATTTCTGCACATACATTTTGTTTCCATTTTGATGCACAGATGTGAAGTAATTGCGAACTGTTTAGGACATACTGAAATAATCAAAGGATTTGCCTCAATACCATCCCCACCCCCCACCCCCACCAGTTCGTTAGTTCTCAGTTTATTCTAACACAAGCATAATACATTCCAGACAGTGTAAATGCTCAAAGCATGCTTTCCGCCCACCATCATTCTGTTGCAGCTGCTGCCGAGGCCACTGACTCTCCACTGAGGGAAAGTGGCAAGAGAGAGATAAAAATGTGCGACACCCTTTGCAGCTCTAGCGGGCTGTTACCCTGGCAATGGAGGAAGTGGCTCGGTAACGATAACGGAAAAATGGAAATAACAGACTTGGCATCACATCCTCCCTTGTTTCTTTATGATAACGGTTAACATTGAATATTGGGCCATTATATCACAGTGAAACTAAAATATCAATGGTTGCGTTTACCCTGCCTCTCAGTGCATTCAATAAATCCACTGGCAGTCCAGTTCTACAGAACACTGAGCAGGGAAATATCTACAGAAGCAGATCCAAAATTTACATTGCTGTAAATTACTTGCCTGCTCCAAACGTTCGTGGGGGATATTGAGAAACCACACAATCAATTCAGTGGTGAAACTCATGAAGTTTCCTTCATTGTTGAACTAACTCATTAAAAAGTCTCTCAAAATATTATTTTGCAAGAAAACAATAAATAGACCTAATTAGATCCAGCACAGTCGTCCTGCAACCAAAACACGATTTCTGATGAAATCAGTGAGTCAAGAAGTATCTGTGGAGGCAAAAATTGCAAGTCCCTATTTCATGTCAAACCCTAAATCAGGGCAAAGAGAAGAAAGATCGCCGATATACAACAGTGGGGTGGTGGGACAGAGGCTGGAAGATGATAGGTGGAACCGGATGAGCGGGAAATGGGCAGATGGAATCACGTGAGAGAAAGGTAAACAAAGGTAGAAGTAAACCAGGTGAACAGGTGAGTGTGTGTGGGAAGAGAACACCGGGGTGTGGGTTCTTTTCTGTCGTTTCAGATCCTCTTGCTTCTCGGTCCTGATACAGGGCCACGGCCTAAATCTTCAACTTACACCTTTTGCCTCCACAGGTGATCCTTGACTTAGAATTGGAATTGGTTTAATATTGTTACATGTACAGAGGTACAGTAAAAAAGTTGTCTTGCATAGGTTCCATGCAGATCAATTCAGTACATCGTGCATTGAGATAGTTCACGGTAAAGCAATAACAGAATGGAGAATAAAGTGTAACAGCCACAGAGAAAGAGTAGTGCAGGTAGACGGTAAGGTGCAAGGTCATAACGAGGTGGATTGTGAAGTCGAGAGTCCACCTTATCATACTAAAGGGCAGTTCAATATTTTTATAACAGCGGGAGAGAAGCTGGTTTTGAGACTGTCGGTACGTACTTTCAGGCTATTGTAACTTCTGCCCGATGAGAGAGGGGAGACGAGAGAATGTACGGTGTGAGTGGGGTCTTTTATTATGCTGGCAGCTTCACAGTGGCAGCGATGTACAGTATAGACAGAGTCCATGGAGGGGAGGCTGTGAGCTGTGTCCGCAATTCTCTGCAGTTTTTTTTACGATCAGAGGCAGAGCACTTGCCACGCCAACCCGTGATTCATCCCGATATGACGTTTTCTGTGATGCATCAGTAAAAATTGGTTCGGGTCGACGCAGACACGGCAAAGTCTTTCCACTGTTTGAGGACATAAAAGCATTGCTGAGTTTTCTTGCTCGTTTTTCCCGGCGTTGTGATTTTTTTTGCTGCAGATTCCGGCATCTGCAGTCTCTTTCATCTTCGACCTTTAAGGTCTTCCCCTCAGGCATCTGGGTGCTTCAGCTGCAAACCCACCAGTGAACCAGACATACTGTTATTACAATTACAAGAACAGGTCGAAGGATGTGCATCCTGCAATGAAGAACTCACCTCCGAACACACCAAAACATTCTCATCATCCACAAGGAAACAAGCCAGGTACCAGATGGAAGACACCCCACTTGTCTGGATGAATGCAGCTCCAACACTGCCACCTTCAACACATACTGAGGACAAGGCATCCCACTTGACTGGCAGCCCATCATTCAATGGGATAAACGGGTCGTTATTAGAATCGCTGTCAGTAACTAATTGAGTGCCACAGGGATCAGTGCTCGCCCTCAGATACTTACAATCTATGTTTATGATGTGGATGGAAGGGCTGAAAGACCTGCAGCCAAGTTTGCTGACAACACAAAAATGGGTGGGTTAGCAATTTGTGAGGAGGACAAAAAGAGTCTGCAAGCGATATCGATCGGATAAGTGAGAGGGCAAGACATTGAAAGCTGGCGTACACTGTGGGAAAATGTGAAGTCAATCCACTTTGGAAGAGAAAGTCTCCGCATGTAGTGAGGATACATTGATACGGCACAAAGACCCCTAGAATCATTATAACTGAAAGACAAAGCCAGCATGTATATTTAACAAGTAATTAGGATGGTTCATATAACATTGGTCATTATTACAAGGATATGGAGTGTAAAAGTAGAAACGTTTTGATACAACTTTACAGGGATGGTAATGGCATAATGTGCATGGGATGTCACCACCTGCATATTTCTCTCCAGGTCGCATACCATTTTTGGTGAAAGTTTTGAACTCCCTCCTTGGACAGCATCATGACCACATGGTTGGAATTGGCAGCTCACAAAACCAGTCCAGGGAGAATCACTCACAGCCTTCTCGCAATATGCACATGCTGAATTATTAGTATATAACTACTGTATAAAAAGGTCCTTTAACAACAAGAATGGACCAAGTAATAAAAACAAATATGTTGAAAGATCATAAAGCCAGGATTATTTGAGATGGAACTCCTGGAGGGAGACTTAATTGAAGTTTACAAATTTTTGAGATGTCCTGATTAATTGAAAGGCCTATATCTCTTATCACACCGGTGAAATACCGCAAATCATAGGTTGCACTTCAGCGATTAGGAGGAGTGGACAGGAGGTAGAAAAAAACTGAATGGCCGACCCTCATACCCACCCCGAGAGGATGTGACCTCAATCTCACCGCCTTGCCTGAACGGACGAATGAGGCAAATATGTGGAGCTGTGTTCCGAAGGTGCGATTGCTCGGTTTAACCAATTCTTTCTGCATAGACACAATGGGACAAACTGCCGCTTCTTGTGTCCAAGCATCATATAAAATTATGATCGACCTCAGCCGTCGATCCACGCGAAGTTCCAATCCCGAGCCGGAGAGGGTGACTGAGGTAAAGACCCCCTGATGCAAATGAACGGATGGCTGTGGTCCCGGTATCACCACCCTCACGCCGCTCCCAGTAGAAGATCACCAACGACGTAGCGGCTGTTGATCTCAGCTGGCTGCGTGTTAATACCCCATCACCCGCGCCGACTCCGCCAGGTTCTGCGTAGGTGGCGGTCGAGGCTGCCTGTTAGAGTAAATTAATTGGAGTCACTGCTGAACATCAGACATCGCCTTCTCGGGATCGACAACACTCCGGACCGGCGGAAAATTCTCCGCGATGTGAAATTGTCGCCCTTATGTTCACGTGACTGGTGGAGGTTTCCGACCTGAACCGGTAACTCTGCTGCTCGCCCCACACAAGCTGACCGACCTGGCGATTTTTCTGCTTGAATTCAAATTTGCGGCATCGGCATTTTTTGTTTTTATTTTGCCCTCCCTATCTTCCCCGTCACCTTCCCCCCACGTGGTCCCAGAGTCACAGGGTCGGTTCGCATGCTAACTCTAATAGTCACCCTCAGTGACAACATCACCATTAAGGCCAAGAGGCAGCGCCCATCAGTCGTGGAAGGACACATCTCAACTGCACGTATCGCCTGATCTCTTGCAGAACAGTTTCGAGCTCCATCCCCCACGACGGCAGGAGACCCTGCAGCCGGATGGGTGGATGCAACACTTTTCCAGACGCTGCTCAAATCCTGGGAGTCACTGGGCTTCCACTTTCAATTATTGACATTACCTCCAGAGCCATCTACTGGGGGCTCACTTGGACAGGCAAGGGCCTGACGGAGGTAGGTGTCTGGATGAATAAGCGGTAACTGTTCTGAGTAGGGAATCTCCATCACACCAACCGCCCAGCGCAGCTAAAGTGGGGACAAATTTAAGAGTCACCCTTGTCCACTATTAAAAAACAGTGCGCCCGGGGAAAGGATAACACGAGAGAAAGCGAAGAAAGGAAAGGGAGGTGAGTATATTAACTCCTTAACCATCCCGCGAGGAAAATACAGAAACTCTGCACAGACAGAGCGGTGCGAGGGGTGGGGAGGAGAGAGAGACAGACAGACAGACAGACAGACAGGGAGGCAGACCGAAAGATAGACAGACAGAGACAGAGCGGCAAAGAGAGATTTATAAGCAGATGCTGGATCTGTATTTTATTCCAATTCAACAATAAATCGTCCAGATTGCTCTACCGACTAAAAAATCTTGAGAACTTTTGCAACCTTTCGCTCTTTCACATATTCCAGCGATTCATGCACAGAGGCGATGGCGGTTGCTGTTCTGAGACGGGAGGAATATTATAACTTGAATTTGTATCACCATCAAGGAAATAACATTAGTGAAACTGAATATCTTTAGCTGCAGGGAACACCAATGTATGCAAAGATGCCGCTGTAAAGTTTGTCGAATTTGCTGCCGATGAATCTCTTGGAATGTGGAAAGGTTTGCCAGCTTTACGCTCCAGACGAAGGGTGTGGATGAGAACAGGAAATGTACCCGATTTAACGGATTCACAGTGAGAGAGAAATAGAACAGCTTACAAAACAGACGATATCAGTAACAGCATCTTTCCAGCTCCCGAGGGCAGTGTGGCTGCATCGCTAAATCCCCACTTTATACCAAACAATCGTTTCACGGAACATAGAGTGGCATGCAAAAGTTTGGGTAGAAAATGAACTGATCTCCAAAAGTCATAAAGTTAAAGATGAAACATTCTTTTCAACATTTTACGCAAGATGAGTGCATTAATGTTGTTTTGTACAATTTTAGAGTGAAAAAAAAGAAAGGAGCACCATGCAAACGTTTGGGAACCCCAAGATATTTGAGCTCTCAGATAACTTTTACCAAGGTCTCAGAACTTCATTAGCTTGTTAGGGCTGTGGCTTGTTCACAGTCATCGTTAGGAAAGGTCAGGTGATGCAAATTTCAAAGGTCTTTGTATACCCTGACTTCTCAAACCTTGTCCCAACAATCAGCAGCCATGGGCCCCTCAAGGCAGCTGCCTATAACTCTGAAAATTAAAATAAATGATGCCCACAAAGCAGGAGGAGGCTATAAGAAGATAGCAAAGTATTTTCAGGTAGCCGTTTCCTCAGTTCGTAATGTAATTAAGAAATGGCAGTGAAGGGGAACGTTAGAAGTCAAGTTGAGGTCTGGAAGACCAAGAAAACTTTCCGAGGGAACTGCTCGTAGGATTGCCAGAAAGGCAAATCAAAACTCCCGTTTGACAGCAAAAGACCTTCAGGAAGATTGAGCAGACTCTGGAGTGGTGGTGCATTTCTCTACTGTGCAGGTACATCTGCACAAATATGATCTTCCTGGAATTGTCATCCGAAGAAAACCTTTCCTGCGTCCTCACCACAAAATTCAGCATCAGAGGTTTGCAAAGGAACATCGAAACAAGCCTGATGCATTTCGGAAACAAGTCTTGTGGACTGATGAAGTTAAAACAGAACTCTTTGGCAGCAATGAGCAAAGGTATGTTGGAGAAAAAAGGGTGCAGAATTTCATGAAAAGAACACCTCTCCAACTGTTAAGCACGGGGGTGTATCGACCATGCTTTGACTTGTGTTGCAGACAGTAGCACGGGAAACATCTCACTGATAGAGGGAAGAATGAATTCAATTAAATACCATCAAATTCTGGAAGCAAATGTAACACCGTCTGTTAAAAAGAGCTCAAGATGAAAGAGGATTGCTTCTACAACAGGATAACGATCCTAAACACACCTTAAAGTCCACAATGGACTACCTCAAGAAACACAAGCTGAAGGTTTTTCTATGTCACTCACAGTCCCCCGACCTAAACATCATCGAGAATCTGTGGATGAACCTCAAAAGACCATTGCACGCAAGACGGCCCAAGAATCTAAGAGAACAAGAAGCCTTTTGCAAGGAAGAATGGGCTAAAATCCCCCAAACAAGAATTGAAAGACTCTTAGCTGACTACAGAAAGAGTTTATAAGTTGTGATACTTGCCAAAGGGGGTGTTACTAAGTACTGACCAAGCAGGGTACCCAAACATTTGTTTCGGGCCCTATTCTTTTTTTGTTATTTTGAAACTGTAAAAAATGGAAATAAAAAAGTAGTCTTGCTTAAAATATTAAAGAAATGTGTCATCTTTCAATTTATGCCTTTTGGGAATCAGGTCATCTTTTACTCGCTTAGCTGTTCACAATAACAGAAATTTTTACCAGGTGTGCCCAAACGTTTGCGTGCCAATATAAAGTAAATTGAGATGACCCAATATTCGGTGCCAGTCATTCTCAATTTATAAACAAGGAGCGGATTTTCGCTTCAGTGCGTCGGGACTCCAATGGAGAGATGATTCTGCTCAGTTCATGAATGTTGACTCATTGAAATCAATGAACAGAGATGCTCGGCATTCCTGAAGATCACATCGCTCTTCGTCACTCTCTCAGTACCTGCGCGTCTCCTCGCTTGAGTAAGCAACATTTGGATTGTAAGTTGAGCAAAGGCAAGACTCTGCTTCAACCTTTATATTGGCGGCTCGACGCTGACAGAACGGCACCTGTTCCTGTATTTCCATCACCTCAAACATCAGGGCGACGGCAAATATGCCGACCCACCTTTGCTGTTGTCGATAATGCTTTTGTTCCAATATCACTGCTATAAATCTCCTGACGGTGACTATGCCATTCGCGGTGAAGTCGCCACTGAACCGTTACCACGGCGACCCCGCTATGTTTTGTGTGGTGACAGCCATGCTTTGAAACAACATCCTTTTACCCGGCGAACATGAAACAAATCTCTGGCTGATGATGACACTGAGCTGAACTTCTGTGAGATGATAGCCCTCTGTCCCAAATAGAACATGATCATCCTGCTACAACATCAATGATGCGATGGCAGCCTAACGTTGGGAATGATGTCTCTGGCATATTATTACTGGAGGCGATACTGCAGCAGTAGTTAAGATACATGGGATACACTGTGACTTAGCCGTTTGGATTCAGAATTGGCTGGCCCATAGAAGACAGATGATAGTATAAGGTGGGACTTATTCTCGCTAGAGGTCGATGACCAGTGGGGTTCCTCAGAGTTATGTGCTGGGACCTCTGCTGCTCGTGATTTAAACAAATGACCTGGATGAAACATAGATAGATGGGTTAGTAAGTTCATTGATGATACACAGATTTGTGGCATTGTCTACAGTGTAGAAGATTGTCAACGGATATGGCGGAATAGAGATGAGTTGCAGATATATAGGGAGAAATGGCAGATGGGGTTTAACAAGCCAAACGGGAGCTGTTTCACTTTAGGATATCGAATATAAAGGGACAGTGCACAGTTATGATAAGACCATTAATAGTGTTAATGTGCAGTTTGTTCTCGGGGTCCAAGTCCATAGCTCCCTTAAAGTGGATGCACAGGTTGTTAGGGTGGTAAAGCGGGCATATGGCATGCTTGTCTTCATTAGTCGAGGAATTGAGTTCAAGACTCGGGAAGTAATTTTACAGATTTGTAAAACTCTCGTTAGGCCGCATACAGAAAATCGCGTTCAATTCTGGTCGCCACAGTATAGGAAAGATGCGTCGGCCATGGAGATGGTGCAAAAGAGTTTACCAGAATGTTGCCTGGATTATAAGGATGTGCTACAAGCAGAAGTTAGACAAGCTTCTGTTGTTTTCTCTGGAGCGGCGGAAGCTGACGGGTGACCTGATAGAAGTTTATAAGACATAGACAAAGTAGACAGCTGGTATCTTTAATCCAGGGTAACAGCAGGGGTGATTTATCTAATGTGAGAGGGGTAAGTTCAAAGGAGATCTGAGAGGGAGGTTTTTTACACAGAGAGTGGAGGGTGCCGAGAATGCGCTGCCAGGCGTGGTAGTGGGGGTAAGTCCGATAAAGGTGTTCAGGACGTACTGAGGTTGCCAAATGGATGCGTAGAGAATGGAGGGACATGGACATTGTGTAGGCAGAAGACATTAGTTTGTTAGTTGGGCATTTAATTACTTGTTCAATTCTTTCGGCACAGCATTGTAGGCCAAAGGACATGTTCCTGTGCTGTACAGTCCATGTTCTATGTGGAGGGGACAGCTCTGCCCGAATATTACTGATGGTCATCCTCATGTATTTTGACTGCCATAGACCCTTCACCAGCAGGAATCAAAGTAGCTTCAAATGGTGATGGAGACGCTGCAGTAACATTGCTGGTGATAACATGAAAACAAGGTCACGTGAAATGAATCTACTTGAGAACCACTTCTGTCGTCTTTCTGCTTGCACTGCTCATGGACAAATCCCCCCAGAACTATAAATTTCGTTTAACATAATTTCATACTATTCGCGAACATTGTTCTTGAGGTCAGCAGAGTAACACTGCCTCACACTCCAGGGAACGCCCACGTGTTTTCGACCTGCACTAATATCAGTACAGTGATTGGACTCAAACAACACTAGTGAGGGCTCCAGCAGAATAGTAAAGTTGGCGACGATTACACGTATTACACGTTACTGGCGATGACGTGATGATTCTGACCCTAATACAATATTTTGCGGAAGGTCACACGGCTCCAGCTTCTGGGTAACCCTGCACGGACACATGATGGTGACCACACTCAAATGTATCTGGTGGGAACTATGCTCCACCATTCCAGGTGGAGGCTGCAAAACCGGGACAACCGTTGTCTTCGACGTTCCAGACTCAATGCTCTTACAACTGGTCTGATATCTGTTCTCACCTAACGCAAAAAAACATAAATGGACTCTGCTGGAAGCGCACGGCATTTCAGACACCATCTGTGGAAACAGAAATAAAGATAATGGTTCAAGTCGAAAACACTTCGTCGAATTTGGCAAGGAGAAAGCAAAAATATTCGCATTGTCAGCAGAGCTGTCAGGGATGAAAAGGTCCTATATCTAATAGGGGAGGCTAGCGTTGACATGAAACGAGGTCATCTGGTGTTCGGTTAATGGGAGTACATAAGTAGAGATAACATTGGTCATAAAACCTATCAGATGAGGGCAGTTATAGAATTAGAACACAGAGTAATGACTGTAAACGTTGCGAAATGTAGAGCTGCAACACATGCCCAGTAGATTCGGGTGTGCTGATGGAGAGAAAAATCCTGAACCGTTTTGACATATAGACGACCTGGACATTTGTTGAACGTACAGAGAAAACGAGTGACCTGACCTGTAGGGCTCATCATTGAGTCCGGAATGATGTAATGGACCAGGACGGACCTGATGCTTGACCTCCATATAAGGTGCAGCAGGGCACAGACAGGAAGATCTGGTTAGGAGTGAGATGGTGAATTAAAGTTGCAGACAACAAGAAGTTCAAGTATCATATTACTGAGTCATCGTTCGTTGAGAGGGTATTTAACGGTAATGGAGTATCTGCGTATAATGGGTTTTGTCTGAGAATAACACGGTCCATTTCCCTGATGGAGGTGAAGAGACCTTTCTCTCTCAAATGTCAGTGAGTCTATCAAATTCTCTTTCCCGCAGATCTGAGGAGGCTGAAACTGAATATCTTCATGACAGATAGAGACGGGTTATTGTATTGGAGGTGATCAAGGTATTATGGGGAGAAGTTCGCAGTGCTCTCACGCCTCTCATAGGACAGAAAGAGGACATTAAGCCCATTGATTCTGCCGACAGTCAGTGCAAATCCAATGACCCCATTCCCCCACTGGAACTTAGGTCGAGATCAGAGCAGTAACGAACAGTGCAGCAGCGTGCGGTGCTGAGTGTCCGACCCCAATTTCAATGGTCAGTGTTGATCCACCTCCTTCAGCTTTGGACTCGAGCCACCTCTGGAAATCGGAGACTGGGACCATCTCCAATAACATTGGAAGTGTTGGACAGCTGGATATGTTGGATTTTCTTAACGGTCGTCAATGATCAACAGTCCGCCTTACTAATCGATCAGTATCATTCTTCACAATGTTATGTAAAGATTAATCGCTGGAGGTTTTCGTGAACTCCCTTCTCAAGATTATAGCGGCAGCATTGGCAATGATCAGCAGAGGGCAGCGTGAGCAACTTTAATCCGAAAACTACATGGTGCAGATGGAGGAGTTGAGGGGTGGGGGAAAGGGGTGAGGTGGGGGAGGAGAGCGACCTAAAAGAAGGATAAATCAAATTGTCGTTCGAAAGGTGCTGCTCGATCGTTTGTGTTTTACTCTGATTATCAGTCGCAAAACTACAGGTGACTCCAACTGTTTAAATGTGAACGTATTCAGTAACTGTTGGAAAGGGGTTTCAGACGATATTTTGGAGTGACCACGTTACGTGCTACAGTGGAACCTCCACCAGCAACCGCAGAATGATGTCACCAGTAATGTTAGAGTATGGACGTCACCCTCCTTGTCCGAGTGCCGGCACCACCGGTTCTGTTGAAATGTGACTGCGATCAGGAATGGATCACAAGCTATAATATTGGACTGGGACCCGCAGACTTCCGGTTAGGTAAGAATCTTAAAGGTCATTGTTAAAGACGAGTAATCACGAGTAAGGTGAAGGCAAGAGCAACAGCAGCAACGTTAGAGTCAGCGCATGGCCGGAGATCCCCACAGTGTGAAACAGATCCAATCATAGAACGGAGAAGTGACGTGTCACTGAATCACTTGAGGCACAAAGAAGCTCAGGTCGACCTGGAGGGGTGCTACCTGCAGGGATTGCAAGGCAAGCCTTGTTGTCACTCCCTCTAGAAGGTATTTTCTGTTGTGGGATGTGAATGAATGATCTGCTTTGCACAGCTGCTCAATCGACCGATTGGAGTCAAGGTCGCACTGGAGCGGAACATCGCCCCTTGTTTGTTCAATGGCTCTTAGTAACGACAGCTATTGCACAACCTGTTTCTCTCTGACCGAGTATCCGTGTTTGCTATAAAGCGGGAGGGTTTCGAGATCGCAGTTATAATCTAATGTGAGCTACAAGACGGGACACAATTGTAACAATCTTCGAAAATGTATCGGCCCCCGATTCTCCAGATGGTACATATTTGTTACCCAATTCTAGCAGTCTTTGGACTCCCCGGTAAGTCAAAGCAGCGCATCATCTCAGAGATTTTGACCATCTGACACTGCATTGTGTTCTTGGATGCAACGAATTCCAATGGTGCACCGCGATGTACACAGTATATTAAGTAGTTCAATAACAGCAGAATTCCTTGTAGTTCTCAGGGCCGGTGAGGAGCCATCCGTGTGGGCAACCCCGTGGGGCACAATGTCCCCTTTTGTAAAAAGTAAAGGAGGATCCTCATCTCTGATTCCCACAACAGAGGTTCTTACAGTGAGGAAGGGATGATGCGCGGCCGTCGGATCCTTAGTATAAAGTCATCTTTGTTAACCTGGGATTCTCTGGGACTGTGGCCGCAGTCATGTAACAAGAGCGCACTGATCAGGGGATTCTGTGGGTAACGAGCACTGTGGCCTGTTGGTTCCCTCACTGATTTGGAATCTAGAAGGCAGGACAATCTTTTCCGCCACAGCCTCTGCGAAATTACACGAACCACACAGATTTTAATTTCTTCTGTATTTTGTTGAGAACCGGAGGCACTTAGTATAAATAATTGTGATGATAAACCCACCCCTGACTGTTCAAGGACAAATCTGATCACTAACGTGCCCTGAAGGCACACAGCCTTCCTCACTGGTCTTCTCTCTATGTGACTCCAGTCCCACCAAGGCTCCCGATTTCTCACTACCTCTCAGATTAGGTAGAACCTCAAACGAGCTGGACTCGACGAAAACGCCCACCTACCGTGAATTAATGAATATAATCTATCAGTTTCCAGTTTAGTCTCAATATTCCTTCCTTCCGTCGGCTGCAAATAATCCGCTAAAACACTGTTAGATGTGGCTCCCGCCAGCAATGATAAGAATGCACTCAATCTACTCTGTATGTTTTGTTATTGCCTCAGCTGGAAGTCTTACTTGAACACCTGTCCTCTGTTAATTGCTCAGAAGTTATTTGATTGTTTGACGATGCCTGGTTCTCAGTTCCATGATGCCACCAGCCCCCAGAATAATTCGCTCGACCGTTCTAGAAAACATTAAACAGATGGATGGGCGAATATTTGCTCCGTTACTGACAACTTTCGGTTTCTATTACAGCCAACTTGCTGACAATTATCATTCTCTCCCGAGGGAACTGCGGTCTCTCCAAATGTATCGGAGCCTACATGATGATCATGGCAGTGTCAGATTTATCGGTCATCATCATCAATGTCGTTCTGTATGAAATTTTAATTAAACGTCTGCCAGGCACATTTCTGCATCACACGAACTTCCTTATCGCCATTGTGTACCTGATGGCCGTCAGTATGGAGCTGTCACAGTCGTATACTGTCGCCTTCACCGTTGACCGATATGTTGCCATGTGTTGTCAGAAGTTCAAAACAAAGTACTGCAGAGTGAAAACAGTGAGAATCCTTGCAGCAGTAATTCTGATCTTGCTATCCTTGGAAAATATCCCCTACTTGTTTGTATTTCAACCTCTACGAATAATTGGCAACATTTCTTGGGGTATTAGATTCAGACTAAAGGCCTTTAACTCGCCAGCATTCGTGGCGTTCACCCGACTGAAATCATTTCGAGATTTATTCTGTGTCTTTGGTTCAATATTTCTGTTTAATGGGTTGACCGTCAGGCATATCTTGGTGTCCAGCAAATCCCGAAGGGGATTTCGGAGTCATAGGAGTGAGAATCGTCTTGACACAGAAATGGAGAGCAGAAGAAAATCCATAATATTACTGTTCAGTGTATCGGGCAGCTTACTGTTGCTGTGGCTGCCGGCAACTGTGACCCATTTTATCGCCAGTCACACCATGTATTCTGATCGGGACTATTCCTCTCCAGCATATATCGCTGCTCAAACTGGAGCTCTGCTCGCGAACCTGAGTTCCTGTACAAACACGTACATTTATGCAGTGACCCAAACTAAATTCAGGGTGGAGATGAAGTCATTGCTAATGTCTCCTTGGACACTTGTTCTGGCATTGACCAAGAAAAACGCTCACTCGAACCAATCCTTCCTGTCCTAAGTAGTTTAGTTCCAGCTGGTCCGTTCTTGTGAAAGCGGTCCGTTCTTGTGAAAGCGAGTAAAATCATATCAATGGGATTAGTACCCCCATGGCCCGAGTAATTGACACCGTCTCATTGGTGTACCGTCATGATAAGAATCAGGTTAATGCAAAAGGAAAACTTTTTAATTTGCAGAATCGACAGGAGTTTTGCCTTTAAGGCAGAAGTTTTAGCAGCACCACGGCGGAACACAGGCGGAAATCAACACGAGTTACAAGTTTTATCCTGAGCCAGAGCGACCTGAGTTTCACCTTGGCCGACTTTAAAACAGCGGACACTAACAATCAATGCCACCCCGAAATCTGTACCTCATTGTAAATAGGGGCATTTTTCTCGAAATCCTGACGGCACAGCAGACTGCCATAAACCGTAGCTGGAATGGAGAATATGAACAATAATTTTGCAGTAATTAGTGGAAGCACGTAAATTCAGGAATAAAGTTATGTCGCCCCGCTCCAGGTCCTGTGTTATTTTATCTTCCGTTGTCCTGTTGACTTTTTGATGTTGTTTTAGTTGGCCTTGAGTAGAAATTCCTCGGGAAGATATCATTTCCCTCGGTACACATAGGGCGTTGAATAATTGTGGTAGCGGAGATTCCCGTGAGGTTCTCTATCCCGGGAGCCACTTAATAAATTCACAGCTGATTGTCAGCTTCAGCTCCAGCTTCCAGCCTGTTTCCCAGAACTCCAGACTGGTCTATAGTCCAAACACCCACCAATTTCAGCCTCAAATATGCACAACCACTGAGCCTTCAATGAGTCCCTGGGTTCATGGAGCCGAGGACTAGACCGTGATTTATTTCACAAGGGGGAACATCATCACAGCATCAACCCCGTCAGTCCCAGCACGAACTTACTTTGCGACTAGCTCAACATCTTGCCTGAACGTCAGGAAGTTTACACCTATTCTGTCTAATATTTCCCCACAGCACAGTGTGCACACCCCAGACTACGACACTGAGAACCATCTCTGGGCAGCCTCGGAATGAAGAATATAGCTTTCATTTTGTTGGAGACAAAAATTTTCTGCAGTCCTCCAGGCGTGGTCTCCCCAAACCCTACTCAGTTGCGCCGAATCATTTACTCCATCCCCGGCAATAGAAGCCAACCTCCTTATAACATTGGGGTAGAAGCTATCCTTGAGCCTGCTTGTACGTTCTTCCAGGCTTCTGTATCTCCTACTCGATGAGTGGGGGAGAATAGAGAATGTTCGGGTGGGTGGACACTTTGATTCTGCTGGCTGCTTTATCGAGGCAGCGTCAAGTGTAGACAGAGTCCATGGAGGGGAGGCTCGTTTCCGTGATGTGCTGAGCAGTGTCCACAAAGTCGCTGTAGTGGTCTGGGGTCCTCGGCAGAGAAGTTGCCATACTAGGCCGTGGTACATCTGGATAAAATGCTTTCTATGGTGCATTGACAAAAAATGGTGAGGGTCAAAGGGGACAGGTCAAATTTGACGAACCGTCCGTCTGAGTTATCTCCGCGCTGATATTTCATGAATATAAAATATTTCATGCCATAAGTTCAAGAGAGTAAGAAGGCAGAGGTGACAGTAGTGGCTATTACTCAGGAGAGTGTGCTGGGGAAGCTGAAAGGCCTGAAGGCGGCTAAATCACCTGGACTAGATGGACTGCAAACAGAGTTTTGAAAGAGCAGTTGAAGAGATTGTGGAGATATTAATTGTAATCTTTAGGGCATCACTGGAGTCGGGGAGGGTCCCATTGAAGTGTGAGTTCGCAAATGTTACACCGCTGGTTTTTTTTGGCTTATTATTGCTGTTTATTTGGAGTCCTGTGTTTTTATCTCTCTTTCTCTTTACAATAGTTTCTATTAATTCCACATAAAGAATACAGAGCACATGAATCAGAAAGACATAAAATAGCACTGAATACATTGTCTTGAATCACACTTAAAATCACAATACCCCATAATGGTAATCAAAAATGATCATTGATAATTGATTAATGGTGATTAAATTGCAATAATTTTATTACTTAAAAAAACTCTAAGCCCTCTACCAAGACCCAAGCTGTTTGATAAATAAAGAAAGAAAGACAAAGAGAAACCTTTATCACTTAATGAAACTAGCCTACGTCTGTACTTTAACCACCAAATCAAAGGTTTTGAAAACAGTTCAAAAAACATGCCCACAATGTTTGAAAGTCCATGTTAGGATCATAAATTGTACAACGGATCTTCTCTAAATTTAGATATTACATAACATCACGTAACCATTGAACATGAGCAGACGGAGTAACTACCCTCCATTTAAGCAACACAGCCCCCTTGGCTATTATAGGATTAAAGGCCAATATATGCAGATTAGAAGTCTCCAAATTTATGCTTTTTTCTTCAATAATCCCAAATAATGCAGTCAAGTATTAGGCTTAAAATTTATGTTAAATAGCACAGAAAAGGTTTGAAATACTTCTCTACAATATTTTTAAAACTTGGACATGTACAGAACATATGTAATAAATAAGCCTCTCCGCTGTTGCATTCATCACAATAGGGAGATATATCCGGATAAAAACGAGATAGCTTGTCTTCGGACAGGTGAGCTCCATGGACCACATTAAATTGAAGGAGGGAGTGACGACCGCATGATGATGAAATATTGACCAATTTAAACTTTTCATTTCAAGTTTCCTCAGAATGTGAAATCTGCAAATCTTGTTCCCAGGCATTTTTAATTTTGACTAAAGGAACCTCTCTCATTCCTAATAACATGCCATAAATATTAGATATTGAGCCATTATGAAGGTTTCAATTTTTAAAAAATGCATCTCTAAGTTCTTATCAGGACTCATAGGGAATTATGTAATTGAGATCGGACACAGTCTCGAATTTGTAAATATCGAAAAATGTGTCTTGGTAAGCTATATTTAGTTGACAATTGTTCAAACAAAGAGAGATTTCCTCCAACAAACAGATCATGAAAGCAAGTAATACCCAATCTATCCCACTCTTTAAAAACTAGATCAGTCATAGAAGGTTTAAAAAAAAGAAAAAAATGGGACTAGAAAGAGAAAATCTCGATAAACCAAAATATTTTCTAAATTGTACCCAACTCCTCAAAGTATGTTTAACTACCAGATTAACAGTTAGTTTGTTTAATGATAAAGGAAGTGAGGAACCAAGCAGGAAAATAATAGAATTTTTTACAAAGTTAGCTTCTGAAGTAACCCATGCTGGACAAGCCTCATGATTAATTTAATAGAACCATAACGTAGGATTTCGTATATTGACTGTCCAGTAGTAAAAACAGGTACAGTCTGAAATAGGTATATAATTTTAGGTCGAATATTCATTTCAGTAGAATTAATTCGACCAATCGACGATATGGAGAGCGGTGACCAATTTGATAAAAACCATTTCACATAGTTCAGTAAAGTAAGAATTTTTTCTTTAAATAAGTTTATATTTTTCAGTAGTTGTTACACCCAAATAGGTAAAATGACTTCTTACAATTTTAAAAGGAAGATTAGTATCGAATGAAATCAAATTATTCAATGGGAAATGTTCACTCTTATGTAAATTCTGTTTATATCCTGACAACTGGCTGAAACAGGAGAGTATAGAAAGCTTTGGAGGTAACGAGATCTCAATATTAGAAATAAAAAGCAAAAATCGTCAGCGTAAAGCGAAACTTTGTGGGTGATACCTCTTCTAAAGATACCAGCGATATCTCGAGATTCTCAAAAAGCAATTGCTAAGGGTTCTATAGCCAGATCAAGGAACAGAGGGCTCAGAAGGCATTCCTGGCTGGTTCCGCGTTGAAGTTTAAAAGGTTTAGAGTTTTGACAGTTGGTAAGAACACAATCAGAGGTGGATAAATAAAGTTATTTAATCCATTGAATGAAATCGGGCCCAAAGGTAAATTTCTCTTAAGTTATAAATAAGTAACAACTCCATTCAACCCGATCAAAGGCATTCTAAGCATTTGGGGATATCACACATTCCGATATTTCCTTCGAGGGAGAATAGATAATATTCAGTAAATGACGAATATTAAAATGGGAATAAGGATTTTTTAATAAAACCAGTCTGATCATCAGATGTAATTGATGGTAAAATATTTTCCAGTCTACGAGCCAAAACTTTAGATAAAATTTTAATATCAACGTCAATGAAGAAATTGGTCTGTACGAAGTGCATTCCGTTGGGTTCTTATTTTTCTTAAGAATAAGTGAAATGGAGGCTTCATAAAAAGGATTGTGGCAGACTACCCAATTTAAAAGAATCCGAGAAATCAGAACATAAATGAGGTATGAGCAATGATAAAAGACCTTATAAAATTCTGCAGGTAATCCATCAGGAACCGGAGTCTTTCCAGAATGCAATGAACGTACTCCCTCGGCGGTTTCCTCATAAGAAATAGGTTGGTCCAACTGCTGTCGGTTATCAGCAGAAAGTGTTGGTATATTAAATTGGTTAAAAAAAAAGTTATTCATTACGGCATCGTCTTTGGGAGAATCAGAACTATAAAGTTTAGAATAAAATTCACTAAAGGTATCATTTATTTCTAAACGATCAGTTGTCCTACCACCATTAGCTTTGCAAATTTCTTTAATTTGCCGTCGGCAGTAGAGGTTTTTAATTGGTTAGCCAGTAATTTACCTGTTTTGTCTCCACGAATATAAAATTGACTTTTATTTTTTAAAAGTTGACTTTCAATTAGATATGTTAAAAGGAGATCATATTTAGTTTTAATGTCAACGCACCTTTTCTTAAAAGCACGATCTGGATCCAAGGCGTATTTTTGGTCTAGTAGTTTCAACTGATTAGCCAAATCAATTTTCTCCCTGTTAGCTCTTTTCTTAATACTTGCCGTATAAGAAATGATTTGTCCTCCAGTAAAGGCTTTAAAAGCATCCAATATAATAAGACTGGAATTCTCTTCCAGCATATTCTCTTGAAAAATATTAAATTGTTTCTCCAATTTTTAAAAAAAGTTTTTATTAGATAATAAATTTGGATTAAAACGCCAAAATCTGTTTGTTTGAGGGAGTCCAGGGAGGTGTAAAGATAAAAACACATGAGCGTGATCTGAAAGAGAAATCTCTTTATGTTCACAGGATTGAACTGATGGAATCATTCGGCTATCAATAAAAAAAATAGTCAATCCTGGAATACGTACGGTGAACATGAGAAAAAAATACACACTATCTTCTGGATGTAAAAACCGCCAAACATCAATAACGCCAGATTTCATTAAAAAAGATCGAATAAATAACGCTCATTTATTAAGAGCAGCTGGTTTAGCAGATGACCTATCTAACCTTGAATCTAATCAACAGTTAAAATCTCCTCCGAAAACTAAAGAATAAAGATTCAAATCTGGCAAGAGTGCAAAAAATCGTTAAAAAATCCTGGGTCATCCATATTTGGGGCATAAATATTTGCAAATACCGTTAATTTATCATCTAATTTTCCTGACACTATATCAAAACGTCCATCTGTATGATATATTACCTTGTGTTGAACAAATGAAACTGTATTATCTATAAAAATTGAACACCCTGCCCCAAATTTAGCTCAGAAAGAGGAATAAAATTGCGACCCTCTCCATCAGTTAAAAAAGCGCGGGTTATCACAATTACGTATCTGAGTTTCTCTTAAAAAATAATTGGGGCCTTGAGTTTTTAGGGATCCCTCCCCTTTGAGCTGGCATGAAACCTATAGGCCGAGCGGTCTCCTCCTGCCTCTCATCAATAAATCAGTCAACTCACCGACTCCGGCCGCAGGAAGAAGCATCACTCATTCGTGCGAAACCCGGTTCACAACCGGTTATAACTGCACTCGGACGGAACTGAAAGTAAATTTAAAAAAAGCGGAACATTTGCTCTGAGATTTGTACGGGTTTGACCGGGAGTTTGGGGAGGGAACTCGAGGAGCGGTCTGCATGCCCCCTTGGCGGGTCCGCCTGCGCTGTTGGTTATAACCAGTGATTGACATCTGCTCTCACCAACAGCGGCTCATCAGCTCAAACATCCTTCCTTGACGTATGGTGGGTCATGTGACTGCAGATCAACACGCGCTGTCAACCCGCCTCAGCGCGAGCCGAGCACCGCCTGCGTGATGCGAAGCGCGCGGGTGGGCAGCGAGGGGCGGGGCTGTGAGCTGGTTTCTCGGAAACAGGGAACGGGTCGGGTCTATCGTCCGGGAACCGTCCCGTATCTATCGCCCTCTCCCTAATGGAGGGATTAGCTCAGTGAGGGGTCAGCTCCGGTCCAGGACCCAGTGGTACTGTTGACATCCTCACCCCAGCCGTGAAATTGGCAAGAATGGCTTGAGCTGATAATGAACACATCCGGCGTGCTTGCTTTCAACGGGACGGGCATTGATTATAAAATTTGCCGAGTCATAATGCACTGTATAAAATTATCGTTCGGCAACCTTTCTAGTATTCTGTGCAGTTCATGTTGCCACATTGCAGGACATATGTGGCGGCTATGCAGAAGAGGTGTGTGTAATGTTAGCATTCATTTCAGATGACCAGAATATAAAAACAAGGATGTCACCCTGAGGCTTTATAAGGCGTTGGTCAGAGTATATATTGAGTATTGTGAGCAGTTTTTGTTCCCGTATCTCAGGAAGAGTATGGTAACATTGGAGAAGGTCCAGAGGTGTTTTATAAGCATAATCCCGGGGATGAGAGGATTAATGTATGAGGAGCGTTTAATGGCTCGGGGACTACACTCGCTGGAGATTAGAAGCATGAAGAGGGATCTCATTGAAACCTGCCGAATACTGAAAGATCTGGATGGAATTGATCTGGAGAGGATGTTTCCAATAAAGGGAGAGTCTAGAACCAGAAGGCACAGCCTCTGAATAAAAGGATCACTTTTTAAAACTGAGATGAGTAAGAAATTCTTTAGCGAGAGAGTGGTAAATCTGTGGAATTCATTGTCGCAGAGGGCTGTGGAGGCCAAGTCATTCGGCACACTTAAAGCGAGTGTTGATATTTTCTGGATTAGAAAGGGCGTCAAAGGCTGCGGGAAGATAGCTGGAGAATGGTAGTTGATTGTGAAAAATAAATCAGCCATGATCGAATTGCGGAGCAGTATCGATGCTCCGAATGACCTAGTTCTTCTCCTTTACCTCATTGTCTACTGTTAATGTTTCTGGTCCATTAGTCAGTCTTCAGTTTTTATTTGATATCCACCGGATGACGGACAGGTGAAAGAGAGGGGGCATTTCCAAACATGGGTCAAATAGTGAACCACAGGTACATGACTAATATTGCAAACACGGAGCTGCTCATTTATCCACGGCCTGTCTCAGTGAAGGGGGGATGGGAACTCGTTCTCCCCGCAGAGTAGAGCTGATAGCTTCCAAGGGATCTCTCGACCAAAACATCTGAGCCCAGAACATAAATGTTGGCTCCACACCTCATAAACTCGGGCAGACTGATCTCCGGGACCCATCCTCCCCGGGACACACTGTGTGACCTGTCATTCACCATTTCCACCCCCACCCCCCTACAGCATCACACATTATCCCTATGTCTCAGACTGGGTGGTAGAGTCAGTGATCTCCCCACAATAAATGTGGAATCGCCCGAGACGTCTGCTTCATTGCGAAAGGAGGAACATCCAGGCCCAATGCAGAACTACCGACCTGGGCAGAAGCCTTGTACTCTGCAAGTTCCATATTCTCGGAGTCACCATCTCAGGATTACAAAATAGCAACGGAATCCCCCACGACCGTCTGCTGGCGGCAATCTACTGGAAGTATTTCCGCCATTTTTGGTTCACAGCCTAAGGCGGAAACGGAACGTAATGATCCTCCGTCTGGGAGGGGCCACACTCTCGCAAAGCCGGCTGTGGGTCACTGGAGGGCACATTATCTCGTCTCCAGCATCTAAGTTGAGTATATTTGGTCATTGGTATTGTTCAGTGGGATCTTGTTCAGCACAATTTGCTGCCATGTTCCCCGCAGTGTAACAGGGACAATATGCACAATATAAAATTGAAACCAGGAAATGCTGAAAATGCGGCGGATCAGGCTGTGGAAAGAGAAATACTGGAAGACTCATTATCAAAACTGGGACTGTACAAGATGCCATCTGACCTGCTGCGCATTTCCAGCGTTTTAAATTTAAATTTAAATTTAAAGTTTCTGCACATACATTTTGTTACCATTTTGATGCACAGTTATTAAGTAATTGCAAACTTTTTGGGACATCCCCAAATAATCAATGCACCCCCACCCCCCACCAGTTCCTTAGTACTCAGTTTATTCCAACACAAGCATAATCCATTCCAGACAGTGGAAATCCTCAAAGCATCCTTTCCGCCCTGCATTATTCTGTTGCAGCTGCTTCCGAGGCCACTGACGCTCCGCTGAGGGGAAATGAGTAGAGAACGATCAAAGTGTGCGACACCCATTGCAGCTCTCGCAGGCTGTTATACTGGCAATGGAGGAAGTGGCTCGGCAAAGGTAACAAAACAATGGAAATAACAGACTCAGCATCCTACGCTCCGAGTTTCTTTACGATTACGGTTAATCTTGAATATTTAGCTATTACATAACAGTGGAACTAAAATACCAATGGTTGCGTTCGCCCTTCCTCTCAACTAATTCAATAAATCCACTACTGGTTCCAGTTCTACAGAACATTAAGCAGTGAAATATCTACAGAATCAAATCCAAAATCAAGACGCATTGTTGGAAATTACATGCCTGCTCCAAACTTTCATGGGGGATATTTAAAAACCACACAATAAATTCAGTGATGAAACCAATGAAGTTTCATTCATTTTTCAACTCACTCATTAAAAAGTCTCCCAAAATATTCTTTTACAAGAAAGAACTAAATCGGCCTAATTAGCTACAGCACAGTCGTCCTGCAACCAAAACACGATTTCTGATTAACTCAGTGAGTCACGAAGTATCTGTGGAGATAAAAGTTGTAAGTCCCTATTTCATATCAAACCCCATTTCAGGACAAAGGGAAGAAATCGCTGAGATATAGCAGCGGGGTGGTGGGACAGAGGGTGGAAGATGATAGGTGGAACTGGATGAGCGTGAAATGGGCACATGAAACCAGGTGAGAGAAAAGTAAACAAAGGTAGATTTAAACTAGGTGACAGATGAGTAAGTGTGGGAAGAGAACACCGAGGTGTGGGTTCTTTTCTGTCTTTTCTTTTCCTCTTGCCTTTCGGTCCTGATACAGGGCCACGGCCGAAATCTTCAACTTACACCTTTTGCCGCCACAGGTGCTCCTTAACTTGGAACTGGAATTGGTTTATTATCGTTACATGTACAGAGGTACATTGAAAAAAGTCTTGCGTAGGTTCCATGCAGATCAATTTATTAAACCGTGCATTGAGGTAGTCCACGGTAAAACAATAACAAAATGCAGAATAATGTGTAACAGCCACAAAGAAAGAGTAGTGCAGGTAGTCGGTAAGGTGCAAGGTCATAACGAGGTAATTTGGGAAGTCGTGAGTCCACCTTATCACACTAAAGGACTGTTCAATATTTGAACTTGTATAAGGACTTGGCCAGAGCAGACTCAGCAGTAACCAGGTCTCATCTGGCAAATCACACACATCTCAGCGCTGATCAGTCCAAATTGCCTTTGAAAGGAGGTGCGGAATTTTCTCGACTGTGCGCTTTACAGGCATACTGAAATATTTTCGGTATTCGGCGGTGTAATAATAAAAATCAATTTGCATTATATGTTTAGGTTAGTCACACATAAATATATGTGAATATATTGAAAACTTTACTCAAATTTCTATAAAGAACTACTCCATTAAAGTAAAACAAATCATTTTTAAGAACGAAATAGCAACACAGTTTTCTTTGCATCTCCCAATTCCTGAAATCATACAATGGACTGAGCAGGCAGACAAAAAGGTATGCAAATCTGTGATCCGCGAGCGTAATTCATAGACAGAACCGTATCAGTCAGTTCTGTACTTTACCAGAAATCCCTACAGCTGCAAGTACAGGATAGTAAATTCTGGCGATAAGAAAAATTGCTGGATATCCCATTTTCTACCCCAAGCAACGATCCGCCGTACGAAACGTTCCAAGTGCCCACATGCAGTAATTCACCGAGTTCTTATATAAAAGGTGGAACATCTGTTCAGTCAATTAGTGTCCTCCTCAATCACTTTATCCACAAGCCAATGAAAGAACACTTAGTTTCAACTATATTTACGCATGGTGACCTTGAGTAACTAATTAACTCTTCGGGGGATTTAGCAAACATTTTAACTGCGTGTTGTTTTGAAAGGGTTTCAGTCGAGGAGATAGCATGTTCTGTTCCGTGTCATGGAATTTAAACCGTTGAACACCGTTTTTTCTGTTCACAGGTTCGTTCTTTTTTGTAACAAACGCCATCTGCTTCAAATACCGACCAATTATAACATTGGTGATATCACATGGACGTTGGATAAAGTGAGTTTAATTTCGCGGGTGAAATGAGGGATAAGCCGTCTTTAGAGGGATAATTTAGTCACCGTCTTGTCTTTCAGGTGGATTTAGTGCTTGTCAGCCACGAGCAGATATCATGTCAAATATCAGCTTTACTGTATGGCTGAAGACATCAACAACTGCAACTGTGCATCAAGAAGAGGCTCTGATGCTCTGCACAGGCATCCAGTTGTCAGGAAGCTGGCTACCGTGTGCACACAGACCAAGAACAGTACTTTACAGGATAGATATCTTCCATTTGGCCAACTCACTTTGCATTCATGAGCTTTGATGTTGTCCTTGATTTAAAAAGAAATACACTTAATTTAACTGCATTATTTTCACAAATATGTCACAGGTTTGGATTCAATCGTTTATTTTGCTTTCTCATTTCCTTTCTGAGGAAATCATTCCAGTAAAATGAGCAGTCTTTTCTAATGGTCTTCTGCAATGATATCGCAGTATACCGCCATGGATCTACCAGGATTTTATTTTCCCCGTGCTTGATTGTTTAACAATTGGCATGATTTTATGCTGTCACCCAGCAAAATATTCACAATATTGTCAATCATAGACACACAAATCGCAATTATCATTTACATTCTCCGTGAAACTACATCGTTCTTTCTCAATGTGACTGTCCCTCATATTCGACTTCTTGTCACCGAGACTCTGACGTGCCGCATCTCTGCCCGTTTGTCCAAGCGTTCCCCTCTCATTTCACAATTCCTTGCTGAAACAAAATGTATTTTTTTATTTATATTACATTGAATTGTTTTTCAAACGTTTTATTTGCCTCCTTTTACATTTCTGTCAGCTCGTCAGGTAGAGTTTCCATTGGGCTCTGGATATTCTGGAGATCTTAGCATTGATATTATTCTTTCACCAGACATCCCTCACAGATTAGGACTGGATAGGTAATACTGTGGTGTAATGAAATGGGAGAAATTAGACCAAATACATTATACGCCATGCAGATATGATTCTTCAGTGTTCCTGACGTTCTCTGCATCTCTGTTTGAAAGGTACCTTCCCCTATAAGTCCTTATACTGCTTATTCCTAACGCTTTGTGTGGACTTCTGCTTCGCCTATCATATTGCCATCTGTGGCCTGTTTGACTATTTGATCAACACTGCCACAACCCATGTTCCTGTCCACATAATGTTACCTAAATGATTTCCAACGAGCAATGTTTGACTCTGGCACCTTCTCTGTCACAGTCTGTGCCTCAGTCATGCATATAAATCGGACAACTTCCTATTTCAACTCTGCTTTCAGTTCACCATATGTAATCACAGTTTTCGCAGATTTGTTTCTCCAAAATCGAAAAAGTTTTTTCCCCTAAATCCGTTATCTGTTCTCGTTTGAACTGGCGTGTTTTAATGCATCCTGCTTTGATTACATGATTCTACTTGCTTCCTTCTTTAAACTATGCCTCAAAACAATGTATTTCGTCTATTGAGAATGTTAACCCAGGACCTCAGTGGTTAAGTGAATCCAACATTCACGGAAACATTCAGTATCGTCCAATATACCCCAATTTAAGGGAAAATACATAAAGACACTGCCATAACTTACAGTAACACTCATTAAAGAGCATTATGAAATGTATAACTGAGAATAGAGTCCACCGTAATTTATAGAGGAATGGAATTAAACAGCACGGAAAGAACCCCTTCACCCCAACAATGCTGACCAAGATGTCCATCCGAGTCAGTCCCATTTGCCTGCGGTGGTCTCATATCCCTCCAGGCCGCTTCTGTCCATGTACCTGTCCAAATGTCTTTTAAACATTATGATTGCATCGGCAACTACAGCTTCCTTTGGCAGCTCGTTCTATATACCCACCACCCTCTGTCTGAATAAGTTGCCCATTGGGTCTCTTTTAAATTCATCCCCTCTCGCATTTAACATATGGACTCTCGTGTTAGGTCCGGTACCTGTGATCATCGACGTGATCTATTCCCCTCATGATTTTATCTACGTCTTTAAGTGACCATTCAACTTTCTCCTTAGCAGGGAAAGAAGTACCAGCATATCCAGCTTCTCCTTGTAACTCCAGACCTCCAGTCCGGATCATATCGTCGTGAAACTTCTAGACCCAATGAGTAATACAGCACAGAAACTAATACTTCGGTCCAACTCGTACTGTACCTTTCCAGCTGACTGAAAACCCTGATGTTTCTGGGCAACGAGACCTGCACACAATAATCCAAGTGTGGTCTCAGTAATTACGTGGACAACTCGATGGACTAACTCATGAAGGCAGGCGTATCAAACGCTTTCTTCACCTCTTTGTCTACCTGTGTCATCATAATAAAGAAAACTGTGTGGCTGTTCCCCTCGTTCTGTTTGTTATACAATATTCTCTAGGATCCCATTGTTTACTGAATTAGTCAAACCACAGATTAGCTGATCTAATTGCAACTCTCGCACTTGCCCAATTTAAATTCTATCTGCCATTATTTGCCCACTTCGCCAGTTCATGTCAATCCTGTTGTAATCTCAGGTAACCTTCTTCACTGTCCACTTCTTGACCATTTTCGGTGCCATCAGCAAATTTAGTAACACGTTCACAACATTGTCATCTGAATCGGTAACATACACGACAAGCAACAGGAGACCCAACACTGATCCCTGCGGCACCCCATTGCACACGGGCCTCCAGTCTGAATAGCAGGGCTCCATTACCACCCTCTGATTCCTTCCATTGTGTCTGTTGGCCAGCTCAATTTGCAGACCATGTGGGCTAGCCTTCCAGACCATCCGACTATGCGGGAATTTGTCATGAGGAGGTGTAGGATTAATACACTATAACTGTATTGATATCTTAAGACGGATGAGAATTATGGCTGCTCGAAATACTGATTTAAAAAGTGTCCTTCAGGCCAGAAAAGCCACACCACTGCTTTGCTGGGCTGGGTGCTGTGTGGTAATTGCTGTGTCTGGAACTTAATTGGATTTCCATTATGCTTGACTATGGAGATGATGGTCAATCTTAACGGGAAATGGGAAGGCTGTCTTAAACAATGAAGGTGATACCTGCCTTTGTCTCACCCGATTGCAAAATGATTAGCTGAACCTGTGGTGTGAGGCTGCTCTTTGTCCATCTGCAGTAGCCCTTTGTCCGTTTCCTGCTCAACCAAGAACTCCGGCACCTGACTCATTAAAGTATGCGTGACACTACCTGTATAAATCTCTGTCTACCCCTTTGTACTGCGAGAACTCGGGAAGCGACTCTTAGTGAGTGCTGAAGATAATTCTCCTAGCGGTGCACTGCTAATAAAGGTATTTGTTCGAATCGACCTCGTGGCACTGTGTTATTTACAGCGGACGGATAGGGAAATTGATTTCGGGACGACAATTTGGCGAGCCAGCCAGGAGTCCAAGACGAGGTTTCGGAAGCGGCGTGAGCGACCGACGGGGATAACGGCCACCTGAGACGGACGGGCCCACAAGGTACGATTCACCTTGATCCCTCTCAGGCAGTCGGACACCTGATCGATCCATTCGTTTACCGACAATCCTCTGACGGACTCCTCGCGAACCTGTCCGAGTGCCACAGGTAAGAAGGGGTTCGAGTCCCCAGTTAAGTTAAGTTCTGTTCGGGGTTCGTGTCCCCAGTTTTGGATTTGGGATTTTAAGTTGTGAATTTCAAGGTTTTGAGCTCTAAGTTCAGAGCTCTGTTCTCCAGTACTACCACCCTGCCTTAGACCGGTTCTTAAGAGGCGAAATCCCCCACGGGAAGGTCAGGAACCTGAAGTGGGTGAAGGAAAGAGACCGATCTTATAGGTAATCGCAGCGATTCGTACCGTCCGATCGGGTAGAATACAAATATGGGACAAACTCTCGATAAGTCTGGGTCCAGTACCCCACTATCTAAGTTATGAAAAGACGATCCGAAGAACGAGAGTAACTTCCGTAAATTATCAGCATGCCTCAATAAGAAATTGGGAAATGAAATACGGCCATTGGGGGTAACTTGGGACGTAGATAAATTCCTAAAGGCAGAAAAGGCAATTTGGGAGCGGAATACAGGGGAAAAATGGAAATTATTAATGTCTACTTGGAGAAAAACAAATAAATCTAAGCAGGCTAGCTAAAGAACCTAATGCGCGCAGAAGGGGAATTAGTGTGTGTGATGAACAGGGAAATCCTAAGAGTTGAGGAGTCCTGAAGTGTCAGTGCGGAGACCACGATGCTGAAAGGAGCAGAAGGGAGAGAGGAAAGGTAAATGAGGTGTATAAGGAGAAGAGCAGAAATAAAAATAAAAATAGTAAGGATAAAGTGGAGGTACCTCCCGACATGTCTGGCGTGCCCCTGTTGTTCCAAAGTAATGATAAGGACGAAGAAGAGGAGGATTGGATGGTCCGACCCACAGCCCCTACCTACTCCCCGGTTTCATTGCCGCCCCCCTATAATGCGGCTAGCCCGCCAGCCGTCCCGCCCCTACCACCAGCGACTGCTAGCCAAGTCTCGCCCACAGGACAAGTCCATGAACCTATTGCGTCCCCAACCAGGATGCGGCTTAGTCGAATGGAAAGCCCAGAGACAGGTGGCTGTAAGGCCACAGACCAACGACGAAGCTTTCTGGCAAGGGACGGTCCTTCAATAGATTCTCAGACGGACACCGACTCTGATTCTACCACTGAATATGGCGATCCTACAGATCCCAGCCTACCGACCATGTGGAACGGGGTTAAGGGAGTCAAGTTAAGAAACAATTCCCCAACAGGAGTGTTCCCAATCCTGATCCAGCCCAAGCCAGCGCTAATCCTACAATACAAATTGACACCCCTTGGAAGCCTCAGGAGATGTGCTTAATCATGAGTCGGGCGCCCAACCGTAAAACCAACCCGGAGAATTTCATAGGTTATGTGATGGGGACAATTCAGATGTATCAGGCCGCCCCACAAGACCTTTTCAGCCTTTGTTGCATGACAAAACGACGAATGAAGTGGCACAGTGGAAAGAACACCTGGGGAACTATGCTGACTGGACAGCCTTTCAGGCGGCCGTCCGGCCTCAGGACCAGGTGGCCACTATTAGAACTGCCCTTCGTAAAACCCTCCAACAGCCTATTGACATAACTAAAGTTTTACCATGCTGACCAAAACAAGGTGAGGACGGCCCAGACTTTTGGGACCGTTTCTGTTCACTTTACGGTACCTATGCGGGGGACGATGCCTACAACAGAGGCAATGACTCCCCCCAGTTTAACTCCCTCTTATTACAATGCATCCCTGCAGGAGTGGCCTCATCTATCCTCATTAATGACATGAACTGGCTTGACCACACACTACAAGCCATATCAGGGCGCTAGTCCATTTCTGTAGTAACGGGCGCGAGTCGAAAGCCACAAAGATAAAACAGGAAATGGTGCCGTGACCCCCTCGGTCCCAACCTTCCTACTCCGACAATACGGGCTATCAAATGGAGCGGCAATTTTGCGTTCCAGAAGGGGTTGACTGGTCCGGTAAAGGATACCCACTATACCCCAATGACTTAAGAGCCCCAGTGTACGGACCCCCTTGTGGGCCACCACCACCACCCTCTCGTAATTACCTAGGACCCAGGGGACCCCAACAACCCACATCAGCGAACGCGAGGCCGACGGGATGCTACCTTTGTGGGGCACCTGACCATTGGCGGAGGGACTGCCCCCACTACCGTCATCGGCAGACCAGACCCCCTGGTAGACGACAACCTTTTTCAACCAACAACCCGTTTTCTGCCTGAGTAGACGTGGAGAGTAGCCTCTCCATGTACCCTGCCCTCACCGATAACCCGGACGATGAACGCATCAATTTCTTAGTTGAAGGAAAGCCGATTCCCTTTATGATAGACACGGGAGAAAATACTTCGACCCTTGAAGCCCCTTGTATTACCCAGTATGATTTTAAACTGTCCACTGCTTCAGTTCCATTGAGCGGACTGGAGGGACAGGAAAGATCCTACCCCTTAAATGAACCCTTACAAGTCAAATTTGAAGATCAGGAATGCCTGATCCAGTTTGCAGTAACCACAAGCCTGGTGGTTAACCTAGCCGGAAGGGACCTGCTCTGCTCCTTCCAACTCAAAATACAATGCCTGGATGACGGTATTACCATTACTGGTGCTAGAAAACCATAGGATCCTCTGGATTCACCAGCCTCCTCAGTGGTGGAAAGGTGAACCTCACGAGCAGCGATTTTAACCCACCCTTGGAAACCACTGACCCGCATGCGACGCTAGCTTACGACCCCACTGGGGCCTCAAGGGAACTAGAAGAGTTGTATGCTCCTCTCCTGGGTAGCATGGTGACCGTCACTATTTTAGGGGAAGTAGTGGGGAAGGAGGGGGCAGCACTTATAGTCCAAGTGCCTAATGAATTGTGGAATCGTTCAGGCTTGATGGCCCCTCACATTACCCTGTCAGTTAACGAGGGACATAGACCAAAGGAACTGGGATTCCTAGCCCACCGGCTTGAGGTACAGGCAGACAAAGGCCTCTTCGGGGTTCCTCAGGCTCTGCCAGGGGGGACCCTGACTTACTACCACGCCCCCTTCTCGGTGACGGGCTGTTAACACCATCACCGGCCCCATCGACTCCCTTCGGATGAACCCACCCCCGATTTATGGGCCGCATCGAAGTCAGTGGTGGGATACACCCCAGTGACCCCATTCCAGATCCGTGTAAGACCGGGAGCACACCTGCCTTCCGTCCCACAGTATCCCCTTCGGAGAGAGCCACTCGACGGAATAACTCAGTTAATAGATTCATTCTGCAAACAGCGCATCCTGGTTCCTTGCCAATCACCTTGTAACACCCCCATTTTACCGTCCCCAAACCCGGACGAACAGAGTGGCGCCTTGTACAAGACTTACGTAAGGTCAACGAGATAGTGGATCCACTACATCCCGTGGTCCAGAATCCAGCTACCATTCTCAGCAGTATCCCCGCCGACTCTTGCGTTTTTACCATTGTGGACCTGCAGCATGCATTTTTCGCAATTCCCCTCTCTCCCGACTCGAAGTACCTGTTTGCTTTCACCTCCAAGGTCATCAATACACTTGGACGCGCCTCCCGCAAGGTTTTATACACTCCCCGACTATTTTTCCCAAGTTTTACATAATCAACTCCAAGGGTTGCAGCTTTCTGATAAATCCACCATTGTCCAGTATGTAGATGACCTTTTACTAGCAAGCCCCTCAGAGCCCGCCAATAGACTACTAAACGCGCTCCACTCTTGGGGATACGTAATACCTCCACAGAAAGTAAAACGAAGCCAGCACCAGGTAAAATTTCTGGACACCCTCTTAAGTGCTACTGAGCGGCGGCTCACTCCCGAACGTATTATGCCCATCGTTGTCACCCACCGCCCACTACCCCAAAGGGGATTGCGCGCCTTCTGAGGGTTAGTAAATTTCTGCAGACAGTGGCTACCTAACGTGGCGCTCCTTACTAAGCACCTCACACCCTTCGCCTCAAGCCAGTCCGTGGCACCCTTTGAACTTACCAAGAAACAAAGGGAGGCCTTTGATAGCCTGAAACAGGCCCTTGCCAGCGCCCCGACCCTGGGACGCCCTTTGTATGATCGCCCATTTCAGCTCTTCGTGAACGTCGTAGAGGACTGCGCTCCAGCCATCCTTACTCAAACCCATGGGGATAGGAAAAGACCGGTGGCATACTACTCCACTCGGCTGGACCCAGTTGCAAGGGGACTTCCACCATGCTCACAAATGCTTCCAGCCATTTATTCCCTGGTAAGAGCAGCCTCCAATATAACCTTGCAACAGGCAGTGATGGGTTATTCCTCCCATACCGTAACGGCACTCTTAACTTCTCACCAGACGCAACACCTTACCCAAGCCCGCTTAAACAGATACGAGGTAGCACTCCTGTATAACCCACTCCTCACTTTTGCTTACTGTACGACCATTAATCCTGCCACCTTCCTAGAGGCCCCACCTGAGGATCTTGCGGACCCACCTCATGACTGTCTAATGCGTAACCACTTTTTAACTGCACCCCGCCCGGACCTTTCAGATAAGGCCATCCAGTCAGCCGACTTAAACCTGTACTTTGAGGGTAGTTCCTACATTTCTGAACAGGGCATCCGCCTTAGCGGCTATGCTGTGGCTAACGACTCCCAGAGTGTGGAATCGGCATCTCTGCAGCTCCCAGTCTCTGCCTAAAAAGCAGAACACTTTGCCCTGACCCGAGCTTGCATTTTAGCCAAGGACGAAGTAGCTAATGTCTTCACAGACTCCCGCTATGCTTTTGGAGTTGCCCATGATTTTGGCCAAATCTGGGCACACAGGGGATTTCTGACCTCTACAGGTATCCCCATACAGAATGCGGTGTATGTAAAGAACCTCCTCCAAGCCATCCTCCTCCCAAACAAATTGGCTATCATTAAATGCTCCGCTCACCTTTCAGATGCCTCCCCAATAACCCAGGGCAATAACAGGGCAGATATAGAAGCGAAATTGGCAGCACGCCAGGCGTCTGAAACCGTTTCCACTATGGAAAAACAAGCAGTTGTTTGCAAGCCAAACATAGCAACGCCGGGCACCCCAGACATGGTCACTGTGCAGCACTTACAGGGGGACGCCCCTGACTCATAAAAACAAATGTGGAAGGCGCACGGGTGTACGCACTCTGCGCTACATGGCCTCTGGGTTACTCCAGTCGGTCAAGTATGTATACCTGATTCTTTGTTACCAATGCTTATTGACTGCCTACATTCTGACACCCACCTTGGCAAGGAGGGAATGAGTAACATTTTACTACGTACCTGGTGGCACCCCAGATTGGAGGAAGCAGCACAAGGCAAAATACGGTCGTGCTTGATATGCCAACAAACCAATGCTGGGAAAGGGGTGAAGTGCACCCCAGGCAAAACCCCCTTGCCAGGTGGTCCTTTTGAATGCATACAACTCGACATTATTGAATTACCGCGTCTACATTGTTACAAGTACTGTCTTATTATTGTTGATGTATTTAGTAGATGGATTGAAGCTTTTCCAACCACCAATAATAAGGCCTCAACAGTGGTAAAGTTATTGCTCACAGAGGTTATACCAAGGTTTCGGGTACCCCGACGGATAAGTTCTGACAATGGCCCCCACTTCATAGGGCAAAATAAATAAGGATTTGTGCGAGGCATTGTATATCGAACAGCAGTTCCACTGCACCTACCACCTTCAGTCAGCAGGTGTAGTAGAGAGAGCTAACAGCACCCTTAAGAATAAACTAACCAAATTCGTGTCAGAGATAGGTCTAAACTGGTTGAAGGTTCTCCCCTTAGCATTATACCATATGAGAATCACCCCCCACTCAGCCACCGGGGTATCGGCTGCTGAAATTGTCTATGGGCGTCCGGGAAGAACCCCATGGGACGCTGTCACCCAACCCCCCACACAGATTGACCTTAATATCATGGGGGATGAACTACAAAGGTATTTCAGACAACTTACATCCTCTTTAAAGTTTCTTCATTCGCAGGTGGAGAGTGCCTTTAAACCACCTGAAGGGCAGAACACGGAATCGTCTGACCTGGAAATCGGAGACTCAGTACTGATACGGGATTGGGAGCGCCCTAAACTGGGACCTCGGTGGAAAGGCCCCTTTGAGATACTACTCCAAACACCGACAGCTGTGAAAGTAAAAGGCCAGGAACGTTGGATTCATCTGAGCGACTGAAAACGATGGCCACCGGAGGAAAGCTAATACCTTTTAAACTCCTCACCATTTCCAGTACTCCTCTGTGGGCGGCAGAGGATAATTTGTTTTATAAAATACATATGCAGCTACATGGGAATCGGACCGTTTGTTACCCCTTGGCAGAGTCAGTGGAAGGCCTTTTTATAGCCACACCAAGCTGGAGCCCCAGGGCCCTCTTAAAGTATGAATTTTCAAAGACAAAGTGTGTTGGACAGATGGGAACTTACAGGAGGCTGCTGCCGGGTAAATTCTGGCAAGGAACAGTAACAGGACCTAGTAGTACAGCCCACCACCAGTCCTTCTCCCACTGTTTCACCGGCATAGGGTGGGGCTGTGGGCTAGCAATTGTACAGCGTACGATAGCATGTGCCGCCATTACCTGTACAGAGAGGAATTGTGAGTTTAAAGGGGGATGGTTTAGCTGTGAGTGCGCTGCCACCAGGTGTGCTACGTTACTTGCAGGAGAGCGATGGGTTTGTGGAGAAGGGAACGGGACCCACGTGAGATTGTCTAATGTCTCCTTAGAATGGCTAACCAGGGAGAATTACCTGAGGGAGCATGGGTTAAATGTTGCTGGGATCTCTTGGTATTCTCAAATGCCCAGTCCACGGCAATCGGGTAATGTAACCTGCTACTGGGCTAAGGAAGGGTATGTGTTCCTCTTTAATGGCACCTACACCACAGCCACCCCCACTCTGCCAGCGTGGTTTGCAATAGGAACGATCGGGCCGGTCACGGTCCCCTGCCCCCAGAAGGCTCATGTCCGACGAAGACGTGGTACGGTCAGTTAGTGAGGAGTTCTGTGAGGATTGGAAAGATCCTATGTCATTGGGATCTCCCTTAGCATCGTTAGGCTATGGATTCCTGAGTACTCTTTCTCTGGGGGGTTCGGCAGGAACTATAGCCACAAAAAACCGGAACTACCTTATTTGTGGACTGGCTGCACTGGGAAACAGTACTATGGAGGGCCTGAAGGCAGTGAACCGGGAACTGGCAGAGCTTCGACTTTATGCCCAGCAGACCAGTTGGCTCAGCAAGGAGGAGTATGTGCTATAGTTGGGGACAAATGCATCACCAACGTGAGAGACGAGTCCTACAACATCTCCCATGCCATTCAGTACATTCAGATGCAAGTAGATAGCTTTAGACAGGGATATACAGGAGGGACAAGTTGGTTGGGGTGGCTGCTAGGAGGATCGTGGGCATCATACCTGCTGCATGGAGCTGTGGGACTAATCGTGATTATAATAGTATGCTGTGTGATGCTGGCCTGTCTAAATACTTGTTGCAAGGTCCTTATTAATAAGCTCTCGGCCCCGTTCTCAGCGCCGCTCTAGTTTATCATGAAATGATAAAAGGGGGGGAATGAGGAGGTGTAGGATTAATAAACTATAACTGTATTGATATCTTAAGACGGATGAGAATTATGGCTGCTCGAAATACTGATTTAAAAAGTGTCCTTCAGGCCAGAACAGCCACACCACTGCTTTGCTGGGCTGGGTGCTGTGTGGTAATTGCTGTGTCTGGAACTTAATTGGATTTCCATTATGCTTGACTATGGAGATGATGGTCAATCTTAACGGGAAATGGGAAGGCTGTCTCAAACAATAAAGGTGATACCTGCCTTTGTCTCACCCGATTGAAAAATGATTACCTGAACCTGTGGTGTGAGGCTGTTCTTTGTCCATCTGCAGTAGCCCTTTGTCCGTTTCCTGCTCAACCAAGAACTCCGGCACCTGACTCATTAAAGTTTGCGTGACACTACCTGTATAAATCTCTGTCTACCCCTTTGTACTGAGAGAACTCGGGAAGCGACTCTTAGTGAGTGCTGAAGATAATTCTCCTAACGGTGCACCGCTAATAAAGGTATTTGTTCGAATCGACCTCGTGGCACTGTGTTATTTACAACGGACGGATAGGGAAATTGATTTCGGGACGACAGTCAGACATTGCCAGAGTCGACGTAAACAAGGTCAACTGCGCTGCCCCTCATCAATATTCTTCGTCACCTCTTGAAACCGTTCAAATCGTTGTTGGCAGAATCTCAGATGGCGATAAAAGCAGGCACACAGGAGTGAGATTGATCAGCTGGTTGAGTGGTGACGCTACAGCAACGTCGCACTCAACGTCAGCACGACCAAGAAATTGATTGTGGGCTTCAGAAAGGCGATGTCGGGAGAACACACACCAGTCTTAACGGAGGGGTCAGCGGTGGTAAAGGTGAGCAGCTTCAAGTTCCTGTGCGTCAATACCGCGGAGGATCTATCTCGGGCCCAGCACGTTGATGCAATCATAGAGAAGGCATGCTCGCAGCTCTACTTTATGGGGAGTTTGATGTCACCAAAGACTCCTGGAAATTTCTGCAAATGTACAGTGGAGCGCATTCTGACAAGTTACAACAGCGCCTGGTAGGGAGGTTTCGATGTGCAGGACCTAAACAGGCTGCAGAGGGTTGTATACTCTGCCATTGTGACCCGAACATGTCCTATTCGGTTACGACCATCGGGGAGTAGTTACAAAATCCGGAATACCCACAGACATCGTTTTAGGTACAAATTCTTCCCATCTTCCATCACGTTTCTGTACATGTCCATGAACACTACCTCGTTATTCCTCTTTTGCACTATTTATTTATTTTTGTGCCATGATAATGTTTTATATGTTTCGTTGTACTGTTGCCGCACAACACATTTCACGACATTTCACAGTGGTAATAAACCTGATTCTGATTCTCATTCCGATTCAGCTCCATGAGCCCATGTTAACTATCCCTAATCTGTCTTTTCCTTTCCAAATGCTGGTCGATCCTATCCTGCAGAAACCTCTCCAGTCAGCTTTCCACCACTGATGTTGGGATCACCTTACTGTAGTTCTCTAGCTAGTCCTTACAGCCTTACTTATAAAAAAAAGCACAACATTACCCACCCAACAGACATGCGGTGTGGTATCATTTTGTGTAAATTGCAAACGTGGGAATGCAACGTTTGAAGACCGTTATTCGAAAGAAAAGATGCCATTGTTCAGCGCAAAATATTATCTCAAAAGATCGTTATTATTTTTGTATTCGGACAGACGAACTCCAGGGCTTTATTAGCAGAAACACTAAGAAAGACAGTCAAGAAAACGTTGTGACGATTGAACTGGAGGATTGTATGGAAGGTTGTGTCCACATCCTTTCCTCTTTCTTACAGTTAGTTGGTATTGATTGTGATCCTGTGCCAACGAGAGCGCAGTGTCTCTGAATGCAGGTCTCCCTACTTGGTTTTCATGAAATGGCGGACTTGTTTGAAATCATCTAGGTTCTAATATTTAATTGGATTCGTCTGATGAATTTCCACTCAATTTTTGTTCATTGTCCCCACTGTGCTGTTCCATTTACTTCCTGAATTTTGCATCCACTGTGCGATCTAACTGTCACTTCGATCGTTTTTCTTTTGTTGTAATTTGCCAACAGAAATAATATTCCTCTAATTTCGGAGATTCACTCCCACACCAGAGAGACAATTCATTTCAATCGGGAGGGAAAAGGACTACATTATTTTTAATTAACATTTCCTGCCGTTTCTTTTGGTACGTGTTAATACCTTTTATGTACTGAATAAACTCTGGTTATATTTTTACAATATGAAAACATTTGTAATGGTATTTAATTCAGAACAAAAGATCTGGGTGGATCTTTCCGGAGTTTATATTCCAACGGATCAGCCGTGATCTGAGACATTTATAAGAATGAGTATATATTTTTTGTTCTTAAGTCCTCTGGCCCCTGATTCATAGGCTCGTATACTCAAGGTATCGTCTTGCCAGAACCATGTATAATTCCAGAGAAACATGTTTGATCTCATTCTCAAACGTTTTTGCAATAAAGACCTACAAACCTCTTGGATCTCCACTTGCTTGTTAACCCTGCATGTTAATTTCCAGTGTTTTGCGTAGAAGTGCACCCAGGTTGTTTGACACCGACACTTTTCAACCTCTCATCCTGAAATTAATTTCCGTTTCTGAAGAGCACCCCACAATATTCCACATTGCGTCACATTCGCCATGTTGTTGCCCATTCCCTTCGTCTGTCACCAGCATCCTGAAGCCTCTCTGTGTCCTTTTCACAACGCATACTAACACCCAGTTTTGAATCATCAGCAAACTTGGCTATGTTGTCCGCGGAAGTGTAACAAACTGCAGATGCTGGGATCTGAAGCAAGAACAGAAATTGCCGAAACACTCAGCAGGTCAGGCAGCTTTTGTGAAGAGAGAAAAGAGTTAAACTTTCAGGCCTAATGCTTTTCAACGAGTGACCTCACCCTTTAACTCCGTTTCTCTCTCAACAGATGCTGATCCACCTGCCGAATTTTCCAACATCTTCTGTTTTAGATTGTTCGTGACAGCCTGATCCAAAACATTAATGCAGATTACGAAAAGCCAGGTCCCAGCACCGATGCCAGTTTACTACGTCCCAACCCAGGAATAGCCCATTTATTCCCCTTCCTTCAGCTTGTTTCTGTGGCTCAATCCGTCAGTGTGTTCGGTTGGTAATCCACCCAGGGATGCTGATCATCCGGCAGCTGATGTACTGTGCATCAATGTCATCCCAAGTAACACTGTGCTCTTCAGAGGCCGGTGGTGCCTGCAGTCATTTTTTTAAAATTTTAAAAAAATCATACATTCTTCACTGCAATACTATCACCAGATGCCCTTCTTTGTATTCGATTTCCCATCAAATCAATATATTCATGCTGACGTTGGATCAACAAATACTCCACAAGAGTATCAATGTCTTGTTTTCTTTTAAATCAATAGACCCATGACGATTTGTGCGGTTGTTACGCTGGACACAGCCTCTCACTGCCGATTTCTGTATGTACAAGATTATTGTTTTCTTACACAATTCGTAACATAGTTCAAGAAAACGCAGTTCTCACATCCTATCTTCTGCTCGTGGCAAGGGCAAATGGAAGACTTTTCAGTGAAACTTCACACATCCCGGCCATGATCACAGTTTGAAGACAAAACCTGTTCATTTAATCCAGGAAACAAACACTTCCCAAGAGCAAAGCAAAAGCATCTATCTCATCCCTCCGGTTAGTACGATGCGCAGGCGGCGAAAATCCAGGCACAAGTTCTACGTCAGTGTCCTTGGCGCCATTAAGATTTCGAGTCCAAATTTCCCTTCATCAATTGGAAAATCTTTTTTTTTCACACGATCAAACAACTTCCTGATAGCAACAAGCGTTAATTCTCTTGCATTACACATTCATGACACATTAACCATCACAATGCCCAATGTTTTGAACAAAATATGCTATACGTCTCAAAGTTGTACGTGGGCTCAGTATAATATTTTATTCCACACTTCGAAATCGACTACAAAGACCTTGCAGTTGACCAAAACAGACTGAAATCCCATTCTAAACAGGAATCCTGTCTTCACCAGAAGTGCAACGATTTGCAGGAGAGTCACAGTCGGACATTATACTGACAGTACATTTCATGCCGTTTTGATACTGCATTGCAACCAGTTGTTTCTACTGACGGCTGACTCTGCCGAAGACGTTTATTTGGCCTTTCAACATCTATCTGACTGTAAACAACAAAATAGAAGAGAGGTATATGATCGGGGAACATATTTCAGGCTTTTATTGAAAATGAGAGGAAAACATGAGCATAGTCCCCCATTAACAAATAAAATGAGGTCGAATATCTCCCAATTCTGGAGGTCAAAGGCGTCAACACAACCGATATGCGATGTGCGAGCCTCATCTAATGACCTCACAACCCTGACAAGCAAGTATACTGGATCCCTTGATACTTCGCTATTCCTGACCAGTCCGGCACGTACAGGATGCAGTGAGAAGTAGAGCAACAGGTAATTCCACAGTTGTTTTTTCCCCACAGATTTCAGATGCCGGAAATCAGAAATAATAAAAGAAACACAAAAATGTCGCGAAAACAGGCAAAAAAGGTTGCACTTTTGCTTCCGTACCAAGAAGGCATTTGTCAACCATGTGTTCACTGTATGGAAAACCGACAGATTACTCTTCACATTCTCACTTCTGAGTTACCCTTTCATCACCCACAGTGGCATTTGATCGCAAAGTATATGGGTAAATAATCCTGCAGTGAAGGAACTAATTAAATCTCTGTTGCCTAATCTTCTCAATCATTCTTTACTATCGCTACTAACCAATTGTAGAGTGGTATCGAGAAACAGCATTGTCCAAAGTCGCAAATTAAATAAATACATCCCAATAATTGTTTCAAAGATCAAGGAATCGGATTTGTATTTAATTTATACAACTGCCCATTCAATGTAAACAGATATTTCACTCCATTCTTCAGCTCCTCCCTTAATTTCCTTTGTGTCAGTCCATAGATACACGTGTTGGTGCAGATACTGAGAAACTCCAACATAAACCCAAACTGTTGAAGAACATATCGCGGTGTGCTGTAATATCTGTCTGTGTAAGAATAGTTTTCAGCTTGCCAGTTCATAGTGTGTACCACATTGGGCGTCCACAGTAAAATGAAATTGGCTGAAAGAGCGAAAAACAAAATCATTGACTTTCTCCGGTTCTCCACCTCAGGGTCGTTCCGATTCTCACTGCTGTTCCGAAGTCCCCGCCGGACTTTATTTGCTGCTACAATATGTCTAACAGTTAACGTATTGAACAGCAGAATTAAACAGAATGGGAATACCGGAGTCACAATAACGTCAAACAACTGGAAGGCTTTCCATACGGGTGATGTAAAGTATTCAGCTCTGGCGACGCAGCGCAAGGGATCCACTGCAAAGTAAAATGGAATAGTTTTGGCGCAGCTCGCTTCACCCACTGTTACTATCACCACTGTCTCTGTTCTCTCGGTACAATATCGTTTGCGCAGCTTCTGAAGGCGGATGGCGACGTAACGATCGAAAGTGAAAGCAACAGTTAAGCAAACGGAACAGTCCGCGGATGCGACCCGTAGAATAAGTACCACAGAGCACACCGGAGCTACGGACAAGATATTAGTGTACAAATAGATATAGTTAATCTGCCCCAGTATTAAAGGGACGAGAACTACCATCAGATCTGCTGCCGCCATGACCACCAGGTAGCGAGTGATGCACTTGGAGAGACCACATTTTCCGAAGGACAGGATCACAATCGCCGTAAAGTTAACTGAAAGAAATGATAAAACACAGTGTTATTTTCCAACGGCCCCGAGTTGATCAGTGTGGCTTTATTTGCACGATAACAACCGTTTGGTCACCTGCAGGATATCAGTCCGCCTACTCTTACCGAGATGGGATGCTGATGGGAGTCAGACTCGCACTGCACTCGCGACGTACAGCTGACATCTCGCCAGTTTCACGCCCTGAATTCAATCGACTGGATGGAAAACTGGAGGCAGAGTTTTCCTTCAGAGCAGGGCTCCCAAGGTGGTTCTGTTAGGTAGTGAACACAGGACATGATACATTGTATATGGCGGCCAAGGTAAGGGCATCCAATGCGGTCTCTGTTCTTGTCATGGCGCCGGTGACTCGCGGGGAACGGTACATGCAGTGCAGTTGCTTGTTTTAATTTTACATTTCTCGACATAATTATGCTGCTTCAAATAAACTGACCTTGAGTTGCGTGTCTTTCAAATGAATATATTTACTAATTGCATCCGTAAAAACCTTGAATGTATCGCATCTAATGGAGAGGAATATTTGGAGAAGACTAGAGAAAGCCTTGTGACCTCAAGAGATGTCAATATGCTCTCCAGGCTATCCGCAGGCAGGAAGTCACATCATCCCGCTTAAAGTCAGCTGTCACCCCTGGTCGTACTGCCTCGTGGCACAGAGGTATCAGCGAGGCTCACGAAAGTGGGGAGCCGCAGAGTGGGAGATTAATCGAATGTGCGAGTACGGCGCGGGACGTGAAAATCAAAGGTTGCCGTGAAAAGCTGATCAGTGGAACAATTATGGAAATTGACATGTTCATGGAAAATCTGTGAGGATTTGAAATCAATTCCCATCCGTAGAGGTCCACATGATCAGTAATTATTTAATCTGTTGGCAAAAGTAGCACTCGATGAACGGGGTGGTCAATGTAATGAGACACAAAGTATACGTCTCCTCCCTTCAGGGGAAGGAACTAAACGTCGGGCTGAAAAAAAGACAGAGTCAGCAGTGCCGAAACGGCTGCATACACGACTTACGGGACGGCACTAATCTTCTTTGGAGAAACAGGGAAATAATTGGCAGACACAACAGTTCCTTTTTGAAAAGCAAATCGGGGTGGACTCAAGCAAACAGTTCCTGTTCGATGTTGGACTACTGTATGACACGTTCCAAGGAAGCAGTCAGAGGCACTTCAGAATGACGGTAACATTAGTACGTAGTTGGACAATAATTCCAAAGGGCAGGGATATGGTTTTGCCATTTAGTGCTTCACTGACGGACAAGGCGCGTTTGGTGTATTCTGCCACACAACAAAGATTGGGTCATTGCCGTTTCCCTCACACTGAAATGACACGGACTTGCGTAGATAGGGTACAGTTAGAGTTCCATCTGTTTTGGATGACAGAGGAGGAAGAACTTCATTTACATGCAGTGACAGAAACAGCTGGTGATAATGTTGGGCAGCAGCGAGCGGTGACAGGAATTGTCTGCCTGTATAGCGTGTTCCTTCAGCTAACCTTCACATTCTTGTGTGGACAGTTGTGGTGTGACTGCCCGAGGCCAGAGAGGATACGGTAACGACGAATTTCAACTGGCAAATAACCCACGTCTCCGTGCCGGTACGTCCTGACTGCCGTTGAGAGGAGGTTTAGATTGGTGGGCAACTTTATCGACAATGCGATTTGCAAGAATAATTAATAATTCTGCTGTTTGGAGGCGTTAATACAAAAATAAATTGCATTATATGCTTAAATTTCTCATAAAAAAGAAATGTAAATGTATCGAAAACTTCACTGAAATTTCCATACAGCAGTACGCCATTAAAACAGCATCAATTAGATTTTATAGCAAAATTACAACCGTTTTCTTTTCAAATCACACATTCTAAAATTATGTAATGGACTGAACATTTGGATAACAAGACACGGCTCATTTACGATGCCGCAAACGTAATACAAAGGCAGAGCTGCATTGACAGCTTACCGGGAACACCGACCGCAGCAAGTACTGGATAGTGAATTCTGACGATGTGAAAAATTGCTGGATATCCCATTTTCTACCTAAAGCAGTGAACCGTTGTACTGTTCACATTAACTGATTCAAGGAGCTCTTATACACCAGAAGGAACGGACATTCAACCAATGAGTGGCTTACTAAGTCACATTAGCCATAAGCCACTGAACAAATATTTAGACTGAACTATTTTTTACTCATTGTGTCATTGTGTGTGGTAGAGTGGGGGCTGGACTGTGCAGGCGCGGCGCCGGCAGTTTACATGTGGGGTGTCACGAACCAGCAACAAAAGAAACACACTGAGCATGATTTAGTGTTAAAAACTATTTTATTAATCACTAATTCAGATAACACGTAAAATAAAAGTAAAAATGTTAGTATGTTAGAATTCAAAAACGTTAAACCTCGAACGTTAACCCCAAAACTAAACTCTTCGTGTGTGTGTGTGACAAAGTCCAAAACTCCCAGTTCCGGAATGGTTCTTAAAGTTCAGTTCCGCAAGCCATAAGGTGAAACATGAGCAAGGGCTTCTTCAATAACCACCGTTGTCTGAAGATAAGATGTAGATACGAAATCCAAATATTCCACGATGGACCCCAAACGACACTCCAGTGTTTACTCGGTAGTGGCTTCCTCACCCCGAAAAGCATCCGAACCGTGGTCGTCCACACACAAATACCTGTTTCCTTCTACAGGTCAGCAACAAAGTGAACTCCACCGGATTACTTCCAACTTCCATACATGGATTTTAGTGGCAAACACAGTTATTGTTTCTCATCCATCGATAGCGAAAACAAGCAGGCTGGTGTCTCTCTCCCTTCTCTCTCTCTCTCTCTCTCTTTCTTCTTCTTCTAACCTCTTCAACAACGTCATTACGTCCTTTTCTTCGATTGACGTAAGCACACCCCACACACACATAAACACACACTCTCTATCTTAAAGGGACTTTCACTGAATCCGTAACACCTCCCACTTCAAAGAAAAATTTCCCAAGAAAAATTTTAACCGCGCATACAGTTAGTAATGTTAATAATTATCATGCTACACAACTACAGACTATCAGATTAGTACAGATACATGTTTCCCATTTAACATCGGCAAAGACAATCAGCAATCACATTATCTTTGCCTTTAATGTGAGTTATCATGAGATCAAACTCTTGCAAAATTAAACTCCAGTTTAACAGTCTTCTGTTCTTGTTTTTGACTCGGTTCAGAAACACCAATGGGTTATGATCTGTATACACTGTCAATGGTTTCTGAGCGGTGCAAACATATACACTGAAATGTTGCAAGGCTAAAACAAGCGACAGTAATTCTTTCTCTATGGTGGAATAATTCTTTTGATGCTCATTAAATTTCTTTGAAATGTAAGCTACAGGATGGTCAATATCATTAAGGTCACCCTTCTGCAATAACACAGCTCCTGCAGCTTCATCACTGGCATCTACTACTAATAAAAATGGCTTTTCAAAGTCAGGTGATTTGAGCACAGGATGGTAGCATAAAATGGATTTCAGCTTCTCAAATGCTTCTTGACAAGAATCTGTCCAAACAAACTTTACTCCCTTCTTCAGAAGATTAGTTAGGGGAAGAGCAATATCAGCAAAATTTTTACAAAATTTTCGATAATATCCAACCATTCCCAAAAATCTTCTAACAGTCCTCGTACCTGTGGGAATAGGGAACTCAGATATTGCTTGAACTTTTGCCTGAACAGGAGCTTGCTTGCCTTGACCTACAACATAACCAAGATACGTCACAGTGGCATGGCCAAATTCACTTTTAGCCAAGTTAACTGTAAGGTTAGCCTTGTAAGGTCTTTCAAACAACCTTTCTAACGCAGAGATGTGATCTTCCCAAGTATCATTCCCAGTCACTAAGTCGTCAATGGAGGCATCTGTATGTTTTAACCCATAAATCACTGAATTAATCATTCTTTGAAATGTTTCCGGAGCATTTTTCATTCCAAATGGCAAAATTCCAAATCCAGAAGGGGTTACAAAGGCTGAAATCTCCCGTCCTCTATATGTTAATGGAACACACCAGCACCCTTTTATTAGGTCAATGTTTGTAAGAAATTTTGCCTTTCCCACTCTGTCTATGCAATCATCCACCCTAGGAATAGGGTAAGCATCTGACTTTGTTACAGCATTCACTTTCGTGTAATCTGTGCAAAATCTAACAGTTCCATCAGGTTTAGGTACAATAACACAGGGCGAACTCCAATTTGAAGTAGAATGTCTAATAATATAATTTTCCAACATGTATTTTATCTCCTGATCAACAAGTTTACTTTTTTCCACATTCATTCGATATGGGTGTTGTTTGATTGGTTTTGCATCCCCAACATCAACATCATGGGTAATTATCGATGTTCTGTTTGGAACATCCGGGAACAGATTTTTAAATTTTAAAATTAATTCTCTGATCTGTTGTTTTTGTGAAACTTGTAAATGGTCCAACTTCGTTTCAAGGTTCTCCATGATATTTTGTTTTTTTAGTTTCGATGGAACAATATTTGGTCTAAATTGGCCTTCCTCAACATCAACATCAGGCATTCTAGAAACGACCTTTACACCATCCACCAAGGCCACAACTGAATCCCTCTCATAATAAGGTTTTAGCATGTTTACATGACAGAGTTGTGTTTTCTTGCGTCTATCTGGTGTTTTGATTATATATGTTAGATCAGTCACTCGAGATTCAATAACATAGGGTCCAGAAAAACGAGATTGCAAGGGATTATTTTGGCTAGGGAAAAATACCAACACCTTTTGCCCCACTGCGAATGTCCTAGGCCGAGCACGTCTATCAAAATATGTCTTCATTCTTATCTGGCTTGTTTTCAAATTCTCTCTCGCTAGCTGGCAGACTCTCTCCAACCGCGTTTTAAATTTTTGGACATGGGGAGATCTCCATTTCCTCATTAACACTCCATTTTTGACATAGTATCCAACTGGCACCTTTTCAATCTCCTCACATGAGAGAGATTTTTCTTTCAATTCTGTCAACACAGGGTCCTTTGTCTGTTCCACCTTAAAATTCTTCCTCGACAAAGACAAATCTTTAAATTCAGGCTCACTATAAGGATGTTGATCCTCCAGTGAAGACAGAAAAGTCTCATATAAGGCATCATAATTTTCTTCCTGTTTAGGACTGTCACAAGGAACCACATCAGACTGCATCGGACTGTCTGTCTTGGCTAATTCTCTAGCTCTAGCTCGAGTCACCGCACATGATGGGTAAACATCTGGATCATTCTCAGACTCATCAATCCTTGGTTTGGTTGTTAACCGTACCACAGGAACAATTTCTCCATCTGCAAGGTCATTTCCCAATAACAAAGAAACTCCTTCCACTGGCAAACTAGGTCTTATCCCTATCTCGACTGGTCTTTCTACGAACTTTGACTTCAAAATCACCCTGTGAAAAGGGACAGACATGCTCTCACCTGTACCGCCTCGTACTAGATTTACTTCACCAGTGTCACTTTCTTCACCAAAATTTAAAACACTGTCCAGCAAGAGAGATTGACTAGCCCCAGTAACTCTAAGAAAATTCACTGGCACCTGGGGTGACTCATCATTCAGTGAAACAAAACCCTCTGATACATAAGAACGGAATTCCTTTATCACCTCCTCCAACTTTTCCTCTTTTAACTCTTGCAAGGACTGGTCTTTAACAGCATCTCCTAAACCTTTTTGATTTTTAATTGCCTGAAAGCAAGCATTGGGCACAGCTTCCTTCTTTTTCTTCAAAAGGGCACAATTAGATATCACATGGCCAGGTTTCCTACAGTAATAACAAGTACGCTCAACAGGTTTCTCCAGCCCTGGCTTCTTTTCATCTTTTCCTTTTTGATTACCTCCCAATTTAATCTCCGGTTTACCTGGATTGTCCTTGTAACTCTTTTGAAAGGTTTTAGGTTGTCCCCATTTGGATTTATGGGTTAAAGCATAAATGTCTGCCAACCTAGCAGTTTCTTGTAAAGTTTCCACTGCCTTTTCATTTAAATATGTTGTTAATTCAGCTGGAACACATCTTTTAAAGTCTTCCACTAGTATCAATTCTGTCAATTTATCAAAATCCCCATCTACATTTTTAGCCAGGCACCATCGTTCAAAACATATTCTCTTTCCATTGGCAAATTCCATATAGGTCTGATCTGCAGATTTCCTCAAATCTCTGAATTTTTGTCTATAAGCCTCAGGGACCAATTCATAGGCCTTCAATATAGCTTGTTTTACCTTGGTATAAACAGCTGCATCCTCAGCAGACAAAGCCGAATAGGTTTTTTGAGCTTTACCTTTCATCACACTCTGTACCATAAGAGCCCATCCTTTCCTTGGCCAGTTTGAACTCACAGCAACCTTTTCAAAATGTTGGAAATACTGATCAACCTGATCTTCCTCAAAAGGAGGGACTAATCGAACCTCCCTGCTGGCTGAAAAACCATCATCAGAATCAGATTCCGAACTCCTACGCTTCATTTGTAACTCATGCTGCCTCTGTTTTTCCTTCTCCTCTGCCTCAAACTTTAACCGAATTAGTTCCCGTTCCCGTTCAGCCTCTAACTTCATCCGAGTTATCTCTTGTTCAGTCTCTAATTTCTTTTGTTCGGCCTCTAATCTCTTTTGCTCTCGTTCAGTTTCTATCTTTAACTGGGTTTGCTCTCGTTCAGCTTCTAATTTCTTTTGTTCTCGTTCAGCCTCTATCTTTAACTAGGTGTGTTCTCGTTCAGCCTCTATCTTTGCCAGCTGCACCTGTGCCTCAGAAATTGCTATTTCACTACCAGGGAACTGTTTTAACACTTCCTTCTCAAACACCTTCTTTTCCACATAATGGCCAGCTATCAGTCTCTGAATATCTGCCTTTCTCATAGACTGCTTTACTTCTGTAAGGTTTAGCCTTGTAGCAATCTTTATCAGATCATCCTTTCTCGCCTCCTCCAATCCCTTTTGCGTTGGTGACTCCAAAAATGCCTTAATATCCATTGCTGCTGGTTTCCACACACACACGCCAATTAAAAAGAATTTATCAGACCTCCCTCAAAAATCTTTGGATTGAATCCCGGATGAATCTCGTTATCCTTGGGAACTATCCGGGACGAGCCCCCAATTTTGTCACGAGCCAGCAACAAAAGAAACACACTGAGCATGATTTAGTGTTAAAAACTATTTTATTAATCACTACTTATGATAAAACTTAAAATAAAAGTAAAAATGTTAGTATGTTAGAATTCAAGAATGTTAAACCTCGAACGTTAACCCCAAAACTAAACTCTTCGTGTTTGTGTGTGACAAAGTCCAAACCTCCCAGTTCCGGAATGGTTCTTAAAGTTCAGTTCCGCAAGCCATAAGGTGAAACATGAGCAAGGGCTTCTTCAACAACCACCGTTGTCTGAAGATAAGATGTAGATGTAGAAAAACATAGAGAGAGTGCATACGAAATCCAAATGTTCCACGATTGACCCCAAACTGCCTCACCCCGAAAAGCACCCGAACCGTGGTCGTCCACACACAAATACCTGTTTCCTTCTACAGGTCAGCAACAAAGTGAACTCCACCGGATTACTTCCAACTTCCATACATGGATTTCAGTGGCAAACACAGTTATTGTTTCTCATCCATCGATAGCGAAAACAAGCAGGCTGGTGTCTCTCTCCCTTCTCTCTCTCTTTCTCTTTCTTCTACTTCTAACCTCTTCAACAACGTCATTACGTCCTTTATCTTCGATTGACGTAAGCTCACCCCACACACACATACACACACACTCTCTAGCTTAAAGGGACTTTCACTGAATCCGTAACAGGGGACACAAAAAGGAACAGAGGCTTAGTGGGTATCGCTTCGGAGGACCTCGGAGCAGATAAGTTTTTCTTTTTTATTATTTTATTAGGGTTTTAATTATAAGGGTTAGTTTCTAATAGGGTTGTAATTATTAGGCTTAGATTTGTTATGGTACTTTTATAAGTGTTTTAAAAGTTTTAAGCGGTAGAATGGAGGCTGGACTGCGCAGGCGCGGCGACGGAAGTTTAAAAAGCAAACAGACTTTTCAGCGGGCAGCGTCGGAGCGGGCAGTGGAGTGAGAGGGAGCAGACTCTTCTGGGCTTTGGCTCAAAGTGCTTCGGCGTTAATGGGGCGAGGAAAGGTCGGTGACTTGAGTTCAGGAAAGAATACGGTTTCCTGTACTCAGTGTCAGATGTGGGAGTTCCAGGAGTCTCCTTGCTTCCGGGAGGGCTACATCTGCACCTCGTGTGTCGAGCTGCAGCTCCTGAGGGACAGTATGAGGGAACTGGAGAAGCAGCTCGATGACCTTCGTCTGGTCAGGGAGAGTGAGGAGGTGATAAGGAGGAGTTATAGGCAGGTGGTCACACCGGGACCATCGGAATCAGGAAATTGGGTCACAGTCAGAAGGGGGAAGGTGAAGAGTCAGGTACTAGAAAGTGCCTCTATGGCTGTACCCTTTGACAATAAGAACTCCTGTTTGAGTACTGTTGGGGAGACAGCCTACCTGGGGGAAGCAACAGTGGTAGTGTCTCTGGCATACGAGCCGGGGCCTCTGGTTCAGATGGGTAGGGAAGGAGTGAAGAGGGCACTAGTGATAGTGGACTCTATAGTTGGGTGGGCAGACAAGCGATTCTGTGGACGCAGGAAAGAAACTCGAAAGACAGTTTGCCTCCCAGGTGCCAGGGTCCGGGATGTTTCATATTGCGTACAAGATATTCTGAAGTGGGAGGGAGAATATTGGTACCAACGACAAAGGTAGGGAAACGAATGATGTCCTGAAAAGAGACTATAGAGAATTAGGAGGGAAGTTGAGAAGCAGGACCTCAAAGGTAGTAATATCCGGATTGCCTGTGCTAAGCGACAGTGGGTATAGGAACAGAATGAGGAGGAGGTTAAACTCGTGGTTGAGGGATTGGAGTAAGGAGCAGGGATTCAGTTTTCTGGATCATTGGGGCCTCTTTTGGGACAGGTATGAGCTATTCAAAGAGGACGGATTGCACTTGAATCGCAGGGGACCAACATACTGGCTACTGGGGAGAGTTTAAGCTAGAATTGTTGGGGGGTAGGATCCGTACTGGAGAGACTGGGGAAGAGGTGTGGGGCTCTAAATTATAGGAAGCTAGGAATAAGTACCATAGGCAGGTGATAGAGAAGGGAAGTGTTCAGACAGGCTTGTGATGTGTCTATTTTAAGGCAAGGAGTATTGTGAACAAGGCGGATGAGCTTAGAGCTTGGATGTATACTTGGAGCTATGATGTTGTGGCCATTACGGAGACTTGGATGGCTCCGGGGCTGGAATGGTTGATTCAAGTGCCGGGTTTTAAATGTTTCAGGAAGGACAGGGAGGGAGGCAAAGGGGTGGGGGAGTGACACTGTTGATCAGAGATAGTGTCACGGCTGCCGAAAAAGTGGAAGTTGTGGAGGGATTGTTACGGAGTCTCTGTGCGTGGAGGTTAGGGGTCGATAACACTACTCGGTGTTTATTTATAAGCCTGCCAATAGTGACAGGGTTATTGAGGAATAGAGAGGGAAGCAGATCGTAGAAAGATGTGGGAATAACAGAGTTATTGTGATGGGGGATTTTAATTTCCCAAACATCGACCGGTATCTCCAGACAGTGAGGGGTTTAGATGGGGTGGAGTTTGTTAGGTTTCAGGAAGGGTTCTTGACACAGTAAGAGATGAGGAGAGCGAGAAGGGGATATGAAAAGGCCTTGGCGGGCAGGATTAAGGGAAACCCCAAGGTGTTCTACAAGTATGTGAGGAGTAAGAGGATGAGGTGCGAAAGGATAGGGCCTATCAAGTGCAGCAGTGGGAAAGTGTGTATGGATCCGGAAGAAATAGCGGAGGAACTTAATGAATACTTTACGTCAGTGTTCACTACGGATAATGATCTAGGGAATTGTAGGGGGGACTTGCAGCGGCCTGAAAAGCTTGAGCATGTAGATATTAGAAAGGAGGTGATCCTGAAACTTTTGGAAAACATCAAGTTAGATAAGTCGCCGGGACCGGAGGAGATGTACCCCCAGATTGCTGTGGGAGACGAGGGAGGAGATTGTGAAGCCTCTGACGATGATCTTTGTGTCGTCGATGGAGATGGGAACGTTACGGAGGATTGGAGGGTTGCGGATGTTGTTCCCTTATTCAAGAAGGGGAATAACGATAGCCCAGGGAATTATAGACCGGTAAGTCTTACCTCAGTAGTTGGTAAGCTGATGGAGAAGATCCTGAGACACAGGATTCATAAACATTTGGAGAGGTATAATATGATTAGGAATAGTCAGCATGGTTTTGTCAAGGGCAGGTCCTGCCTTACGAGCCTGATTGAATTTTTTGAGGATGTGACTAAGCACATCGATGAAGGGAGAGCAGTAGATGTAGTGTATATCGATTTCAGCAAAGCTTATGATAACGTAACCCATGCAAGGCTTATGGAGAAGGTGAGGAGACATGGGATGCAAGGGGACATTGCAGTGTGGATCCAGAACCGGCTCGCCCACAGAAGGCAAAGAGTGGTTGTTGAAGGGTCGTTTTCTGAGTGGAGGTCGGTGACCAGCGGTGTAAATCAGGGACCCTTACTGGGACCCTTATTCTTTGTGACTTTTATGAATGACCTGTATGAGGAAGTGGAGGGGTGGGTTAGTAAGTTTGCGGATGACACCAAGGTGGGGGGTGTTGTGGATAGTTTGGAGGGCTGTCAGAGGTTACAGAGGGATATAGATAGGATGCAAAGTTGAGCTGAGAAGCGGAAGATGCAGTTCAACCCGGATAAGTGTGAAGTGGTTTATTTTGGGAGGTCAAATATGTTGGCGGAATATAATATTAATGGTAGGGCTCTTGGCAGTGTGAAGGATCAGGGGGATCTTGGGGTCCGAGTCCATAGGACGCTCAAAGCGGCTCCGCAGGTTTATTCTGTGGTTAAGACGGCATATGGTGTATTGTCCTTCATCAATCTGGGATTGAATTTTGGAGTCGAGAGGTATTGCTGCAGCTATATAGGTCCCTGGTCAGACCTCACTTGGAGTATTGTGCTCAGCTCTGGTCACCTCACTACGGGATAGATGTGGAAGCCATAGAGAGGGTGCAGAGGAGATTTACAAGGATTCTGCCTGGAATGCGGAGCATGCCTTATGAAAGCAGGCCGAGGGAGCTTCGCTTTTTCTCCTTGGAGAGACGGAGGATGAGGCGGGACCTGATAGAGCTGTATAAGATGATGAGAGGTATTGATCGGGTAGATAGTCAGAGGCTTTCCCCCAAGGCTGAAATGGTGGCCACAAGGGGGGATACGTTTAAGGCACTGGGGAGTAGATATAGAGGAGATGGCATGGGTAAGAGTTTTACTCAGAGTGTGGTGAGTGCATCGAATCGGCTGCAGGAAATGGTGGTGGAGACGGATACAATGAGGTCTTTCATGAGTCTGTTAGATAGGTACATGGAGCTGAAGAAAATAGAGGGCTATGGGTTAGCCTAGTAATTTCTAAGGTAGGGACATGTTCGGCACAGCTTTGTGGGCCGAATGTCCTGTATTGTGCTGTAGTTTTTCTATGTTTCTATATTTAACTCTTCGAAGGATATGAGACGCGATTTAATTTAATATTGCGTGGACATATTTAGTGACGAACGTTGCAAGTTTTATTCTGTGTCATCAAGTTTGAACTGCTGAATCAATTATTTTAGATCTTTACTGTTACATTCAGATTTCACGTTTTCTGTTCCACACTCTTTCAGTTACTGGTCAATTAAAACATGTGTAGTTTCACATGGACTGCAGCATGAACTGAGATGAATGTCGCAGTTGAAGCACGGGATCAGCCTACCTGAGAGGAACAGTTTTGCCGCTTTGTACTGATGATAAAAATGACGAAACACTCTGGAGATAATGTTTCGATATTGTTCTGGACGGACTCTGTACCTCGCTTAAATGATACCTTCCCTTTTATGTACTTTAAACACTGGTAATGAACATCTGATGTTTATTCAGAATGCTGTGTGTGGACTTTCCGTCTGCCATCCATGTACACTTTAGCCTATTTGATCATAACTGCCCCTGTTCATTGCAACCTGATACCATCGAAATGATTTCCAACCAGTATTGTTTAACTCCAGCTCCTACTCTGACATGGTCTGTCCCTAAGTGATGCCTTTAAGTTCAGACAGCTTCCTTTTCAAGCCGGTTCGGAAAGTATATCCATAATATTCACTGATTTATTTTTCCACAATTGAACCCACATCTCGGGGTACTTTTGAAATGATGTATGTTGATGTCTCCTACTTTGGCTGCATGATTTTATTTTCCGCTTTTTATCCATGTCGCTAAATCGATTGAGAAGCTATGTAATAAATCTACAATAGAGCAAAAGGAAACTCTGAACTGGACCGCCACCCAAACACATCAGCAGTGATACCTCACTTCAGCTTATGTTCCATTCTGAACCCAGATCATCTCACAGTCTTCAGAATTGGCTGTTCTAATTTTCCGCCAGAGTGAATGACCGCAGATATATCCACACATTGCTCTACCTTCCATGTTGTGTTTCATTCAGAGCCTGACCCTATCCCCTTAAAAAACACTCCCGGGCCCTGACAATTCGGTTTGCTGCCTATTCATGTGCTAGAAGCAGATCTGGATGATCCCCTCATCCATATCGCTGATAAAGTGGAGTCAACATAGATGAAATCTTGAGCCGTGACAAAATTAGTTAACTTATCCCTAGGCACGGGAGAGTTACCGGACAGATGGAGTGCAGTAAGTGTCATATCCTTAAACACGGAGGGCAGCAGAAATAAGGCAGTTAATGACCGGTCTGTCAGTGTGAAGTCGGTGGCAGAAAAGCTGATGACGAATTATTTCAAATATCATAAATCTGCGTATGGAAAGGCAGGGATTTATCAGCGATAACGCTATTCATTTGCCCCAAATTTCTGGATGTAACTTGTATGTTAATCACTATTGTTCTTCTCCCTACACTGGTTCCTATGTAACATGAGTGGTTACGTCAGTTCCTTCAGTCTCTCCTCCACACCGCTCCCTATCCTATTCCGATTACTTCTCCGGTGCTGCACAGAGAGTGCATCACTTTTCACAGTTCATCGAACAGATGCATTATCTTATAGAGTACCAATGCCACTCATGTTTACTCTTTAATCACTCAAGAAATGTGAGGCTTATGCCAGGCACAAGCCCCCTCAGAAACCGGGAGATCTTCCTGTCATAGACTAGGAGCCGACATGATCCATTTCCCATTCACCTTAAAAAATCAACGTCCTTGAAATTAGCCCGAAGTTGTTGCTGGGCTTCCGGACGCCGGGTCAAATGTTGTCTTTGCTTTTGTTTTGTGGTCTTTAGTCATCCGCTTTGAGACTAAAACGATCTGATTAGAGGTCACCAATCAGAAACAGTTGGTCTATTTCTATCTTTCCGGATGAATATTTCTATTATTTCCCATTTTCTGTTTTCCTTTGTGTTTGACGTTCAGAGGTTTAGGGAAGTATTCTCTTCATCCTCTGCTGCCAATTGTTTTAAACTAACACAAACGATATTAATTTCTTCCATAGAAAACTAGGTGTAGAGCTCGGCTTGAAGCACAGAGTTCAATTGTATCTGTGCTGCGGGATATGACAGCACCCTTTTCCTATTGTGCAGTCTCTCTCCAAATTGGGTATATTGACACGTGGACAGTTAGATTTCTAAGGCACAAAAACATCGAAGGTATGGGGAGAGATCGGGAATAGTGCGATGCACACAGATTATCAGCCGTGATAGTGCTAAATGTGGGTCCGGGTTAGAAGGACCAAATGCCCTACTCCAGCTCATATTTTCTCTGTTTCAACGTTTATACTTTGTGATCTGCCAGGGAGACACATTGGGTAAATTACTTCTCAAACCGTTCACGTGTTTTGGAGATGTATCTCAGTGGGAGAGAGCATCCTTTGCATGTATGTCGTCCCGGGTTCAACGTCCGGCATCTCGGAGCTGGTGTCCGTCAATTTTGAACAGAGAGGGGAAATTCCCAGGTGTTTGACCAGAGCTTTGAGTGAGCTCGGATTGTATAATCCTAAACTGTCTTTGCCCCGAGCCCCAGAGGAATAGGAAACTGACAGCTGAGAAGAACAAATCATCTCCAAAATTTCCCTCGCCAACACCCAGACACACACCACTCTTATGTTATATTGTCTTTCATCCATTTTCAGGAACCGCGCAGAGATAGCAAGGACTCGGGATTGGGAGAAATAACATAAGAGAGAAGGTATCCCCGGGGATACTGGAAGTCACTTCCCGCCTGAGTGAAGTAACTGCAGGTTGTTTCTTGAACTGTGCCATGTGGGAGAATGAAAGACTCGCCATTGTTGACTCGGGGAGCTCCAGCATCAGTTACCTTTTGCAATGCACTGGGTTACTGAAATATTGTTCTTATCCAGTTTAAATATTGAAGAAAATTATGTTCACTTCCCTTCTGCAGCTCATGTCAACAGTAAATGCAGAAATCTTCAATGGCTCAGAACCACTCGACCACAACTGCAGTTTGAAGGTTAAATCTGCTCAGTTAATCCAGGAAACAAACGGTTCTCAAGAGAAACAGAAGAGTATTGTCATTTCCATTCCACTGTTGCAAAGAGCTGGCAACAGCAAACATCGGCACATTTTCTCTCTTTGCTTTTTGATACCACTTGCAGCACCGGACCAAAGAACTTCTCAATATCAATGGGGAAATATCCTCTTATACTTATGATAAAAACAACTTTCTGTTACATGGAACGTACTTTATTTCACAGTTCAACATCAAGTTGTTTACTACATCCCTGGCAGAATAACCACTTCCACTTTAGAGGGATTTGAATAATATTAACTCCACATGCAGCATATCATTGAACTTGCTGTCTTCTGCATCACTGCCATCTCATTCTAAGAAGCTTGCCAGTCTTCTCGAAGTGCAGGGAGTGCGGTGTAGTTACATGGCGACTTTATGCTTCAATTTCATTGAGACTGACGGTCAGTTTTACCCACAATCTACTTTTCCGAAAACGCTCAATTTGCCTTGTGACTTCTCCATTACTGCACGAAAAAAAGGTGAGGTGCGGGATAAGTTCAGAGCGCATTGAATGTAATTCGAGTTTTGACTGCAGATCAGGAGAGAACACGAGAAGGTGTATTAATAAAAAAAAATATTTAATTGCTATATGAGTTTTGTAAAGATTTTCCTCGTGTAGAAATGAGGTCCCCATTGCGAGCAGCTATTAAATCATGTTTATCATCCTTATTATTATTGTGATGATAGGCTCTGCTTTGTAAAGCTGTACTCGTATATAAAAACGAAAAAATGTTGAAAACACCCAGCAAGTCAGGAAACAACGCTGGAAAGAGAACAAGAGTTAACCGTTCAAGATGGAGTCCTTATCAGAGCGGAGGAAGGCAGAAAATGAGTTCGTTTATACTTCCAGAGATGCTGGCCAAATGCACAGAACAAATGGAATATCTTTGACAGTCTGAGACCAAAAAGGTTAATGTAGTAATTATATTTTTTGTTGTGTGTTGTTGGACATGCCCAGCAGGCCCCTGTACACCGATGTAATGTGGAAAAATAACTGAGCCAAATCGCAGAAGGATGACTGGCGGAAATGGTCCGTTCTAATAGAGACAGGAGGAAAAGCAGGTTCTCTGAAGTTGGAGAGTTCGATATTGAATCTCGAAGGCTGCAAAATGCGCAGAAGGCAGATGAAAAGTTGCTCCTCAAGCGTGTGTTGCGCTTCGTGGTAACAGTGCGGAAAGCCACACACAGATAAGGGAGAGTGGGATTGGGAAGGTGAATTAATACAGTAGACAACTGGAAGTCGCGTGTCTCCGAAGTCGAACGTATGTAATCTGCAAAGCTTAGAGAATTGTGCTGCGTTGTGCAAAGGTTTCCTTGCAATGATAATAGAACCATGGTAATCCTACAGAACTCATATTTTTTTAAAAAAAATTCTCAGGTTGATTGACATGTGACAGAAAAGGGAATACAAACCTCATCCATAAATAAACTGTAAGGATGGGGAAAGAGAAGGCGTGTTTGGCCAGGGATAGAAACAATATTCCCATAGAGTAGTTGGGCAGACCGTGTCTTTGAATGAAGGGACGACGCCGCAGTGAGATTCACCAGGCTATTGTCTGGGTTGGACAGTTTCATTTACAAGGAGATGCATTATAGATTACGTTTGTTTTCATTCGAGAACAGGAGGCTGAGGGGGAATTTGACTGGTGAATACGAAGTTCTGAGTGACATGGCACAGCATGTAGTGCGAGACATCTGTCACGCAGTGGAGGAAAGGCAGAAGCGGTAATTTTAGCAGAGGATTAGCTGTGGGAAAACATTATTCACCCAGACAATGAATGGAATCTCGGCCGCATTCCCTGAGTGGGTTCTGGGGTAACATATTTAAGATGGTTCCAGAGGAGCACTTGTTCTGCTGAGAAGTCTACTAGAGAGGGCTAATTCGTAAATATGTGTATTTCAAGGTCAGCGTGTCCACCGCCGGCGGAAGCACTTGTTTCTCTGCTCATCTAGTCCACCAAAGTCAAGAAAAGCGGCGGATTCTGGAAATCTTAAAGGAACAAAAAACAGAAAACACTTGAAAAAGCTCAGCGGTGGAAATAAAATCAGTCAGTGTTTCTGCTCTGCTTCGTCAGAACTGCAGTTGGTTTCAGGTATCGTTAGTCAACTCTGAGGAAAGGAAACCTTGATTATAACTGTTCATAGAACCATAGAACCATATAACCATACAGCACAAAACAGGCCCTTCGGCCCACCATGTTGTGCCGTCCATCAGACAACCCTCACACTACCTAACCCCTTCCTCCCGCATATCCCTCTATCTCACATCCCTCCATATGCCTATCTAACAAGCTCTTGAACGTGTTCAATGTATCTGCCTCCACCACCACCCCAGGCAGTGCATTCCATGCACCAACCACTCTCTGGGTAAAAGACCTCCCTCTGACATCTCCTCTGAACCTCCCACTCATAACCTTAAAGCCATGACCTCTCGTCTTGAGCACTGGTGCCCTGGGAAGGAGGCGCTGAATGTCTACTCTATTCCACTCAATATTTTATATACCTCTATCATGTCTCCTCTCATCCTCCTCCTTTCCAGTGAATAAAGCCCTAGCACCTTAAGCCTCTCCTCATATTCAATACTCTCTAATCCAGGAAGCATCCTGGCAAAGCTCCTCTGCACCCTCTCCAACGCCTGCACATCCTTCCTATAATGAGGCCACCAGAACTGAACACAGTACTCTAAGTGTGGCCTGACTAGAGTTTTGTAAAGCTGCATCATCACCTCGCGGCTATTAAACTCGATCCCGCGACTTATGAAAGCCAACATCCCATTGGCCTTCTTAACTGCTCTTTCCACCTGTGAGGCAACTTTCAATGAACTGTGAATATGAACCCCCAGATCCCTCTGCTCCTCCACACTGCCAAGTACCTTGCCATTCACCCAGTACTCCGCCCTGGAGTTTGTCCTTCCAAAGTGTACCACCTCACACTTCTCCGGATTGAACTCCATCTGCCACTTGTCAGCCCAGCTCTGCATCCTATCAATATCCCTCTGTAAGCTCCGACTGCCCTCCACACTACCCACAACACCACCTATCTTAGTGTCGTCTGCAAACTTACTAACCCAGCACCCCCTCATCTAAGTCATCTATATATATCACAAAAAGTAGAGATCCCAGAACCGATCCCTGCGGGACACCAGTATTCACTGCCTTCCAATCCGAGGGCACTCCTTCCACCGCAACCCTCTGCTTTCTACATGCAATCCAATTCCTAATCCACACAGCCAAGCTTCCTTGGATCCCTTGGCCTCTGTCCTTCTGAAGAAGCCTACCATGAGGAACCTTATTAAATGCCTTACTAAAATCCATGTAAAGCACATCTACCGCACTGCCCTCATCAATCTTCCTGGTCACCTCCTCAAAGAAGCCTAACAGGCTTGTGAGGCAAGATCTTCCTTCACAAAGCCATGCTGCCTGTCCCTAATCAGTCCATGATTCTCTAGGTGTTCATAAATCCTATCCCGTAGAATCCTTTCTAACAGCTTACCCACCACAGACTTGAGACTCACCGGTCTATAATTCCCTGGCCTATCCTTATTACCTTTTATGAACAAGGGGACAACATTGGCAAACCTTCAATCCTCCGGCACCACCCCCGTAGACAACGACGACTCAAAGATCCTTACCAGTGGTTCAACAATCTCCTCCCTAGCCTTTCGAAGCAGCCTGGGGAAAATCCCGTCAGGAGCCGGAGATTTATCTGTCTTAATATTATTTAACATCTTCAACATATCCTCCCTCTTGCTATCAACAACCTCGAGAACATTACCCCTACCAGCACTCCCTTCCGCATCATCAAGACCCCTCTCCCTGGTGAATACCGAAGAGAAGTACTCATTCAGAACTTCTCCCACTTCCGCCGCCTCCAGGTTAATTCTCCCACCTTTGTCCTTAATCGGACTTACCTTCACCCTAGCCATCCTCCTACCCTTCACGTACTTGAAAAAGGCCTTGGGATTTTCCTTAACCCTACTAGCCAAAACCTTTTCATGTCCCCTTCTAGCTCTCCTCAGCCCTTTCTCAAGTTCCTTCCTTGCTACCCTATATTCCTCACGGGCCCTGTCTGAACCTTGCTGCTTATACCTCACGTATGCTACCTTCTTCTCCCTAACAAGTCGTTCCACTTCTCTCGTCACCCACGGTTCCTTCACCCTGTCATTCCTTCTCTGCCTCACCCGGACATATTTATCCCGAACATCCTGCAGAAGATCCCTGAACATCGACCACATCTGGATGGTACATTTTCCTTCAAAAAGGACATCCAAATTTACACTCCCAAGTTCTCTCCTTATAGCCTCGTAGTTAGCCCTTCCCCAATTGAAAAACCTCTGTCCTCTCTGCACCTGTCCCTGTCCATGACAATTTTAAAGGTTACGGAGCAATGGTCACTGTCCCCCAAATGCTCACCCACCAATAGATCCTTCACCTGTCCTGGTTCATTTCCTAAAACTAGATCTAACATGGCATTCCCTCTAGTCGGCCTGTCAACATAATGCGTCAGGAATCCCTCCTGGACACACTTAACAAATTCCGTCCCATCTCAACCTTTGGCACTAAGCAGGTTCCAGTCTATATTTGGGAAGTCTCTCATTCGAACAACCCTGTTATTTCTGCTTCTCTCCAACACTGCCTGCCAATCTGCTCCTCTATATCTCTACTGCTACCGGGGGGCTATAGAATACTCCTAGTAGAGTAACTGCCCCTTTCTTGTTCCTTAATTCCACCCATACGGACTCTAGAGATGATCCTTCTACAACATCCATCTTTTCCACAGCCGTAACAGTGTCCCTTTCTACAAAATGGAATTGGGCCCTAATGGGAGCCTCAGCTCCAGCCGGCCCCTGAACAAAATTCGTGACTAACTCTCTGAAGAGAATATTCGTGATGGCAGATCAGTCCCTCCTGTATTAATGTCTCTGTACCCATTTGTAACCTCCTTGGCTACTCTCCACATCTTTGTTCCAACTAATATTTTTGTCATATTCAAATTTAGCGATTGCACTCGTCTCTTCACCCAAGTCGATGACATACATTGTAAAGAGTTGAAGCCATGGCGCTAATCTCTGTGCCACACCACTCGTTACACTTTTACAAGAAACGACCCATTTATACCCAGTCTCTGCTCCATGATATTTTCTGTTGAATGCTCATGTGTCTGTTCCATTCATGATAATGTGTTACCTCTTAAACCACACGCTTTCACATTCTGCAGTAACTATTGATTTTAAACCATGTCAACGTCTTCTGTAAATCCAAATATCGTACATCCCCGGATCTTCTTAATGCACAGCAGACAGAATACCGATAAAGTGATCAAACGAATCATTCATTTCACCTAAACATGTAGACTTCGTATTTGGTATTGGTATTTGTTATTGGTGTTGGTTTAATATTGTCACTTGTACCGAGGTACAGTGAAAAACTTGTCTTACAAACCGATCTTACAGGTCAATTCATTACACAATGAAGTTACATCAAGTTAGTACAGAGTGCATTGATGTAGTACAGAAAAAACAACAATACCGGCCCGATTACACTGTAATTTTCCAAGCTTTCTGATGTAACTCGCTCAATAATACCACCTGATATTTTTAACGATGCCGGATTTTGAAGGAACTAGTTCTACTTTCCCGCTTTCTGCTTCTCTACGTCTTTTTTTTTGATAAAGAAGTTACATTTATTGTTTTCATTCTGATGGCTCTTCTTGGAGTCTGAGGTATTTTTGAGAACGCGAAATAAACCATCTCACTGGCGACTTCTTTTAAGATTTGGGGGTGACATTTATTAAAATTCGAAGACTTGTGACCCGCAATTCAAACAATTCGCAAGGGTCTACCGCCCTGTTGATTGTCATTTTTTCCAAGTACGTCCCTCCCTTTCTATGGTTAATTACTTGAAGCTTTTTGAGAGAAACTCTTGCAAAATACCTGTTTAGTTCATTTGCTATTTCCATATTTTCCATCATTTATTCCCAAATCCTCTGTCTTTTCAAGCCGCTCCAACTTTGGTAAATTTGGTTCAGTGCGAATAACTCTCACTGTTTGTTTTTGTTTGTGCCTGGTTTCGGCTCACGCTCCAATGCTTTGCATATTCGCCGTTATTTCTCTCGCAGTTATTTTTACAATTAAATAAATTTTTAAGCATATTACGATCTAGATAATGACGGACAAAGGTTGTCCCTTAACAAATTCCCTTTCCTTCTCGTTTTCTTAACTTCAAGGAACATTTCAAGGAACATTTCAAGGGAGTACCCAGTATTCAATATTCAGTGACTTATTTTGAAACGACGCTCTGTTTCTCGATGCCTTCCTGCTGGTGAAAACTATTCAAAATCCCCGTCAAAATCCATTGTGATGTTTCATGTTTGATAATGTCAATACTCATTGTGCAAAACTCCAAGACAAGAGAACACACACACATAAGACTCTATTGTGAGGACAACACGATCATCCCAGGAATTCGCCTGGGGCCAATTGTACCTATTTTTTACGTACGTGGATGAAAGCAGCGATCTCAACACGGATACCGCGAGCTCAACACTGTCACAAGCCTGGTGAATGTGGGGAGTGTAGAGATAAAACGGACTGTAAAAGAGCAGTTACAGTAATGTCACAGAACTTCAGATAAATATTGAAATTTGAAGCCAGAGAATAATATCTGTGCAGAGCAAACTGCGGAATGACGCGAGAGGTGGCATAGCTCAATTGTAAATGACAGCAAACAAAATGTACATTGTATTAAAATAACTACTTTACAACTTATAAAGTAATTTCTTCCTCCAAGGCTAAAACTTCAACGATGAGACGGATCCCATTTAGTTCGCTTGAACTGTGATGTTTGATGAAATTTGAAATCCGATGAAGAAAGTAACCACAATAACACACCGTAATCCCATGCAATCGACACACCATCGGCCACTTGGACAGTGACTTCCCAAAAGCTTCGTTCTGACCAGGAATTTAACATTAGAATGTAGAGAAGTCTAAAGAAGATCGGGTAGGCTAATATTTCTCGAATATTTCCAAAGTCAAGCGACCTGTCGATCTGGAGGTACGTCATCATTCGCTGCAAGGCATGGATCGACATAAACGACTGCTATAATTTCTTCAGTTATTGGGAATGACAACAGTTGTTGACACTTCTGGGAATGCCGACGTTCGCTAAACAAGGGATGACGCCGTTAATGGAAAGAATATGTAAAGACACCCCTGAAGCCACGTTCCTTCAGATGTACATTACATACTACAAGTCAGGACAGTCCGGACTAGACAAGGATTTCTTTCCGTAAACTTCACTTGTGTTTCTATTGGAGAATGGGACCAGGCTGGATGGATACCTTGGCCGTCATGGACAAGTTAGGCTGAAGGGTCTGTTTGAGTACTGTATCATCTATGACCCTTTTACCCTGCTACAGATTCTGCTCACATTTACTCGCCCCAAATTTAGAATTCTGAAATACAATTCGCCATCTTCAACAGCAGAATTTAAGCTCATGTTTACAGGTCAGTGATCTTGCTCTGTTAGCCTGATAAAATAATAATTATGTCGTTGGTGCCTTCTCGGATTCAGTTTCCCGTATTAAACACAATCCATAAGAAAGTGAGAGGCTGGAAACAGCAAGGTTTGTCAACAACCTGTCTCTGAAGATTTGAAATGTTCTTAAGAAACAAGCTGCAAATTTACGAAGTTCTTTCTAAATATTTTTTTGAAAACTCAATGAAGTTGCAATCGAATCTGCATTTTATTTACAGATATGCCCATTGAATGTGAACAGATATTTCATTCCATTCATCAGCTCCTCCCTGCATTTCCTCTGTGTCAGTACATAAATACATGTGTTGGTGCAGGTACTGAGCAGCTGAAACATTAACCCGAACTATTGCAAGATATATATCGGTGTACTGAAATATTTGTCTGAGTAAAAATAGTTTTCCGTTTGCCACATTAAGGAGTGCACGACATGGGGCACCCACGGTAAAATGAAGTTGGATGATATGGCGAAGTTTTCTGGTTCTCCATCTCCGGATCCTTCTGATTCTCACTGTTGTTATGGATTCCCCGTCGGACCTTATTTGTTGCTAAAATGTGTCTAACGGTTAAGGCATTGAACAGCAGACTTAAAGAGATTGGTAATAACGAATTCATGACACTGTCAAGTAACTCGTAGGCTCTCCATGCGTATGACGCCGTGTATTCATCCGAGACGACACAGCGCCTTGGATTCAGTGCCAAGTAAAATGAAGTGGATCTGGCACAGCTCCCTGCTACCACTGTCACTATCACGTCAGTCGTTCTTCTCTCGGTGCAATATTGTTTCCGCAACTTTTGACAGCATATGGCTACGTACCGATCAAAAGTGAATGCAACAGTCAACCAAACAGAAGAGTCCATGGTTGAATTCCGCAGGACAAGTATTACACTGCATACCGGAGTTCTGTTCAAGAAATCAGCAAACGCAGAGATAAAATTAATCTGCTGCCATACTATAGCGACGACAACGACCATCAGATCCGATGCCGCCATGGCCACCAGGTAAAGAGTAATGCATTTGGAGAGATCACATTTTCAGCGGGAGAGAATCACAATCGCAGTTAAGTTAACTGAAAGGAATGAGAAAATAAAGAGTTAGTTCCAAACGGGCCCAGATAGATCAGTGCGACTTGATTTGTATTGCAGCACTGTTGGCCCGGATCGACCAACAGTCTGGAGTCGCGGCTGTGATATGGGATTCGTCTCGACTCACAGACTGACATCCCTCCAGCGAGGTACATCTGAGAAACCACCACTTTCGTACTGTGAAGTCTACCCACAGGGAGGAAAGCTGAATCTGAATGAAAAAGAGCAATACTCCTTTGGGTTGTTCCATTATGTCTAGTACACAGGACCGGATACTTCGTATCTGGCCGCTAAGGTGAGGGCATCCAGCGCAGCCCCAGTTGTTGGAAATTTGAGGTGAAAGGCACATGTAGTATAGAGATATTTTAAATTAACTCGCTCCAGTTGGGTGCATTATGAAATGAATTTATTTAATAATTACATCTTCAAACATCTCTAAGGTTTTACGTCTCATCAAGAGAGATATTTGTTCCGGAAGGAGAAGCTTTCTGATATCACAAGATGATCAAAGGCACTCAGGGCTATCAGGGTGCTGGGGCTCACATCATCGCGGTTAAGGTGAGCCGTCGCTCTCTGTCCTCTCCGCCTCTCGGAACAGAGGTGCCATCGAGATATCGTAGAAGTGGGGAGCCGCAGGGCGAAAGAGATCAATCGTGCTAGTAGGCACCGCGCCGGAGGTGAACAGCAGTAGATGCCAGCTCAAGATCCATGAAACCATCACAGCAATAAACTTTCTCACAGAAAATCAGGAAGAAATTGAAAACTATGCCTAACCTCAAAACTAAACATAATCAGTCATAATTTTGCATGAGGATAAAAGTGGGAAACAAGAAAATAACTATCCACCACATGTGAAGATTAAAATAATGGAAAACAAATGATACTCCCTCTTTCTTCGGGGGGAAAGAGATGAAAAGGACAAATAAACAGTGGTGTGTATGGCTCAGACACTGTTTAAAGGACAACGCTATTCATACAGTTTAAAAAAGGAACAGGTAAACTGCTCGTAAAAATAAAAAAAAAGTCTGATTGTCTTTGTTTTCCCAATATCAACAAGGATAAGAAAATAGCTTATATTTGTTGATGGAACACCAAATGGCACATACAAAGGCAGCACAGAGGAAACATTCAAAATCCAGGTGCTTCGGAATGACGGTAACTTTGTACATAATCGGGCGGTAGCTTAACAAGAAGGAAAGATTATTTTGCCATTTATTTCTATGCTCTCTGACCGAAAAGGTGAATTTAGTGTATTCTTCCAGTCAACAGAATTCGAGTCATTGCTTTATCTCCTTGCAGCGAAGTGTCATGGAATTCCATGGAGAGAGTAGCCCGAGCCCAGAGGTGGGTCTCACGGCACAGACCGGACACAACAGTGATCAGGTCTCAGCTGGCAAACCACACACACATCAAAGACGGAGTGTCCACATAGCCTTTGACGGGATTTAACGTAGGCTTGGGATCTATCGACTGCGAGTTTTGGAAGCATATTCAAATATTGTCGCATTTGGCGGCATTGATAACAACATTAGGTGTCCTTATATACTTCGATTGATTACACATGAACATGCGTAAATGTATTGAAAATCTCATTCAAATTTCCGAACAGAAAAGAATATGTTGTTCAGCCACTCTTCACTAATCACATTTAGGACTCCCTTCTCGCTTATCAACTATTTTTATTTTCCATGCCACTGCAGCTACATGTGTCTGTTTTACTCGCTTTATCTCTCTTTCTCTCTCTCTCTGTCGTTCTCCGCTTATTTTCCCTCCATCCTAACACCATGTTTCTATCGGCGTGTGCCTTTGTTTCGCCGCGGGATCAAATTTCAAAACAAGATATACTGGCGATTCTCAGAAATCCAGGCCACATCTATGAGAAGAGGTACAGAGTTATCGCTTCAGGTCGAAGACAACTTCTTCGGAATTGCTTGACTTTTCCCCCGGTTTTTCACGGTATCCATGATAGGATCGCTTAAGAGCCTCTTAGATGGGAAACTGAATATGCAAAGAATAGAGGGATATAGACTATATGCAGGGTGACAGGATTAGATGTCATTAGTTTCATTGGTTCGGCACGACTTCGTGGGACAAATGTCCTGTTCCTGTGCCATGTTCTATGTGCCTAATTTGGTGGTTTTACGTTAAGATAAAGGCGGCAATCAAATTGTCTTTTTCCCCTGAAGATCAGGCTGAATTTCTGGAAATAAAAACCATGTTAACGACTGAGTTCCGATACCTTCGTCAGAGATTGTTCCTCAGTCCTGTAATCCCTTCCTCTATTTTTTATCTATTTCTCTCTCCACAGATGCTGCCTAATCTGCTGAGTCTTTTCAGTATGTTACTTTTTTATTTTCAGATTTCCGCCATCTGCAGTTCGTTTTTATTTTAATTTGCTGATGATATTTGCTGCTGTGTTCCGGAATAATTCATGTCGTTCCGCCAATTAAAATTTTATCAATAAAGGGAAGTATTCTATAACTTCAGGTACAGCAATTGACTCTCCGTCTCTCAAATGAACGGCGCACCTGTGATTTTCTCTCTCTCTCTCTCTCTGTTTTTGTCCCCTTCTGTTTACATATATTCTACTTTCTTTCTTTCTTTCACAGTCTGCCTATCTCTTTCTCTCTCTCTCTCTCTATATCTATCTATCTATCTATCTATCTATCTATCTATCTATCTATCTATCTATCTATCTATCTATCTATCTATCTATCTATCTATCTATCTATCTATCTATCTATCTATCTATCTATCTATCTATCTATCTATCTATCTATCTATCTGTCTATCTGTCTATCTGTCTGTCTGTCTGTCTGTCTGTCTGTCTGTCTGTCTGTCTGTCTGTCTGTCTATCTATCTATCTATCTATATATCTACATCTATCAGCACAGTTTAACTTGCTGGATATTTTCCACAACTCTTCAACCTTCCTTTCCTTTCTCTTGTGTCACGATATAGGTTCTCACGGTTTTTATCTTTATATTACCAGAAAATGGAACATTACAACACACTACAAGCCCTTCAGCCCACGATGTTTTGCCGACAATTTATCCTGCTCTAAAATCTATCTAACCCTTCTCTTTCACATAGCTTTCCATGTTTTTGTATAATTCATGTGTCTATCTGAGAGTCTGTTAAATGTCCCTAATGTATTTACCTCCACCAGCTCTGCCGGCAATGCGTTCCACGCACCCACCACTCTCTGTGTAAAAAAACACACCTCCACCTCTGACATCCCTCCTATTCCTTCCGCCAATTCCCTTAAAATTATGCACGCTCGTGTGAGCCATTTTCTCCGTGAAAAAAGTCCCTGACTGTCCACTCAATCTATACCTCTCATCATCTTTTATACCTCTATCAAGTCACCATTGTTCAATTTCTACCTCTCCCTCTCAAACTGTTCCCATTGACGCAGTTATTTGCAGTTTATTCTCCCATGGCATTCATAAGCTGGCCTTATCAGAGATATTCACCATTTTCCCTCTCTCTCATACTTTCTGCAAAATCTTAAACCATTTTTTTTTCTCCATTTACCATTTATGACACATGTCTTTGCCCTCAACCTTTAACCGCTCCTCTTTCCACCATCGCTTTCCGGCCCGTTGAACTTTTCCTTATATTCTGTTTTCACTTCAGATATCCAGAAACAGCATTTTTTCAAATTTATTTAGAAATTCAATATACTTTATTTCCGGCCGCTGTGCAGTCAACAAAGAGACGTGATTCTGGTATTTGTATTGGTATTATTTTATTGTTGTTACTTGCACCGGGGTAAATAACGTGTCATTTGCACAGTAAATAACGTGTTTTGCATACCGTTCGTACAGATCAATTCATTTCACAGTGCAGATTAATTGAGTTGCCAGTTTGATTCATATGAAAATAGACTATGAAAGGTAAGTTATATCGGATGCTTGACATTTTCTTCTCTTCTAAGTTTCCATCAGTTTAACAATTACGAGCATGTGGTATTTCACCGCGTTCTTCAACTGTTCCCTGAATTTCGCCTGAGTCAAAACATAAATGCACGTGTTGGTACAGCAACTTAGGAGCTGAAGCATTCCCGAGACGGACTGCAAGATCAACACAGGATCAGGGAGAGCAGCGGAGCGGCGATTTGTCACTCGCTGATATACCATCACTACAACCCGTGTCACCCACAGCAAAATAAAACTACCGGATATGCTGAAGAGTAAAACAATGGATTTCCTTCTGTTCTCCATCTCAGTGTCAGTGTAATTCTCTCCCGTGCTGCGGACGCGGAGCGCCCTGCGGACTCTACTGGACGCAAAAATGCGTCTGGCCGTGAGGATATTGAGCTGCAAAATCAGGACGAACGGGGCACTGGGAGTTAAGATGAGCTGAAAGGATTCAAATGCTGCCCATGCTGGAGAGGTGTAAAAACTCGTGTTCAAAGAACAACCCCAGGGAATATCATCAATTATCACGGACGCCGAGTTAGTGAAGTACCAGGGAATGTTTTCTAAACAGCCCAGCACACTCACTGTCCATATAACCACAGCTGACGTTCTCTTGGTGCAGTATTTTGTTTTCAGATCCTCGGAACAAATGGCCATAAATCGATCAAAGGTAAACGCGACCGTCAGCCACACAGAAATATCCGTGGTTACATAAGCCAATGTGACAATGACGCTACACACGGGAGTATAAAACAGGTAGGAATCCGGGAAATAAAGGAAACCAACCAATCGCAATATAACGTCAATGATGACGACCAGGAGATCGGCCGCTGCCATTGACACCAGGTAACGAGTGATACATTTGGAGAGACCGCACTTTCCCTGGGATAGGATCACGATCGCCAACAAATTCACTGCGGAGAAAAAACAAGAAAGACGCTTCTTTCAAACTCAGAGCCAAATGCAACAGTTTGAGAGGACCTGATTGTTAATTCCCGTTGTTTTACCAATGGAATAAAGTGATTCATTCAGGTATCCAATGCATGAACGGTCTCCACTCGAAACGGCGACTGCTAATTTCCCTCCAGGGATGCTGCCTGACCCTCTGAGTTCCTCCAGCATTGTCCTGTTTTGCTCCAGATCTAAGCATCTGCAGTGCCTTGTGTCTCCATAGACCCACGAGGCGCTTTCTGGCCGAGGAATGCTAGAAGCAGGCTGATCCACAATCAGTGGGGGAACAGGTGCAGAACGCAAATAATGTGGTCAGCACATCCAATTGCTCAGCTCATAGAGGTGCTGCCTCACAGCTCTTGCAACACCTCAACCCTGGCCTCCAGAGCTGTCTTTGTGAAGTTTCCAAGCTCCCTCTTGAGCCCGCGTGTTTTTCATCATCCTCCTGTGGTTTCATCCAACGGCCCAATAGCCAGCCAAAGATAGAAGAAGAAATATCTAGGCATCTAATATAAAGCTGTGAATGCATCAGAGTGGATGCATTGGGTGACTTTAATTTCCACGCTATTGACTGGCTCTCCCTTGTTTCCGTAGATGGGGGATAATATTTCGGGTGCATACAGGAGGGTTTCGCTACACAATATGCAGATAATCCAACCAGGAAAGGTGCAGTACTGGACATTGTGTTGGGCGAGGTGCTTGGGCAACTGGTCGGAGTTTCAGTGGAGGAGCATTTGTGGATCAGTGATCACAACGCTGAAAGTTTTCAGTAAATAAATGACCTGGATAAGTATGTTGATGGATGGGTTAGTACGTTAGCAGTCGATACCAATTTTGGCGGAGTAGTGAATAGTGCAGATGACTGGCGACGGATACACCGTGATATAGATCAGCTGCAGATGTAGTAGAGAAATGACAGATGGAGTTTAACCCGATAAATGTGAGGTGTTGCTCCTTGGTAGGACTAATGTCAAGAGAGACTACACTTTTCAGGACAAGACCCTTAACAGTGTTGGAGGGCAGAGAGATCTTGGGGTGCAAGTCCACAATTCATTATATGTGGCTACAAGGGTAGACAGGATGGTTAAGAAGCCTTATGGAATGTCTGCAATTATTAATCGAGGTATTGATTATTGGAGTCAAGAAGTATTGACGCATCTCTATAGAGCTCTGGTTAGGCCGCATTTAGAGTATTGCATGCAGTTCTGGTCACCACACCATAGGAAGTATGTCGAGGCGTTATAGAGGGTGCATAGGAGGTTTACTGGGATGCTGCCTGGATTAGAGGTAATGTGCTATTAGCAGAGGCTGGACAAACTTGGGCTCTTTTCTATAGAGCGGCAGAGGCTGACGGCTGATATGTTGGAGGTCTATAAAGCGATTAGATATGGTGGACAAGCAATATTTTTTTCCCATTATTGAGCGATCCAATACCAGTGGACATTCTTTTAAGGTGATAGGGGCTTGGTTCAGAACAGACGTGATGGGTACTTTTTTTTACTGAGGGAGTGGTAGATGCCTGGAATTCGTTGCCTGATATGGTGGTGGAGGCAAACTCATTGGGTGCTTTCAAGAACGGTTTGGATGGGCACATGAATGAGAGGAAGATAGAAGGATGTGGGCATCCAGTAGGCAGGAGGGAATTGCTATTTCGGCACAACGTTGTGGGCCAAGGGGCCTATTCTGTGCTGCACTGTTTTATGCTCTTTGTTCTATGTTATGAAGAAGGATAATGCTGAAACTTGGGGGAAACTGCTAAATTGGGGAAGGTTAATGACAACAGTATTAGGCAGGAGCTGGTGAGAATAGATTGGAGCGGCTGTTACTGGATATGTTTACGTATTTTAAAGGTCCTTGGTCAGGGTGGCAAACATCGAGAAATTCAGATGTCGAGAGGCTGAACATTTAGCAGAGGAGAAAGAAAGAAACGTGCATATTTTGTGAAGCTGAAATTGGACAGGGCTTTTGAGGAATACAGAGGATTCAGGAGAGAAATTAAACGGGGAATCTTGGGTGTTAATGGGGGCCAGAAAATGCCGTTGGCTAGCAAGATTAATCCCAAGGTATTTTATACATAATAGCCTAAAGAGGGTAGAACTACCCAAGGAGATGGAGGAAGTGGGCGAGGTAATAAACGAATATTTCGCATGGGTATTCACTCAAATGAACATGGAAGATAGCGAAGACAGGGAAGGGTACACAGATATTCTCTGCCATGCTAATATCAAGAGGGAGAAGGTGTTTGTTCTCTTGAAGGACATTACGGTGCGTAAGCCCGCAGGGCCTGATGCGACCTATCCCAAGTTATTGAGGGAGGCAAGAGAGGAGATTTCTGCCGTCTTGACAGAGATCATTATTTCACCTTTTGCACAGGCGAAGTCCCGGAAAACTTGAGAGCAGCCAATGTTGTTCCTCCGTTGAAGAAGGGCAATTGGTAAAAAATAACAGAAAATGACAGAGCAACAATAAATCTGCTGGGGGACCTCAGCAGGTGGAGCAGCATGTGGGGGGGGGGGGGAGGAATTGTCTATATTTCGGGTCTATAATCTGCATCAAAAACCAAGAGCGGAGAGAGAAGATCTTCGGTGTTTACGTATCTGGGAGGGGTAGGCTGAAACGGGGCCTAGATGTGATTGGTGGACCAAGGAGGGCTGAAAGGTGACCAGTCAGAGGAGGTGGAGAGTGAAATTGGAAGACAGGCAGCTGGGTGATGGGTGTAAGCAGACGAAGAAAAAAGGGGTGTTAATGCAGATGCGGCCACTTCGGGAGCACCGGATGCCATAGAGGAGATTGTGAATTGGTCGTCGAGTAATTCGTCGTTGTGAACTACAGTTGACTGGTGGGCGAATCACAGGTTGTTGATGGATATGAGCAAACTACTGGTTTACAGGGAAATAAGTGCGGGAGTGCGATTGGTGTGATTGATCTGAGCGCAGGAATATGATCCAGGAGAAAAATGGCTTCCTTCTGTGTCACAAGGAAGTATGAAATACAAACAATTAAGATGCTGGGAATTGAAATCTTGAGCCGATGTTCAGAATTCGTGATATTATCCGTTAACTTTTAATGGTGAATCAGCACTGGGTAATTCAACACGTCCCATAACTCAACCGCTTCTCCAAATATATATGGTCACAGTGTATACCTCCAAGTTGTGTAATGAAATATACAAATCCACAGAATCCTCCATAGTACTGAAGCCTCTTCACGTTCAATTCAAGCGCAATGAGATCAATAAATGGTTTATTGCACGTGCTTAACAGTAAAACAGCATTTTCGCTGCAGTGTTAAACGGCAGATTACTGAGTCCATGCAGCAGAATAGAAAATATAGTAACGAAATCTTAAAAAAAACTATATTTTCAAGTAATTCACAGAAAATTCCATATTGCTGAATCGAAAGACGGATCTCTGAAAAGTGTGCACACAAAGTCAGAATAATTCAGCAGGAAGCAAACAAAAATTAATTGACGTGCCCTTTAACGTTGATGTTGATATTGAAGAGAGAAAGGAAAGGCTCTGGTTTACCTTCATGATTCACTGTGTGAGACCGATATAACAAGAACACTGGTTACAATTATTCAGCAGTATTTTAATAATCATTCCTAGATTTTGGTATAATTAAGAATTCATGGCCCTGTAATTATGAAGGACGGCTTTAGCTGACACAGGTTTTCAATGATTTAACACCAAGATCACAGCTGCAATGAAAAAAGATATCGTATTCGAAGCAAGACAGTGTAAAATAATTAACATCCCAGCTAAAGGAGAGTGGAGCAGATCAGATGTCAGTTAATCGCAAACTGAGTAGTGCAGCCAAAGCTTAGAGTCTGGGCAGATATACAAATAACTAAATTGTATTTTCACATCTGCGATACATAGAGCTGCCGTTAACTGTCTTTAGTCACATCCCCTTAAACCAAAACACATCAATGGAGAGGGAGGACATTTCCCCTCTAACCTAAAGGGCTGAGACCACACATACCACATTCCCGATCACAAAAAGCATATGCATTAACTATGCATTCAGGGACAGGTTACTCCACTGTAATTATGACCATTTAACAGTGCTTTCTTTGCCTTAATATTCATTCCAAAGCATTAAGTGCACAACATGGTATTTCGACAATGCAAGTTTCGATGTACAGATTGCCGGTTCTGAGCATCGTGCATTTCCAGGAAATCACTAATAAAATCAGCAGTTCATTTGTACAGATCAATATCAAGTATTCGTGTCATAGTAACGCCTCTAAATGCTGTCTTCAAAAGGCAATTTCAAGGAAGGAGATCAAGAGCATCCTTCAGCAAAACAAAGATATGGAGGAAATATAAAACAAACATTTACCGAGGGTTTGTATCATTAACAGATGTGAATAAAGCCTTACCAGGCACTCCAATGGCTGCAAGGACTGGGAAATATATCGAAATTATCCGATAGATTACTGTTGTTTCCATTTCTGCGGGAAACAACGACTTGCACCCCTCTGCAAACAGCAGCTCCTGCAAAGACTTGGAGAGAATGTACTTTAAAGGACTCCTATTAATATAGGAAAGCAATTCCCTTGCTGGCGTACTTATACGTCTGGATATCTGATTAGTTTTCTACATTTAAAAAAACAAATTACATCACGAGCTTTTACACTGATGAAATCGATTCAGCAAATATCTCAATTTGTGAGACACTATATTTAGCACAAACCATTAAGAACGAAGTTGTTGTAATCCTACGAGTTGATGTAATCCTAATGAGCGAGTTTATTTAAAACTTCCATCTTTTTTCACGGCCAAAATGCATTAGATACTTCATTTTTTTCTGGGAATTCCTCGCCATAATGTATTAAGTCCATCGTGTTCGCCAGGACCCTGAGATCTCGAAGTTAATATGTGAAATTGGTGTCGCTGCAACGCGGGAAGCTGAAGGCGTAATTCAGGACAACAAACCAGGAATTAGTGTGTAGTATACACAGATGGACATTGATCGACTCCCACTGACAATCTGCTCCAATCTCCTGCTGAGGATGTATGCCATCCGCTCCACAAGCATTTCCTGTTTCAATAAAATCGGCTTCTTGTAACATGGGAATATGTTAACTACTCGATTTCATCTCCTGCACAGTACGATCATTTTATCAGTCTCATTTGTTACTCAATTTATTTTCTGTGTATTCACATCTCCTCAAAATCACATCCTCCAGAATCACCTTGACGCACCACTTTTCCATACAAATTCTCAGCAGTGTGCACTTGGGTTCTATCGGCCTTCAGGACCCGCACACGCTCCAATTATCAGTTTCTAATTAATTCAAAAGATGTACAGTAGACAGTAGTTGCATCAACGCCTGGTATGGAGGCTCCAATGTGCAGGATTGAAAGAGACTGCAGAGGGTTGTGGACTCCCCGCCATCGAGGACAACTTCAAGACGTAGTACCTCAGGAAGGCGGCATTCGTTATTGAGGACCCTCATCACTCGGGACATGACGTTACTATTATCCCACAAACATTTCACGAAGAGTTTCTCTCCCTCCGCCATCAGATTTGTGAACTGTGCATGAACCCATGAACACGAACTCCTTTTTTTCCTCGTTTGCACTATTTATTTATTTTTGTAACTTATGGTAAGTTTATGTCTTTCTGTCTTGAACTAGACTGCTGCCGTAAAACAACAAATTTCACGACATATGTCAGTGAAAATAAACCTGCTTGTGATGCCGATTCGCAGGCTGAGTCAGAATTTAATTGTCCTGCACTAATTGCCCTTCAGCAGATGGTGGTGAGCTTCTTTCTTGAACACCTACTGAGCTTGAGATCTAGGTGCATCCACAATGCTGTAAGGGATGGAGTTACAGATGCAACGACGGTACAGCCACGACGGTATATTTTCAAGTCGGGCTAGTGTGTGGCTTGGAGGACAACTTCCAGCTGGCAGTGTTCACCGTGCAGGTGCTGCCTTGTGCTTCAAGCTGGTAGAGTTCGTGGCTTTGAAACTGCTGCTGAATAAGTTTGGTGAGCTGCTGCAGTGCATTCAGATTCCTCCTCCAGTTTTGCAGTACCGCTGGGTCCCCAACATGAAGCCTGCTAACAATATTCACCAAATTCTTTTTAAAAATACCAAACTTAACTGCTAACCCTGTTATTGGAGAAAAGCCTTTCTTCTAGGCTAAATCCCAGAAGCAGAAATAATGTACTCTGCAATGCATTTATTTAGAGGATGGTGGGGTACAAAAGAAAACAAAACAAGACTTGGAAATTGTAGAGTATTATTGTTTCAATGGCTAGTTTTTTTTAAAACACAACATTGAGCTCTGGATGAAGGTCTTTCAGCTGAATTTTGTGATTTCTTTTTTAGCTGAAGAGCATTTAAGATTACTTAAGCTGTTGTCATTTCCTTCTCCCTTACCTCCAATGTATATTTTACTCAGTTAGTATTTCTTGTACTCCTATACACTTCTATATTCTGAGCAGGTAAATGCATGAATTGTGATGCTTTTGATTTTGCTAAATCTTGCATGTAAGTGCTGGTAAAATAGTAAAACTAATGTAAACTTTTTTCAGGTAGTACTGCCCATTGGAGAAAAGATTATGATATTTTGCATAGGTTGGAGATTTTTCATATGAAGCATGTTCATGGAAATTGGCCCCTGTTCCACTTTTGACACAAATATCAAGTCATTGGAATGAGGCTACAGAGGTCCTAAGGTTGCTTGAGGATTCTTGTAGTTGGGTGAGAACCCCCTTCTTTACTGAAAGTAAGAGTAACAGTTGAAGAATTTCTTTCATTTGCCTGGGGGCTGCTTCTAAAATTTGCAGCAGGGGTTGGTCCATCTCCCTCATCTTCATTGCTACTACCATAGTGCCAGTGCTGGATTTGTACCCTACCTCTTGAGGATGTATCCTGTAGTTTGTTTTCTTGAGGTCCTAATGTGGTGGGCTGGGTTGAGTCAAAGATCCAGCAGTAGATTCTGAAACTGACTTTCAAAACAGGAATATGGTCTCCATATCTGTACCTCATAAAGAATCATCAACAGTATGTATGGGACGCAGTCTAATTCTGTGACTTTTTTGTATAATTTATATTAACAGTGATGTTGAAGTACTGACATGTTGTTAATTATTTACATTTGAAAGGCAGCTGAATTAACACACTATAAAAATGACACGGTCTCTGAAGCGGTCCTAATTTGAATTTCATTGCTGGTGTAATTCAATCCGCATCTTTTTACAGTTGGTCGTCAATACTGTGTGGAAGTATATTCCCTGATGAAGACTAATCATAAATCTATAACTTTTTTTAAAAAAAGTAGAGTGTCCTACTTTTAATCTAGATGTTATTTTTAACCCTTCAACCTAGAAGGTATTTGTACAATTTTCATCACTGTGATCATCTGAAATTGTGAAGAATGAGTGTAGACTGTACCATATGAACCTAGTCCATTTTGCATTGATGTTTTGCCTTAATGACGAATCAGGATGCAAAGACCTTTAAAGACTGACTAAATCTGCAGTATTCCTCTTTTCCTTGCCACTGGATTCTGCAGGCAGTGTTCTTTTCACTTCCTAATTACAAGGTGGGGGCATCATAATGCAGTTTCACAATGTACCCAATTTTGATTTAAAAATAATAAATTACTTTATTCCTCCCTAATTGTTTTGTTTCTTCTCTATAATGGAGGACTTTATTGCTTTTGGGAGAAGCTGAGTGGAAGGGAATCTGAACAATAATAACAAGGATGAAGATGGACGGCGGCATGGTAGCGTAGCGGTTATTGCGACCCTATTACAGCGCCAGCGATCGGGGTTCGATTCCCGTCGCTGTCTTCAAGGAGTTTGTATGTTCTCCCGTGTCTGCGTGGGTTTCCTCCGGGTGCTCCGGTTTCCTCTTACATTGCAAAAACGTACGGGTAGGTTAATTGGGTTTAAAATGGGCGGCTTGGACTTTTTGGGCCGGAAGGGCCTGTTACCATGCTGTAAATAAAATTAAAATTTAAAAAAAAATCCTGCAAGTAGCACAGAATTTTAAGCCCATGTCGGTGGTGGAATGAGTGAGGATGGTTTGTGTGTTAGAGGGAAACTTCCAGATGGTCGTGATCTACTGCTTATTTTCTTCCTTTGTCCTTCGAGCTGGCAGATTAAATTGAAGGTTGTCGTTTGCGGTTTGATGGTCTTCCACAGTATAAAACAAGACAAGGCAAGACGTGCTGACTTTCCTTGGTTTTACGTATTCACAACAATACATTCTGTCTGGGTTCTCTTGCAACCTTAAACTCAGGCCGCAGCACGATTCTCCTTGTTACCTGCTTTACGCTGTATGGCTTAATATCTTTGCGTATCTGCCATTCTAAAAGGCTTGCGGAACATGCGCTTTGCTTCTCTGTCACATGCTGCGAACTTTATCAAGGTAAAAGAGAATGCAGATTGTTGAACCTCCCTACCAAACCATGAATCCACCACTTCAGACAAAATCCATCTGCTACCTACTAGCTGTTGCTCCACCCGTTCCCTTCCACTTGTTGCACTGGCTAACTCCCCCATTTCATTCCTGATGAATCGCATCGACTCAAAGCGTCGACTGTGCCCTTCGCTCCACAGATGCTTTCTAACCCGTCGAGTTCCTCCAGCGCTTTTGGTGTTACTTCAGACTCCTGCGATTGCACTCTCCAGTGTCGACATTCTTGGTTTCTTTCTTTAAGATCCCTTTCACCTTTTCTACGACCAAGCAATTTACCAAACCCTATGAATATCCACACTACTAATGTGGCTACTCTTCGGAATATTTCAGTGAGTAAAGATTGTAAAATTGCATGGAATGAGATTGATGTGAGAAACCTTTCCAAAAGACGAAATAAGGAAAAGAGAACTTTCTCCAGGGACAGAACAGCCATTTCAGTTGTTATGAAGATTACATAATTTTATAATTTTGAAAATGAATTTAAACATTCTTGGTGTTGGTTAAAGAATATTTTTCTCATACACCAATTGTTAGGCGGAAATATTTGCTGATTTTATATCCTTGTATCGAAAATAATATTTCTTAAATGACATGTGCATATAGACCTGCAGGTAAAAAATAAAATTTAAAGTTGCAACTTCGTGTCAGAAAAAAGGATTTCTTAACTCACGTTCAAGTCAGATTCTACGAAAGCGACATATATCAATTGCATATGGGGTATTGCAGGTTATTTTATACCTGTAGGAGTTGTTTGATATTTCTTTTTTTTATGGACTGATGCAGATACCGATGAAGAGATAATTAGGTTGAACGAAGCAAGAGAAAGCCCATATAATTTATTGTTCTGTACTCGAATATACAACAATCTCCATAAGAAGACGGGATGTTAGCATTGAAAGTTCCAAAACACAAAGAAGGAAAATGGAGTGAAAAATCATAGAATCATAGAACAGTACAGCGCGATACAGGTCCTTCAGCGCACAATGTTGTGCCGACCTTTAAACCTCGCTTAAGACTTTCTAACTCCATCCTCCCACATATGCCTCCATTTTAAATTCCTTCATTTGATTTTCCAGCAATCTCTTGAATTTGACCAACCTACCTGCCTGCACCACCACCACAGGCAACACCATTCCATGCCCCAACCACTCTCTGGGTAAAAGACCTTCCTCTGGTATCTCTCTTGAGCTTACCACCCATGACTTTAAAGCCATGTCCTCTTGTATTGAGCATTGGTGCCCTGGGAAAGAAGCGCTGGTTGTCCACTCTCTCTATTCCTCTTAATAGTTTGTACAGTTCCATCATGTCTCTTCTCATCCTCCTTCTCTCCAAATAGTAAAGCCCTATCTCCCTTAGTCTTTCCTCATAATGCATACACTCTACACCAGGCACCATCCTGGCAAATCTCCTCTGCACCCCTTCCAACGCATCCACATCCTTCCTATAACGAGGCGACCAGAACGGGACACAGTACTCCAAGTGTCGTCTGACCAGAGTTTTGTAGAGCTGCATCACTTACCTCGCGGCTCTTAAACTCGATCCCACGACTTATGAATGCTAACATCCCATAATCTTTCTTAACTACCCTATTCTTCTGTAAGGCAACTTTCAGGTATCTATGGATAGGAAGCCCCAGATCCCTTTGTTCCTCCATAAAACCCAGAATCCTACCATTAAGTTTGTACTCCGCTTTGGAGTTTGTCCTTCCAATGTGTACCACCTCATACTTCTCCGGATTGAACTCCATCTGCCACTTCTCAGCCCAGCTCTGCATCTTATCAATGTCCCTCTGCAATCGTCTAGAATGCTCCACACGTTCCACAATACCACCGACCTTTGTGTCGTCTGCAAACTTGCCAACCCACCCTTCTACTACATCATCCAAGTCATTAATAAAATTCACGAGAAGTAGAGGTCACAGAAGCGATCCTTGTGGGATCCTCTGAAGAAACTACTTTACGCTTGGACCATGTTAACAGTAGCGAAAACGGAAGTAAATTGTTTCACAAATTACTGAATCAGCGTCAGGGAGCCGAATGTATTGAACCCGAGGAGCATCAAGACCAACATCAGTCAGTCGATGCTCCAACAATTTGCAAGGAAACCGCACGAAACACAAATCTCCTATTTCTTCAATAATAAGCAGCGTGTTTTTATTATTATTATTATGATAAAAGAGAGATATGATTCAAGTTAAAAGCACAATCATGAATAGACACAATATCAAAATAACAGACAGGGAATAGAGGGATAAAGGGTATGTGCAGGCAGATGGGCTTTGGTTAGATTGGCACCACGGTGGTGTAGTCATGGTTTTACTGCTCTCTCTTGTTCTATGTTCTATTCACGAACTATGAGCTAAAGTGCTGGTTATCGTCATATGCAGGGAGAACCAGGGTTTGCCACGTTATTTCATACTTCGCTGTTCCTACGCTATGGATTGCACCGGCTGGAGGAGAGCTGTATTCTCAATTCACAAAGTGGTGGCTAAAAGCTGCTGTTTCCGCCAATATGGACGGAGTGTTCCGCGGCTCAGAAGTAGTGTTGAGACACAAAAGACTGCAGATACTAGAATATGGAGTAACATGTCAGTCCAGATGAACGGCATCGACCCGAACAGTCTCCTTTGTTTACATCCACGGATGCTGCCCAACTGATACCGTTCTGCTGAGTCCCTCCAGCGCCTCATAAGTAGAGTCGTTCCGAGTAGTTTGGAGAGTGACACACAAAACAACGCCGGTGGAACGCAGGAGGAATCTTGTTCGGAAAGTGGCTCTCCAACCCAATTACATGGAGTAGGTAAAGTCATTACGTCGTCAAGTACCGCGTATTACCCCTCCATCATAATTTACTTCTAGTAAGTTCACCAAATGTCCAATAGATTTGAAAATTTAGGAAGTACAAAATTCCTCTCATAATGATATTGCTTTCACAGCAGAACGGTATCAGTTGGGCCGTCCCGCCCTTTTAATTGGAGTGGAAAGTAACTCTTGAACGTTGCAAAGGGAGCTCCAGTCTGTGCCGTTACTGGACACAGAAAAAACACGTGGTTCCATGAGTTTTCGTGGGACACCACCCTCTTTGTTTAATATAAATAGAGGGGAGAAACAATGACTGGCATGCGACCATTCATCTCCTCGTGACTACTCCATCATTCAAAAAGACTACATATCATGTAACATCCCTGCCTCCAGCTGCAGGCTCTTCCAATGACGTTATATATTTTCTCGTCAGAATATCTCAAATTATTTATCGAATTTGCATACTTTCAACGACAGTCGTCAAGTGCAAAGATTTGCTGGACCCTGCGGTAGATGATGTATTATCATGTCATTCATGAATTGCCGACTCATGTTAAAATAGAGCCCCCGGAACGATTCATGTCATTCATTACCTCTGCATCAGCTCCGTCCAATCTCACAAAAGTTTAATGCACTGAACTGAGGTCGCCTTTCATTACTCTAATCAATCTGCTTTATCGATCCTTAGAGCTGAATCTACGCGTCCCGAGAAACAATCTGGTTAACCATCGGAATGACCGTACAGCAAGAATATTGTTTTTCCTTTTGTAGGAAGACCACTTCTACATAAATTTCCATGTGCAGTCCCACTAGCGGAGTAAGGCATCTACGGCGCTTATTCTCAAATTAGTTTGCACTGGCGGCCAATATGCCGGTTACGGCATAATTGTTTCTCTGATCATATTGGAAAGGAAATAATTTATTGTTGCAGACTTTGCGCGAGAATTCTGTGCACACAATGAAGTGAACCTGATGGGCTCCTCAAATAACTTGCAATAATAAAAAAAACAAAAGATTCATCAAGTATTGGTAAATATACTGTTTTATTTGCAAAGTTTAAACCTGCTGGGAAACTAGACTCAATACTCAAAGCGTTGGGGTAACTCAGCGGGCCAGGAAACTTTGATGGAGTCAAATGCAGAGTCTCGGTAAACTTCAGCAATTTGTCTTCAAACAGAATTTTTGAGCTCTTAGCATTTTGAGAAAAAAAAGCATATGTTATCCTTTTCTGAAAAATTCTTTGACAATGCAATATTTCTCCTGTCATGATATCATTTCCCATTCAGGTTTCCTGCATGTATTCCCATGAAGCTTGGCCTTCTCCCACCTTGCCAGATTCCCCTCCACCGTGGTATTTTGATTATTGTGAATCAAATAGATTCCCTCGTTTTCTTTCTTCTTACAAATCATTGCTGCTGAATATGGGTAATAAGAGGAATAGGCAATGGAAATTAAGATATGTAACAGATCAGGAATTATCCTACAAAGTGCTTTGGACCACTTTTCGTCGGGTCCCTATCCTTATTGTAAAGAACAGCTGCTAGATATTGGTCCTTAGTTAGGTTCACGAAGGATTAGATTATAAAATACGTCAGATCGATTCCTCCTCATCTCTCATGAGGAGGGGACATAGTCCCAATCAGATTATGATTGGACTGATTTTTGCTATGGAATTACCAACAGTACTGATCGGCTGGACCGACCTGTTCAACTAACATGAATTTTCACTAATATCCCCTACGCATTCTCGATTATGACAGTCTTTCCTCCTTTTCACTAACTGACACTTTCTACATGCACATCTCTAAATGGCGCTTTCATTTCCTGTGCACAGTGTTCATCTATTGACATTTTCGCAGCTGGAAATCCAATGCCACTGATCCCTAAGCCCCAATCTCTCCAATTGACAAAATATATGGCTTCCCTGCATAGCCCAGTTTATTCTATACAAGGGAATGTTATCCTGCTAACTTGTAGAAACAAAACTCTCGTGAAAGAATGCCAATCAACAAAAGCCGTCCATTGTCACGCCTGTGGAAGAGCAAGTGACATTAATGCAGACAAAATATAATTCAGCAGATGCTGGAAGACTGAGACAAACATTAAATGCTGGAAACCCACAGCAATTCAAGAACGCTTCGACCTGCAACGGATAACCTGATCCTGCCTTTTGCCTTTGCTCAACAACGCTGGATTTTATTCCTCATCTGTTACTTGGTCGGTTTCGAATGTTGTGAATGAGCTGTCCTTATCATGTCCCCCCCCCTTCACCTTTTATGGCGACGTTATTAACGATGTTCCATTGGAGTCCTCTGGCTGATAACTTCGCAGACAGTAAAAACGGTCTATTACCGGAATTCCATCATGAATTGTCCAGCTCTGATGCATCTCCTAATCTTCTAATTCTGCTGAGAAAAGCCAATGCTTCTCTGCCTCTGAATATTACTGATCTCACCAATGACTGCATGTCTATTCAGTCAAGTCTGCAACCTCTCCACTGCTTCATATCCTTCCTTACAGTATTAACGGCAATTGCTCTCAAAATGTGGTGGGCCTTTGGACACGTTTTAATCATTACTATTTCCATCAACATTTGTGTGTACAACATCTGTTACTGAAATTACGAGTTAGTTGAGTAGTGAAGGCCGTTATTGAGGGTAGAGATGAAGGCCAGCGTAGGTGGGTGGCGACGGAGTTGTAGAGACGTTCAAGGTCCGGATTTAACTTCTGAATGTGGAGCTAAACGAGGCAGAATGTTACAGGCGTTACACAACCAACTCTTTAAAGTGCTTTCTGCGGCTTGTCTCTTACTCCAACGCCACGTGTTGAACCCGAAGGGCTCCAAGAGCAACGAAAGCGCTTCTCATTGAACTTGCAACGAAAATGCAAGATATACAAACTACGACTCTCTTTAACAACAAACGTTTTTTTTTTATTTGTAAATAAAAACATGTATATGATTAAAATATCTAAGTTACAAAGCCATCTATTAACAGGAACAATATTTGCTAATTATGAGCCAGGGTTCCAATTATAGGCACACAACAGGGAGAACCATGGTTCGCGAAATAACTTCATCCTTCCGTGTTCTCACACGGTAGATGGCACAATCTGAAGGAAATCTGTGTTCAAAATGCACGAGACGTGGCTAGAGGATGCTGTATCCCGGTAATGTGGACGGAGTGTTCCGCAACTCAGAAGCTGAGCCCCTCCGATAGGCAGGTCATTGGGAGAGATACACTCTAACCTCACTATAGCGAATACAATCATAGAATCATAAAACATAACAGCACAATACAGGACCTCCGGCCCACAATGTTGTGCCCACCTTTAAACCTCGTCTAAAACAATCTAACCCCTTTCTCCCACATATCCCTCTAATTTAAATTCCTCCGTATGCTTATCTAGCAATCTCTTGAATTCGACCAATGTACCGGCCTCCACCACCACCCCAAGCAGCGCATTCCATGCCCCAAACCACTCTCTGGGTAAAATACCTCTCGTTTGATATCCCCTGGAACTTCTCACCCATTACTTTAAAGCCATGCCTTCTTGTATTGAGCATTGGTGCCCTGGCAAAGAGACGCTGGCTGTCGGCTCCATCTATTTCTCTTAATATTTTGTATCCCTCTATCATGTCTGCTCTCATCCTCCTTCTCTCCAACCAGTAAAGCCCGAGCTCCCTTAGTCTCTCTTCATAATGTATACTTTCTAAACCAGGCAGCATCCTAGTAAATCTCCTCTACACCCTTTCCAACGCTGCCACATCCTTCCTATAATGAGTCTAACTGAACTGGACACAGTACTCGAAGTGCGGTTTAACCAGAGTTCTCTCTGGTTGCCTCGCTGTTCTTAAACTGGATCCCAAGACTTATGAATGCAAACATCCCATAAGCTTTTTTTAGCTACCCTATCCATCTGTGAGGCAACTTTCAGCGATCTGTGGATATGAACCTCCAGATCCCTCTGCTCCTCCACACTACCCAGAATCCTGCAATTAACTTTGTACTCCGCCTTGGATTTTGTCCTTCCAATGTGTACCACCTCACACTTCTCAGCCCAGCTCTGCATACAATCAATGTCCCTCTGCGATCTTCGGCAGTACTCCACACTCTTCACAGCACCACCAACATTTGTGTCGTCTGCAAATTTTCAACCTACCCTTCGAGCCCCTCATCAATGTCATTGGTAAAAATCAGAAAAGTAGAAGACCCAGGACCGATCCTTGTGGGACACCGCAAGACAGAGCCCTCCAGTCTGAATGCACTCCCTGCACCACAACAGTATGCTTTCTACGGGCAAACCACTTTGTAATCCACACGACCAAGCCTCCCTGGATCCCATGCCCTCTGAACTTCTGAAGAAGCTTCCGTGTGGAACCTTGTCAAATGCCTTACTAAAATCCATGTAGACAACGTCTACTGCACTACCCTCATCAATCTGCGGGGTCACCTCATCAAAGAACACTATCAGGCTTCTGTGACATGCTGGTTGTCCCTGATCTGACCATGATTCTCGAAATGCCCATATATCCTATCCCTAAGAATCATTTCCAACAGCTTCCCACCACATACGTAAGGCTCACAGGTCTATAATTCCCTGGACTATCGCTACTGTCTCTTTTGAATAAGGGGACACCATTTTCTACACCCCAATCCTCTGGTACCATTCCCGTGGATAACTTGGACTCAAATATCGTAGCCAACGGTTCACCCATCTCCTCCTTCGCCTCTCGGAGAAGCCTGGGGAATATACCTCCATGCCCCGGAGTATTACCGGTCCTAGTATTTTTAACAGCTCCAACACATCCATTCTCCAGATATCTACATGCTCTGGAACATTAACCTTACCAACGCTGTCCTCAACGTCATCAAGGCCCCACTCCTTGTTGAATACTGAAGAGAAGTATACATTGAGAACCTCACCAAATTCCACATCTTCCAGGCACACCTTCCCTCCTTTGTCTCTAATCAGTCCTACCTTTACACTTGTTATCCTTCTGCTATTCACATAAGTGAAAAAAGTCTTGGGATTTTCCTTAACCCCCTTCGCCAAGGCCTTTTCATGTCCCCTTCTTTCTCTCCTCAGCCTCTTCTTAAGTTCCTTCCTTACTACCTTATATTCCTCACCAGCCCTATCTGATCCTTACTGCCTAGACCTTATGTAGGATGCCTTCTTCCTCCTTACTAGTTGTTCCACCTCTCTTGTGACCCATGGTTCCTTCACCCTGCCATTCTTTTTCTGCCATTGTCCTGCACCCAGTCCATAACCCTCCAGACCTCTCCTATCCATGTATCTAACCAATTTATTCTTAGAACTTAAGAGTGAGCCTGAATTTACCACGTCAGTTTGCAGCTCCTTCCACACTCCCACCACTCTCTGAGTGCAGAGGTTCTCCTAATTTTCCCCTACATCTTTTCCCTGTCACCTAAACCCATGTCCTCCTGCACTTATCTCCCCTAATGCAGGTGGAAAGAGCCAACTTGCATTTACTCTATCTATATTCCTCATAATTTTGTAAACCTCTATCATATCTCCCTTATTCTGCGCCCCAAGGAATAAAGTCCTAACCTGTTCGATCATTCTAGTAAATCTTCTCTGCACTCCTTCAATCTTACTGATATCCTTCCTATAGTTAGGTGAACAGAAATGCACACAATACTCCAAATTTGGCCTCACCAATGTCTAATACAGCCTCACCATAACATCCCAACTCCCATACTCAACATTTTAATTTATGAATGCCAGGATGCTAAAAGCCTTCTTTACATCCCTGGCTACCTGATATGGCTGACATCGGAGCAGGAATGGATATTGAATATTCCTGGTTTTCAGTGTTTTAAAGGGATAGTGAGGGCGGGGAGGTGTTTGAAGAAGGAGAGGGGTGGCGATATTGGTCAGATACACTGTTACAGCTGCAGAAAGGGTAGATAATGTAGAAGGATCCTCTCTAGAGTCAATACATGTGGAAGTTAGGAACAAGAAAAGGGCAGTTACCCTTCTGGGAGTATGCTATTGGCCTCCCGGTAGCAGTAGGGATACTGAGGAGCAGACTGGTAGGCAGTTTTTGGAAACATGCGAAAATAACAGTGTCATTATAATGGGAGACTCCAACTTTCCAAATATTGATTGGCACCTCCTTAGTGCCAAAGGTTTAGACGGGACGGAGTTTGTTAAGTGTGTCCAGGACGGATTCCTGACACAGTATGTTGACAGACCGACTGGAGGGAATGCCATATTCGATCTAGTTTTATGTAATGAACCGATACAGGTGACAGATCTATCGATGGGTGAGCATTTGGGGGACAGTAACTATTCTCCATAACCTTTAGAATTGTCATGGACAAGGATAGGAGCAAAGAGGACGGGAAGATATTTAATTGGGGAAGGCTAATTATGAGGCTATAAGACGAGAACGTGGGAGTGTAAATTGGGATGTCATTTTTGACGGCAAATATACTATGGAGATGTGGTCGATTATCAGGGTCTTTTTCAGGATGTTAGGGATAAATTTGTCCCGGTGAGGCAGAGAAAGAATGGCAGGGTGAAGAAATCGTGGCAACGAGAGAGGTGGAAAAACTTGTTAGGTAGAAGGCAGCAGCAGACATAAGGTGTAAGTAGCAGGTATCGGCCAGGGCTCCTGAGGAATATAGAGTAAAAAGGAAAGAAAAGTAAGTGCTGAGGAGAGCGAGAAGGGGAAATTAAAAGGCTTTGGCGAGGAGGATTAAGTAGAATCCAAAGGTTTTTTTTTCACGTACGTGAAGATCAGAAGGATGGCGGGTAAAGGTAGGTCCGATTAAAGACAAAGTTGGGAGGATGTGCCTGAAGATGTGGGAGTGGGTGAGGTTCTCAATGAATATTTCCCTTCTCTTCAGGAGAGGGGTCTTGATGATGCTGATGACAGTGTTAGTAAGGGTAATGTTCTAGAGTATGTAGATATTAAGAGAGAGGGTGTGTTGGAGTTGTTAGAAAATATTAGGACAGTTAAGTCCCCAGGGCCTGACGGAATATTCCCCAGGCTGCTCCTGAGGCGAAGGAGGAGATTACTGAACTGTTGCTTAGGATCTTTGAGATCTCGTTTACCAGGGGGATGGTACCAGCGGACTGGAGTGTGCAGATGTTTTCCCCTTAATCAAAAAAGGTAATAGGGACAGTCCGGGGAATTACAGAGCAGTGTGCCTTACGTCTGTGGTGGGTAAACTGTCAGAAGGGATTATAAGACACAGGACCTATGAGCAATTAGAGAATCATGGACTGATTAGGGACAGCCAGCGTGGCTTTGTGAAGGGAAGATCTTGCCTCACAAGCCTGATAGGCTTCTTTGAGGAGGTGACCAGGAAGATTGATGAGGGTAGTGCAGTGGATGTGGTCTACATGGATTTTACTACGGCGTTTGACAAGGTTCCGCATAGTAGGCTTGTTCAGAAGGTCAGAGGCCAAGGGATGCAGAGAGGCTTGGCCGTGTGGATTCAGAATTGGCTTGCATTAGAAATTAGAGGGTTGTGGTGGAGGGACTGCATTCGGATTGGAGGGCTGTGACTAGTGGTGCCGCACAAGGATCGGTTCTGGGACCTCTACTTTTTGTGATATTTATTAACGACTCAGATGAGGGGGTGGAAGTCTGGGTTAGCAAGTTTGCAGATTACATAAAGGTCTGCGGTGTTGTAGATAGTGTGGAGGGCTGTCGAAGCTTACAGAGGGATATTGATAGGATGCAGAGCTGGGCTGACAGTTGGCAGATGGAGTTCAATCTATAGAAGTGTGAGGTGGTACACTTTGGAAGAACAAATTCCAAGGCGGAGTACAAGGTAAATGGCAGGATTTTGGGCAGTGCAGAGGAGCAGAGGGATCTAGGGGTTCATACCCAGAGATCACTGAAAGTTGTCTACCAGGTAGATAGGGTAGTTAAGAAAGCTTATGGGATCTTAGCTTTCATAAATCGTGGGATTGAGTTTAAGAGCCGCGAAGTGATGATGCAGCTTTTCAAATCTTTGGTTAGGCCACACTTAGAGTATGTGTCCAGTTCTGGTCGCCTCATTATAGGAAGGATGTGGAGGCGTTGTAAAGGGTGCAGCAGATATTTATCATGATGTAGCCTGGATTAGAGAGTATGGATTATCAGGAGAGACTAAAGGAGCTAGGGTTTATCATTGCTGAGAAGAAGGATGAGAGGAGACATGATAGAGGTCTACAAGATATTGAGAGGAATGGATAGAGTGGACAGCCAGCGTCTCCTCCAGGGCAGCAATGCTCCAAAAAAGAGGACATGGCTTTAAGGTAATGGGTGTGAAGTTCAAGGGAGATGTCAGAGGGAGGTTTTTCACCCATAGAGTGGTTGGTGCATGTAATGCGCTTCCAGGGGTGGTTGTGGAGGCTGATACGTTGGACAAGTTCAAGAGATTGTTAGATAAGCATATGGAGGAATTTAAGTCAGAGGGATATGTGGGAGGAAGGGGTTAGATAGTCTTAGGTGTGGTTTGAAGGGCCGCACAACATGGTGGGCCGAAGGTCCTGTATTGTGCTGTATTGTTCTATGGTTCTATGGTACTTGTGACGCCAGATCTCTTTGTTTCTCCGCACTCCTCAGTGCCCTACCATTTACTGTGTATGTCCTACCTGGATTTGTCCTTCCAACGTGCAACACCTCACACTTGTCTGCATTAAATTTCATCTGCCATTTTCTGGCCCATTTTTCCAGTTAGTCCAGATCCCTTTGCAAGTTTTGAAAGTCTTCCTCGCTCTCCCCAACACCTCCAACCTTACTGATCCAATTTACCACATTATCATCTAGATCCTTGATATGGAGAGCAAACAACAATGGTCCCAACACAGATCTCTGAGACAAACCACTAGTCTCAGGTCTCCAGTCTGGAAAACAATCATCCACTACCACTTTCTGTCTTCTCCCACACAGCCAATTTTGAATCCAGTTTACAACCTTTGCTTGAATACTTAGTGTCTGAACCTTCTCAACTAACCTCCCATGTGGGGCCTTGTCAAAGACCTTACTAAGGTCCATGTAGACAACTTCACAGCATTTCCTTCATAGACTTTCTTGGTAACCTCCTCGAAAAACTCTACAAAATTCGTTATACACGATCTACCACGCACAAAGTCATGCTGAGTATCCTTAATCAGCCCTTGGCTATCCAAATACTTGTAGACCCGACATGTCAAAACACCTTAAATTACCTGCTACTGATGTCAGGCTCACCGGTCTGTAATTACTTGGTTTATTTTCGAGACCTTTTTAAACAATGAAACAACATGAACTACCCTCCAGTCCTCCGGCACGGCACCTGTGGCTAAGGACATTTTAAAGCTATCTGTCAGGGCGCCTGTAATTTCTACACTAGTTTCTCTCAAGGTCCAAGGAAATATCAAGTCTGGCACGGGGGATTTATCTACCTATATTAGCTGTTAAGGCAGCAAGTACCTCGTCCTCTTTAATCTCAAAATGTTCCATGACACTACTGATTGTTTCCCTTCCTTCCATATCCACTTTCCTGAGTAAATACTGATGTAAAAAGATGCTGTTTAACATCTCCCCGATCTCCTGAGCTTCCACAGATATCCGACCACTCTGATATTCTGGGGGACCAATTTTGGCCCTTACTATCCTTTTACTGTTAATATACAGTACTTGTAGAAACCCTTCGGGTTGACCTTCACATTATCTACCAGAGCAAACTCGTCTCTTCTTTTTGCTTTCCTGATTTCCTTCTTCAGTATTTCCATACACTTTCTGTACTCTTCTCGTACCTCATTTGTTCCTAGTTGCCTATACCTGCTGTACACCTCTCTCTTTTTTCTTAACCAAATCGCCAATATCCTTTGAAAGCCCAAGTTCCCTATGCCTGTTAACATTGCCTTTAATCCTGGCAGGAACATGCAAACTCAGCACTCTCAAAATGTCGCCTTTGAAGGTCTTCCAATTACTGAACACATCCTTGCCAGAGAACAACTTATCCCAATCCACTCTTCCTAGATCCTTTCACATGTCCACAAGATTGGTCTTTCTCCATTTTAGAAACTCAAGTCGAGGACCAGACCGATCCTCATCCATAATTAACTTGAAACTAATGATATTATGGTCACTGGACCCAAAATGTTCACCTACACATACTTCTGTCACCTGACCTGGCTGGTTCACTAATAGGAGATCAAGTATTGCATTCTCTATCGTTGGTACCTCTATGTATTCATTTAGAAAACTTTCTTGTACACATTTGACAAACTTCAAGCCATCCAGCCCTTTCACAGTGTGGGAATCCCAATCAATATGTGGAAAATTAAAATCCCCTACTATTACTACTTTCTGTTTCTTACGTCGGTCTGCTATCTCTCTACATCCTGTTTATCCCTAACATCCTGAAAGAGATCCCAGAACAACGGCCACATCTCCATAATACAGTTCCCTTCATAAATGTCATCCCAATTTACACTCGCAAGTTCTAGCCTTATAGATTCATAATTTGCTATTACCCAATTAAATATATTCCTGTCCTCTTTGCTCCTATCCTTTCCCATCACAATACTAGGCACTGTCCCCCAAATGCTCACTCACTGAGAGCTCTGTCACCTAAACCGGTTCAGTACAATGTCTAATATCGCATTCTGTCTAGTCGGCCTGTCAGCATACTGTGACAGGAATCCATCCTGGACACACTTAACAAATATGGCCCGTTTAAACCTTTGGTACTAAGCAGGTGCCAATCAAGAGTTGGGAATGTGAAGTCTCCCATGTTAACAACCCTGTTATTCTTGCACCTTTCCACAATTTGCCTCCAAATCTGCTCCTCAGTATCCGTACCTCTACCGGGGGGCCTATAGAATGCACCCAGTAGAGTAACTGCTCCTTTCTTGTTCCTAACTTCCGCCCATACTGACTCTACAGAGGATCCTTCTACATTATCCACCCTTTCAAAAGCTATAACAGTATCCCTGACTAGTAACGCCACCTTCCTCCTCTTCTCCGCAGCCCTATCCCTTTTAAAACAATGAAATCCAGGAATATTCAGTATTTATTCCTTCCTTGGTGACATCCAAGTCTCTGCAAGAGATATCATAGTTCGATGTAATTATTCAAGCTCTCAGTTCATCACCCTTCTTCTTGATGCTAAATGCATTTAAGTAAATGCACTTCAGCCTATCCACCCTACTACTTTTATACCCTGCGTCTCCTTCCTCAAAGCCTCACTATATGTTAGATCTGAGTTTACCCCACGCACGTCATCCACTGACCTACACCTGCGGTCCCCATCCCCCTCGCAAACTGGTTTAAATTCATTACCTCGTACAGGATTGTACATTATCCGTCCACCACATAGTACCATAATTTCACCAAATTACTGATAGATATGAAAGTTCAGGAGCTTGTGATCATTCAAAATTCCTGTCAAAATCATATGACAATCACAACACCTTGGGATCTCTTCCACAGACCGCGCCCATTTCCACTGCAGTAGAAAGGAACTGATGAACGGGCGGCACACGTAGAAGGGGGGCTCTCAGTCAGTCGTTAAAAAATACATGCAGAAAATATATGGTATAGATGAACTGTGGTGAATTTCAGCAGAACCACTGTCAATTATATAATGAGAGACAATAACTGGCTTGGGACCGCCCAGCTCGTCATTATTGCACCATTTCATAAGATGATGTCATATGAAATATATCTGAGTTCAGCTTCAATCTCTTGCAATAACCACGTATCCCTTCCAGCCCGAACATCTGAAATAATCTGTCGAACTACGCTGGTATTTTCTTGAACGACTGTCCTTGAGTGTGGGCATTTATTGCACTTTGGGTTGAGAAATGGTTCTCATGCAAATAGCAAGACCTTCAGGTCATTGATATACAAGCGATCTTGGGATACAAATCCCTGGATCCCTGAAAGAGGCAACGCAAGCAGATGACGTGGTAATGAAGACGTACGGGATACCTGCCTTCGTCGGTTGGCAATTTGAGTCTCAAGGCAAGAAGACATTTTGCAGCTGTACAAAACTTTAATCAGGCCACAGTTGGAGTGTTCAGTTCTGGGAGCCGCCTTATAGCAAGGAGTGACTGCTTTGGAGAGGGTGCCCAAGATTTTAACAAAGGTGCTGCTACGCTTAGAGAGTATTAGTTAAAAGGAGAGGTTGGACAAATTTGGATCGTATTTTCTGGAGCGTAGGAGGGTAGATTGGCAGATCCTTTATGCTATCTGGCTAACAAAATGGTGTTGGGGCGAGGATTCGTATTTCTGAACTATTGGAATCGCTTCTGGTTCAGATGCAACCTATACAAAAGGGACAGGTTGCACACGAACTGCAGTGGGACCAATATCCTGCCGAGAAGATTTGTTGGTGCTACCAGGGTGCGTTTCAATTAGTTTGGCAGCGGGGTGGGATGGTTAGCTGTCGGGAGGCAATTGAGTGGTTGGAATATGATGCTGAAGTCAATGACAGCAATTGAATATGAATAACAAGCAGGCGAACGTCAAGGAGCGAGGAAATACCATCAGATTAAATTGCAGTTAGTTCAATGCAAGAGATCTAAGCGGTAAGGTGGATGAACTCAGGGCATGGATAGCTTCGCAGAACTAGGATATTATGGCCAATTCATAAACATGACGAAGGGAGAGAGTCTGGTAGCTTAATGTTCCGGGATGCATGTGCTTTAGGCGGGATAGATCTGGAGGAAAGAGAGGAGAGGGGCTGCATTTTTGATCAAAGGGAATGTTACAGCAGCAGTCAGACATGAAATTTCTGAAGGATCATCCGGTGAGTTTCTATGGGTGGTGCTGAGAAATGAGAAGGGGATGATCACATTGTTGGGGTTGTACAAGAGGCCCCCAAATCGTCAACGAGAATCGGAGGAACAGACTTTCAGGGAGATGATGGAGAGTTGCAAGAATAATAGTACGATGGCAGCGGATTTTTAATTTTCATCACAGAGACTGAGACTGCCATACAGTTAAGTGCTCAGATGGGGTGGAATTTGTTAATTGCGTTCGGGAAAGTTTCCTCAGACAATACTGAGAGGGCCCTACCAGAGAGAGGGCAAGGATAGACCTACTCTTGAGTAATAGGAAGGAACAAGTGACTGAATGGCAGTGGGAGCAGTTTGGGACCAGTGGCCATATTTCTATTAGTTTTGAACTAGATATGGTAAGGAAAAGAACTGGTCCACAGGTTTAAGTTCTAAATTGGGGCATGTCCAATCTTCACGGTATCAGGCAGAAGCTTGGGAAGGTTGATTGGAGTTGGTGTTTTGCAGGAAAAGGGCAACAAGCAAGTGAAAGGAATTAAACGTGAGACAGTCAGTTCTTAAGATCTGAATGTTCTTGTCGGAATGTAGGGCAGGGCTGGTAGGAGTAGGGAACCTGGATGACGAACGATATTAAGGCTCTGGCCAGATGAAAAAAAGACGCATCGGGTTGGTATAGGCCACTGCGATCGACCGAATCCCTGGGAGAGTAAAGTGGCTGCAGAAATGTATTCAACAAGGATATCGGGAAGGTAGAAAACGGGGATGAGATAGCTTTGGTACAGAAAATTAAGGAAAATCCAAAGAGCTTTCATAAGCATATTAGGGGAAAGAGTAACTAGAGAATAAACAGGGACACTCAAAGATCAAAGAGGATATCTCTGTGTGGAGCCGTAGGAGGTGGGCAAGATCCTTAATGAATATTTCTCCTCTGTTTTTACCGTGGAGAAAGACCTTCAGACTTCGGAGTGAGGGAAGTTAAATGGGAATGTCTTGAGGACAGTCCGCCTTACAGTTCAGGATGTGTCGGATGTCTTAAAAGGTATGAATATAGACAGGTCTTCAGGGACTGACCATGCATGGTTAGAGTGGTGGGTGCGTGAAACCTCATTAGCCTTACTCTCCAATTCAGGCAGCATCCTGGTAAATATTTTCTGCACCCTCTCTAAAGCTTCCACATCCTTCCTACAATGAGGCTAGCAGAACGGAACACAATAACCAAGTGCGGTCTAACCAGAATTTTATAGAGGCGCAACATTAGCTCTCGGCTCGTGAATTCAATACCCCAAGTAATGAAGTCCGACACACCATACGCCTTCTTAACAACCCTTTCAAACTGCGCGGCAACCTTGAGGGATGTATGGACGCGGAAAACAACATCCCTCTACTCCCCCACACTGCCAGGAGTCCTGCCACTAAGCTTGTGTTCTACCTTCAAATTCGATCTTCCGAAGTGTACCACTTCACACTTCTCCTGGTTTAACTCCATCTGCCACTATTCAGCTAGCTCTTCATTCTATAAATGCCCTTTTGTAATCTGCAGCATCCTTCTACACTATCCACATCACCACCAACCTTCGTATCATCAGCAAACTAAAGCACCCTTCCACATCCTCATCCGAGTCATTTATGAACATCATAAAGAGCAGGGATCGCATAACAGATCCCTGCGGAACACCACTGGTAACCAAACTCCATCCACCACCACCCTCCGTTTTCTATGAGTGAGCCAATTCTGAATCCACACATTAAATTTTCACTGTATCCCATGTCTCCTGACGTTCTGGATGAGCCTTCCATGAGAAACCTTAACAAACACCTTACTAAAAGCCATGTGCACCACATCCACAGCTCTACCTTCATCAACGTGCTTTGTCACATCCTCAAAGAATTCAATCAGGCTTGTGAGGCAGGAATGTCCTTAAAAAGCCATGCTGACTGTCCCTAATCAACCTATGCTTCTCCAAATACCCATAAATCCTGTATCTAAGGATCCTCTCCAGTACTTTGCCCACCATAAAGTAAGACTCACTGCTCTGTAACTCCCAGGGTTATCCCCACTCCCTTTATTAAACAAAGAAATAAGATTTGCCGCATTCCAATCATCTGTCACTACTCCTCTGACCAGTGAGGACACAAAGATTATCGCCAAGGGCACAGCAGTCTCTTCTCCTGCTTCCCGTAATAACCTTGGATAATTACCGTCCAGCGCCGGTGACTTATCTATCCTTATATTTTTCAAAACTTACAGCACATCCCCTTTCCTCACGGCGACACGGATGGCCTGTTCTAAGCCATCCTTACAAACTTCAAGTTCTCTCTCACTAGTCAATACTGAAGCAAAATATTTATTAAGGACCTCCCCTCCCTCTTCAGACTGCAGGCACATGATTCATCTTTTATCACTAATTGGCCCTACCCTCACTCCAGTCATCCTCCTATTCTCCACCTAAATCTTGGGGTTTTCCTTAATCCTACAAGCCTCGGCTTTCTCATGCTAACTTCTAGCTCTCCTGTCTGAAGCTCCCTCCTGGCTACCCTGTACTTCTCCAGAGCCCTGTCTGAGCCATGCCTTTGAAACCTTAGGTAAGCTTCTTTCTTCCTCTTGACAGATATTCTTCGTCTCTTGTCAACCATGGTTCACTCAATCTATCATCTTTACCGTGTATCAGTGGGAAAAAATCCAGAATCCCATGTAAGTACTCCTTACCTCCACATTTCCGTTGTACATTTGCGCACGAACATCTGTTCCCAATTTACCCTCCCAAGTTCCTGCATAATAGCATCAAAATTCCCCCTCCCACAGTTAAATACTTTCCTATATCGTCCGCTGCTATCTTTCTACAAGGCTGTGGTAAAGGTCAAGGATTTATGGTCACTGTATTCAAAATGCTCTCCCACCGAGAGATCTGAAACCTGTTCAGGCTCATTGTCTTGTACCAGGTCCAGTATGGCCTCTACTCTAGTCGGTCGGTCCATATACTGTATCAGGAATCCTTCCAGGACACACCTAACAAACTCTGCCCCATCTATCTCCTTTACACTAAAGAGGTGCCAATCAACATTTGGGAAGTTGAAATCACCATTGATAACAACCCTGTTTTTTAACATCTCCAAAATGTTCATTCCGATCTGCTCCTCAGTGTTTCTGCTGGTGTCGGGTGGTCTGCAGAATACTCCCAATGGAGTGATCGTTTCCTTCCTGTTTCTGACATCCACACTCACTACATCAGCAGACTATCCCTCCACGACGTTCTTCCTTTCCACAGCTGTGACACTGTCCCTGATCAGCAAAACCACTTTCCCACCTATTTTACATTCGTCCCTGCCTCTTTTGAAGTATCTTATCCCGGGAATATCCAGCAGCCATTCCTGCCCATGTGACAGCCAAGTCTCTTTAATGGCCACCGATAGCAAAGATGGTCGCCATCCTGTAGCAGAAATTATGTGAAACTGGAAATAGTACAGAAAAGACTTACAAGGACTCGAGGGACTGAGTAATAGTGATGTTTCACAGGCTAGCGTATGAAATCATGAAGCTCATAGATAGGATGATTTCCCTGAGTGTTTTCCCCAGGGTTAGGGAATAAAGAACAAGGGGTCGTAGGTTTAAGGTGAGAGGGGAAAGATCGAGCAGGGATATGAGAGGATTTTTTTTTTACACAAAGAATGGCATGGACGTGTAACAAGCTGCCAAAGGAAATAATTGAGGCAGGTACAATAAACACCTTTAAAAAACAGTTGGACAGGTGAATTGATTGCAAATATTTAGAAACGTGTGCCAAACTCTGACAAATGAGTCTAGCTTGAATGGGCATCTTGGTTGGCATGGACCAGTTGGGCTGAAGGGCCTAGTCCCCTGCAGTACAACTCTGTGATTCTTTGAAGATCGGGGCGTTTTAATTGCCGGAATTGGCCGCTTTAGCTATAATCAGGAATTGATTCGGATGGTACTGCTTTCCCTGGAGAGAAGGCCAAGGCCGACCTTGTAGACGTTTACAATATAATGACGGGCGGTCACATTCTTTTTGTCAGGAGAGGAAAATCTCAACTAGAGGGCATAGGTTTAAAGAGAAAGGGGAAATATTCAACGGGGACTGGGAGGCAAGTTCTTTCACGCAGATAATGGTGTGTACGTGGAACAGGCTGACAGAGGATGCGCTGGAGGCAGGTACATTTACTTAAAGGACATTTGCAAAGGTGCGTGGATAGGAATGGTGTGGGGCATATGGGATAAACACAGGGGACTGGAGATGGCTTATATAGGTACATTGGTTGGCATTGTTGACTTCGGCAGAAGGGTTGTTTCCGTGCTGTATAAGTCCATGACTCCATGACTCTATTACTCTATGAGGAATCAACGATCGGAATCTTTTTCTGGCGCTACATGGAGTAGGTAGTATCTTTGCTTTGATCCACTTACCTTTTAAATCCTTAAGCACCATCCTTTACTAAGACTTTTATAATAATTTTACAAGATTGATTTTGACTTCTAAGTGTCGGAATAAATACCATACCTAAGGCTGGAGCTGATAGCAATGGTAACGGAGACCGTCAACTCACTCTGGAAGCTACCTCCAAATTCGATAGAAAGCTTGACCAGAGATTTGCCACCTTGGAAACGCTGCTAAAAGATATTGTAACGGACTCAGTGAATGTCCCTTTAAGATAGAGAGTGATTGAGTATTTGTGTGTGTGGCGTGCTTACGTCAATAGAAGATAAAGGACGTAATGACGTTGTAGAAGATGAAGAAGAAAAGAGAGAGAGAAGGGAGAGAGACACGAGCCTACTAGTTTTCTCTATCGATGGATGAGAAACAATAACTGTGTCTGCCACTGAAATCCATGTATGGAAATTGGAAGTAATCCGGTGGAGTTCACTTTGTTGCTGACCTGGAGGAGTAAACAGGTATTTGTGTGGACGACCACGATTCGGATGCTTTTCGGGGTGAGGAAGTCACTACCGAGTAAACACTGAAGTGTCGTTTGGGTTCCATCGTGGAACATTTGGACTTCGTAATTACTCTCTCTCTGTTTCTCTACATCTACGTCTTATCTTCAGACAACGGTGGTTGTTGAAGAAGCCCTTGCTCATGTTTCACCTTATGGCTTGCTGAACTGAACTTTAAGAACCATTCCTGAACTGGGAGTTTTGGACTTTGTTTGGAGTTTAGTTTTGGGGTTAAAGTTCAAGGTTTAACATTTTTGAATTCTAACATACTAACGTTTTTACTTTTATTTTACGTATTATCATAAGTAGAGATTAATAAAATAGTTTTTAACACTGAATCATGCTCAATGTGTTTCTTTTGCTGCTGGTTCGTGACAAAATTGGGAGCTCGTCCGGGATCCAACCCAAAGATTAACGAGTGTCGTCTGGGATCGTTCCCCAGATTGACGAGATTCGTTCGGGATTCAATCCAAAGATTTTTGAGGGCGGTCTGATAAATTATTTTTAGTTGGATTGTGTGTGTGTGGAAACCAGCAGCAATGGATATTAAGGCATTTTTGGAGTCACCAACCCTAAAGGGATTGGAGGTGGCGAAAAAGGATGATTTGATAAAGATTGCTACAAAGCTAAACCTTACAGAAGTAAAGCAGTCTATGAGAAAAGTAGTTATTCATAGAATGATTGTTGACCATTATTTGGATAAGGAGGTGTTTGAGTTGAGTGAGGTAGTGGAGTTTCCTGAGAGTAAACCAGTGATCTCTGAAGTAGCTTTTCAGCCAGTGGAGTTGGAGGATCTGGAGGAGGAAGAATTAGAACAGTTAGAATAGTTTTCTGGGATTGAGTCAGAGAGTCCTGTTAGACAGGTGCAGATAGCAAAGATGGAGTTAGAACAAACACGACTGAAGTTCGAGTTGGGACAAAAAAGATAGACGCAGAACAAAAGAAATTAGAGGCTGAACGAGAACAAATCCAGTTAAAGATAGAGGCTGAACGAGAGATAACTCGGATGAAGATAGAGGCTGATCTATCAATGAAGCAGATGGAATTGAGGAGGATGGAGCTGGATAGGGAGGAGAAACAGAGGCAGCATGAGTTAAACATGAAGCGTAAGAGTTTGGAATCTGATTCTGATGATGGTTTTTCAGCCAGGTTCGATTAGTCCCTCATTTTGAGGAAGATCAGGTTGATCAGTATTTCCAACATTTTGAAAAGGTTGCTGTGAGTTCAAACTGGCCAAAGGAAGGATGGGCTCTTATGGTACAGAGTGTGATTAAAGGTAAAGATCAAAAAGCTTATTCTTCTTTGTCTGCTGAGGATGCAGCCGATTATACCAAGGTAAAACAAACTGTGTTGAAGGCCTATGAATTGGTACCTGAAGCTTATAGACAAAAATTTAGAGACTTGAGGAAATCTGCAGATCAGACTTATATGGAATTTCCCAATGGAAAGAGAATATGTTTTGAACGATGCTACATGGCTAAAAATGTAGATGGGGATTTTGATAAATTGAAAGAATTGATATTAGTGGAAGACTTTAAAAGATGTGTTCCAGCTGAATTAACAACATATTTAAATGAAAAGGGAGTAGAAACTTTACAAGAAACTGCTAAGTTGGCAGATGATTATGCTTTAACCCAGAAATCCAAATGGGGACAACCTAAAACCTTTCAAAACAGTTACAAGGACAATCCAGGTAAACCGGAGATTAAATTGGGAGGTAATCAAAAAGGAAAGGATGAAAAGAAGCCAGGGCTGGAGAAACCTGTTTAGCGTACTTGTTATTACTGTAAGGAACCTGGCCATGTGATATCTAATTGTGCACTTCTGAAAAAAAGAAAGCAATCCGTGCCCAATGCTTGCTTTCAGGATATTAAAAATCAAAAAAGGTTTAGGAGATGCTGTTTAAGATCAGTCCTTGCAAGAGGTAAAAGCGGCAAAGTAGGAGGAGGTGAGAAAGGAATTCCGTTCTTATGTATTAGAGGGTTTTGTTTCACTGAATGATGAGTCACCCCAGGTGCCAGTGAAAATTCTTAGAGATACTGGGGCTTTTCAATCTCTCTTGCTGGACAGTGTTTTTTATTTTGGTGAAGCAAGTGACACTAGTGAGGTAAATCTAGTGCGAGGCGTTACAGATGACACCATATCTGTCCCTTTACACAGTATGATTTTAAAGTCAAAGTTCGTAGAAGGACCAGTCGAGGTAAGGATAAGACCTAGGTTACCAGTGGAAGGAGTTTCTTTGTTATTGGGGGAATGACCTTGCGGATGGAGAAATTGTTCCTGTAGTACGGTTAACGACCAAACCAAGGATTGATGAGTCTGAGAATGATCCAGATGTTTACCCATCATGTGCGGTGACTCGATCGAGAGCGAAATAATTAGCCAAGACAGACAGTCCGGTGCAGTCTGATGTGGTTCCTTGTGACAGTCCTAAACAGGAAGAAAATTATGATCCCTTATCTGAGACTTTTCTGTCTTCACTGGAGGATCAACATCCTTATAGTGAGCCTGAATTTGAAGATTTGTCTTTGTCGAGGAATGTGTTTATGGTAGAACAGACAAAGGACCCTGAGTTGACAGAATTGAAAGAAAAAGCACTCTCATGTGAGGAGATTGAAAAAGTGCCAATTGGATATTATGTCAAAAATGGAGTGTTAATGAGGAAATGGAGACCTCCTCATGTTCCTGTTAATGAGGAATGGGAAGTTATTCATCAGGTTGTTGTTCCGAAGGTTTATAGGGATAAGATTTTAAACCTGGCCCATAGTATGCCTTTGGGTGGTCATTTTGGTGTGAATAAAACTGTAGGGAAGATCTTGAAACAATTCTATTGGCCTGGTTTGAGAAAAGATGTGGTGATGTTTTGTCGAACCTGTCACACATGTCAGATGGGAGGTAAACCATATCAAAAAACCCCTGTGGCTCCGTTGAAGCCAATTCCTGCTTTTGGTGAACCCTTTTCGAAGGTGACTGTGTACTGTGTTGGCCCATTATCAAAGTCTAAAACTGGAAATCAGTATTTGTTAACCATCATGTGTGCAACTTCTAGATTTCCAGAGGCAATACCCCTTAGAAATATTAAGGCCAAAACGGTGTCAAAGTCTCTTTTAAATTTTTTTACCTTGTTTGGTTTGCCAAAAGAAATACAATCTGATCAATGTAGTAATTTTATGTCAATTTCTTTTCAACAACTAGTCTATGAGCTGGGAGCAAAGCAGATTGTATCATCTGTATATCACCCATGATCTCAAGGAGCTCTGGAGAGATTTCATTCTACTCTCAAAAACATGCTGAAGACTTATTGCTTTGAAAACACAAAGGATTGGGAGGAAGGCCTTCATTTACTTTTGTTTGCCATTAGAGAATCAATCCAGGAGTCAATAGGATTTAGTCCGTTTGAGCTTGTATTTGGACATAGGGTGAGAGGACCTTTGGAGTTGTTGAGAGAGCAATGGGTTAATGAGGTAGTGAACTTGAGTCTGTTGGACTATGTCCAAAAATTTAAAATTTGGTTGGAGAGAGTCTGCCAGCTAGCGAGAGAGAATTTGAAAACCAGCCAGATAATAATGAAGACATATTTTATTAGACGTGCTCGGCCGAGGACATTTGCAGTGGGGCAAAGGGTGTTGGTATTTTTCCCGAGCCAAAATGATCCCTTGCAATCTCGTTTTTCTGGACCCTATGTTATTGAATCTCGAATGACTGATTTAACATATATAATCAAAACACCAGATAGACGCAAGAAAACACAACTCTATCATGTAAATATGCTAAAACCTTATTATGAGAGGGATTCAGTTTTGGCCTTGGTGGATGATGTAAAGGTTGTTTCTAGAATGCCTGATGTTGATGTTGAGGAAGGCCAATTTAGACCAAATATTGTTCCATCGAAACTAAAAAACCAAAATATCCTGGAGAACCTTGAAACGAAGTTGGACCATTTACAAGTTTCACAAAAACAACAGATGAGAGAATTAATTTTAAAATTTAAAAATCTGTTCCCAGATGTTCCAAACAGAACATCGATAATTACCCATGATGTTGATGTTGGGGATGCAAAACCAATCAAACAACACCCATATCGAATGAATGTGGAAAAAAGTAAACTTGTTGATCAGGAAATAAAATACATGTTGGAAAATGATATTGTTAGACATTCTACTTCAAACTGGAGTGCGCCCTGTGTTATTGTACCTAAACTTGATGGAACTATTAGATTTTGCACTGATTACAGGGAAGTGAATGCTGTAACGAAGTCAGATGCTTACCCTATTCCTCGGGTGGATGATTGCATAGATAGAATGGGAAAGGCAAAATTTCTTACAAAGATTGACCTATTAAAAGGGTACTGGTGTGTTCCATTAACAGATAGAGGAAGGGAGATTTCAGCCTTTGTAACCCCTTCTGGATTATATGAACACAATGTTTTGCCATTTGGAATGAAAAATGCTCCAGCAACATTTCAAAGAATGATTAATTTAGTGATTCATGGGTTAAAATATACAGATGCCTACATTGACGACTTAGTGACTGGGAATGATACTTGGGAGAATCACATCTCTGCGTTGTTTGAAAGACTTTCCAAGGCTAACTTTACGGTTAACTTGGCTAAAAGTGAATTTGTCCATGCCACTGTGACGTATCTTGGTTATGTTGTAGGTCAAGGCAAGCAAGCTCCTGTTCAGGCAAAAGTTCAAGCAATAAATTGAGATCCCTATTCCCACAGGTACGAGGACTGTTAGAAGATTTTTGGGAATGGTTGGATATTATCGAAAATTTTGTAAAAATTTTGCTGATATTCCTCTCAACTAATCTTCTGAAGAAGGGAGTAAACTTTATTTGGACAGATTCTTGTCAAGAAGCATGTTAGAAGCTGAAAGCCATTTTATGCTACCATCCTGTGCTCAAAACACCTGACATTGAAAAGCGATTTTCATTAGCAGTATATGCCAGTGATGAAGCTGCAGGAGCTGTGTTGTTGCAGAAGGGTGACTTTAATGATATTGACCATCCTGTAGCTTACTTTTCAAAGAAATTTAATGAGCATCAAAAGAATTATTCCACCATAGAGAAACAATTGCTGTCGCTTGTTTTAGCCTTGAAACATTTCAATGTATATGTTTGCACCGCTCAGAAACCATTGACTGCGTATACAGATCATAACCCATTGGTGTTTCTGAGCCGAGTCGAAAACACGAACAGAAGACTGTTAAACTGGAGTTTAATTTTGCAAGAGTTTGATCTCAAGATAACTCACATTAAATGCAAAGAAAATGTGATTGCTGATTGTCTTACCCGATGTTAAATGGGAAACATGTATCTGTACTAATCTGATAGTCTGTAGTTGTGTAGAATGATAATTATTAACATTACTAACTGTATGCGCGGTTAATTTTTTCTTGGGAATTTTTTTAGGTGGGAGGTCTTACGGACTCAGTGAATGTCCCTTTAAGATAGAGATCGTGTGTGTATTTGTGTGTGTGGCGTGCTTACGTCAATAGAAGATAAAGGACGTAATGACGTTGTAGAAGAAGAAGAAGAAGAAGAGAGACAGAAGGGAGAGAGACACCAGCCTACTAGTTTTTTCTATCGATGGATGAGAAACAATAACTGTGTTTGGCACTGAAATCCATGTATGGAAATTGGAAGTAATCCGGTGGAGTTCACTTTGTTGCTGACCTGTAGAATGAAACAGGCATTTGTGTGGACGACCATGATTCGGATGCTTTTCGGGGTGAGGAAGTCACTACCGAGTAAACACTGGAGTGTCGTTTGGGTTCCATCGTGGAACATTTGGACTTCGTATTTACTCTCTCTCTGTTTCTCTACATCTACGTCTTATCTTCAGACAACGGTGGTTGTTGAAGATGCCCTTGCTCATGTTTCACCTTTTGGCTTGCGGAACTGAACTTTAAGAACCATTCCTGAACTGGGAGTTTTGGACTTTGTTTGGAGTTTAGCTTTGGGGTTAAAGTTCAAGGTTTAACATTTTTGAATTCTAACATACTAACATTTTTACTTTTATTTTACGTATTATCATAAGTAGTGATTAATAAAATAGTTTTTCTTTACACTGAATCATGCTCAGTGTGTTTCTTTTGTTGCTGGTTCGTGACAATATGGAAGGCAGACAGACCACACTCATGCAGGAGAGTGCTTAACAACATCAATTAATTGCTGAACTGGATCACGCTGGCAAAGAGAGAGATCGCAGGCTGTATTTACTGGAAAAATATTTAGTGGTGACGAAACAAAAGACTGGAACAGCAACGACGGGATTATTGATTTAGATAGCCGCAGTCGGAGAAATAATATGAGGATCATCGGCCTCTCCGAGAACGCTGGATCGGGTAATCGCATTGAATTCTTTTCTAAACTTCTGAAGGATGTATTTGGTCCTGAAGTTTTTTCTACAAGCCCTATAGTTGATCGTGCCCACCGAGCGTTAAGACCAAAACCTCCGGCAGAGCAAAATCCACAGCCAATAATATTGAGATTTCATTATGTGAGTACCAAAGAGCATTTGATTCCAATTGCTCGTCGTCGAGGAATTATTCAATGCAAAGAATGGAAGTTTCGTCCGGTTGAAGATTACATGCCAGAAGTTATGAAAGAGAGACTGCTTTACAAACCGATTATGTCGCGGCATTATCAAAAGAATTACCAGTCTGCAATATTGTTCCCAGCCCGCCTGAGAATCCCACTTCCTGACAAATCACGCCGGTGGTTTAGTTTCGTTGAAGAAGCTGAAGATTTCCTTCAAGGTTAACTTCTTGTCTTCAGATGGTCAAGACATGTGCTTTTCTTTGACTTTATACTTAATTGGTCTATTAGCAATGATTAACTTAAAGGTTTAAACACATTTTATGCCCGGAGATATGATCCTGTTCTTTGTTTTTTTTTTCGGGCTTGGTTCTGGAACATAGATACTCACCATGTTTTAAATGTTTTTCTCTTTATTATTTTACTTTAACATTTTTCATGTTCTGTTTGGGTAATAATTAAGAATTTAACTGAGTGATTGCCTTTTTCTCTTTGGAATTAAAATAAGTGCACAAAGTGAATGAAAGTATTTTGGCTATTTTTGTTTGTTTCGACTATTGATACTGCCTCGCATTCTTTTCAACTTGGAGTTCTGCCACCAAACGGTTGGGGTTCAACAATAGTGGGTAGAATTCTGGCTGCCTATTGGCCAGTTTTCGGGCTTTGTTGAGTGGGGGGAAAGGGCTGGTGCTGTTTTTAGGTCTGTTTTTTCTTCTTCTGGATTGATAAACTACAAATATGTCTGAACTGTCGTCATATCCGGCTCCTCTTTGAACTTTTTTCCCTCTTCCTGTTAACGAATCTCCTTAGCAACGTTAACCCTTTACATACCACATGTTTTAGTCTATTAAAATGGATAAGATGATTAATTTTGTTACATGGAATACAAACGGCTTGAATAATCCAATTCAGCGTAAGAAGACCTTTAAAGGTTTTCATAGACTGAATGTTCAGATTATTTTTGCACGGGAGACTCATATAAGGAAAGAGGATAATCAGCGCTTCTTTAGATTTTGGAGAGGTCAGCAGTTTCATTCTAATTCAGAAGCAAAGGTGAAAAGCTTCTCTATTTTTATAGACTCCTCAATTTCATTTGTTCATCACGAGACAATTTCAGACCCGAATGGTAGATTTTTATTAATTACTGGTCTGCTTCATAATAAAAAAAGTTGTTATGGTTAATGTTTATTTTTTTAAATCTTTCTTTGCATCTTTTCCTTATTTAAACAAATAGAAGTTGATTATGGGTGGATATTTCAATTGTTGTTTCAACCCCTCGATGGATAGATCTGTGTCGAATCTTGCACTTCCTAACAAATATGCTGTCTTTATTAATTCATTTTTAGTTGATTCCGGAATTTTAGAAGTTGGAGATTTCTACACCCAAATGATAAATAATTTTCATTCTTTTCTCATTTTTATCAGAATTACTCTAGGATTGATTACTTATTTTATTGACGCACGATTAGTTCCGCTTGTTATTGACTGTCAGTATAATGCAATTGCCATTTCGGATCATGCGCCATTGAAACTGTCAACGAAATTAGCGGACGTACCCTCTGGTGCTAGACAATGGTGACTCAATTCTTTATTGTAAGATTTAGACTTTGTCCATTTATTAAAGAACAGATTTCATTTTTTCTTGTTAACTAATTTTACTAAAGAAATTTCCTGTAAAGAAATTACTTTAAAGCTAATATCCGCGGTCAAATTATTTCATACTCTGCTGGACTGAAAAAACACGAACTAATAATGAATTACGTATATTGACTGATAAGTTTAAAGAAATCGATAAAAATATTCTGATGTTCCTAGTTTGGAGCTCTATAAAAACAGAACAGAACTTCAGTTACAACACAGTTTATTATGAACATCTCCAATTGAGAATCGATTACTCAAAACCAGAAGTCAGTTTAATATACATGGTGATAAATCTGGTAAATTGTGGGACATCCAACTGAAAGCTGTTTCAACTAAACGTCAGATTATTAAAGTTCGTAAACGAGATGGTAACTACACGGTAGACCATGATCAAATTAACAAATCTTTTCAAGAATTTTATACTTCTTTATATCAATCAGAATCTCCTGAGGATTTAACATCAATTCATTATTTTTTATGGAATTTGAAGACTCCGACATTTAATATTAGATGCACCCATTTCGGAGGAAGAAATAAAGAAAATGATTTCTTCGATGAATTCGGGTGAAACACATCGTCCTGATGGGTATACAGTGAATTTTTAAAATAATTTTCTGACCTTCTCTCTCCTTGGTTAGGGAACATTTTTTAAAGACGCCCTATCAATGAGTAAATTACCACAACTCTTTTATGAAGCAACTATTTTTTAATTCTTAAAAATAATAAAGATCACATTGAACGTGCTTCATATAGAACTGTTTCTTTATTGAATGTGGATTCTAAAACGTCTTCCGAAATAATGGCTGCTAGACTGGTAAAGGTACTTCCACATATTATTTATGATGACCAGATAGGATTCATTAAGAACCGTTATTAATATTTTAATATTAGGAGCTTCATGAATATTATATATAACCCTTCATCGGTAATTCCAGAATGTGTTATTTCGTTACATGTTGAGAATGCATTTGATGGAATCGAATGCAATATTTATTTAACACACTTGAGAAATTTAATTTTAGTTCAAATTTCATATCCGTGATCAAATTGATTTACCACATTTCTATGGATTCAAAACTTACTAATAAGCAGAGATCTCCCTTTTTCATGCTTTTCGTGGCACTAGACAGGGTTGCCCTCGAAGTCCTTTATTATTTAATATTGCTTTGGAACCTTTGGCAATTGACTTTCGGGATTCTTCTAACATCTTTGGTATTACTAGTGGAAAGGGAACTCATAAGGTATCTTATTATGCAAATTACCTGTTACTTTATATCTCTAAACCGGAGAAATCTATTCCTGCAGTATTGTCACTACTTGCTCAGTTTAGCGTTTTCTCTGCTTATAGATTAACTCTTAATAAGCGTGAACTTTTCCCATTAAACATGCAAGTCTCAATTTATAGGTAATTACCATTTAGATCAGTGACTGATTACTTTTCGTACCTGGGTGTTAAAATTACCAAGAAACACAAGGACTTATTTAAAGTGAACTTTTTTACCTTCAATTAATTCCATTAAACAATTAATCAATAAATGGTCCCCATCCTCTTTATCATTGATGGGCCGAATTAGTGCAGTTAAGATGAATATTTTACCAAAATTGTTGTATCTATTTCAGGCGATTCCAACTTTTATTTCGAAATCCTTTTTCGACGTTATTGATTCCAAAATTCTTACATATATATGGCAGAATAAAAACCCAAGGTTAAGTAAGAAATATTTACAAAGATTAAAAAAATATGGTGATATGGCTTTGCATAATTTTAGATATTACTATTGGGCAATTAATATTAGATAATTAATTTTCTGGGTACAAGATTTAGATGCAGCTCATTGTCCCTGTTGGGTACACCTTGCGTGTGAATCAGTGCAAGAATTTTGATTAGTTTCTATATTAGCAGCTTCATTCCCTTCTGCACTTAATAAATTGAGTAAAGAAATGACTAATCCAATAGTTAAACATACTATACGGATATAGTTTAATTTCGTAATCTTTTTGGATTGAAAAAATTTAATTTATCAAGTTCTATTGAATCTTTTTTTTCTTTCAATCATCTAGAATTGACTCAGCTTTTTTTTTCTTTATGGAATGAAGGGAATAACATGTTTTCGAGATTTATTCATTGATAACTTTTTTCTATCTTTTGAACAGTTGTCTAATAAACACAATTTGCTGAGATCACATTTTTTTCGATATTCACAGATTAGAAATGTTTTAGAAGTTACTTTATCTTCTTTTCTGACTCCATATAAAACTGAAATTACGGGAAAAATATGTTTTAATCCTTATCAGAAGGTTCCGATAGCAATAATTTATGATTGGATTATGAAAATATGTTCAGAGGAACTTGACAAAAATATGATTGAATGGGAAAGAGAACTCCAGATATTTTTACCTACAGAGACAGGGAAGAAAATTCTTCAATCAGTTAATACATCTTCAATGTGTGCTAGATACTCTTTGATACAGTTTAAGGTGGTTCACAGGACCCATGTGTCCAAGGATAAGTTAGCCCGTTTTTATCAGTATATAAATCCTATATATGACAGATGTAAGTCGAAGGAGGCTTTGCTGACACATATGTTTTGGTCCTGTCCCCTGTTGGAAAAATATTGGAAAGACACCTTTAACATTATTTCATCTGTATTGAATATTGATTTACAACCTCGTCCTACTACTGCAATTTTTTGGGTTACCAATGACGGAATCTCGCCATTTATCTTCTTCTGCTCGTCGTATGATCGCCTCTGTCACATTAATGGCCAAGCGATCCATTTTGTTCAAATCGAAGGATCCAATACCTCCCAGCACTTTTCAGTGTTTTTTTTTCAAACTATAGTATGTTTAAACTTAGAACAAAAATAGCAATGGTACCGTTGATTCTTCGCTTAAATTTCAGGAAGTTTGGAGTCCATTTATTCAATATTCCATATGATATAAGCTGACCTTTTTCAGATCCCTTTGAATAACCCTTGAATACAGAGGAGCGGAGTTGATGACATAATTTTTTTTTCTTTTCTTTTTAATTGAAAAAATATAAGTCCACTTTTTTTTGAAGTTTTGGTGTTTTTTTTGGGGTTTGTTATCTATATTTTTTGATTTGGGGGCTCTTCTTTCATATAATTAAAATTTCATTTATTTTCAATCTTTCGTTTTGTATTTGTTCACTTAATAAGAGAACAGGATGTCTAGATTACTTTTTTAACTCCTTGTGATTGTATATATTAACTGCTATGATTGTTATCCTGATCTCTTTGCACCATATCTATAATTACGGATGTTATATTTATATTATTTTGGACTAATTTTAAAATTAATAAAAAGATTGAAAAAGAAAGGAATCAACGATCGGTTGACAGATCTACCACTCCCTTGCCGGAGTCCAAGACTGTACTCCAGGAATGTAGAGCTGACGAGTGCTCTTCTCACACGGTCCCAAAGCTGTCCGCTCTGCTTGGCTGACTGGCCGCTCTCTGTTTGTTCTTCTATCGCCTCTGTTCTCATGTGTCCATTGCCTGTTTCTCTGACGCTCCTTCCCGTTCTTTTCACTTGCTACAAACTCTTCATTACTCATCTTATATCTATCTGACTGAACGTCAATGCCCTGAATCTGTCCTACGTTTCATTTACGGAAGTAAATAGTTCGTTCCAGATCCTATCCTTCGTGCCAAATTTCTCAACTGCTGTGTTAAATTCTTCTTCGTAGAAGTGGGACTCTGTATGTCCTGTTGCAGAGTACACTCCGTATTCAATGCACGGAAGGACAGGTAATGGACTCCAAATAATGGAAATATTAGTTGAAACTCGGCTAACTCTAACTGATTGACGGCGTTTTTCAGTTAACCCAACGTCAGCAAATAGAGTGGTCCTTATAATCCGGAAATCAAAAGCAGGAATTCAGATTACAAAACGTCACGAATGGCATCAGCAGGGTTGATATTAAGACTTGCTTCCTTACAGCATGGGTGTCTAAGATCAGAGGGCGTTTGTGTAAATCAAGCAACATCGGATATAGAAGAGGTCTGAAGAATGATAACTTCGCGAGAGGGTGGGTGGAATCTGGAACTCTTTCCTTGCGTTGTTAGTGGAGATAGAGGCTACCACATGATTTACGAAGTAACGACATGAGGAACAGAATTTGATGGTAAAGAACACTACGGAGGAAATGTTGGTAAACAGCACAAGGGAATACAAGCCGGATAGGCTGTTTCTGGGTAGTATGATTCACAGTCCTAGATTCATGGAGTTATACAACACGGAATAGGGCCTTCATTCCAATCTGTCCATGATCAGCAAGATGTCTATCCACTCGATTTCCATTGATTTCGTTTGGCTTATATCACTCTCAATCTTTTCTTTCATGTACCTGTCCAAATGTCCCTTAACGTTGGGCCTTATCCGCCCCACCACCCCTGGCAGCTCTGTACACATACCCACCCACCACCCCTGGAATGAACAAGAAGATTTCAGTTCAATTTTTAACTTTTCCTCTCTGACGTCACACCGATTTCCAGCCGAGTTTCTTTGCTGAGTCACTTGATTGAAATAAATTAATTGAAGCACACCAAGTTTGTTCCGATTTCTGGAAACGATTTATTACGGATCCTCTGTTGATGTTTTTTTTTACTTGACCGCTTAATAGTTTTAAAATAAAATATTTCCTCTCAGTTCATGGTTAGTTCTTTTTTTTTGCTGAAGTGAAAGTGGTAAGGTTGCAGAAAGAAATGGGTGAATTTAGCCAACGGCCTGGTGATCTGTGCATTATTGGATTACGTTCATTAAATCAGCCTTTCAGATAGAGCGGAAAGACTTTGGCGGGAAAAGCTTACCATCGGCCCCTAGGATGACCCAGTTGTTCAGTTAACAGGTTTCTTCTGCCAATTATTTGCATCAGGTAACTCTTTTATACAGATTCATTTAAGGGCTGAAAATCGTTTTCTGCTAATTTCGTTTCCGCACAGCCTGATGTACTTCTGATAAATCTCGTTTAACTTCGCCAGCTCGAAGTATAACTGTCAGCTTTCGCTAAATCTGTAATCTTGAATCTACGGTCATCTTCTTGCATCATTTTCACATTGGATGTTTTTCTTTCTTTGTTTTCTTCCTCCGTCGCTTTATTTCTGCCGCCCGTCTATTTACGTAGCATTCGCCCTTTCCTCTTCCTCCTGCTTTCTCCATACCGTTCTCTCCTCTCTCTTGCTCTGTTTTTTCTCTTTTCCTTTACTTTTCTCACCCATCTCCCCAACTTCCTTCCTCACTATGCTCCAAAATGACAGAGTAGAATTTCCAGCATAATATCTTCCATAATATGTCTTTCGTCTTGCCATACAATGTTTTAAATCCCCTTCAACTCATAATTTCACATTATTCAGCAGCCCATTTATGGAAGTGACAGAATAAAAAATTCAGACGCAACCGGGTTAAAAAAAACATAAGGCGAAAGGAGAGCGACGGACAGTCAGAGAGTAAAAACGCATTGAACGTTAAGAGATGTAAATGGATCGAATACAAAGAGAGTGAGATAAAAAATGCACAGGGGAAAATGCTGAATGTATTAATATAAAAAAGAAAGTGGTGGAAGCAAGCAGAAAATAAAGTAAGAACTAAAGTAAAATAACTGTGTATTGTGAACGGTCAATGATGTCACGTGACACCACTCATCACGTGATCGAAAGACACATCACTGTCAATCAGGGTCTGGCTCCACACACCCATCAATCCACACTTGACCATTGGCCTCTGTAACCATCTTTGTACCTGGTCTTGGGCCATTGGCTTCTTTGAACTACCTGAGCTGGCCCACCCAGCCCCCCAGCACTATAAAGAGTGCCACATGCCCGTATTTATCTCTCTTGATTGCTCTGAGGAGTCATGAAACAACGCGGAGGAGACCATTGGGAAGAGTGTGCACTTTCAAAGGGTTAGGTGCGTCCTAAGTAGATACCCGGTAGCGAAGGTCCGTGCCTGCACTGAGTCGAGGGGTGGCTGGCATCGTATTGTTTCTTCCTTGATCGTTTGTACCCAGTTTGTTGTGTGTACGTGTGTGTATCTTACTTTCGTTGCGATCTTCCCCCCCCATCCCATGTTGGCGATCACCAGTGTGCGTGTGTGTATGTGTGTGTTGTTCGTATTATCCTGTCCCTCGTTTGTCTTTTACAAATAAATCATTTTAACTCCAAAGGTTGTGTCCAGAGTCCTTGCCCCTCGAGACCCTCGAATCTGTTAAACAACATGCCGGTACAATCATGATGTTTAAAAGATATTTTTACTGGTCCATGGATAGCAAAATCCAACAGCCGAATGAGCCAAATGCAAACAAATCCATTTTATGACGTTCTATCAGTGAGTGTTGCTGCAGGTGACTGTGATGTCGTCATGTATCTTCCGTTAAATTCAGGCGTTTGAGAATGTGACGAATGTTTCCGTGAATGTTTAATTCATTCTACCTCTGGGAACCTCGATAACATTCTCAATAGTCTAAAGATATTGCTCAGAGATATAGTTAAGAAACAAAGTACAATCATGTTGGCAAAGCAGGAAGTATTAAAATGCATCAGTTCAAATAAGACATTACGCTATGAAAGCAGAGGGGACGCTGTCGTTATACAGCACGTACAATAGATATTCAAAAGGAAATTGGGAAGATCTAGATATCACTGGAAGACTAGATTGAGGAAAAACTTAAAACATGCTATGAATATGTTAAAGACATGGGACTTACGAGGACAAGAATCCTGCGGGATATGGACGGAAATGAGAATGTGTGTAGATCCAGCGGACTCAAGTGTAGTATTTAAATAAATGTTGTTCTCTCCTGGAGCAACTAAGAACACTGTAATTCATTGTAGTTAAGTAACATGGGGTGCAGGCGGCAAAATCCCAGAATATATTGTATTGTAGCTAAAAGGGACCTGATATTAAATGTTATATGAAGATTAACGGTTGGAGAATCCCGAGGGCTTCATAAGGCGTTTCCCAGGCTCTTGTAGGAAACAAGGAGCAAAATCTCGGGGTCCTGACAGAGCTTAATGCAAGTATTGAATGACTGTAGGACATTAAATAGGGTGCACATCTCCAGGAAGGGCAGTGGAGCTCAGGGCAAATGACTGGTCTTTCAATCTGACGTTAGTACTACGAAAGTTTATGCAAAATAAATCCGAGAAACAGAATTAATCGGCACAAGACAAGACAGAGATTAATCAAAGTTTAGTCAGAATGGTTTAGTATGCCCTGACGCTCCATTGCACAATTTGTGTGTCAATCACAATCTCCAAGCACCGCTACTTCAGTTTGTTCCACATTCCCAGATCTTCTCCTTCAGCTCCTCCGTTGCCATGATCACAATTTCACTCACTGACTTAACGTTTGACTGACTCTTCCAAACACATGCTAAGCTACTAAGTGATATAGAATGTTTCACCGAGTGGGAAAGGATCAGCCAAATGGAGGTAACTGTGAAACAATGTAAACAACAACGACAAAACAAACATTGTAGAAAATTAAATTAAATATTTGATCTAAATTGTGAGACTTAACGCTCTGAGAGACAATGGGATCTCGATGTCCAAGTACATGAATCGGAGAGGACTTGCATGCAATACAGCAAGTAATTGGGCAAGGAAGTAACGGCCACTGCGAAGGAACTTAAATCTACAAGTCGACAGGTGACACTTCAGGTATGTATGGTCGTGTTGAGAAAACACCTGGAGAACCAAGTAAACCACTTGGCCTTTTTAAGGAATTGTGTTAATGTATGGGGGGGGGGGAGCACGTAAGATATTTTTACCAGCTTAACAACTGGAATGGGCTGATTGCCTGATGAGGAAAAGTTGAACAGACAATGATTGTATCCGCTGGAATTTGCATAGTGAAAGCGGGAGGGTTATCAAAAAGACATAAGACTCTGACAGATTTTAAGAGATTTGCTGTGGAGAGGTTGCTTCTGCTTGTGGGTATATTTAGATGACAATCAGTTTCCCCGGCCCTTTTTAAATTGCAGAACAGGTTCGAGTGGTCCGATTCTGGTAACACAGATTGGAAGTTACGAACAGCAAATATTGCACTGGTTGATCCGACTTGTGAACCTTAGTGGCCTACTCCTGGTCCTAATACCTACATCCGTCTCAAAGCGTTCTGTTTAATGTCGCCCTCTGTCGCAATTGCAAATCCAATGAACAGACCAGCTGCCCTCCGCCAATCATCTCCCCTCCGGCACATCAACTTGGACTCGTTTACGGGTCCCCGCCCACTAGATTATTTTTCGTAAAACTCCCTCCTCCTTCCTAATTCACTGCTTGCCCTCACTCAGCCCTTCCTAAAGAGCCCCTTGCCAAGACATTCACATCCTTTGTTATGGAACTCTATTTTTAAGACAGTTTAACAACCACAAAACGTTCTCCATGACAATAGTTCAGCTCTCGCCGTGCGATACAACCACGTAGCTGACAGATTCGCTCAACTCCAGTTAAAGGGTGGTTTCATTCTGTATCGTCAGTAATGTATCCACGTCCTTTCCTCTTTCTCATAATTGATTTGGTGTCGATTGTGATCCTGCACCAAAGGGGGCGCGGTCTCTTCAAATCCAGGATTCGTTGCCAGGCGATTATCAAAATAGCAGATTTGTCTGAAGTCATCACAAGCAATATTTCGGTGGATTCCTCTGAGCCATTTCCAGATGAATTCTTCTCCATTATCCCCACTCTGCTGGTCCATTTACTTCCTGAATTTTGCATCCACTGCGCTTACTGCCTGTCCCATTGCAAGATTTTATTTTGGGCGGCACGGTAGCTAAGCGTTTAGCGCGATGCTATTACATCGCCAGCGATCGGGGTTCGATTCCCGTCGCTGTCTGTAAGGAGTTTGTTCGTTCTTCCGTGTCTGCGTGGGTTTCCTCCGGGTGCTCCGGTTTCCTCCCACATTCCATAGACGTACGGGTAGGTTAATATGGGTTTAAAATGGGCGGCGCGGACTCGTTGAGCCGGAAGGGCCTTTTACCACGCTGTAAATGAAATTTAAAACTTTTGTGATTCGCCAGCAGGAATAACATACTTTTAAAGTCAGGGAATTCATTCCCAAACCAGAAAGCCATTTCGTGTCGAAGGACTGCTATTGGCAGGTAAAAGGCGCTTCTTTTATCAAACAAAAAAGTTTTCAATTTACAGTTCCCGAGGTACATTTTAGTATTTGTTAATAACTTACATACGATTCAGTAAATTTACAGCATCGTAACATGTTAACCTCTTAAATGAATCTAGGATGTTGTTTGCCGAGTTGCAGTTGCAACGGAGGAGAAGTAATACAATATGTTTAATTCTTGAGTACTCACGCCGGTGATCCAAAATCCTGTACACTCAATGTACCGTCTTGCAGGACCGTGTAAAATTCCGGTGTTTGCTCGTATATCTAAACGCTTTTGCAATAAAGACCAAAATTACTCTTGGTCCCCCAATTTCAAGCTGACCTTGCATGTCAATTTTTAGTGTTTTAACAAAACTGGCACCCGTGTTGTTTGACAGCAACACATTTCAACCTCTCACCCTGAAATAAAGTCTTGTTTCTAAACCTCACCTCGCAATTTTCCATATTAAATCCCATCCACAGACACTTTCCCATTCCCTTCCCCTGTCGATTTCCCCTGAACCCTCTCTGCATCCTCTTCATAACGCTCACTGACACGCAGTTTTGTGGTCTCAGCAAACCTGGATATATTGTCCATGAATGTCAAACAAACTGCACATGCTTGAAATCTGAAACAAGGACAGAAAATACTGAAACACTCATCAGGTCATGCCGCATCTGTGGAAAAGAGAAACGGTTAACATTTCAGGCTCAAGGCCCATCAACAAGCGTATAGATCCCAGATAACGTCTAGATGACGTCTTCGTTCGTGTCCTTATGCCGACGAACTTCAGTCCACCACGGATATCCCATGTGTTTTCCCTCGTGTTTGCTTGTTTAATAATTTTCATCACTTCATGGTGTCACACAGCAAAATATTCAAAATATTGTCCATCACAGGAACACAAAACGCAATCATTAATTAATGACGGATTTTACCTGCACTGCGCACCTCGTTTATGTTCTCCAAGAAACGACTTCTTTCCTTCTCTATGTGACTGTCCTTCACAGTCAACTTCTCGTCATTGAATCTTTTACTCGCCACTTCTCCGCCCACTTGTCCGAACATTTCCCTCTCAGTTTACAATTCCTTGCTGAACCACAATGTATTTTGCATATATATGATATCGAAATGCATTTCCATCCTGTTTCACCGGCTTCCTTTAGCATTTCTCTAAGCTCGTCAGGCACAGAGGCCATTGAATAATCGGTACTGATTAATCCTGGACATATTGGAGATCTCAGCATGGACGTCACATCTTCACCAGTCATACCTTTCTGATTCGGTATATACTTTTCTGACCTTAAAAGTAACATCGAGGAATAATGACACGGAGAAATAAGACCAACTACATGAAACACCGCGCAGCTAGTGTCTCTCCATGTTCCGACTTTCTCTATATCTCTATTTGAACCAAACTTGATATTGTATGTTTTTATACTGTTTATTGTGAACGGTCTGTGTGGATTTCTGCCCCTCCTGTCATATTGTCATCCATGGGCTGTTTGCCTACTTGATAAATACAGCACCACCCCCCCCCCCCCGTTTCTTGACAACATAACGGCACCTAAATTATTTCCAACGAGCAAATATTGACTCCTGCACCTACTCTGACACAGTCTGTGCATCAGCCATTTATTTAAATCAGACAGCTTCCGATTCAAACTCTGCTTCCAGTTCGCAAAGTCCATTCACCGTTTATGCAGCTTTGTTTTTCCAAAATCCAAAATCTGCTCTCGCGGTCGATGAGAACTGACGTATCGTAATGCGTATTAATTTGACTACATGATTCTACTTTTCTTTTCTTTTTCACTATGTCTTAGATCAATGTGTTTAATTTATCGAGAATGTTACACGACGTTCCCAATGGTTGAATGAATCCAGCATTCATGGAAACATTCAATATATTCAAATACGCCCCAATTTAAGGGAAGATACATCATGACACTCCAATAACTTGCAGCAATACTCACGGAAAGAACATCATAAAATAGATAACCGAGAGCAGAGTCCATCGTCATTTATGGAGACGTAGAAGTCCACAGCACGGACAGAGGCTCTTCGCCCAACAGGTCTATGCTGACCAAACTGTCCATCTAAGTCTGTCCCATTTAGCTGTGGTTGGCTGATATTCCTCGAGGCCTGTTCGATCCATGTTCCCGCCCAAATGTCCTTGAAACATTGTGATTGTACCGTCACCTGCAGCTTCCTCTGGCAGCTCATTCCATACACAAAGCACACTCATTTTAAAAAATATTTCCGGTTGGATCCCTTTTAAATTCATCCGCTCTCACCTTAAACAGATGCCCTATAGTATTAAAATCCCATACCTGTGATGATCAACCTCTCTATTCCCTTCATGGTTTTATGTGCCACAATCTTTTACACACCAGGGCAAAATGTTCCACCTTGTAGACTGCCTCCTTGTAATTCAATAATTCCATCCCAGTGATAGCCTCGTGAATATTTTAGCTTCTTAGAGACATGGAGCAATACAGCACTGCACCATACACTTCCCTCTAACTGGTACTGCACCCGTTCCAGCACAGTGACATTCTTCATTTGACTGGCGACGAGAATTGCACACAATAATCTATGTGTGCTCTAAGCAATGATGTAGACAGTTGCAAACGACGTCCCAAGTCCTGCACTGAGTCCCAAACTCCTTTTTTCACCACGCTGTCTGCCTCTGTTGCCAATTTTCGGGAACGATGTAACCCTAGTCTTCTTTGTTTTGCAACATTCTCCGGGGACTAACCATTTAGTGAGTAAGTCCTGCTCAGGTTTAATTGGCCAAAATGAAACACCTCGCTCTTGTCCAAATTAAATTCCACCTGCCATTCCTTGGCCTACTTGCCGAGTGTCTTCTGCATTTTCTGTTTTATTTGGAGTATTGTGTTCATAACTGCTCCATGAAGTTCAGTGCTTCCAGTACTTCCGGGTTTCAGTGCTTCCTGTATTTCTCGTGTTCTTTTTCGTTGAATTAGAGTGTTTGTCCTTGCAATGTTTTTTGCAGCGTGTGCAGAATAGATCCACTGGAATAATTCCCGGTTCTCATTGGCCGAGTGATCGAGAACTGTGTGGGGCAGGGAGCCTGTGAATGTAAGTGAATTATCAGGAAATGAATGTAATCAAAATCCACGCTGAATCCACAAAGAGGATGGTGAATGATTGGCAGCTGGCCGAAGAAAGAACCAAACGTTCTCTCTCTCTCTCTCTCTCTCTCTCTCTCTCTCTCTCTCTCTCTCTCTCTCTCTCTGTCTCTCTCTCTCACACACACACACACACACACACACACACATACACACGCACACACACACACACACATGCACACACACACACACACACAAAACCTAAAAATATCGTTAAAGCATTGTGGGCGGCGTCAGAGATTTAAAAAAATGTGCAACAGATGGCGTGATTGAACCTCATAAAGAACACATTATAACTCTCAGCAAAAGCGGCTATAGGAATGGGGGGGGGGGTTGTCGGTGGTGAGTGGAGGATTTCCACGGAGAGAAACGATAAAGAACAGGTGGTTAATTGACGTTACACTGTGTGAAGAAATCATACGGACATTCTGGGATGTGTCCTATTTTGCTCTGGGAATTCGTAAAAGCGTGAGATCAAGACGCTGCACTGATTTGTTTCAGGATTTACAGGTAAAATAATGGGGGCGGGACATCCATCCCTGACCCACTGACCAACTCGCAGTAATTAATGATTAACGAAATGGCGACAATGATTATGCTCAACGTAATGCGTGTTTATTAATTAAATGTTAAGTTGCATGCAAGGTCTGAAAGAACACCACTGCTTTCAAGTTGCGAGGAAGCACATTTTCCGCAGTTTTTTATTCAAGAAAGTGAAATTTCGTAATCCACGATGTCCGGGAATGTAACCTGTGTGTGGAGTTGGGAAAACAGGCGTGCTCATCACCATACCAACATCACCCAGAGCAGAGAGAATTAAAACACAACCTGATGTTTTGTACAATTGTGCTTAGAGTAATTTACAGCAAGCTTCTGATATTTCAAATAACACAAAGGACCCATTAAGCCCTGATTAAATAAAAATGTCTGAACTAATTATCGATACGTACGTCCGTGCTCTATTGCAGTTCCTGTACCAACCAGGAGATGTCCACATCTTCCGCCTCATCGGAGTTACACAATCTCCAGCAGTTATTCACCAGGGATCGGGATGGAAATGAAGGAACAGACCGGCAGCTGAAATAATTGTTAAGCTAAATGAGTTACATTCTGAACATATTAGGTATAACTTACAATTAGTTTCGTTTTAAGCGTTGTTAGGTCCTGGAGGATACCCACCTCGTGGCCAGACCAGGAACATAAATGGAGGGCGAATCCCTGCAGAATATCCTTGAGTCAGTCACACAGTTACCACGGTATTTATCTGGCTGGTACAGGTGAGATTCTTGTCAACCAAGAGCCCAAGATATTGCCGTTGGGAGCTCGGTGCTGATGATGCCATTGAATGTCACTGGTTGTGATTAAATCCCTCGATGCAAATGGCCAGAACCTGGCACCTTGTGATAGCATGCCACTTGCCACTTATCAGCCCATGCCTGGACGTTACCGAGGAATTGTTACATTAAGGCACGGCTGCATCATTGTCGGAGAATTCGGAAATGGAACAGAAAACATGACAATCTTCAGCACGCATTCCCGCCCTCGCCACACCCGATGTTACGATGGAAGGAAAGTCATTTTTGCGGGAGCTGAATTTGTTTGGACCAAGAAGACTGAGTGTATTCCCGTTGATCTCCATTCACCAGTTCTTCCAAGGCTCCTTGACGCTCACTCGTCAAAACTGTCTTGATATCAACGACAGTCGCTCTTCTCACCTTCGGACCTGAGCTCTTTTGTCAAAGTTTGAGTAAGCCCGTGACGAAGTCTGTACCATCAATGGGTGAACCATTTGTGTATAATTACTGCCTTATAACCATGTCACCGACGTTATTCAACACTTTGCTGTTTCCTGCTCGTCCATCCTCAGGAGAGACATGGTCCAAAGCGGTATGGCGACTCGTGAAATTCCGCCAGCCATACAGTACTTTCCCCGTCAGTCCTTCCTGGGGCATGATCGACGGGTGAGTGGATGCTGAGAATTGACCAGTCACGCAGGGAGTTGTTGCTCCGCACATGTCGTTCGTCCGGATTGTGCCGGTGAGTGGATGAGCTGCGACAGACTGCCAGACACACGGTGAGCAGTGCATGCATGAACTTAACCGGTTGCAGAGATAATGAACTGGTGAAAGTCTTCGAAATCTCTAGCGAACCAGAACATCAATAGCCGGACGGCTTTACTCAACTGGTTCATCAGTTGGTTCGTAGTTAGCATTATCGCAAGTCCCACGAGAGATCGAGGCTCAATTGCCCGTCGTGGAGCGTATTTTCGTATTCGCATTTTTAAGCGGAATTGAAAGTCGTTCTTAGTAACCAGTAGAAGAGAACGGAGAGTTTAGTATTACATTTAAGTTTTCAGTTCGGTTGTTTTTTTTTGTAATTGAGAACTCCGCCTTCCGCAAAGGGCCCCAATGACATAAAATCCAATGAAGTAACACTTGCATTCCATCTTTTTCCACGTGAGAAAACCTAGTCAAGTTAAATCAAAGGAAATCCACATGTCTTCTGAAAGGTTTTATACACGGGGAACAACAAGATGATGAAGGCAATGTCGGGGATATTGGAGACGAAGGAAGTTGGCGCGGGGGTTGAGGTGGGTATAGCGAAAATTCTCCATGGCGTCTTCATTAGAGGGGGGGTTGGGAAAACTCGTTGTGACAAACGTATGGAATTTATCATAGGATAAAGCTGGAGCTGTTAAAAGGTCAACAGTTTTGTTATCGGGTAAGTCACAATATCTGCATTGCGTGTATTCCAGGTTGCTTAAAGAAACAGGAGTCTGGATTTCAGGAGCAATTCATCTGTCAATTGAAAGAAAAAGAAAAAAAGAAAATTATTAATGGAAAATTGGCACAGATGTAGAGAACGAGAGAGGTTCAGGATAAAATAAAATCAAAAGGGAGGGCATACATGGAAGCAAAAATTAGCGGAAACTGCGAAACTTTCAAAAACCTAGAAAGAAACTAAGGAAATCATTAGGAAAGCAAAGATGAATTATGAAAGGAAGTTGGAAAGTAACATACGAAAGGATACTAAGTTTTTTAGATGTATGAACAGTAAAAGAGAGACACAGATAGATATCGGACCGATTGAAAATGATGCTGGAGAAATTATAAAGGGTAAGAAAGAGATGGCAGAGGAACTAAATGAGTATTTTGCATCAGTCTTCACTGTGGAAGACATCAGCAATATACATGATAGTCAGGGGTCTCAGGGAATAGATTTGAGTCGATTCAAGATTACTAGAGAGAAGGTGCTCTGGAAACTAAATGGACTAAGGACAGAAAAGTCTCCAAGACTGGATGAAGTACACCCACAGGTCCTGAACGAGGTCGCTTTGGACATTGTGGAGGCATTGAAAATGATTATCCAGGAATCAGCAGACCCTGGCATGTGCCGGACGACTAGAAGGTCGCAAATATTGTTCGACTGTTTAAGAAAAAAAGGAGGAAGCAGAAAGAAAATTACATCCTATTAGTCTGACATCGGTGGTATGAAAGTTATTGAAGTCGATCCTCAAGCACGATGACAAGATAGGCCCAAGCCAGCATGGTTTCATGAAAGGAAGATCCTGCCTGACCAACCTATTGGTATTTTTGGAGGTAATCTCAAGTGGGATGGACAAAGAAGAGGATGTGTATGTTGTGTATTTAAATTTCCAAAAGGCCTTCTACAATATGCCGCATAAGACGCTGATTAATAAGGTGAGAGCCCATGGCTATTACAGGAAAGACATTAGAATGGGTGGAGCATTGACTGACAGGCAGAAAGCAAAGGGTGGGATTAAATGGATCCTGTTCTCGTTGGTGTCCGGTTACTAGTGGTGTTCGCAGGGGTCAGTGTTGGAGCCGCTTCCCTTTACACTGTATATCAATGATTTAGATCATGGATTAAATGGTTTTGTGGCTACGTTTGCAGATAATACCAAGATAGGTGGGGGAGCAGGAAGTGTTGTGGAAACAGAAAGGTTGCAGAGAGACTTGGACAGTTTAGGAGAGTGGGCCAGGAAATTGGAGATGAGATTAAATGTTGAGAAATGTGCGGTTGTACATTTTGGAAGAAGAAATAAACGGACAAATTATTATCTAGATGTGGAGAAAATTCAAAATTCGGAAGTGCAAAGGGACTTGGCGTCCTCGTCCAGGTATCACTAACGGTTAACCACCAGGTTGGATCGGCAGTAAGGAAAGCAAATGTAATGTTAGCATTCATATCAAGAGGAATAAGGTTTAAAAGTAAGGAGGTGTTGATGAAGCTTTATGGGGCACTGGTGAGACCTCATTTAGAATACAGTGTGCTGTTTCGGGCCCCTTATCTTACAAAGGACGTACTGATGTTGGAGAGGGTTCAGAAAGATTTACAAGGATGATTCCCGGAATACAAGGGGTTACATACGAGGAGCGTCTGTCGGCTCTTGGACTGTATTCATTGGAGTATAGAAGAATGAGAGGGGACTTCATAGAAACATTTCGAATATTGAAAGGATTGGTAGATGCGGCTAAGTTGTTTTCCCTGGTGGGTGAGTTCAGGAGAAGAGGGCATAGTTTTAGAATAAGAGTGGACTCACTTCAAACAGTGATGAGAAGAAATTTCTTTAGCCAGAGGGCCGTGGATTTATGGAATTCTTTGTTACATACATTTGTGGAGGCCCAATCTTTGGAGGTGTTTAAGGAAGAGATTGATAAGTATCTAATTCGTCAGGGTATCAAAGGATAGGGGAAACGGCAGGGAATTGGGGCGAGATGGGAGAATCGTTTAGCTCATGTTGAAGTGACATAGCGGACTCGATCGGCCGAGTGGCCTACTTCTGCTTCTTCGTATTGCAATCTTGTGAAGACCAATGTCAAATGGCCGCAACACTATTAACCTCGTCTTGTCGTTTAAAGAAAGATCACGTGTTAAACCAATTAATTACAGGTCAAGTCCTTCAGTGTCGCTGGTTGTAAAATTATTGGGATTTATTCCATGTGACAATATTGCCACAGAGGACAGTATAAACCCTACAAATTGACAGATTAATGCAAGATAATCAAAATGACCATTTGATATGAAGGCGATCAGTAACAAACTGCGGCTCCTCTCAGGAGGTGGAAAGAACAGGTCGATGAGGAAAATGTATACGATTAAACTACCGCGATTTCAGAGGGTCCTTAACCACATTCTAACAACAGATAGAAAAAAAAACTTTATCCAGAGTGGTCGTAATCTGAAAACAGCTTCGATGATAAGTAAACAATGCAAAGGCTGCCTTCATATGTAAGGGGAAAAAGACATAAAAAATATGCAAGATATATCAGGGATGGAGAAATGTCGGGAGTGCATTTAAACCAATATTTGGGCCCAAATTCTTGAACAAGGCCAAGATAACTCGTGGAAGAACCCAGACCGATAAGATCAAAGGAGAATGAAATGGGTGCCAGAGCAGTGATGGTAATAAGTAGTGTGGTCTTCGAACATGTGCATACTACGAGGAAGGAGGCATTTGCAGCTTTGAAGTGCAGTAATCTAGGGGAATCATCAGAGCCTGATCAACTGCACCCCCGGAAGATTTCGAGACCAGCTAAGAAATCGCTGAGGCCCTTGTAGAGAAATTTGCTTCGCCGTTAGCCACTGGCGAAGTTCCAGAAGATATGGAGGTGGTTGATTTTGCTCCATTGTTCAAGAAGGGTAGCAAGGACAGAGCAAGGAACTGCAGCCCGGTGACTCTGACTTCAGTTGTAGGGAAGTAACTGGAGGGAATTCTGAAGGACAAGATCTATCATCACTTGGATGATCAAGAATATTCAGCATGGTTTTGTCTGTGGAAGGATCGTGTCAGAGGAATCCCTTGGAATTTTTCGGAGAGGTATCTCAGGGGATAGAATAGGGTAGGGCAGTGGATGTTATGTATATAGGCTTTATTAAACACGTTGACAAGGTCCCGCATGGCAGGCTGATCTGAAAGGTTAGGTCGCATGGGTTTATCGGGGGACCTAGCGAGGTGGATTCAGAATTTGCTCAATGATGGGAAGCAGAGGGTAATGGTTGAAGTTCGATTCTCCGACAGGAGATCTGTGACTAGTGGGGTGACCCAGGAGTCAGTGTTGGGGCCTCGATTATGCATTGTTTATGTAAATGATTTGGATATGAATGTGCATGGCAGGAGTAGCAAGTTTGCTGATGATACTAAATTAGGGGTCTTGTTGATCGTGAAGGTTACAATCAATTGCAAAGAGATCTTAATTAATTATGGAGATATGTTGAGGAATGGCAAATTAATTTCAATTTAGCTAATGTGTGGTGATCTAATTTGGACAGTCAGACCAGGGTAGAACATATACACTGGATGGCAGGACATGGAGGAAACTGGGAGTACAACTACACAGTTCGGTGAAAGCGGCTGAAGAAGGCGTTTAGAATGCTGGCATTCATCAGTCAGGGCATCGTGTTTAGGAGTAGGGATATTATGGTGTAATTGCAGAAGTCGTCGGAGAGGCCGCACTTGGAGTATTATGTACAGTTTTCGGCACCCGCTCATAGGAAAGACTGGAGAGGGTAAGGGTAGGATAACTGGAGAGGGCACAGAAAGGATTTTAGAGTGTGTTGCCTAGACTCGAGGGCCTGCGGTATTGGGAGAGGTTTGCCAGGATGGATCATTATTCCTTGGAACGATAAAGAGTGACAAGGGACCTCATAGAATCATATAAAAGGCATGAGGGATTATGGATGATGTTGAAGGTCATAGTCTTACCCCGGTGTTGGGGAGTCCATAAGCAGAGGGCACAGATTTCAGATAAAATGGGCAATATTTCAAAGAAACCTGAAAAGTAACTCCATTACACAGAGGGTGGTGATTGCCTGGAATGAGGTGCCAGAGGAAGTGGTTGATGAGAAAACAATTGCCAAATTTAAGAGGCATTTGGATAGGTACGTGCAGGGGAGATGCTTGGAAGTGTATGGGCCGAACGCGGGCGATTTTAATCGCAGGAAGATGCTGGTTTCTGCATAGATCAGTTGGGCCGAAGGGCTTGTTTCAGAGCTGATTTTACTCAATAACTCAAGATCATTGCACCCCACAAAACTTCAATCAACAATGCCGTACCAGAATGAATGACATTTATTTTCACACAACGGACACGTTTTGATACCACACTTCCCCCGCCATATGTAAGAGAACGACTGCATAACACGCTCGTTCTATGGTTCCCCAGGCTTCACTTGTTCAAGTTCTTTTAATCTTCGGTTGTGATAAAATTTTCATTGGATGAGAAATGGCAAAAGTACACTGTCCATGCAATCCATTGGATTCTGACACTTCTTCTGACAACGGACTTTCGTTTCTGAGTTGAATTTATCCAGTAACTAGAGAAATATGTGTTTTCGTTTCCAGAGATCAATAATCCCGTGGTTTGGAATATAATTCTACCAATAATCACCTTGTCAGCACTTAGTGCATTCTCCAGCTTCCCAACCAAACTAAATTCATGGTGCAGCTTTCGGTGGATATAACAGGTTTCCGATGGTCATGGTGGCACATGCCTTTATGATTTGTTGTATTTACTGTGGAGAAGGACGCGAAATCTGGTAAGTTCAGGGAGGAGAACAGCGATATCCTGAAACATACTGACATTGCAATTCAATAGATGGACAGGGATGTAGAAGCACGTTTTTCACTCAAGAGTTGGTTGGTATATGCAATAAACTGACAGAAGGCAGAGGCACGCACAATTGCAAGATTTAAAATACATTTGACAGCTCCATAGATAGGAACTTTTTAGCTGGATATGGGCGAAACGCAGCGGACTAGGGTTATCATAGATAGATATCTTGACCGGTGCAGACGAGTTCGGCCGAAAAGTCAGTTTATATGTCTATAACCCAAAAATCGATGAAGTTATGAATTAGTAACATATCTGCCAAATCAGCTAGTGATTTACAACTTTATATTCAATGCTCCGCCAAATTGCAATAAGAATTGCTCGTTATCTACGTAGATGCCAATTTAATGTAAACAAATATTTCAATCCATTCATCAGCTCTTTTCTGAATTTCCTCTGTGTCAGTCCATAGATGCATGTATTGGTGCACATACTGAGCATTTGCAACATATATCCGAACTGTTGCAGGTATATGTCAGGGTATTCAAATATCTGTCTGCGCAAGAATAATTTTCAGATTGCCAGATCATAGAAGACACCACATAGGGTATCCAAAATAATATGAAATTGGCTGATATAGCGAACAACAAAATCATTGACTTCCTCCGGTTCTCCATTTCTTCATCCTTCTGATTCTTACTGCTGTTCCGCAGGCGCCTGCGGCCTTTATTTGCTGGTATGATATGTCTGACTGTTAAACCATTGAATACCAGAATTAAACAGATTGGTAACAACGGTGTTAAGATACTGTCAAATAACTCGTGTCCCTTCCACATGGATGAAGTAAAGTCATCGGCCGTTACGACACAGCGCCATGGAACGTTGTCTATTATGACGTCAGGCTCCAGAACAAAGTAAAACGGGATACTTCTCGCGCAGCTCACTGCAACCACGGCCACTATAACCACAGTCGCTGTTCTCTCGGTGCAGTATTGTTCCCGCAGTTTTTGACAACAAATTACGATAGAGCGATCAAAAGTGAAACCCACTGTTAGCCAAACGGAACAATCCATCGTGACAACTTTCAGTACAAGTGTCAGGCCGCACATCGGAAACATAAGAAAGAATTTGCATAAATATAGATAAAATTAATCTGCTGCACAATAGCAATAACGAGAACCACTATAAGATCTGCTGTTGCCATTCCCAACAGGTAACGTGTGATGCATTTGGAGAGTCCACATTTTCCCCGAGACAGGATCACAATCGCCGTTAAATTAACCGCAATGAAAATAAAAGTTATATCAACAGCGCCGCAACTGATGCGTTTCACTTGACAAATCCTCTAGACTTTGTCGAATGGCCCCCGTTCCTCTGATTCTATGCTGCAAATGGTAGACTTGGAATCTCAACGAGGAAATGCAATCCGTCCGGGCTCCACCATTGCACTCTTTCTGGAGGACCACTGCGGACCGGTGTCACAGTTCCGACGGCAACTCCGCAACATACCCATGAGCTTCTGAGTGCCCCAGTGATCGAGATTGGGCCCATTATTGGATTTGAAAATATTGAAGGCAGCATTGATAGTGGTGACAAAATGGATTTAGGGAGAACGTTCCTTCGGACATAACATGTTTGGGAAGTAGTACCGCAGAATTAAAAAAATATGTAGAACAAGTGCTCTCATTTTCTGGCATCTGGTAGAAAAGACTTGCGTGTCGAAAGTAAAGTGAAAGGCTCACTGAATGAGCTGCCGGGTTGATGTTGTAATGTTTCTCTCCTGATACAGACTTCGACGGACAACAACATATACCGGTAACCCATCGGAAAGTCCAGGAAGGTGGAAGGCAGGAACAATGTAAAGATTGACGCTCTTTCAATTGACTAAAAAATGGACATCAAGTCGTTGAAACTGCGCTAAAAATAAAAACAAAACAATCACATGCTTGAAGCGTCTTCATTGTGGAAGCACAGCTCAGGTGAAGCAGCACCTGTGCTGGACAAGAAGACGAATATTCTGCAGTGCAGCAGGTACAGCAGGAAAAGGAAACAATATCCAGAGTAATTAGCTCCAGTACCTTACCAGGGATACAAATCGCTGCAAGTACAGGATATAAAATGCTCACCATGTAGTAACTTTCAGGATATTCCATTTTCCGTATGAAACAGCATCAGTTGTGCAGAACGTCTCAGCTGCACATATGTAGGAGTGATCGGTTTAGCAAACTTTTATACAAGAGATAGAAATTCCTCTGTGACAATTAGTGTGACCTTCTCCGAAGGCATATCAGGTACAACCCATTGAACAAACAATCAGGGTAAACTTTTTTTTCCATTGTGTCATTGTGTAATGAATTTGGCACCTCATCGGATATTCCAAGCTGTTGTTTTTTTTTTAAATATATGTTAACCCTTTTCAAGGGAAAATGTTGCAACTTCAATTTGGACGACAGGAGATGTCAGCTTCTGAAATAGAACAATTCTTTGGATCAGTATTATTCATAACATGGACACTCAGCTTGAAATATGCAATATTTGTAACAGTTTACGGAACATCTTTCGCTTGTGAAATTAAGAAAGGGAGTTGATTTTTGCAGGTGAAATGCAGTACACGTCTTCCTTGAAGGGGAGGAGTCATGGTTCCCATTTCATTTGGGAGGTTAACGTGCTGCAAATTACAGGAATAGCTGAGGACATTTCACGAAATAAAAAGAATACTGTATTCACTTACCGTGAAGACATCAACAGATCCACACCTGTACTGGAGTCACCTGTGATAAACACACAGAATCCATATTCACAACACTGAACAGGTGGTAGAACTACACTTCCCAGCACAGAAATCAGCTGTTCGGCCCGAAGAACCTGCACTGTCCCATCTGAGAGACCTGACCGCTTCACTTCGCATCATTGATGTTTGTTTCAGTCTCTTTTAGTTTATTTTCGAGCATTAGTAACTATTGTGTTTGTAGTTTATGCAATATTCTGATCCTATCTCAATTTTTTGCCAGACCATTTCCTGCCTGAACCTGGCCGCATCGTTCTGTCCGCATATTCCCATGCTGGTCATTATTTTAGCCAAAACTAATCGTGATACCTTTCCCTTACTGACATTAAAGTGTCTTGTCTTTAAGTTGTCACCAATATGACCATCCTACCGCAATGCCAGTCAACAAGCAAAATGCCATAAAATGACAGCGTATTATCATTGAGCTACCCTTGTGTGGGATGTCCCGCGCTCTGATGACAGCTCTATGAATCACTATCGGGCCAGTCCTTGTTGTCTCCAGGAGACAATCCCACGTTTCGGCCACTACTCACTGGGTCTCAAAAACATGAAACATCCCGGTCCCCTTTTACCATTCGTGGTCGTCTTAGTGGCCAATTCATCACTTATCGAATTGTATAGTAGATCTACGAATGTGTTGAAGTTACTTCACTCCTGCTTCCTCGCCATTCAAGAGTAGTTTATTCTGCTAATGCAGCACACCACAATGCATCCATTGGGAAACCCGGGCTGATCTACAGTCCTCGGCACATTGGAGAAAGTTCCACCACGGATACCGCGCTTTCACCAATCTCACCCTTTGAAATCGGTGGAATTGCGGTGATTCCCACCAGATATGCATTTCCCTTTGACTCATCTTTTGTTGTGATTTGCCTTTATCCACATTGTGTGAACAGCATTCATTTGTTCCGGAAGCTCTTCATCCCGATTCCTTTTCTACTATTCTTATTGTCAACAGCCCCCTCCTTCGTCCTCGATTATTACTGGGATACTTGTTTAATACTGGGCTTCTCACGTTGGTTTTATTTGCTGATTTGCTTTGGATCTGTGCGTTGATATCAAAGCCGCATTTATTACCAACCTCAAGTTGCTCCTGAGAAGGTCGTGGTTAGCTGCACTCTGCTGGCGGTATATGAAAATACTTAGACCGAAGAACAGTGGAAAACCTCTGATAGATTTCTTGAGGTCAACAGTGTGTGACTTCTACGGGATCTCGCACTTCGTTATATCTTCCTGCACCTACTGCCATTGTCCTTGGTGGCATATATGCTGCCTGGATGAACATTGCACATGGTTACACTGCGGACCCTGTACCACTGTGAGGAGTGAAATGAACATCTGATTGTGCACTAATCAAACGTGCTTCATTTTCTGGATTACATCAAGCTTCCAATGAGTCGTTGACGATTTACTTCCCTTGGTAAGTGGAGAATATTAAGAGCAAACTCCAGTCCTGATCTTTGATGATGGATGATGGTGGAGGGAAAGGTGGTATTAAGTAGCGAGTCAGAACAGCTCTCCACCATCAATCGCTGCTTCATGTTGCGAGCCAGTTTGGAACTCAATTTTCCAACTTGCCTTGAATCCCATGGGCTCGATCCTTTCAGACTGGTCACCCACACCGTTGCATTGAAACTCTCTTCATTCTGCTGTTGTCAATAGAATGAACTTCAGAGGCCGATTGCAGAGCACTGACGTTGCTGCGCAGTTCGTTCGGCTCGGTGTCAGATGGTGAATTTCTGTTCGTGCAACTTGAGGAAGCAGTGGCTTGGGAAACCCTGCCTTTGTGCCAACAGGCCTGATTTATGACGAAGGTAAAAGTTCTCACTACTCTGTTGGAAGTTGCGGAGTATTTCAGGTGGCTTTAAGTTTTCTGCTGGGTGTAAATCCCTCGGGTATATAGAATGTCGTGCATGAATGTTATATGTTTGCAAACTCCTGGAGCGTGGAGAGAAGGGTGTTAATGTCTGTATCACTGAGACCCTTCCTGGAGTGAGGTAGACCGAAGGTCAGGAGTAGAAACTCAGCCATCCAGGGTGCATAAAACACGCGTGACGACAGGGCTTCTACCGGTGCAAGACCTGAGGCGGTATTGCAATATTACTTAGATAAATCAATGTTTGAGGTAAACAGGGTGAATATTCAAATGTCTTCAAACGAGGCCACAAGGGTAGAAGTTAAGAACACTACTTTGGAGGATGGTGAGGTAGACCACCGGCTTGAAGTAGCGGGGCATATATTTAATCAAATCACAAGGATGTAGGATAAATTATGTTATTCTTCCATATGATTTCAACTTTTCCCACCTCAGCTAGGTTCGCAATAACGTGAAAGGATCGGATAAGGTGGAATTTTTAAAATGCATGCATGAGAGTTTTATGAGGCGGGTTGTCGATGGCCCAATGCGGGTCCGAGGGTCGGGTCAGCTTCGTAGTCGTTTCCGGAGGTCGTAAGATCACCAGTCCTGTAAGAAGATTTAAAGGAACATTATTAGTGATAGTTAGTGACATAGAGTTTAAATTTTAAAGTGTAGAACGATCATAGTAAGGGTAATGAGTAGATCTGTAGAGAGCAGCTTGCAACATGTCGCCAGGCATGTGGACTGGTCCATCTTGCAGTCAGTGGACTGGTCCACGTTCAAAGACTCGGCTGCCAGTTTAGATGAGTATGTCATCACTATCACAGACTAATCAGTAAGTGTGTTGAGGACTGTGTACCAAAGAGGACAAAAAGGGTGTTCGCAAACCGGAAACCATGGATGAATCGGGAGAGCCACTCTCTACTGAAGTCGAGGGCTGCTTCACACAAATCTGGTGATACTGACCTGCACAACAAATCAAGATATGGCCTCAGTAAAGCTATTAGAAATGCCAAGAGACAATAGCGGTTCAAAATAGAGTCGCAGAGAAGCCGTCCGTGACAGCAGTGCTTACTTGTTATAACGGACTACAAAATGAATTCGGGCTGCATAGTTAACAACTGCGCATATTCTCCTGATGAGCTTAACGCATTCTATGCGTGTTTTTACCAGCAAGGTGTCACCGCCCACTCCGTCAGCCTCCAGTGCAACTGAACCCGGGGTCACCGTCGAGGACGGAAGATCAGTCTTCCGGAGAGTGAACCCGAGGAAAGCATCTGGCTCAGATGCTGTCCCTGGTCGACTGCTCAGATTTTGTGCTGATCAAATGGCGGCAGTACTTGCAGACATATTCAACCTTACCCTCTTTCAGTCTCAGGTTCCCACCAGTTTTAAGAAGACCACTATTATCCCGGTACCAAGAAAAGCAAGGTGACAGGCCTCAATGACTACTGACCGGTGGCTCTGACATCCACCATCGTGAAATGCTTTGAGAGGTAGGTCAAAGCGCGCATCAATTCCAGCCTACCAGACATCTGGACCAATGCAATTTGCCTACCACCGTCACAGGTCTACAGTGGACACCATCTCCCTGGCCCTACACTCAGCTCTGGAGCATCTGGACAGTAAAGGCACCTCTATTAGACCATTGTTTATTCACTACAGCTCTGCCTTCAATACTATAATTCCAAGCAAGCTCATCACCAATCTTCGAGTCCTAGGACTCTACATTTCTCTCTGTAGCTGGATCCTTGACTTTCTGACCAACAGACTGCAATCAGTGAGGATAGGCAGCAATACCTCCAGCACGATTACTCTCAACACTAGTGCTCCACAAGTCTGTGTCATCAGCCCTCTATTTTATTCTCTATATACTCATGACTGCGTGACGAGATTCTGCTCTTACTCTATGTTTGCATATGATGCCACCGTAGTGAGCCGTATCTCAAACAGCGATGAGTAGGAGTACAGGGAGGAGATAGAGAGCTTCGTGGCAATGTGTCAAGACGACATTTTCCTTAATGTCAGCAAAACAAAATAGCTGGTCATTGACTTCATGAAAGAGGGCTGTGTACAAGCACCCTTTCACATAAATAGTGCTGAGGTCGAGAGAGTTGAGAGCTTCAGGTTCCTCGGACTGGACACACCATTAGCCTGTCCTGGTCCAACCTCGTTGATGCCACAGCCAAAAAAGCTCAGCAGCACCACTACTCCCCTTGGAGGCTAAAGAAATTTGGCATGTCCCCTGTGATACTCACCACATAAACCATCCTACTTGGATGCATGACGGCTTAGTATGGCAACTGCTCTGCCCAGAACAGCAAGAAACTGCATACAGTTGAGGACACAGCGTAGCGAGTCACGAAAGCTGGCCTCCCCTCCATGACTGTATCTCTCGTTGCCTTAGTGAAGCATCAGCACAATGTAAGACCCCACCCAGCCGGGTCATTCTCTCTTCTCTCCTCTCCCATCAGGCAGAAGATACAGGCACATGATGTCACATACCACCAGACTCGACAGCTTTTATCCCACTGTGTTAAGACTATTGAACAGTTTCCTTATACATTGAGATGGACTCTTGACGTGACAATCTACCTTGTTGTGACCTTGCACCTTACTGACTTGCTGCAATGCACTTCCCTGTAGGATGTGACACTTTACTCTGTACTTTGTTATTGTATTTTTACCTGTGTTACTAGAATGCACTCCGTGCTAACTCCACGTACCTGCACTGTGTAATGAATTGATCTGTACGAACGGTATTCAAGACGAGTTTTTCACTGTACAAGTGACAATTATAAACCAATACCAATACTGTTGGGAAATACTGTTCTATGTCCGTGTCTGACACCGCTCCAGAACCTTGTCTCGTTCTCATGGATTCGGTATGAATGGACATGTCTGGTTGTGAGATTCCTCCAGAGTTCACTGTGTTGGAATCAGCCGTCCTTCGGTCGCTGACTGACAGCGGTTGAGAAGTTGGTGTATGGTTAGTGGAACAATTCCGTCATCTATTTCACGGACTCATTCCTTTCTTTACCTTTAAACAGCGCCAGTAAAAATTGATCCATCCCTTATTGTCACTGGCGCTCCACTGAATCTTCAAGCTTCCAGTCGAAAACATGGAATTTGTTCACTGATCAACCGAGTTGATTCGGCTTCGTAACCTGCTTCTCTGCCCACATCGCCACAGCACCCTCTCTCCGTCATTACCAGGGCCCTGCAACCAGATTCCACCGCTCGATGATGCAAAGAAATTGACATTTTATCGGACCCCGTCCATCTCCTGCGTTCGCTGTGGATTGAGTCACAACTTTATGTACTAACTTTCTTCCTTTTTCTTACAGTTAACTTGGTGGCGATTGTGATATTTTCCCGAGGAAACTTTGGTCTCTCCAAATGTATCAGTCGGTACCTGGTGGGAATGGAAGCGGCCGATCTGCCTGTCGTTATCTTGGACCGTTTGCTGTGGTGGACTACTGCTTTGTCCACGTTCGTTCCTCTTCCTCACTACCGTGTGCAGTCTCATTAATTGGCAGGCTTTCGCAAGCACCGTGGTCTCTGTTTGGCTGACGGTTGCTTTCACCTTTGATCGATTTGTGGACATTTGTTGTGAGAAACTGAAAACAAAATATTGCACCGAGAAAACGGCGTATGTGGACATGGGGAGAGTGAGTGCGCTGGGCTGTTTAGCGAGTACAATCGAACCTGCAGAAATACTTCATAATGTTCGCTGTATTTGTGTCCATAGACCGAGCTTCTTTATATCACCTGTGTGAGCAGCATTTGAGCTTTTTTTACAGCATTTTAACCTGCTGTGTCCCGTTCCTTCTGATTTTGCTACTCAACGTTCTGACGGTCAGACGGATTTTAGCGGCCAGTAGAGTACGCAGGGGGCTCCGGCCGCAGCAGTGGAGAGAATGACAAGGACCCCGAAATGGAGAACGGAATGAAATCCATCGTTTCGTTCTTCAGTATAACCGGAAATTTTATATTGTTGTGGGTAACACAGGTGATGTTTTATATCTAAAAACGAATTTCGAAAATTTATGATTATTCTGCCCGGGATCCACGTTATATCACAGAACACGCAGCAGAATTGTTGCAGATTCCCAGTTCCTGCACCAACACGTGTATTTACGCCGTGACCCAGAGAAAAATCCGAGAGGAGCTGAAGAACGCTTAAAAAAGGTTTGCCGAATTGCATTATGAAGTGCACTTTATCAGACTTATTTTTTTCATTAAATTAATTTTCATGTTTACTCCCACGCACTCCCTTATTGTCAACAAGTTTACAACAGATCCCAAAAGCACGCCGAGACGGACCGTCTAATAGAGACACCCTTTGCCTCAGAGATCTCTTCCCCACTCTCCTTGCACCTTAGAACATGGAAGATTACAGCACAGTACAGGCCTTTCGGCCCACGATGTTGTGCCGACATCTTATCCTGCTCTGAGATCTACCTAAGCCTTCCCTCCTATATAGCCCTCCATTTTTGTATCATTCATGTGGCTATCTCAGAGTTTATTTAAAGTTCCTAATGCATCAGCCTCCACCACCTTTGCCGGTAGTACGGTCCACGCATCCAACACTCTCTCTGTAAAATAAAACTTGCCTCTTGCATCCATCATACATTCCTCCGATCACTTTAAAATCATGCACCCTCGTGTGAGCCATTTTTGCCCTGGGATGAAACTCCTGACTGTCTTGTCGATCTGTGCTTCTTATCATCTTGTACTCGTCTATCAAGTCACCTCTCATCATGCTTCGTATCGAAGAGAAAAGCCATAGATAGTTCAACCTAACCTCATAAGACGTGTTTTCCAATGCATGCAGCATCCTGGTCAATCTCCACTCTACCCTCTCTGAAGCTTCCAAGTCCTTCCTATAATGAGGTAAGCAGAACTGAACAAAATACTCCAAGTGTGGTCTATACAGACTTTTATAGAGGTGCAACATTACCTGCCATCTCTTGAACTGCATGTCCCAACTAATGAAGGCCAACACATCATATGCCTTCTCAACCACCCTATCAACCAACGCAGCAACCTAGAGGGATCTATGGACGTGCACCATAAGATCCCTGCCATTAACCGTGTATTCTGCCTTCATATTCGATCTTCTAAATGGTATCAATTCACTCCCGGGTTGAACTCCATCTCCCACTTCTCAGCCCAGCTCTGCATCCGATCAATGTCCTGTTGTAAGCTACAGAAACCTTCTGCACTATCCACAACAACGCCAACCTTCATGTCATCTGTAAACTTACTAACCCACCCGTCCACATCTTCATCCAAGTCATTGATAAAAGTCAATAAGAGCAGGGGTCCCAGACCAGATCCTTGCGGAACACCACTGGTCACCGACATCCAGTCAGCATGCGCTTCCTTCACAACCACCTCTGCTTTCTTAGCATAAGCCAATTCCGAATCCAAAGAGCCACGTTTCGCTATATTCCATGCCTCAAGACTTCTTGAATGAGCCTTCCATGAAGAACCTTATCGAACGCCTTGCAGATATCCACGTACGACCTTCATCAATGTGCTTTGTCACATACTTAATGTATTCAGTCAGGCTCGTGAGGCACGACTTGCCCCTCACAAAGCCATGTTGACTGTCGCTAATCAGCCTATCCTTCTCCATATGCCCATAGATCCTTTCTCTCAGAATTGTATCCAGTAACTTGCCCACCATTGAAGTAAGACTCACTGGCCTGTAATCCCCAGCGTTGTCCCTACTCCCTTTCGTGAACAATGGAACTAAAGTTGCCATCCACCAATCATCTGGCACGAGTCCTGTGGCCAGTGAGGATGCAAAGATCATCGCTAAAGGCGCAGCAATCTCTTCCCTAGCTTCCCTTAATAACCTTGGATATATCCCGTCAGGCCCTGGGTATTTATCTATCCTAACGTTTTTCAAATGTTCCACCACATCCTCTTCCCTCAGATTGACATTCCCTAGCCTGCTGTACGCCTTCCTCACAAACGTCAAGGTCTCTCTCACTGTTGAATACTGAAGCAAAGCATTCAATAAATTCTTCCTATATCTTCCGACTCTCGGCACATGTTTCCTCCTTTATCCCTGATCCCTCCTATCCTCACTCTGGTCACCGTCCTGTACTTCACACAGATGTAGAACACCGTGGGGTTTTCATTAATCCTGCTTGCCAAGTCCTTCTCCTGCCCCCTTCTTGCTATCCTTAGTCTATTCTGAAGTTCCCTCCTGGTTTCCTTGTAATTGTCCAGGGCCCTGTCTGATCTTTGCTTTTTAAATCTGAGGCAAACTTCTTTCTTCCTCCTGCCAAGGTAGTCTATATATCTTGTCAACCATGGTTGTTACGGACTCAGTGAATATCCCTTTAAGATAGAGTGTGTGTGTGTGGGTGGGTGTGTGTTTGTGTGTGTGTGTGTGTGTGTGTGTGTGTGGTTGTGTGTGTGTGTGTGTGTGTCGTGCTTACGTCAATAGAAGATAAAGGACTTAATGACGTTGTTGAAGAAGTCAGAGAGAGAGAGAGAGAGAGAGAAGGGAGAGAGACACCAGCCTGCTAGTTTTCTCTATCAATGGATGAGAAACAATAATTGTGTCTGCCACTAAAATCCATGTATGTAAATTGGAAGTAATCCGGTGGAATTCACTTTGATGCTGACCTGGAGAAGGAAACAGGTATTTGTGTGTGGACGACCACGATTCGGATGCTTTTCGGGGTGAGGAAGTCACTACCGAGTAAACACTGAAGTGTCGTTTGGGTTCCATCGTGGAACATTTGGACTTCGTAATTACTCTCTCTCTGTTTCTCTACATCTACGTCTTATCTTCAGACAACGGTGGTTGTTGAAGAAGCCCTTGCTCATGTTTCACCTTATGGCTTGCTGAACTGAACTTTAAGAACCATTCCTGAACTTGGTGTCTGGGACTTTGCCACACACACACGAAGAGTTTAGTTTTGGGGTTAACGTTCAAGGTTTAACATTATTGAATTCTAACATAATAACATTTTTACTTTTATTTACGTATTATCATAAGTAGTGATTAATAAAATAGTTTTTAACACTGAATCATGTTCAGTGTGTTTCTTTTGTTGCTGGTTCGTGACATGGTCCCTTCACCATCCTTTCCCTGCCTCAATGGTACAGACCAATCGAGAACCCCATGCAAGTACTCCCTGAACAACTTCCACATTTCCGTAGTGTACTTCCCCAAGAACATCTATTCCCAGTTTACTCTTCCAAGTACCTGCCTCACAGCATCAGAATCCCCCCTCTTCCAATTAAGTATTTGTTCATATCGTCTGCTCCTGTCCCTCTCTAATGCTATTGTAAAGGTCAAGGGGTAATTGTCACTGTCCCAAAAATGCTGTCCCACCGAGAGATCTGAATCTTGATCAGGCTCATTTCCTGGGATCATATCCAGGATGGCCTCCCCACTAGTCGGCCTGTCACATACTCAGGAATTCTTCCTGCACGCACCTAACAAATTCTGCCTAACCTATCCTCTTTACACGAAGGAGGTGCCAATCAATGTTGGGGAAGTTGAAATCACCCAAGACAATAATCCTGTCATTTTTGCACTTCTCCAAAATCTGCCTCCCGATCTGCTCTTCAATGTCTCTTCTGTTATTGGAGGTGGGGGGGGGGGGTATCTGAATAATAATAGAGTATTCGCTCCCTTCCCGTGTCGTACGTCCACGCACACTGACTCAGTAGATGAGGATAACAATTGAGGATAACATTTTTCTCTCATTACCAGGACGAACTCTGTTTCGTTTTCTGTAGATGCTGCCACATCTAATGGGGTCTTGAAACATTTTCTACTTTTATTCCAAGTGGGTTTCTCTTCTTCCGGTCTCTTTGTGACCCATTCCCTTTCCTCAGTCTTCCCATTTCCTCATTCTCTTCCTGCGCTACTCTCCTGCTCTCCCCATTCTCTCACCCTCTGTCTCTCCCTTTCTCTCTTTCTCTCTCCCTCTCTCTCTATCTCACTGACCCCCCCCCCCAATATTTGACCCTGTATTTTGTTTTTGTGGTGTAAGATAACAAGATGCCTCCTTCCTTTCTCCCACTCCATATCGGTAGATAACCGGTCTCTCCCTAACGTACTTTCCGGCACCTGTCACTCTCCTTCTCTCATTACTTCTCTCCTTCTCCCTCTTTACCACCCTTCCAGTCGCGCTTTCTCTCTGTTTCAGCTCATTCTACGTCCTCCAACACACCGTCCTAACACTGTTACAGTCCTGGTCCCAACAGGGTCGCAAGGGCACCGCCACTCATTTACAACAGACACAACATTGACAATTGAACTCTTCAGACAGTTCCTCTGTGTTACTAACCTTGGGAAGTACGAAGAGAGCGCGCCGTCCATATCCGCTACTCAACGATATTCGTTATTCTGGGGACATTAATATTGCCACTGTCCTTGCTCGAAGTCATGGCATGTGTTGAACACACTTCGCCACTTGCTATTCCTGCCATCTGTTAGCCTACGAGAAGTATCCCTCAGTTTTATAAGTTTGATCTTTGTTTCCTAACCGAGCGTCCTCTGCCGTGTGATCGGTTCCAACCTTGAATCACCCTCACTTGTCATCTTGAGCTCACTAATCCAGAAAAAAACGATTGTGTCACTCGCTCCTGCAGAGTGCAGCTCTGGAAATCCCCTCCCTCCCCCGTCCCACCCATCCTTCTTGTAACATTCCCGCAAAGATTCTCCTTAAAGAGCGCCACTTGAGTCAGGTTCAGCCCCAACACTCGACACTGCCGCTGCAGAAGAAACATCCGACGTGTGAAATAGTGTGCAACTCTTCATTGGCTAGAACATGGCGGTATTCGAACTATACAAATGTGTTGGCATTTTCCCTTCGAAGTACTCCGAATATTATTCTGGAAATAAGAAAAGTAAGTTTTGGGCAAATTAGCCTGAATTCAGCGCCAAAACGTTAACAGAATCTTCATTAGGGGAAAGGTAACAAATCATCTGCTCTAATGTGAGCGGATCAGGGAAAAATATATGTGCTTCAAACGAAATAAATGCGTAACGAATACCTCTTTCCAAAGCTTCTGACAAGGCAATTCATTGGTGCTATGTTCACAGGGGCTCATAAGTGCAAATGCCTTTCAAGATTGCCTTGAAAAAGAAATGGGCCAAAAATACACGAGGGATACCTGAAACCGGGAGGGAAGATTTGGCCGTGCGTAAGGAATTGACTGTGAGAGGCGAATCGGGAAAATGGCGAAGAGGGATGCACTGGAACTAGACAGATGGCGAATAAAATTTCTCGATGTATGGGATAAGGGTGTAACCTTTTCAATATATTTACCACGAAATCAGATCTATATTTGGGTGTGAAAGATTACCCAGTGACACAGGGACGCGAGCACCACGTTTCGCCCAGTGAGCCACACACGGGACCCAGAGCTCACTTGTACAGCCCGAAGAAGAGAATGAATGGAACCGGCCACAGCCGAGGAGCCCCTTCTACTAGATTCACCATTTTCTACCGAGCTCAGGAGAGTGAGTTAATCACTGATCCATGATTAATGCGGTATTTACAGCCCAGAAATGGCTGGTCAGAATCAAAGGCGGTGCTTCACACCAACCTCTTCCCATGTTGATTCATTACATACTGTCGGAATATACCTGTGTGGCTCTATTTACCTTCATGATCTGCACTCCCACTCCTATGTACACCCAAACCCCTCCTCAAATGCTGATTCTCTATGTTTCCTCCAGATTTTCACTACTGCTTCGGTAAAACAGTAACTCCAGAATTTCCAGCTGGATTTATTTCTGACCGTTACGCTTCTGGACTCGGGTTTGGACTTGTTCACAAGCTGAAACATTTTCTGTACATGGACATCTTTGCAAAATACGTTATTATTTTCCAATAAGCCCCAATCACATAGCCACGTCCCGACTGAGCAACTGCTCCACCTTGCCCTCGTGCGGAGGCAAGAGCCCCACATCATTTACCGTCACCGCACGAGCTCGAGAGGATCCTCCGGCTCGCGGATTTGCTCCGCCCAATGCCCCAGGATCATTAAAGTTCAGCTGATTTCCGGGATGCCCTGACTCTGTCGATGTCGATACTGACTCGCCGTTTGGGAGGGGTCCTTGAGTTGTTGGTGGTGAACTTCAGAGCAGACCTCTTCACCTCTTTGCCCAGGGTGTAACGCGGGGCTGGGACTGTCACAGTTGAAATCTGAGAGGTAGGAAAGCCATTGGGGGCGTCTGCTCTCTGTCTGACGTCACCACTGCGTCGCCAAAAAGAAGCTGCGTAACAGAACAATGAACAGGGCGGTAGGTTCGTTAAGCCAAATAAGAAATTAACATGAGATTGATTCAGCACATCTTACATGGCCAGTATCTAATTGCTGGTCGGAAATGCATTTCGACATAGAAACATAGAAAAACTACAGCACAATTCAGGCCCTTCGACCCACAAAGCTGTGCCGAACATTTCCCTACCCTAATAATTACTAGGCTTACCCAGAGACCTCTCAGCTCCATGTACCTATCCAATAGTCTCTTAAAAGACCCTATCGTATCCGCCTCCACCACCGTTGCCGGCAGCCCATTCCACGCACTCACCACTCTCTGCGTAAATAATTACCCCGACATCTCCTCTATATCTACTCCCCAGCACCTTAAACCTATGTCCTCTTGTGGCCACCATTTCATCCCTGGGGAAAAGCCTCTGACTTTCTATTTAGATATTTACCATGGACAACTTTTCCGGCTGATAATCTTCCTCAGAACAGGGCGGTTCGGACAAAATCTGGAAAGGCTGGTTACTTGTCCTTGTGGAATCCAACATCACGTCTTGAGATCCTGCGTGTCCCAGATTCCAGAGAGGATTCACAACGGATTCTGCTATTGCAGATATTGTGCAGGGGATGATCCCACAAATTCATTTTTAACTGGACAGATTTGTATTCATAATAAGTCCCTGTCCCGTTCAGCGGTTCGGGACGTTATGTCCAACATAGGGTCAGAGTGCATTGAGATCTGTTCTGCCCAGATATAATGTTCCACAGATACTGCAATGTTCCCAACGGCGCACCGAGACTTCAACTCACACAATTTCATAGCACACTCTAGGTAAAGATAAATTATACCCTTATTTTGTACAAATTATGAAGTTTGGGATTAATGTACTTTTGCAGGCAACAATACTCAACACTGGACAATCGTCCCTCAGCGGAAATTAATATTTTATCAACTAGGGGATTATGTGCAGTTGGACAGAGAACCGTTGCCGTTCGTTATTTGGTGGTTTGATTCAACAAAAAAAAGGTGTTGGGATGAGGAGTGACAGAGACACCAGTCCCGACCTATGGTGGTTCCACTTCCGTCCAGCTGGTGTCGCCATAATTCAGAAGATTGGGAATGCACAACAACCCGATGAGAACGGCAGGGCAGGTTGCGGCGAAACAACGGATCCTGGTTCTTAGACAGAGAGGCGATGGGAAGGAAAGAGAGGAAATCCCGATGAATTTCCGTGAAACATCTGTTTGGCCACACCTCAGCATTTTGTTCAAGAACATACACAACTGAAATCGTTGACAATCTAAATCACTAAAGTAAACCTGGAACTGTGGCTTCAGTGGTAAGAGAAGTTTGAAAGGCTTTAGAGAGAACGTTGAAAATATTTACTGGAATAATTGCAGCCATGAAAACGTTTCGTTCGCTAGATAGACTGGAGAAGGTTAGTTTCTTCCCTTGGAACAGGGGAGTTTGTGCGGAGATCTGATTAATGTCCTCAAAGTTGCAAAGGATATAAGAAAAGAAAGCAGGATGAGACCGTTCCCTTTGTCGGACAAGTTGAGGTTGGGGGTGACATGTATTTCAGGTGAATTATCAGAAAATTAATTAATCGATTGGCGGACTCAACAGAGGGATGTGGTCACTCACGGAAGAGGAGAGTCAAACATTGAAAAGTTAGATTAAGTCCGGAAGAGAACTAGGGCTAGACAGGGGAGAAAATGACGATCGTCCTGTGGAACACAGAGAGTGTCTGAGGCTCCAAATGAAGAGATGGCAGCGATCTGTGCAGTGGAAGGGAACTGAGTCTCTGTCGGAATGAAAAGGAAGTGAGGAGAAGATTCCACAGGGTAAATATAGTCAGAGAGCGGGTAGTGAATAGACTGACGTCAGTGAGTGTCAACACATAATTTGGGACATGTTGGGATGTGTTCAAGTTTGCTGTTGGAATCTGCAATAGAGTGAGAGCAAGAAGCTGTACTGATCATTCTTTGGTTCACTGTGAAAACGGTGTGAGTTTCGAATTCCACACCTGATTGAATTTCTGGAAATGGCGATGTAGTATCTCCAGCATTTGACGCTTATCTAGATTTTCTTTTTAACATTGTATTAATCTTGTTCCTAAATAAAAGGCCGACTCCGCAGAGGCGGTGAATCTTTGAACTTGTATTTTCTAATGTAATGAGTTTAAAATTTCGCAAATAGCGATGATCTGGCATCACAACTCGACTAACATTTTTAAAAGACACTGATGATCATGGCTATATTAACATATGGAGAGAGAGAGAGAAAGAGAGATAAAACAAAACAATGCCCAGATTTTGTATGGACCCAGAGACCAAGTCGTCTCCACCGAGAATTAGATGCTTCAAATTACACAAACAAATGTCGAAGACCTGAGAAAAATGCACCTGCACTGCTTCCTGACCGAGTGTTGCTCGCTCCGTTGCAGTTCCTGTTCCCTCCACTTGATGCCCCCATCCTCTAAAAGATGCGAGTAACACAACACCAAGTGATATTCAATACTTCCAAAAACTGACGAACTATAAATGGAGTTCCCTGTCACTCACATCAAGCAATTAAAGCAATCTTTTTTTTTCAATGGTTTGCAGTTGACTCTGAAATTAAGCTCCACCCCCGTACAGTCTGAAGCACAATAAGAGGCTGGGTTCTGAAAAATAACCCACAACCTTCCGGTAAAATAGTAGTCTCGGTGTTTCTATCGCTGGTCCAGTTCAGTTTCTTGTCCATGGTAACATCCAGGGTTTTGATGCTCGTGGACTCGGCGATAAAACAAATAATTCAATGTCGTTGGTAGATGGTTGGATATTCTCTTGTTGGAGATGGTTATTGTCATGATGTTCTGTCGCGAGTATGACTTGAGAATGGTCAACACATCCCTGAAAGTCTTGATGATGCAGCCATGGCAAACTTTATTTTCTGGCGAGTCGGAAATGGAATTGAAGCTGCTGAAATCTTCCGCTAATAACTCTACTTTTGACTTCGAGACGGAAGGGAAGTCATTGCTGAAACAACAGCATGTCGACGGGCCAAGTTCACAGCTCTGAAGAACCTTTGCTGTGATATACTGGGGCTGGAATGATCGACTGCTGACAACCACAACAGTTTTCCATTGTGCAGGAGAAGACGCCGACAACTGGGGTTTTTCACTTTGGTTCCCGTTGATATCCGTTTTATCAACACTTGTTGATGCCACGCTCCGACAAAGGCTGAATTCATTTCATGTGGTCACCTTCCAGATTATATCAAACGAAGTCACGTTGGAGCAAGTGATCGCATTGTTGGTCACCTTCCAAAATTCTTTGGACTCTGGAGCTCTTCCGACAGATTAGAGCATGCGAAATGTGACGCCGATATTTATGAAATCAAGGGAGGGAATAAAATTGCTTTTTTAGAACAGCTCATCTAACATCAGAAGGGAGGGAAGAAAAATAGAATCTAGCAAAATCGACGCAATCTTTTTGAGATAGTGGATCGTGGACAAAAATGGGTCGGAGCCTCGGCAGCAGCTGGTCGCAATGTACGTCAGCGACATCTGAGTGAAATACATGTAACATCTCCTGAGCTGCGCATAGAATTTAAGAACAGCTGCGCCGGATTTGGGGGGGGGGGTAAGAGGGGATAATGTGCTGTTATACAGAAGGTTAGTTTAGCCACAGCAAGAGTACTTTGTTTTTGAAAGATGTTTGGTTTCAATGTTCTTTCAGCTGCGGATATCTTAACATCCTCCGCACTCATTGTATTCTGTCCAGTTTTCGCTCACTAGCTGCTAATTCACCTTTCCCAGTCTATCAGATCACTAAAAGTCCTTCCTCTTAGAATCATATCTGTAGATCTCATCTGCACCCTCTCCACCCCCTTTTCAGCTGTGCTGAAGTGCGGTGCCCAAATGAGGCACAGTAGCGTAGCGGTTAGCGTGACATTAATGCACCGGCAGCGATCGGTGTTCAATTCCCGTCACTGTCTGTAGGGTGTTGGTATGTTCTCCCCGTGACTGCGTGGGTTTCCTCAGGGTGCTCCGGTTTCCTCCAACATTCCAAAGACGTACTGGTAGGTGAACATGGATTTAAATGGGCGGCCCCGAATCATCTCAGAAAACACTTAACACATGCAGCATATCAGGCTGCTTTCGTGTAAAGTTAACGTTTCATGTCGTAGCGTTAACTCTTGTTCTCCTGTCACAAATTTTGTGCGACCTGCTGTGTATTTCCATTACCGTCTGATTTGGTTTCAGGTGTCATCGTTTGCAGTACATCCTTCAATGTTTCACACAATTCCCCCAGTTGTGGTCGGACCTGTGATCTTCAGGACCTCGTCGCTCTCCTGCCCAGTGTCCATTTATAACTGTGTTCAGAGTCCTTGCCTCCGAGAACCCGAACCTGTTTCACAACATTAGGTCCCTTGGAGGATGAGAAGGGGGAATTAAGATTGGGTCATGTGGAAATGGCTGAAATTTTGCACGACCATCTTGTGTCGGTCTTCACAGTACAGGCCATACCTAACGTGCCAAATAGCGACATTAGGGATGTGATGAGAGGTTAGGACCTCGATACAATTGCTGTCACCAAATAGGTCGTGATGAGAAAAGCAGTGGTCCTAAAGGCATTTATGTCCCCTTTTCTTGACGGGATATGTCTCAGGGTACTGAAAGAAATGGCGGAGGTTATTGCAGACGCACTTGCTATAATTTACCGAAAATCTCCGGACTCTGGGCAGGTCCTGGCAGATTGGAAGACAGAGAATGTCACACCACTCTTCGAAAAATTATGTATGCAAGAGGCAGATAACTATAGGCCAGTGAGCTTAACGTGTGCAGCAGGGTAAAAGGCTTGAAACTAGCATTATGGAAGAAATAGCGAGACATTTAGATAATAATTCTTCCTTCAGGCAGACACAGCATGGACTCAGGAAGGGCAGGTCCTGTTTGACAAACTTACTGGAGTTCTTTGAGGATATTATGAGCGCAGTGGATAGAGGGGAACAGGAGGATGTTGTGCACTTGGATTTTCAGAGGGATTTTGATAAGTTGCCACGTAAAATACCTATCCATAAGATAATGATGCACTGATTTGTGGGCAAGGTATTAGCATGAATAGAGGATTGGTTAATCAATAGAAGGTAAACAGTTGGGATAAATGGTTTTTTTCTGGTTGGCAATCAGTATTGAGCGGGGTTCCGCAGGGATCGTGCTGGGGCCTCACCTGTTCACTATATACTTTAACGATTTGGCAGAGGGGACCGAGTTTAGAGTGTCAAAGTTTGCTGATAAAGATAAATTTACTGGAAAAGCAAATTGTGTAGAGGGTACTGAGTGGCTGCAGAGATATATAGACAGGTTGAGTGAGTGGGCTAGGGACGCAGTGGAGTACAATGCAGGTAAATGCGCCGTCATTCAGTTTGGAAGGAAAAGTAGAGGAACAGATTATAATTTAAATGGTGGAAGATTGCAGCATGCTGTTGTGCAGATGGACATAAGCTGACTAGTGAACGAATCGCAACAGGTTGGTTTGCAGGTGCAACAGGTTATCAAGAAGGCGAAGGGAATGTTGGCCTTCATTGCTAGAGGGATAGAATTTAAGAGCAGGGAGGTTATGCTCTAACTGTACAGGGGACATGTGAGGCCGCACTTGCAGTACTGCATGCAGTTTTGGTCTCCTGACTTGAAGAAGGAAAAACTGGCTTTCGAAGGATTGCAGAGGGTGTTCACCAGATTGATTTCGGAGATGAGGCAGTTAGCCTATGAGAAGAGATCGAGTCACCTGGGACTATACTCACTGACATTTGGAAGAACGAGAGGGGATCTAAAAGAAACACAAAATTATGAAAGGGTGAGATACGATAAAGGCAGGAAGGTTGTTCCCACTGGTCGGTAAGACCAGAACTCGGGGCACAGCCTCAAGATTCGGCGCAATAGATTTAGGAAGGAGCCGAGGAGAAACTGCTTTTCCCAGAGAGTATTGAAGATGTGGAATTTTCTTCCCAGGGAAGCAGTAGAGCCTACCTCATTAAATACATTAAATACACAGATAGATTTTTGCAGTTACTGAATTAAGGGTTTTGGGGGAAAGTCATGTGGGCGGATCTGAGTCCACGGCCTGATAATCCATAACCTTGTCGAATGGTGGAGCAGGCTCGATGATCCAGATGACGGAGATTGACTGTGATCCTGCTTCTTATGTTCTTGTGTATTTCGAATCTTTTGATTCAAAATACGACTTGCAATTCTGGTTAAATTTGGAAACAGGAAAACCATCTCCCCGTCGGGGAATTGAGCCCCGGTCTCCCGCGTGACAGGCGGGGACACTAACCACTGTACTAACGAGAATCAGATGGAAACATGTGATATGGAATTCATTGTCAGGGTCCAGGGAAGCTCACAGGAAACCACTGTTTTTGTTCGTTGACTTTAAACCTAGCGCCTTTCTGGCACCCACTTCTCACTGTGTGACTGGGTTGGTCTGAGGGTTCTCTACCGTTTCAGTCACTTCCTGTGTTCAATGACTGGCCAGAGGTGGGGCTCTTATTCTGACTTGACTGCGTGTTGGTGTAAGGAACATTCATATTCGGTATTTATTTTCTCAGTAACCAATGCAGGAAATGATTTGTAATTCATCAACTGAGACAATATGTTATTGATTCAAACCAGTCTCTGGAGGGAATAAAGGAGGGGTACATCTTCCTATGATATTTACGTCAGTTCTGCCCGTCTCTGCCTGTCATCCACCTGTGATCGTGACTCAGTTTTTCACTTTCTATTGCTACAGTTTGTGTTGCTGAACCGGGCCCACAGTCCTGTTCTTCACAACAAGTCACACAGAATAAATCATGACCTGTTTCTAACCGTCACACTAACATACTTGGTCTCACACAGGCTTTCCGTTTGTTCGACCTAACCTTCTCCTCCACTTCCTCTGCTACAGAAAGCAACTTCTTTTCTCTTTCGCAGTTCATATCGGGTCATCCACCTTAAACCTCAGTCTGTTTCCTTTCCACATATGCTACCCGATCTGCTGCGTGTTTCCTTATTTTATGTTTTAATATAAGGGCACGAATTTATACCACGAAGAATAGTTAACATTGGTTGTAGCTGTGCACAACGAGAACCATGCTTTCAACTGAAGGAAACAACCACAAAACTCATAAATATATTGAATGAAAACAAACTCCCAATTTAAATGCGGATGGTTTATTTGTATTCAGGTGTGATATGACAGCTTCTTGACGTAACATGCACTGGTGGAGAATGGTTGATGCTAACAAGTGAAATAGCAGAGGATGATTTCGAACCTTCGACCTCTCGGTTATAGGCCAACTACGCTTCCGCTGCGCCACTCTGCTACTGTAAGAAAATACGATCGTTGTGCTGTGAGTGTTGTTCATTCTATACTTTTTTGTCGATTCTTTTTTCCCGAATTCGCACCGTCCCCTTGCTTGCTTCTTTGTCTTTCTTTGACTTTCCTGCCGTTTTCTCTTCGCATTTCTTTTCTTGATCTAAGGATTTGTCCCATCAAGTTATTATCTCTGTGCCTTTTTGCTCTCTTCAAGTTCTCGCACATAGTTCCCAATACTTCACCGGTGAAATATTATTCGCATTACAAAGGGGAGAATTCATTCCCCTTGTAGGGTTACTACAACTTGCAATGCGTTCACCCACACCCGGCGTTCGTTTCGACCAAATTCGAGGTCATATTAACTTCCCAATCCCGTCACTGTATTTGATTAAATGGCAGAATTCCTTCAGTGTTGAAGAAGCAGCAGCTCATTTTGTTTCTTTGTAAAACTTTACTCGCGACTTCAAAGCACAACAGATGCTGATTTTGGTTTCTGCGTTACAAGTGCTTGCATCAAACGAACAAACTCCGTCTCCAGGGATCTAGTGGTTGGCAAATTAACGGTTGCTATAATCTTCAAATCAAATGACCGCTCGGGATATTGACAGATGCGGAGTGTTGGGGTGCCGCAGGGTCCAGTGTACTGACTAGGCAGGGCAGTGACGATGATCAGCAAGGCTATTCTCTCGGGCAGAGGCTCGCCCAATCCACTTCGGGTTTGCTGACCTCTGCGATGTCCCAAATGTGGGACACTCGACTGCAAAATACGTGGTGGTGGCAACAGTGTTCGAGCATTCTCCTGGTCTTCCGTCAAAACTAGATTTACATTCAACTTGTTCTGAAGTCATCCCGTACATCTTTTTTGTCGCTTGTCGCAACGGAGCCATCCCACGGGCAACTGAGCGTCTTCAGCGGAGTCCACTGTGGGTAAAACAGACCGGTCCTAATTCTGTGTGTAGGCGGCAGGGCCTGGAGCGCAAAATCTGTGTGTAACATACCAACGTCAGAACATAAGAAACAGGAGCAGGAGGAGGCCATCTGGTTGGTTGAGCCTTCTCCTTAATTCAATAATATCATAGTTGATCTGGCCGTGGACTCAGATCTAGTTACTAGCCTTTTACCCATAACACTTAATTCCTCAACGATGCAAATATCTATCTAACTGTGTCTTAAATATGTTTAATGAGCTTGCCTCTGCCACTTCCCTGCAAAGAATTCCACAGATTCAATACTCTCTGGGAAATGCAATTTCTCCTCATCTCCGTCCTAAATCTATACTCCTGTCTCTTGTGGCGATGCCCTAGTTCCCCCGCACTCTCTGTACTTCTGGCGCTCCTCTCCTGCATGCTATCGCCTCCGCTTCTTAAAAGAACTTTTCAGTCTCCAGTTCGTTTTACCTGCATAATTTATCGTCCGATCACAAATCATATCTGGGCTCTTCTTCACCGAGTTGCTGATGCCGCCGTGCACCTCCCGTCCTGGCACTTCACTCTGGCAGAAAGGGAAGGTGAATCCTCCCTGAAGATGCTTCGTGTTTGAAAGAACACATTCGGTATTCATTCTCGGCTCGAACTGTATAATATCCCTTGACTGTTCAAAAGTCTCGTTCACCAACGTGGAGATTCCGGGTATTGAACCCGGGACCACATACATGCAAAGCATGCGCTCTCCTTCTGAGTTACATCCCCGTCTACATGTTTCTACGTAAATACTTTCTGAGTCCCCTCCATTGAGCACAAAGCTTAGACATTGACAGCCAGAAAACAGAAGCAGGAGTGGACTATTCGGCCCGTCGAGCCTGCTCCGCCATTTAATCGGTTCATGGCTGATCACCTAAGGTCAGCCCCTGTTCCCGATCACTTCTTACACTCTTTGATGTTTTTATTGGAAATCTGTCTGAACCCTCCTCGATTTATTCTTCTATTGGGGAGAGACTGCGCGAGTAAGAAGGTGGTCCGTTTCTATCCGGTGGTCACAGCTTTGACTTCTAAATTTTAAATCAAGAGCAAACCAAATTCGTTTTATTTTAACATCGTCCATGCTAGTTTAAAACTTTGAGGTCGAGGCGCATAAAACAAATATTTCACCAAACATATGAAACTACGTCAGTCCCAAATAGAAACAAGAAACTGTGGAAATATTGACTCATGCTATTTAAATTAAAGCTTTAATGGTGGTTATCTTTCGTCAGATCAGGGCAGACCTAAACTGAATTACCATAAACCACCCCCCCATCACAAACAAGGACAATTAACTTTGCATTCGACAGTCGGGAATTACAGAAACCGTCGGGATAGTTTAAAGGTGTTGTTGTTTATTTTATTGTGACTGTAAACTGGAACATCGGCGCTCCTTGGTTCGTGAAATGACAGGAAAAATTCCCAATGATCTCAGTGAGGCAGCAACCAGCCGCCAGAGGGTAATCAGGGGCTGGGCCCTGTGCAACTGTGACATGCCGCCAGAGCGCACCGAGGGGCTGGGCCCTGCGTACCAGCCACACACTTCATGAAAGAGCAAACATTAATGACATTGGTACTTTGTAAGAGGATACATTGAATCCATGTTCCATGATTTGTGTATTGGTTTGATCGCAAAATGAATATAACAAAATACAGGTGCTGGTGCTGTTGTGCTTCCTGGAAAAGTGTTTTGTTTTTGTGAATGAACTGCATATTTTTTGAAATTCTCAACAGCAGGAAGCGCGGTGTTACCCAGCGGACGAATCTCCAACATCCCTGGGTGGGCTCGAACCACCAACGTTTCGGTTAACAGCCGAAAGCGTTGACCAGCTGTGCCACAGAGACAACGTGAAGGAAGCGGGAATAAATGGACCGTTACCGGGTCGGGGGGTGGGGGGGGGGTGATCTGGGACGGGTGCTGGAACCCGGCTTTTCACAATCTGCATCAATGATTTTGATCAGGGGGTCAAGGCCAATATAAAACAGAAAATGCTGGGAACACGTAGTCTGCAGGATTCGAACCTGCGTGGGAAAACCTCAATAGATTTCTAGTCCATCAGATTAACCACTCGGCCACGACCCGGATCCCAACAGCTTGGTAGAGAGAAAGGCATTTTCATTGGACGTGATCGGTGTGTCACAGGACGCACGGAGGCAGATAAACAGGACTGATCCTGAACTAAGATCAGAACCCGCTGGATTACTCAGTACGTCAGCCAGCGTCTGCGGAGGGAGAAGCAATGTTAACGTTTCAAGTCGATGACCTTTCACGCTGAACTCTGGCCGAGCAGTTGGATGCTGGGAATCTCACTCAGAGCAGGACAGGGCTTCCTAATCCCGCCATCGATTAGCGCGTTCAGTTGTTAAAGAAAGGTTGGTGTTTTGAACCCAGATTCTGGGCTGCTTCAGAGGGCAGTCACCAGGCAACCACATAGATGTTGGCTGGAGTCACATACAGTCCAGAGAGGGTGCAGCTGGCGGATTATCTTCCCCCAGCACTTGGGAGTCAGCCGGCGGGAAAGACTGAGGGTAAGAAAAGTTCTGGGCAGCACATCAGAGGTAGGACGTGACTGTACCGGGATGTGTGCAGAGGAGGTTCATCGGGATATCGCCTGGGCTGTGGCATTTTCATTCGATGAGACTGACTCTGCTGCCCTTGGTTTCCTTCCAACAAAGGAAGCCAAGGGTGGACCAGTTTGAGGTGAAAAATTAGTCGGATCATAGAACGTTGGAAGATGGGAAACGTTTCCACGCAGCAGAGGTACACAAACTGGAGGACGCAGAATTAGTCCCAGGAAGTGAGGCGATTCAGGTGGAGAGTCTACGTAAGGTCAACAGACACAGAATAAATGGGTAACGTGAAGAAGTGTTGAGGGGCAGAGGGATCCTGGGGAAAATGCGAGAAGGTCCCTGAAGGAAGGAGGATATGTCTGTCTGTGGGATAAGAAGGCGGATGGGAGACCTGCCTTTCTTGGCTGAAGTCACAGAATGGCAGAACAGGGAGTTATGCTGGAACTGTATAAACACAAGTCGGGCCACATGTGGAGCACTGTGTCACCACCCCACAGGGACACACGGTCATATCTGCATCCGAATTAGGAGCAGGAGTCTCCCTGAACCGCGCAAGCGCACTCCTTCATTCAGTCAGATTAGTCATGTTTTCATTAGATCCCCAACTCCACATTCTCTGTCTCCCTCTGCATGAAGTATACGCAAATCTCGGTTCCCATCTCCCGAAGAGAAAGCATATTCCACAGACTCTGGAACGACTGAGGAAATTACCCTCATGAATGACCGCATATTTTAGTCTCCATGAGTTGTAGATTCTCTCACATCTGGGGACCTTCGCTCCACTTCTGTTCTTTAAATACTCCCAAGGATTCGATATATTTCAACAAAGTATCTTCTTGACATTCGAGCTCCAGTTCTGTTGGAGCCAGCGCCGTCCTCACATTCCAACTCATAACCCCATACAGTGATGCCCAGAACAACATAGAGTCAGTTCATTACAGACCTACCCAACATTCTCACACAGTTGCAGGCTGTAAACTATATTATCTATCAATAGCGCAGAGTTCTATCAAAAATTTATGTTCTGAACTACATCGAGGCAGAGATAGTGTGGGTAGTCAGAACATCTTCCGCATCACATTTGCGTGAAAACTCGGACAGCAAGAATGTAGGTGAGGGCTAAAAGGATTATAGGGGATCTGCGGGATATTCTCATTCACACAGAAGTAGTTTGGAATCTGGGACGCTGTCAACCATTTAACTTTTATCCAGACGAGAAGGTGAATGGCCAAAACATATAAGGCTGTAGACCAATTGTTTTTCAATGGGAATAGTGCAGACGGATAATGAATGGTGTGCATGGACATGATGCGCCGAATGGCCTCTTTATGAGCTGCATGACTCTATGACTCTCGATGCACTGCTCCATCATAACCAGCATCATTCAAACTGACATTGCATTTAATGAATTTAAGTACCAGCAATGGTAGCCAAATATATTTTGAGCAATAAATGTGGATAATTATGAAGAGCGAGCGAATGTCACAATTTTGGAACAACAAGCAAGAAGGAGTATGAACCCCACACTGTCACACTGTACCAGAGACTGACAGGCTCAGACTGAACCCCACACTGTCACACTTTACCAGAGACTGACAGGTACAGAATGAACCCTACACTCTCACACTGTACCAGAGACTGACAGATACAGAATGAACCCCACCCTCTCATACTGTACCAGAGACTGCCATGTACAGAAATAATAAGATCGTCCCTTCCTATGCGCATTATGCTCTTCCTTCTCTTTATTTTACTCCCTGCCAGACTCAGCCTCCCTTTGAGAGTACTCCGTTTCTTGTTTACCTTGAATTCAATCACAAATATCTGTTGTCTCTTATTTTAGGGGGATGTATCACTCCATATCTTACTCTGTATCTCGCCATTTATATTTATGTTTGTGTGTGTTTGTACTACACATGCGTGTTTCTTACGTGTATTTATGTGCATCGGTGTGCCGAGTTTATGTGCGTTTGCGCAGGAATCTGTGTGTGAATTTGTGGTTTATGCGTGTCTGTGCATGTGGGTGTGTGTTATTTTCTTTACAAGTGCTTTCACATTTTGCGTCTGTGGCGCGCGCGCGTGTGTGTGTGTCTGTGTGTGTTTGTATCTGGTGGGGGTTGTATTGGCTGTGAGTTTCGGCACCAATATCTCGTTTGCCGTCTTTGCCTGTGCCACTGTCTGTGTGCGGTGACAATGGGTACCCAATTTGGTGGTGTGGCTGTTGCACGGGTCATTACAGGTGGTGCTACTGCGGATGGGTGTGGCAGGTGTGTGTGGCAACACGGGCGTTGTTCTGAGCGGGATTATGGTGGGTGCTCTGCAGAAGACAACACCGATACATAGGCGTTCCGTTCTACAAATATACAGCAGCAACAGCACATTTGAAATCTTTTTTTTCCCCTATGGAGCGAATTGGATGCTCAAGAAAGGTCACTGCAGACAATAGCGCCATAGGTGCCTGGCCCAGAATCCAGAGGTCGACGAACAAAACCTTCCTCTGCTCTTGTTCTCTCATTACCATAACGCGGAGCACGCACAGAAAATCACTTTCATTCACTCACTGTCAAAACTTCAGGCTGTTGCAAACTGGCTCCAGCCTTGCCCCCCCCCCCCCTTCTGGTAACATTCCCGCAGCGCCGCCACTGCGCCATCGGACCAACACTTCACCACAGGGATACCGGCGAAATGTTCACAGCGAGGAGACAAACAGCAGAATTTGACGTCTGTACGCACACTGAAATCTATACAGGGCAGAGAATATTTTTTAAACAACAGACTACTTTTCGGTTCAGTAGGTGATACATTTATCAATCGGGAGTTCCTGCACAATGGTCAAAATGTTTACCTCTCAGACACCCCATGAAATACAAAATTATGTGCATTGCATATTTCTAATACAGTATCGAATAGAGTAGTGAATATCGATACAAAATAAAACTGTAGATACCAGGGTACCGTAAGGAGAGAGGTCATGGTGAACAGGACCTGCCGTGTGTTGGATAGAGGGAGCGGTGTTTGAATTGTCACGAACCAGCAACAAAGGAAACACACTGAGCATGATTCAGTGTTAAAAACTATTTTATTAATCACTACTTATGATAATACGTAAAATAAAAGTAAAAATGTTAGTATGTTAGAATTCAAAAATGTTAAACTTTGAACGTTAACCTCAAAACTAAACTCGTCGTGTGTGTGTGTCTCAAAGTCCCAAACTCCAAGTTCCGGAATGGTTCTTAAAGTTCAGTTCCGCAAGCCATAAGGTGAAACACGAGCAAGGGCTTCTTCAACAACCACCATTGTCTGAAGATAAGACGTAGACGTAGAGAAACATAGAGAGAGTAAATACGAAATCCAAATGTTCCATGATGGAACCCCAGCGACACTTCAGTGTTTACTCGGTAGTGACTTCCACACCCCGAAAAGCATCCGAATCGTGGTCGTCCACACACAAATACCTGTTTCCTTCTACGGGTCAGCAACAAAGTGAACTCCACCGGATTACTTCCAACTTCCATACATGGATTTCAGTGGCAGCCACAGTTATTGTTTCTCATCCATCGATAGAGAAAACTAGCAGGCTGGTGTCTCTCTCCCTTCTCTCTCTCTTCTCTTCTTCTTCTTCTTCTGACCTCTTCAACAACGTCATTACGTCCTTTATCTTCTATTGACGTAAGCACGCCCCACACACACATACACACACACTCTCTATCTTAATGGGACATTCACTGAGTCCGTAACAGAATCTGTTACCATTTAATAAGACTGGAAGTCCGGTGAGTGATCATGATGGAGCTGAGGGACTGAAGGAATGAGGCACACAGATCTGACTGGGGAAATTGCAAGGGCAGAGGAGAAAGGTCAGCTTGTGTCTCTGGATTCAATGCTCACTGGGGAGAAATTTGTAGCATTTATTGAATAATAAGTTGTCAATACAATTGCATGAAAACTATTAATGGAGCCGATAACTGACAAAGATCAGTGTTGTGTGAGTGATGATACCGGCCGTACCTCCACAGGGACAATGCTGAAGTAATGCCGAGGACAGTGGTGTATGTGTGTGAAATCGTCCCTATATTTCCAACAGAGGCAATGGTGTTGTTGCATTATGTTTATTCAAGCGACTCTAAAAAAAAAAGTGCAATGGATTCGGTCCAACCGTTTCACTGGAGATTGACCCTGTGTATAAATTAGACCCCTTTGAAGAAGGTCACTTCCGGGTTTTCTGTCCGAGCTGAGGTTTCCGGAGCAATAGAAGTCGCAGCTCCTCACTGAAATGGTGTATCCTCTAATCTTGCGGATAGAAGCAATTTACTATTCTGTTCTTTGAGTCGTTGTAATTCTCGGTAACCCGTGCCTCAGCTGCAGTAGGTGGATTGAGGTCGAATTCCAATGTTAAGTGTGGTTTGTCTCGCTGTTTGTTTCCACAGTCCCCTATCCACTCCCTGGATTTCAAAGAATGGAATGGTACACAAGAGACTGTATATTCTGGGATCTGGAGCAAATCAGCAGGTGGAGCAGCTGGCAGAGCAGAATGTTCTGGTAGCGAGTGTCTGGGCTAGGGACAGGAATCAGATCATCAGCAGATAGTAATGGTTCTGAACAGTTCCATGTTGTAGAACCAAGCAGTTGTGGATTTCCTTTTAATAAATGAATATGCAATGACTGAATATGAGACATTACATGGAGAATTCAGTGAAATAATCACCGTCAGAGATGAATTTGTGCTTATTTGTTATCAATATTGTAAAATGTTGTTCCATTACACCGGTATCTGACATCGCCCCAGATTTCTGACTGCCGCACCGAACTGGCTGCTGCCTGTTGAAATCCCCTCCCCTGTATCCCTGTGATGCATCCAATGGGAGAAGAAACGTCCGTCCGTGAGATTGTATCAGACCGCACTGTATCTATTGGGATCAGCGGTGCTCCTCTTGTAAATCCAAACAGATTACAAATGATGCAATGTGAAACAAAAGCAGAAAATTCTGGAAGGCCTCAGCCCGGCAAGCAGCGTGTGTGGAAAGAGAAACTATATATCGGTTCGGGTCGGGGCCGTTCTCGGAACAGTTCTGCGGAAGATGCTCCGTCCCGACACCTTAACTGCTTTCTCTTTCCACAGATGATATTTGCCGGGCTAAGAGCCTCCATAATATCCTCATTTGTTCCGTCCTTCCGTTGATCTGTCGCGGACCGTGAGCACCGGGGAAGTTAGCGATTGGTACAGGGAACACCGTCGCCGTCCAGCGGCCGCGTTTATCCATTCCACTCACCACGGGGCGCAGACGGCGAGGGAAAAGCTGTTCCATCCCCTTTTGCCTCTGAGGAAATACAGACCCAGATGGTACATTTTTTTTGCTACCTGAAATGTCCGTCAACAGAAAGCCATCAGGAACCACCGTACGATGCAGCAACAAGGTCGAACTGTAATCGCATCTCGTCAGACTGGTTCCAGGACTGATCGGTAATTCCTCTACTTCCCTTTCTCTCTTTTTAAGTGAACGGTGGCGATTGAGATCCTGTCTCGAGGAAAGTGCGGTCTCTCCAAATGTATCACTCGATACCTGGTGGGAATGGCAGCGACCGTTCTCCTTCCTGGTCATTATCTCGGAACACCTGCTGAGGTGGACTGTTCTGATTTATTTTCCGCGATTGTTCCTCCGCATTACGCCCGTGTGCAGTCTCGGTGTATGGCTGATTTTTCCAAGCACCACTATCCGTCTGGCTAACGGTCGCTTTCACCGTTGATCGATTTGTGGCCATTTGTTGTGAGAAGCTGAAGACAAAATATTGCACAGAGGGAATGGCGGCTGTGGTTCTCGGGACAGAGCGTGTGCTGGGTTGTTTGGAGAGTGTCCCCTGGTACTTCACAATCCAGCATTCGTTCATAATTGATCATCCTCCCTGGGGTTGTGTCGGTGAACCAATCTTCCATACACTCCCTCCATGAGCGGCATTTGACATGTTTCACCGCATTTTAACCCCTTGTTCCCCTTTCTTTCTGATCTTGCTGTTCAATGTTCTGAAGGTCAGGGGGATTTTAACAGCTAGTAGAGTCCGCAGGGGGCTTCGGGGCCGCAGCAATGGAGAGAATGACAAGGACACGGGGATGGAGAATCGAAAGAAATCCATCGTTTTACTCTTCAGTATAACCAAGAGTTTCATACTGCCGTGCTTTACACAGGTGGGGTTTTATATCTATCAGCGAATTTCAAAGATTTGCTACTATCCTGTCACAGATCCCCGTTACGTCATAGGACAGCGGGAATGCTGCAGCTTCTCAGTTCCTGCACCAACACGTGTATTTACGTCGTGCTCAGAGCAAATTCCGAGAGGAGCTGAAGAACGCGGTGAGATACCCGCTGATACAGATTATGAGAATCATTAATTCATAGAAAGAAATTGCGTGAAGCGGTGTAATAAATTCTACTTACCAGCCCCCTACCCTTCATCCCCGACCCGGGAGAAAGTGGGAATTATGTTACCCGTTAATCCTCACGTTTTATGGATACACCATAGAGACATCCTTTCCGGCTGCATCACGGCGAGGTATGGCATCTGCTCTGCCCAAGACCGCAAGAATCAGCAGAGACTTACGAACACAGCTCAGTCCATCCTGATAACCAGACTCCACTCCATGGACTCCGCCTACACTTCGCGCTGCCTCGGTATAAGCAGCCAACATGTTCAAAGACCCCACACACCCCAGACATTCTTTCTTCTCCCTGTTCCTCTGGGCAGCAGATACAACAGATTTAAAACACGCACCGCCAGGATCAAGGCAGCATCTGCCCCACTGTTATCACACTATTGAGCCGACCTCTTATACGATGAAGGTGTACTTTTGAAATCACATTACACGTCGTCATTGCCCTTTCACCTTATTTTCCACTGTACTGCGTCTCCTTTGTAAATATAACAATATATTCTGCATTATTTTGTTGGTTTTCCCTAAATGTACTGATGTTCTAAAATGATCTGCATGGATGGCATGCAAAACAAAGTTTTTCACTGCTTCTTTGCACATGTGACAAAAATAAACCAATTATGAACAAAGCTCTAAACTGCCGTTTTCAACTGATCCCGACCTTGCCCCCGGCCTCACCATCCCCGAGATATCCCGTTTGCCTCAGACACCCTTGCCCTAGCCGGCTCTCGCCCTGACACCAGCTAGTTACCTCCGCTTTCCGGCTCTGACACAAATTCTATGACTCCCTAGAGTTATCCATGTTTACCTTTCTGTACCCGCTGCCTAATCCTTTGAATGCTTCCAGACTTTTAAGTCTCTCTCTACCTTCTGCCTCTCCTTTACATCGCCCGTTTTCCGCCTTCGCTCTCTGCCTGTCTGTCTCTAGCTTTCTGCCTGTTTGTCCGTCTCTCTGTCCGTCTGTCTGTTTGTCTGTCGATCTGACTGTCTGTAGTCTGTCTGTCTGTCCGTCCGTCCGTCTGTTACGCTCCCTCTCCCACTCTCACTCCATGACTGCCTTTTTCTCCTTCTCCTTCTCACCCCCCGTCTGTCCACATTCCGTGGCTTTCCCGGTTTCCCTTCACGTATCCGGATTCTGAGGCAATTTTTCTCCATGCTCTTCATTCAATGACATCTCGCGTATTTAGCGGTATTTGCAACTTACATCTGCAATCCTTGACTAAACTTTCATGAACAGGATTAATCTGATCTCCAAATGCTGATAAATCACTATTAAATCTCCCTGCAAGTTCCTCTGTTTCAGAGAAATAATTGCCCCACTATTTCAATACTTTCCACAGCTGGAATGTCCCAGAGCTGGAAATATCCCCATAAGTCTCTTCCTCCGTCACTACAATCTCAGCTGTTCTGTAATAAGATCATGGTCATAGAGTCATCGAGCAGAGAAGCAGTCCCTTCAGCACCCTGGGTCCACACTTCAATAATCAATATACTCCGATCCCATTTCATTTTCCCCACATTCCCAGCAACCGCTTCCCCGTATTCTACCACGCACCGACACACGATGAGCATTTTACGGTGCCAATTACTCTGCCGAACACAGGTCCTCTTCTACCTTGGAAATACTCTCGGGTGCAGTGGTCCTGGTTACTGCTGCAAATCAACAGATTATATGCACCCGACATCCACACGATGGGTCGAATTCCGTCCTTGCTGTGTTGCAAAACATTCTGGAAATATTGAGCAGGTCAGGCTGCATCTGTGGGAAGAGAAAGGGTGCGACAGTTTCAGATGAAACTCCCCTCAACATAACTGAAAAGGGGACACAAGATGCATAGAGGGATTTGACCTGAAATGTTAACTCCGTTTCCATTCCCATGGACGCGGCCCGGTGTACTCAGTATGTCAACATTTCTGTTTTATTTTATTTGTCCGCCATATGTTTTATTTTCACTTAATTTCAGAAATATAACGAGACCATTTGCTCCGGACCCGGATCTTGTGGCCCAGAGTGTGTGAGGAGCAATGAGATCGCCTCTCACTCACTGAACCCCCGAGAGTGTCGGCCCACGCTGCTGAACCTCTCCTCACAGGACAGACCAGGTGAACCTTTGCTGCACTCCCTCGGTCACAAGTGTGTACTTCCTCAGATCGGGGCCGGATCTGTACACAGGAAGCCGTGTTGATCTCCCTTCCTTAAAGGGAGGTGGAAGCAGAGTCAGTGAACAATTCTGAAGGCCAAAAGAGACACATGGTCAATCAGCAAGGGGGGGAAGGTCACCAGGATAGGGGGTAATGTGGAGGTCAGTATTCAATCAGATTAACCGTTATTTTCCTGAATGGCGGAACAGACGCGAGTGGCAGAGTGGCCTACTTCTGCTCCTGATTCGCATGTCCGTATATTCCAGGTGCCGTATCACCAGGGGCCTGCTATAATTCCAGTGAGACGTGCTTGCTCCGATATCCAAACCCTCTGCAATAAGATCAACACATCATTTGCCTTCCCATTTGCTCGCCGACCCTGCATGTTAATGTTCAGTGTTTTGTGTACAAGGACACCCGGATTCCTCAGAACACCAACAGATTTCAATCGCTCACCATTAAATAATATCCCTTTTCTGAGCAGCATACCACCATTTCGACATTACATCCCACCCGTCATGTCCTCACCCATTCCTTTCGCTAACAATATCCACGTCCGCATTGTTACGGACTCAGTGAAAGTCCCTTTAAGATAGACAGTGTGTGTGTATGTGTGTGTGGGGCGTGCTTACGTCAATGGAAGATAAAGGACGTAATGACGTTGTTGAAGAAGTCAGTAGAAGGAGAGAGAGAGAGAAGGGAGAGAGACACCAGCCTGCTAGTTTTCTCTATCGATGGATGAGAGACAATAACTGTGTTTGCCACTGAAATCCATGTATGGAAGTTGGAAGTAATCCGGTGGAGTTCACTCTATTGCTGACCTGTAGAAGGAAACAGGTATTTGTGTGCGGACGACCACGATTCGAATGCTTTTCGGGGTGAGGAAGTCACTACCGAGTAAATACTGGAGTGTCGTTTGGGTTCCATCGTGGAACATTTGGATTTCGTATTTACTCTCTCTATGTTTCACTACGTCTACGTCTTATCTTCAGACAACGGTGGTTGTTGAAGAAGCCCTTGCTCATGTTTCACCTTATGGCTTGCGGAACTGAACTTTAAGAACCATTGCGGAACTGGGAGTTTTGGACTTTGCCACACATACACAAGACGAGTTTAGTTTTGTGGTTAACGTTCGAGGTTTAACATTTTTGAATTCTAACATACTAACATTTTTACTTTTATTTTACGTATTATCATAAGTAGTAATTAATAAAAATAGTTTTTAACACTGAATCATGCTCAGTGTGTTTTTTTTGTTGCTGGTTCGTAACAGCATCCTGTTCACAACCTGCATTGACACCTAGTTTTGTGCCATCAGCAAACCTGGATATATTGTCCGTGCAGCTGCTGTAAATCTGAAGCAAGAACAGCAAATGCTGAGCAGGCAGCATCCATGAAAAGACAAAGAAAGGTAACATTTTATGTTGAAGATCCTCCACTTTCCGATCTGAAACGTTTATTCTGTTTCTCTCTCCACAGATGATGCCCTACTTGCTGATGTTTTCCACTATTTTACCGTTTTATATGGTCCGTGTCTGCCTAATCCAAACCACTTATGCAAATCGTGGAAAGCCGGGTCTCAGCACCGGGTCTCTGGTCACCGCCTCCCAACCCGGGAACGGCCCATTTATTCCCGCTTCCGTCAGGGTGTCTCTGTGGGCAATCGGTCAGCGTGTTCGTCTGTTAATCGAAAGGTTGGTTGTTCGAGCCCACTCAGGGACGCTGGCGATATGGCAGCTTTTGCTGTACGTGTCATTGTCAGCTGGGTAACACTGGGCTGTCCGGAGGCGGCTGCTGCCTCACTGGGCTTAGTGGGAACCCTCCCTGTGGGGTCTCACGTCCGGAGCCCCGATGTTCTGCTTCCCTTTAACCCGAATGTACGACTTTTATAAAACAATGTACTTGGAACTAATCCGACTGTGTTTTGAGCTTCCTGATTTGCCGGGTCTGATATTGTATCTTCTTTTGCCATTGGACCTGTGATGAGTGAGTTTGAGTCTGAACGGATCGGATGACACGTCAGTGACCTGAAACGTTAACTGGAAATTTCTCCCACCCAAGCTGCCAAACCTTCTGAGTGTTTCCGCCGTTCCCTGTTGTCACCATCGAGGACGTAAGATCAGTCTACCGGAGAGTGAACACGAAGAAAGCATCTGGCCCAGATGGTATCCCTGGTCGTGTGCTCAGATCGTGTGCTGATCAGCTGGCGGGAGTATTTGCAGACACATTTAACCTTTCCCTGCTTCAATCGCAGGTTCGCACCTGTTTTAAGAAGACCACTATCATACCGGTACCGAAGAAAAAAAAGGTAACATGCCTTAATGACTAACTACCAATGGCTCTGACATTCACCATCATGGTGGTTTGAGCGGCTGGTCGTGGCACGCATCAATTCCAGCCTCCCAGACAAACTGCAATTCGTCTCTCGCCGAAACAGGTGTACAGCGAATGCCATTTCTATGGCCCTTGAGCATCGGGAGAGTAAAGATTCCTACGTCAGACCATTGTTTATTGACTACAGCTCTGCTTTCAAACTATAAATCCAAGCAAACTCATCACCAAGCTCCGAGACCTGGGACTCAACACCTCCCTCTGTAACTGTAACCTTGACTTTCTGACCAACAGTCCGCAATCTGTGAGGATAGGCAGCAATACCTCCGGTACGATTATTCGCAACACTGGTGCCCCACAAGGCTGCGTCCTCAGTCCTCTACTCTACTCCATATATACTCATGACTGTATGGCCAGTTTATGTTCTAACTCCATTTACAAGTTTGCAGATGATACCACCGTACAAGGCCGTATCTCAAATAACAATGAGTCGCGGAACAAGAAGGAGATAGAGAACTTAGTTACATGATATCAAGACAACAACCTTTCCCTTAATGTCAACAAATCAAAAGAGCTGGGCATTGACTTCAGGAAAGGGGGTGGTGTACATGCACCCGTATGTATCAATGGTGCTGAGGTCAAGAGGGTTGAGAGCTTCAGGTTCCTGGTGGTGAACATCGCCAACAGCCTGTGCTGGCCAAATCACGTAGATACCACGGCCGAAAAAGCTCACCAGCGCCTCTCCTTCCTCAGGAGGCTAAATAACTTCGGTATGTCCCCTTTGGTACTCACCAGCTTTTATCAAAGTACCATAGAAATCATCCTATCTGGATGCATCACAGCTTGGTATGGCAACTGCTCTTCCCAGGACCGCAATAAACTGAAGAGAGTTGTGGACACAGCCCAGCGCGTCAAGGAAACTAGCCTCCCCTCCATGGTCTCTGTCTATACCTCTCGCTGCCTTGGTGAAGCAGCCAGAATAATCAAAGACCCCACCCACCTGGGTCATTCTATCTTCTCTCCTCTCCCATCAGGCAGAAGATACAGGAGCCTGAAGACACATACCACCAGCCTCAAGGACAGCTTCTATTCCACTGTGATAAGACTATTGAAGAGTTTCTTTATACATTGAGATAGGCTCTTGGCCTCACAATCTACCTTGTTCTGACCTTGCACCTAATTGTCTACCTGCACTGCACTTCCTCTATTGCTGATGCACGTTATTCTGTTCTGTTATTGTTTTTTATCTGTACTACCTCAATGCACTCTGTAACTGAACTGTGTAATGAATTGACCTGTACGATTGATATGCAAGACAAGCTGTTCACTGTACCTCGGTACAAATGACAGTAACAAACCGATAACAATAGCAATACCAAGAAGAGAATATAAATATTTCAGACACAAAAATCATCGAGTGGCCATGTCCTTTGAACTAACCGACTTGCCGGCTCTAATTTAGGAAATGTCTTTGATTCCATTTGCCCATTTGCTTTTTGGTGTATCATTGTTATTTCAGTTTGTGTAAATGATTTCATCTCACGAAGCTTATCACGGCGTGTGGGGAGAGAGCGGAACAGGGGATTCAACCATAATGAACCCATGACGGTGCTGAATGGTAGAGCAGGCTGGAGGGACCGAATAGCCTGCACCAGCTCTTATTCTCTCTCTTTAAATGTCTCTGTTATGTGTTCAGCGGTAGAGAGACGGGAGGTAACTTCTAAAGTTGCTCATTTGTATGGGGGATGTAGCTCAGTGGGAGAGCGCATGCTTCGCATGTATGAGGTCCCGGGTTCAATCCCCGGCATCTCTACGCTGGTGACCGTGAATTTTGACAAGTGCAGGGAATCTCCTGGAGACGCTGTGAAATCGGGAGTCTCTGAGAAAAGACAGAGAGAAAATACCTCCAATATTGCACACACACTTGATGCTTCAGTCTCACGTCACCTGCACACAGCACTGCCACCGGTCAGTTTTACCGACAGCCGTCTGCATCAAAGATGCTCTCTTGGCCATGGAACGTTTCCGTTACCACAAACAACAGCATTGCAGAAAGTGAGTAAAATAAATAATGTAACACTCATTACTGATATGTCGGGATCGAAGTATCCGACCAGGTCGCGCACAGAGATAATAACGGTTTGTGTCAGAAAGTAAGAAACATGCAGTGGAGAAATAAAAATATGTAAGAGAGAAAGAAGTGAATAAGTAAAGAAAGGAAGAGAAGTCAGCAAGGGAAAGAGTAGGGGAGAAAATGAGAAATAAAAAGAACAAAGGGAATGAGCAACATCCGCAGCAGAGCAACATTACACGATATTTCCCCAACAGCAGAGTGGCCATGCGGGAGCGTGCTGGGCCCATAACTCGGAGGTCGATGGATCGAAACCATCCCCTGCTATTTGTCTTCGTGTTGACAACGGTTCTCCAACCGCGAAATTTACAGCGGGGGGAATCTGAATTTACACACACACACACACACACAGTGCACTGGGAACAGATCAGGGATAAAAATGAGAATGTTCTCGTGGACCACAGGACGTGACAGGGCAAAGGAGTGGGTGCGGGGGACATTCGCCAGGGTGTTGCCTCGAATGGAGCTCTTCATTTTTGTGCAGAAACTGGACCGACTGGGTTAATGATCCTCGGAGTATGGAGGCTGCGGGGGTGTACAAAATGATGGGAGAGATAGAAGGTAACTTTTCTCCGTAGCAGCGGTGTCTAAACTAGAGGGTAACGGAGTAAGAACCACGAAGGGGATGGTTGGAATCATCCCGGGAGAACAGCTTTGCCGATATCCGTCACTCCCCAGCCAGGTCAGTACACTGGACCCTGCGGCACCCAGCTGCTCCCCATCTGTCACAGTCTGCTGCCGCCGTGTTGCTCTGGGAATTATTGCAACCATTAAATCCCGGTAAAGAGATTGTTGCATTTTCGGTAAGGGCCTACAAACATGAGAAAGAATGAAAATCCGCACCTGATATCTTTGCAAAGTCAACAGTTCCGTTTCACAAAGAGACAGAGTGAGCTACTGGCTCTTCAACACGGACGGAAGTCTGACATTCATTTGACCACGTCAATAGGACCGAGAAGTCAATGCGACTTCAATATTGGATAAAATGACCTACCCAGATGTAGGTGAAAACATTGTGTGGTACAAAATACCTTACAGGGGAAATAATAAGTTCCTTGCGTCATCCTCGTCTGCAGGTCAGACGCTGTCCGCTGTTCGTTACATTGAAGTCTGACACAAAGAACAGCCCGGAGACAAAGATGATAGATAGATAGATAGATAGATAGATAGATAGATAGATAGATAGATAGATAGATAGATAGATAGATAGATAGATAGATAGATAGATAGATAGATAGATAGATAGATAGATAGATAGATAGATAGATAGATAGATAGATAGATAGATAGATAGATAGATAGATAGATAGATAGATAGATAGATAGATAGATAGATAGATAGATAGATAGATAGATAGATAGATAGATAGAGGGGGAGAGAGAGAGCGAGAGAGAGAGAGAAGGCGGTGGAGACACAGAGGAAGATGAACTGGATGTCCGACAGCAGGACCGTGGAAAGAGGGTCCAATAAATAATGTTAAACACGTTCGTTAACGAAATGTCGGGAACGGGTATCCAACTGGGTCGGAGCACATAAAGAACAGGGATAGTTACCGGGTGGGCAGGAGGTTAGGAACAAAGAAAGGAAGGCAGAGAGACAGGGGAAGAGAGACAGAAGGAAAATAGGTCAGGAAGGAAAGAGAAGTCAGCAAAGGAAACAATATGATGTCGGTAAAGAAAATGACAAAGAAAGCTGAGGGAAGGGAATGAGCGACATGCACAACGACATTCAAAAGGTGAGATAATGCTGAGCCACAGCAGAGTGGCGCAGCGGGAGGGTGCTGAGCCCATAACCCAGAGATAGTTTGATCGAAACCTCCTTCTGGCATTTATTAATACAATTCACTACCCACCAATTTGCCGCTATTCTATGCAAGAATGATTGTAACTTCTTTCACACATACGCACTGTAAATATGGGCAAGGAAATGGTGGGTCCGGTCATATAAAAAATAGGGATATTCCCGGTGACCACAGGGATAATCAGCAGGATGTTGTAAGAGGTGGAGCGTTTCGGTAATGAGCAGAGACTGGATAGACTGGGGATATTTTCCATGGAGCAGAGGAGGGAAACGGGAGAGTTATCTCACATTATCAAAGGGGTTGATAGCAGGAAACTTTTCCTCATTGCAGAGGAGTCTAAAACGAGAGAACATCAGAGGAAGAACTTCCTGACAGAGAGGGTGGTTGCAATCTGGAGCCCACCACCTGAGTGGGTGCCGGAGGCTGGCGCTTTCGCGGTGTTTGACAAGTATCCAGAAGAGCCCTGGAATCGCCAAGGCACTGCAGGCAACATATTAACTGCTGGGAAGTAAAATTAGTCTAGATTGGTACTTTATGGTCAGCATGGACATGATGAACCGAAGGGCCTCTTTCTGTGATACATGAACCCGTGAATCTATATTACATATGTCACTGCAGAAGAGCGGGTAACTGTCGGAACGGAGGTGGAGTGAGAGGAGAAATCCCACAGGGTGAACACAGAGAGCGGAGGGGGTGAACAGAATGACGTCACTCAGTGTGAACACATAATCTAGGACGTTGGGATGTGTCCTCGTTTGTTGTGGGAATCTGCACAAAGTGAGAGCAGGAGGTTGCACTAATCTGTTCATCGATTTTCCGGAAAATGTTGGTTCCGAAATTCCATCCCTGGTCCACTGACCAGCTCACAGTGAATAATATTTCATGAAATGTGGATGAGATCTCTGTTACACTCAACAAGAACGAAAACATTAAATGAATTTAAGAAGTTGTGCGCGATCTTGCCGGAGAAGGTCATTCGGCCCCTTTGGTTCTGCACGTCGCTTTTCTCAAGAGGTTCATTCCCAGACGTTTAGGTGTCTGAATTTAAAAAACAACCTCTATGACCCGCGATGGCCAGAAATCGAACCCAGGTCAACTGCTTGGAAGGCAGTTGTGCTCACCACTATACCACCATCACTACACTGATGTGCAGCCGATTCGGGTCCTGGAAACTGTGTAAACTGACTCTCTGACTCAGTCACCAGTTCCCGAGCTGCTTTCTGACAGATGAAAACAAAACACACGGCTTGTAATCCCGGTCACAATCGGAAGCAGTAACACCGAATCCCCGTCGGGGAACTGAAACCCGCTCTCCCGCGGCACAGGCGGTTATTAAAATGTCCCACCAGGCAGAGTTATAAACTCTCGCTTGCCGGTTCAGGTACAGAGCCTCGGCGGGGCAGAGCGCAAGTCGTGGATCTGAGCCGGCAATCGATGGTGTCGGTAAGTAATGAAACAGACTGCACAGAATTTTCTCGCCATCAAAGGTTGTGCGAACGTGTACCGTGTAATTGGGACATCATTGGCACCTGTGCACCGGTGAGCAATGGGCGCACCTCAGCCCAGGAGAACAGCTCCACCAAAGAACAGGTTATTGGTACCATCTGCTGTAAGTACAGAGGGGACGCTTCTTTCCCTGTCTTCCTTGTGTCAATAATTCAACGCAGGCCAATTTAAACACTAATCCTGTTTTGCCCTGAAGTTATATCCCCGTGATCTGTCTGAAAGGCTGTTACACGGGATCCGGCCTCTCAATGTTAGTGGAGGTAAGACATTAGACTGCAGTCCTTCCACACAGAGCCTTTGCGTCAGCTGCTCCAAACTTCCGGGCATCGCTCAGCGCGTACTCCTGAAGCCTGAAATGTGCCAGTCAGCAGCATTCCCTTTCGGACCTCTCATCCTACTGGGAGAACAACGTGTGTCGTGCAGACCAAAGGGCATCGTTCACCGGGCTGATGATATTCCAGCACTACATGATGTCTGTCTGCGTGTGTCGGTGGGAACAGCCCGCAGATCAGAGGATTCTCTGTTACGCAGCTACTCTGGAAGAACCTCGGGACGGACTTTTGCTTCCTTTTGCCGATCTTCCTGACAAACTCACAGTCCACGAGGAGTTGGACGATCGTCTCATTGGCACCGCAGTCGTCCCGGGGGCAGCGAGGATTGGAAGTGAGACTCCAGTCTTGCAGGTTCGGTCTGATGGGATTGATCCCGCTCACTGCCAGCCAAACAGGTCTTGGTATTGGTTGGCGTTGGTTTTAGTTTGTTATTGTCAACATGGACCGAGATACAGCGAAAAGCTTCTTTGCATGCATTCCCGGCAGATCACGCCATGTATAACTGCATCAAGGTTGTTAAAAAAACAGAAAGGAGAATAGAGGGTTACAGTTACAGAGAAGGTAACGAAATAAAGTGCAACAGTGATGATATTGAGTGGACCGACTGAGAGCTTTAAACTTGGGTCAAGACTTTAATTTTTATCTGGCATAAGAACCTACGAGTACCCTCACTATCGGGTGATTATCAACCAGCATTTCAAGGACCAGTTTAGTTCACTACTTTAAGCTCTGCGGGAAGGTCCAGCTGTAAATAATCACTATTTCGAGTGGTGGGTCCCTCCTTCCAATCAAGGAGAAGATGCTCCCAACTAACTAAGCAGTTTAAACACAGTTTATTTTTAAGTGAGGCACGTTTAAGACCAATAAGCAATTCTTAACAAGACTTCTAACTTACAAAGGATTCCCAAACACAAGTACAATTCTTCCAAGCTAAAGAGTCATACCAACAAGTTGCAGACGTAATACTTTGTAATACTGTATTACTTTCTGATCAAAGAGCAGATCGGTGGTTGGAGCTGGTGGCCAATTTATGCAAATATTCGTGCATTCTGGGTAATTTTACACAGCAGAAATTACGATTTTCTCCCTATTAATTGGTTCGGAAAAAATGAAAGGAGATTATTATTATTATAACGTATTCCATCCAGTTTTGGGCTCCATGAATAGCCGAGGAGAGGGTCGCGGCACACCGTGTGTTAAAGGTGTTTTGTTGTAGATGGAGAGCTGCGCAGCGGGAGGTCAGAGGTCAGACGATACTTTTAAGGATCATTTCTATAGTCTATGACTCGAGAAATCGTGTATCACCGGCGCCGTCTTCCGGTTCATCTGGGGATCCAAGAGGGAGCGGGTCCGACGGGCCACCATGCACAAGTCCCTGGATTATGTGGGTAAAGATGTCCCCAATGTCTCCCTCATCCTGTCTCCCTCATCAGGCTGAGCGTGGAACCCAAGTATGTGGGCACCAAGTGTCACTACGGAACGAGGTTCCACCTGTCCCTGCTGTTGAGAAAGATAGACTTGGTCCCGTGTCCACAAGGCGTCCCAGTCATCTGGACGCTGCCGCACTACCTGTCTTTCGTGGAAAAGTTCTACCAGACTAACACCTCGCTTGGCTGGTGGTGAGAGGAGCCCTCCCAGTCAGATCCTTCCTGTATAGTTGGAACCTCACTCCTCGCGCGCGCTGCCTCCGGGAGGACTGCGATGGGAGCGAGACAGTCGTCCACCTCTTTGCGGGCTGTGGGTTTGCGAGGAGGGTGTGGATAATGATGCAAGGGTCCTTGTCACGTTTCATCCCCAGCAGCTGCGTAACAGAGGATTCTCTGATCTACAGGCTGTTACCGGGGACACACACAGAGACGGAAATAAACTGCTGCTGGAGGGTCATCAGCTCGGTGAAAGTCGCCCTTTGGTCTGCCCGAAACTTGTTGGACGTCCAGCACTGCGAGATGTCCGTAGGGGAATGCTGCCGATTGGCACATTCCAGGCTGCAGGAGTACGTGCTGAGGGACGCACTGAAGCTGGGCTCAGCCAACGCAAAGGCTTAGTGGGGAAGGACTGCAGTTTAGGGTTCTTCTGCCACTGGATAGGGAGAGGCGGGGTCAGGCGAGAAAGCCCCTAAATATTGTAAATAAGGGACCGAGTAGCCCCCAGGGAGCTACGGTGCTTTGTTTTTAATATAAAAAGGTAAAACTAATGAATGATCTGTCCAATAATGTAAAGGCTTGTAATGTTTCATAATTGTACATAGTTTGTCTTTTATTATGAATAAAGTTTGTTTTGTTTAAAACAAAGTTCGGTCAAGCAGCCGCGAGGAGGGACTGTGGCGTTCTCTCCTGAGCGCGAAGCAGTTAGCAAGCTTTGTTTTATACAACGGTTTGCGGGCATTGATGACCAATCCCTTCTCCCACTGCGGGAGTTGTGGAGGGAGGAGGATCTGTCTGAGTGGTTGACCTTTATCTTGGGGAAAGAAAGAGAAGTGATATATTCTGAGGTCGTGTTTTATTTCTGTTCTACGTAAACCTATTTATTTAAATACACCTTGAGTGGGGAAAGTCGTTCCTGGATCTATCTGGTGCAATGTGCTCTCAGGGATGCTCTACCTGGCGCAGGGGTGGCCCTTATCCCGGCTCCTCCACTTCGGTAATCATCCGAGCTGTCTTCCAGTTCATCTGGGAGTCCGTGATTGAGCGAGTCCGACGGTTCAGTATGCACAAGTCCTCAGAGAATGGGAGCAAAAGTGTACCCAAGGCTGCCCTCGTCCTGATGACCACCTTCGTGTACGGCTGCATCAGGCTGTGTGTAGAACCAAAGTCCATGGGCACAAAGTGTCGCTACGTGATGAGCTTCTACCTGACCCTGGGATATCTCTGGCCCCATTCCCGTGATATGTCCCAGTCAGCTGGACGTTGCCGCATTACCTGTCCTTTGTGCAAGAATTCTTCCAAGCAAACGCCTCTGAGCACGTCCATCAGGCAGTCAGCACGAACGTCGGGCAGACACTGTGGGACAAGGATCCGATGAATAATGTCTGGTGGTTCCCTGAGAAAACGGCCCAAAACATCTGGCAACATGGGTCTTTGCCAGAAATCACCAACAAGCTCCGAGACCTCACATGGCTGCCGGTGAGAGGGGCCGTCATAGTCAGGTACGTCCTGTACAGAGGGAAGATCATCGCCGACGCACGCTGTCCTCGGGGCGGCTGCAGTGGGGAAGAGACGGTCACCCATCTCTTTGCAGACTGTTGGTTTGCTGACATTGAAATGTTGAATCACCTCAGGGGGCTACATGAGTGGCAATGGGTTCATAGTTGTAAACTATACAGTAACATTACTGGATGCATTGATCATGAATGCAAATAGAGTAAAAATGATGAATAAAACAAGTGAGAAGAGAAATTGTGCAGAAAACATTTCGGTGTCTGAAACCACGAGGATGTTTTGAGCCGTTTACTCCTGAGCGGGAAGCTGTCTGTCCGCGTTGCTTGATATAAGTACTTAGAGACATTGAGGACTGTTCCGTTCTCCATTTACAGGGGGTGGCGCAGGGTAAAAAAAACGCTGTCTGACTGGCTGTCCTGCTGTCACTTAACAACAGATACAATGATGCTTGTTCATGTTTCCAAATGTCAGTTGCTAGTATTTGTTGACATGGAGATGGATCTCTGTACAGATCAGGACCGGTCCAACGCAGCTTTCCAACCGCTCCATCCTGCTCTTTCCCGACAGGAAACACTCCAATAGCCTCATTACTGATGTGTGAGGTTTATTCTTTGGGTCCACAGTGTGTGAGGAGCAATGTGATCACTTTTATTCACTGAATTCCAGAGATTGTCGGCCCACGCTACTGAACCTTCCTCACAGGACAGACCCGGTAAACCACTGCTGCACCCCATCGGACACAGGTGTATCCTTCCTCAGGTAGGGGCCGCACCTGCACACAGGAGGCCGGGAGTCTTTGAATCTCCCTTCCTCAAAGGGCGGTGGAAGCAGAGTCTGTCAATATTTTAAAGGGAAAGTTGCTTAAATGGTTAATCAGCAGGGTGTGAAAGGTCACCGGCGGAGGCGGGGATCCAATGAGATCGGCCGTGGTCTCAAGGAATACAGGAGCTGACCGGAGGGGCAGAGTGGCATACTCCTGCTCCTGATTAGTATGTCCCAACATTATGGTCCCGTCTCACCAGGGCCCTGTGTAATTCCAATGAGACGTGTTTGCACAGATACCAAAACTCTCTGAAATAAAGTCTGACTTACCCTTTGCAGTCCTGCTTGCTCACCGACCCTGTATGTTAATGGTCAGTGTTTTGTGTACAAGGACACCCGGGATCCTCAGGACATCAGTACCTTTTGATCGTGCACCATTAAATTAAATCCTGTTTCTGAAGCACCTCACAATGGTCCACATTACTTCCCATCCGCCGTGCCGTCGCCCATTTCCTTCGCCTGACGATATCTCCCTGAGCGCCTCTCCACATCATCTTCACAACCTGCACTAAGACCCGGTTTTTTGTCATCAACAAACCTGGATATATTGTCCGTAAAAGTCAAACAGACTGCAGATACTGGAAATCTGAATCAAGAACATAAAATGCTGAAACACTCAGCAGGTCGGGCAGCAACTGTGGAGAAGGAAACAGAGTTAAAGTTTTATGTCGAAGACCCTTCATCTGGAGACCAGAAAAGTTGCCATTGTTTCTCTCTCTACAGATGCTGCGCGACCTGCAGAGAGTTTCCATCATTTTCTGTTTCATATTGTCCGTGACACTCGGATCCAAACCGTTGATGCAGGCTGTGAAAAGTGTCCCAGCACCGGCCATTGGTCACCGCCTCCCAAGCCGGGAACGGACCATTTATTCCCGCTTCCTTCAGGCTGTCTCTGTGGCGCAATCGGTCAGCGCGTTCGGCTGTTAACCGAAAGGTTGGTAGTCCATTGTGGATTTTGAGGTGTGTTTAGGGTCGTTATCCTGTTGTAGAAGCCATCTTCTTTTCATCTTCTGCTTTTTTACAGATGGTGTGATGTTTGCTTCCAGAATTTGCTGGTATTTAATTGAATTCATTCTTCCCTCTACCAGTGAGATGTTCCCCGTGCCACTGGCTGCAACACAAGCCCAAAGCATGATCGATCCACCCCCATGCTTAACATTTGAAGAGGTGTTCTTTTCATGAAATTCTGCATCTTTTTTTCTCCAAACATACCTTTGCTCATTGCGGCCAAAAAGTTCTATTTTAACTTCATCAGTCCACAGGACTTGTTTCCAAAATGCATCAGGCTTGTTTAGATGTTCCTTTGCAAACTTCTGATGCTGAATTTTGTGGTGAGGATGCAGGAAGGTTTGGAGAAAAAAAAACTTTTATTTACTCACTTGTGTATCTTTTGCTGCTCTGCATTTATCTTGCTTTCAAAAAAATATATAAATATAAATTGTTCAACAGTGGGATATTTACTGAAGGTAGGAGAACGTGATGATTTCTGCAAAAAAAATCTTTGGCAAATCTTAAATGTTGATCATTTCAGATTTATTACTTCAATATGAATATTCTAAATCACTTTCACATCATATTTTACAAAGATTAAAAAATATATATTAAACTATTTTATGGTGGGACTATGCTGAATTTGTAGCAGCTAAGAGGAAATCTGGAAGCTTCTGCTGCAGTGAGCAACACTGTGTGGTGGCACACAGTGTTTTAAGTACAGATAGTCCTTTCATTTTGGGTAAACTTCCCGTGATTACTACCTACCTTCTTTCTTGGCTGATGAGTCAGTACACCGACATGTTCAATGCCAATTGGAGGAGGCCTGAGGAGGTAGTAAGGGTGGTTTGGTGGCATCATTTACAAAGGATCTTGCAGGCAGCTAGGTTTGAGTGCACAGTGCTTTAGATTTGACCAGTTGGCCAGATTTCCCATTAGTCTCATTAGCTTGTATTCTTTCACATGACTAAAATTGTCTGTTGAAATTCGAGCAGTCAGCTCACTGTGCTGCCTGCTAAATTTGTTCCAGAATCAAGGTGGAAAAGTCTAAACTTTGCTCTGAATAAAAGAACAACATTTTTTTTTTGACAAAGAACGTCATTTCTGGGTTCAGGAAATGACATGGTTGCTGAAACCAATCAGAAGAACCTGAACTGATACAGAAACAATTGCTGGAAATACTCAACTGGTCAGGCAGCATCTGTGGAAAGAGTAACAGAGTTAACGTTTCAGGTCATGGCCCTTTGTCAGAACTTGGATGGAGAGGAAAAAGGTTAGTTTCATGCTGCAGGGAGGGTGTGGAGGGATGGATACGACAAAGGAATTTTTCTGATAGGGTGGGGCCATGGCTACTGAGTCGATAAACTGTGGATGAATCTATCTGGTTGATAGATTACTGAGGGAGGTTAAGAGAGATAAAAAGCAAGCAAAGAGACATGAAAAAGCTGTGAATTGCAGACTGGAGATCAAGGAGATAACCAGCATATCCAGCAATACCAGGGGCAAGAGAAATTGAGTAAATATTATAGATGAATAACATACAGCAGAGAAGAGGTAAGTGGTGGAAAAATCAGGGGAGTGTGCAAATGACCATAGGTCACAGGAAAATAAATGGAGGAAGGGGATTGATGGCAGTGATCTGAGAGCTGGAATAGACTCAGTGGGCCAAATGGCCATCTTCTATAAAGAAAAATTCATATATAAATATGTGAGAGAGAGAATGAGATACCTAAAATTGTCGAAACTGATATTGAGTCCTGGATGCTACAAGATAGAAGATGAGGTGTTAATCCCACTTATACATTGGAAGTCATTGAAACAGTGCAGGAGGCCGACAAAGAAAAGGTCAGAGTTGGAGTGGGATGGAAATTTAAAGTGACAAATATTTGAAAGCTGATAGTTGCCACCGTATGCTGAGTGCAGGTGCTCCACAAATCGGTCAGCTGCACCCGCTCTAGGTTTAGTGTACAAACTGGTCATTGATAGACATGATGCTTTATCCACTCAAAACGCTGTTTCAGCCAATTTGGAAGGTTTGGGACACATCTGCATTTAAGTGTTCAGTGTTAAGTTGTACAATCAAGTAAATGTTACCAAACGACTCAGCATCACGAAATACATAACATAAAGTTGTTTTCCACAAGTTAAGTGTATAAACTTGCCATTGAAGGAAATGATGCTTTCTCCATTCAAAGCGAAGATTCAGCCAATATGGAAGTTTTGTGAAACCTTTACATTTATTTCCTCAGGGATAAGTTGTACAATCAAATAAATGTTACCAAATTACTCAGCATCATTTAATACATACAATAAAGTTGTTTTCCACAAGATACTACGTAGCTATGTGTAGAAAGTGTCAAATGAAAGAATTCAAGCTTTCTCCATTCAACACGGTGTTTTAGACAATTTGGAAGTATTGTGAAATATTAGCATTTAACTGCTCAGTGTTAAGTTCTACTATCAAATACATGCTTCCAAACTACTCAGCAACATGGAATACATAAAACAAAGTTGTTTTCACGTAGTCAATATATAGGTTATGTGCAGAATGTGGGAAATGAAAGAATTGATGCTTTCTCGATTCAAAACACTGTTTCAAACAATTTGGAAGTTATGTGACACATCTGCATTGAACGGTTCAGGGTTAGGTTGTACAATCAACTAAATTAGTACCAAACTACTCAGCATCATGAAATACATAACATGAATTTGTAATCCACAAGTGACTACATAGGTTAAGTGTATAAAATGGCAAATGAAACAAATGATGCTTTCTCCTTCCAAAACGCTGTTTCAGCCAATTTGGAAGTTTTGTGATACATTTGCATTCAACTGCTCAGGGTTAAGTTATACAGAGAACTAAATGCTGCCAAACTACTCATCATCATGAAATTAATAACATCATGTTGTTATCCACGTTTTGAAACATAAGTTAAGTGTATAAACTCGCAAATGAAACAAATGATGATTTCTGCATTCAAAACGTTGTTTCAGCCAAATATGAAGTTTTCTGATACATTGCCATTTAACTGCTCAGGAGTAAGTTGCCCAATCATGTAAATGCTACTAAATTACTCAGCATCATGAAATACATAACATGAAATTGTTTTACACAAGTTACTACATAGCTTTAGTGTACAAACTGGTCATTGATAGACATGATGCTTTCTCCACTCAAAACGCTGTTTCAGCCAATTTAGCAGTTTTGTGATACATTTGCATTCAACTACTCAGGGTTAAGCGAAACAACGATCTAAATGCTACCAAACTACTCAGCATCAGGAAATATATAACATAAAGTTGTTATCCACGTTTTGCTTCATAGCTGAAGTGTATAAACTCGCAAATGAAACAAATGATGCTTTCTGCTTTCAAAACGTTGTTTCAGCCAAATTCGAAGTTTTCTGATACATTAGCATTTAACTGTTCAGGAGTAAGTTGTACAATCATGTAAATGCTACCAAACTACTCAGCATCATGAAATACATAACATAAAGTTGTTTTCCACAAGTTACTACATAGGTTTAGTGTACAAACTGGTCATTTATAGACATGATGATTTCTCCACTCAAAACGCTGTTTCAGCCAATTTGGAAGTTTTCTGATACATTTGCATTGAACTGCTCAGGGTTAAGTTATACAAAGAACTAAATGCCAAATTGCTGAGCAAACGAACAAGGGGTTGCTTAGGACCATTTGCAGCCCATCTAGTAAAGACAAGCACATCAGCCAGTGACACCAGCAGGTCTCAGTGAGGTGATCTTAATGGACCCCCACCCAAGCTGCAACAATATAGTAGAGTAGATGACCAAATTAAAATTCACAAGTTTTAGCAAGTAAAATTGAAAAATAAAAATAAAAACTCCTAAACTAGGGCCTCCCAGCCTGTCAGTTAGCTGTTCTTCCTTTCAAACACCAACACCCACCCCCCAACAAAAACAATCAGTTTGCAACAAGTGAAGCCATCAGCAACACCAGCTGACAGCAGCCAATCCTGAGATGGAATTTCAAAAAATAAGTACAAATCGACCTGTGAGAGTGGGGGATAATCCTCCAGAAGGGAGGGGCGCAGCAGCCACCCATTAATAGAGCCCACCTAAACTTGTTAGACCTCTTTCCCTGACGAAGCTCGAGAGGAAGCAAAACTGGATTCTCTCCCAGTCGGGAAGAGTGCTTTTTACAAGCGAGCGGAGCACGCGAATTGATCGAACCCCAGGACAGACGGTAAGCACATCGTTGTGTGAATCGGTTAGAGCACCGATTTCCGATTGTCCACTTCACCTTGTACCGGGATAATGAGCGATAGGAGGCGAAGGAGGGGGGGGGGCCTGCGATCACACGGCAGGCCCGACCGGTACCCGGGCAGACACAGGAATCCAGGGTTACCCCGGGATTGTTTTTCCACCACGGTTAGGATCATTTATAGAATAGGCCAGACTCTGCACCACCTCAGAGTCTTGGAAGAACAGAGCCGGCCACCGAGGGGAATCAGCAGGAAGGCACACAAATTGACTCGTTTTATTAAACCGGCCATCCCCAGCCACGACACTCTGCGTAAATTGGCTGCAAACGCTGAGACCTGGGCCAAACAGACACACCATACTATAATTGAACATTACCAAATCAGCATGCGTAATCTGGTGCAAAATTTGTTGGAATCGGACCTGACTGACCGGCTGCACGAGGCGCTCTCCAAAGCGATGATCTGGAATAGACGAAATTTACACGATAAATTCCAAATTAAAACAGAGGTGGTCCAAAAACGTGTTTTTGATTTAATCTCCAGGTCTGGGCCGCAGCGACGGGCCAATCTGCCGAACGGGACAGATGGGAACCGCGGGCGATCACACACCATCCCCGATGCCGTCCCCACGCTTCGCCGGACCAGGACACCCGCATCCCAGAGGAGCGAGGGGAACAGACCCTCGACCTCCAGGGACGGCTTCTGGCTCGCGCGAAACAGATACCCCGCCCCGCCCGACTCCCGGGGACACGCCGCCCCCATGGCTGTCCGTCCGACGGCACCCGACCCAGTCAGGCGCCATCCCCGAGTGGTCATCCGCCTGCTGGAGGACCGCGCGGTAGCACAGCCTGCAGCCCCAGCCAGCAGCCCACGGGATTCGAGCCGCTCCGTGACCGACCCGTGGAACGAAGGTGCCCGGTCGGACTGGAGCACCTCCCTGAAGGCTGGCCCCCCTCGTCCCCAGAGGAAGGGACGACCCAGAGTGTCGCCCACAGCCCCGTCCACCGGTTCCGTGAGCCCGCAGCCACGGCTCGGCGCGACCACACAGAGCGCCGAGACCTCACCGGCAGGGCAGTCCGGCCCGGCACAGCGAGGTTCCCGACTCTCCACCCCCGGGACCCGGCAGGGCCCCGAGTTCTCCTCCAGATCCGAGTTTTCATCGCAGCCCGGCTCCCCCACTTCCGAGATCCAGCCCGGGTTTTCCTCGGAACCCGAGTCCACCTCGGAGCCACTCTCTCCTCCGGCCCAGGTGCAGACACGCAGGCAGACTCTGCGAGCTGGCACACGGGTGCAGAGAGGGACCCCGCCCTACCCCCTTAGGTCTCACACCCTGGACCCACAGTGCCACAGCGGAGCACAGCAGGATCCCAGCAACAAGGGTGAAATAACTAGGCACCCTAATTCGAAACAGAAGAATTTAAATTGGAAACTGAGGACAAATAAACCCATCCTAATCATCGGTGACTCGAATATCTCCAGGATTAAAAGGTGCCCTAACAAAGACTTGCAATTTGACAGCTATCCAGGAGCCAAATTCTTTCACGCCACCGCTATCTTGGAGAGGTTAGAGCCACAGTTAGCGACTAAAAAGGTCATCCTCTCCTTAGGTCTAAATAACCGATCACAGAGACCCCTAACTGCTACAAAACAGCTTCAATGACTACTGAAGATGGCTCGTGGGAAATTTACCAATGCCAGTATCTGGGTCCCTGAGATTAATTTCAGTCAGGCACTGCCAGAGTATGAACAGCTGATTCTCAGGCAGCTAAACGAATACATTAAAACTAGAAACTACATCCCAGCCATCCCTGCTAGGCAGTTTAGAGTAGGCCAGGACCATATCCACTGGACGGAGAACACAGCCTTAAAGGTGGTTAAGGCGTGGATGCAGTGTTTAAACAAGAATGGAGACAAAGCCGAGAGAGGCAAGGTCCACGGCTGGGAGAAACCATCGTGAACCTCTCCCGTACGTTTAACGCCACCGAACCCAGGTGAGGGTTCTGAACAGGGGTGTGACTTTTGTACCGACTGCAAAACTCCACAAAGAACAGATCCGGATGGATGTGGCTAAATTCTATGGACGACTTCTACTCGCAGACCACTTTGGGGCCTCAGGCTCAGGGAGGACTCCCTTCACTCCTCCCTCAGACTGGATGCCAGAGATGAAGGAGATTTCACCTGAAATCGTCTAATTTTAGAGAGAAGTGACCAGAACGATGGAAAGGGTAGCCGAGGTTAAAGATAAGCCTAACCTAACTAGGAAAGAGAGAGCGGCCCTTAAATAACATAAAGAGAATAAAGAGATTGTCATTAAACCGGCAGATAAGGGGAGCAGTACATTCATCATGGACAGGCAGCAATAGAGCACAGCAGACCTGTCAGCAGGCATTTCCAGCAGCATGGGATCCAGCCTTCAGAGATCCTGTGCCTGGAAACGAACATGAACTAGTCAAGATCCAAGAGAAAGGGAGCAGAGTAGAAATGGATTGAGTTATTACAAACCCACTCCCCAAAAGTTCTAAACGAAGTCTAAAAAAATCTGTAAAAAAATAACAAAAACAAAAAAATTTTTTTAAAAATTCAGAATCGGTCCTAGTAAATTAGGCTTAAACAGATTAGAGTCACACGTTCCCTGTAAATTTGACTCCGAATGGGGACCAAATCCCAAAAAAAGATCTTCCCCAACTTCCCCCTCAACTTACATACACTCCCACACCCTCACACCCTGACCCAGACAGAACCCACCCACAATAGACCAGCTCACAAGTACCACCCTCTCATCCCACACACCTCCCGATACATTTAAGTTGGGGTGAAAGGCAACTCTTGTCCCCCACCAAAGACCAGGCAACACTCACCGCTTCTGACCACACATACACTCCCGTATTTTTCCCCCAGAACACTTAGCCCGGGTGTCAGCCGGCTGCCCCGCCACAGCACATTCCATGTTCCACCCCCCGCCAACATACATGCATCCCGATATACAGATCGCATTACAGCTTCCTCACACAGACCAGACAACGGGCACCCTTCTGGATCCCACATACACTCAGGTACGTTCCCCCCAAACACTTACCACGGGGTTCCAAATTCACCACCACCATCCCGAGCCTCTTGCACTAAACTGAACATTCACCATCACCATTCCCCTCGCACCTTCCCCTAAACCTAACATTACACGTCCAGCCAACACCCCGACGAACCCAAACAAACACCCCGACTAAACCGCTCGACACACCACTAGTGTATCCTCACCCTAATCCTGAACTCCCCTAAGCCTAACCCTACACTCCCAAATTCACCACCACCTCCCCTAGCCCCTTCCCCTAAACCTAACATTACCCAAGCCCAGCCAACACGCCGACTAAAGAAAACCAACAGCCCATTTAACCCTTGCCGACACCCCCCTAGCATATCCTAAACCTAATCCTAAACCCCCTAAGCCTAACGCTACCCTCCCAAATTCACCACCACCTAACCTAACCCCTTCCCCTAAACCTAACATTACACAAGCCTAGCCAACACCCTGACTAACCCAAACCAACAGCCCGATTAACCCTTACCGACACCCCAGGCCTATTAACCCTTACCGCCACGCCCACTACGCAAATCCCTACACCAGTAAAATTGCCCAACCCTAAAAAGATATGGATTCTGGAATAAGGCACAGATCGCAATGAAGGAGAGTTGCAGCAGACCAAGATCATGAACCCGTGGGCCAATCAATGTGGCAGGGTACAGTGAGACTGAATCTCCAGTAACGAGATCAATGAACACAACACTGCCCGCTAACTCACAACCAAACCTGAAAGTGATACGGATATCATTTTTTTGGTCCTCAAAGCGCCAACCGAAAGGACAAGATACCCAAAACGCGAGGATGATCCTTGATAGCTGAGCCCAAGTTGGGATCACAAAAACCAGAGCGACCTTAAACTGTGCCTATAGATTCCCTGCAGAACTAACACATGCCCAAATCCAGGATCCCCAGCGTCCAAATCACGAATAATTTAATTAATTGTAAATTATAGATAAAATCTTAATACAATAACACAAAATAAATTTAAAATAATGTATTGGCAAATTTAAACTGATGTATTGGCAAGTAAAATAGTAATGCAGAATATGTAGTCCACAAATAAAATTACAAGGGAGAGGGTCAGGAGTACTCAATTCAAAGAATGGAGCACTCCTGATCTGACAATTAAAAGCGGACAGATAAACAATGGACCAAATGGCCAAATTGCTGAGCAAACGAACAAGGGGTTGCTTAGGACCATTTGCAGCCCATCTAGTAAAGACAAGCACATCAGCCAGTGGCACCAGCAGGTCTCAGTGAGGTGATCTTAATGGACCCCCACCCAAGCTGCAACAATATAGTAGAGTAGATGACCAAATTAAAATTCACAAGTTTTAGAAAGTAAAATTAAAAAATAAAAATAAAAACTCATAAACTAGGGCCTCCCAGCCTGTCAGTTAGCTGTCCTTACATTCAAACCCCAACCCCACCAACAAAAACAATCAGTTTGCTACAAGTGAAGCCATTAGCAACACCAGCTGACAGCAGCCAATCCTGAGATGGAATTTCAAAAAATAGCTGCAAATCGACCAGTGATGGTGGGGGAGAATCCTCCAGAAGGGAGGAGCGCAGCGACCCACCTTGAAAAGAGCCCACCTAAACTTGTTAGACCTCTTTCCCTGACGAAGCTCGAGAGGAAGCGAAACTGGATTCTCTCCCAGTCGGGAAGAGTGCTTTTCACAAGCGAGGGGAGCACGCGAATTGATAGAACCCCAGGAGAGACGGTAAGCAAAAGTTAGATTTGCGATTGTCCGCTTCACCTTGTACCAGGCTAATGTGTGATAGGAGGCGAAGGAGCGCGGACCTGAGGTCACACGGCAGGCCCGACCGGTACCCGGGCAGTCACAGGAATACAGGCTTACCCCGGGATTCTTTTTCCACCTCGGTTAGGATCATTTATAGAGTAGGCCAGACTCTGCTCCACCTCAGAGTCTTGGAATGACAGAGCAGGCCACCGAGGGGGATCAGCAGGCAGGCACACAAATTGACTCGTTTTATTAAACCAGCCAACCCCAGCCAGGACATTCTGCGTAAATTGGCTGCAAACGCTGAGACCTGGGCCAAACAGACACACCAAACTTTAATTGAACATTACCAAATCAGTCTGCGTAATCTGGAGCAAAATTTGTTGGAACCGGACCTGACTGACCGGCTGCACGAGGCAGTCTCCAAACCGATGATCTGGATTAAACGAAATTTACAAGGTAAATTCCAAATTAAAACAGAGGTGGTCCAAAAAGGTGTTTTTGATTTAATCTCCAGGTCTGGGCCGCATCGACGGGCCAGTCTGCCAAACGGCGCAGTTGCGTCCCGCGGGCGATCCCACACCGTTCCCGATGCCATCCCCACGCTTCCCCGGACCAGGGAACCCTCATCCCAGGGGAGCGGGGGGCACAGACCCTCGACCTCCAGGGACGGCTTCTGGGTCGCGCGGAACAGAGCCCCCGCCCGAGACGACTCCCGGGGAAACGCCGCCCCCGGCACGGACCGTCCGACGGCACCCGACCCAGTCAGGTGGCATCCCCGAGTGGTCATCCGCCGGCTGGAGGAAAGCGCGGTAGCCCAACCCGCAGCCCCAGCCAGCAGCCGCGGGAGTCGAGTCGCTCCGGGACTGACCCGTGGAACGAAGGTTCCGGGTCGGACTGTAGCGCCTCCCTGAAGGCTGGCCACCCTCGTCCGCACAGGAAGGAGCAACCCAGAGAGTCGGCCCAGCTCCGTCCACCGGTTCCGTGAGCCCGCAGCCAGGGCTCCGCGGGACCACCCAGAGCGCCGATACCTCTCCGGCAGGGCAGCCCGGCCCAGGAACGGGAGGTACCCAACCCTCTACTCCCGAGACCCGGCAGTTCTCCTCCGGATCCGAGTTTTCCTCGGAACCCGGCTCCACCACTTCCGAGATCCAGCCCGGGCTTTCCTCGGAACCCGAGACCACCTCGGAGCCCGGGTCCACTCCGGCCCAGGTGCAGACACGCAGGCAGACTCTGCGAGCTGGCACACGGGTGCAGAGAGGGACACCCCCTACCCCCGTAGGTCACGCACCCCGGGATCACAGCGGAGCACAGCAGGATCCCAGCAACCCGGGGGAAATAAGTAGGCACCCTAATTCTAAACAGAAGAATTTAAATTGGAGACTGAGGCCAACTAAACCTATCCTAATCATCGGTGACTCTAATATCTCCAGGATTAAAAGGTACCCTAACAAAGACTTGCAATTGGACAGTTATCCAGGAGCCAAATTCATTCACGCCACCGCTATCTTGGAGATGTTAGAGCCACAGTTAGAGACTAAAAAGGTCATCCTCTCCCTTGGTCTAAATAACCGATCGCAGAGACCACTAAGTGCTACTAAACAGCTTCAGAAACTACTGAAGATGGCTTGTGGGAAATTTCCCAATGCCAGTATCTGGGTCCCTGATATTAATTTCAGTCAGGCACTACCAGAGTCAGAACAGGTGACTCTCAGGCAGCTAAAGGAATATATTAAAACGAAAAACTACATCCCAGCCATCCCTGCCAGACAGTTTAAAGTAGGGCAGGACCATATCCACTGGACGGAGAAAACAGCCTTATTCGTGGTTAAGGCGTGGATGCAGTCTTTAAACTAGAATGGAGATAGGGCCGAGAGAGGCAAGGTCCACGACTGGGAGAAACCATCATTAACCTCTCCCGTACGTTTAAGCCCACCCAAACACAGGCGAGAGTTCTGAACAGGGGCCTGACTTTTGTACCGACTGATAAACCCCACAAAGAACAGATCCAGATGGATGTGGTTAAATTCTATAGACGAGTTATACTAGCAGACCACTTTGGGGCCTCAGGCTCAGGGAGGACTCCCTTCACTCCTCCCTCAGACTGGATGCTAGAAATGAGGGAGATTTCACCTGAAATCTTCGAATTTGAGAGAGAAGTGACCAGAACGATGGAAAGGGTAGCCGAGGTTAAAGATAAGCCTAACCTAACTAGGAAAGAGAGAGCGGCCCTTAAAGAACTTATAGAGAATAAAGAGATTGTCATAAAACCGTCAGATAAGGGGTGCTGTATAGTCATCATGGACAGGCAGCAATACCTACTGGAGGCACCCAGACTGTTAAACAACACAGAACACTACACTAAACTGACAGAGCCCATGTACCTGGAAACATGAAAGGAGATCAGAGACATTCCAGATGAGCTGAGAAGGAGAAAGCGCATCAACCAGTAACAATTGCAATACCTGACAGGGACACAAGCCCGGGCGAGAAGGTTTTGCATTCTCCCCGAAATACACAAACAGCCGGACACTTGGACCTTACCCGGAGAAGTTCCTGTGGAAAGGTCCATCGTGTCTGCCTGTGGCAGCGACTCCTACATGATAGCTGAATGCATTGACTCCTTCCTGAATCCACTGTCACAGAGACACCCCAGTTACATGTAAGTCACGTACCACTTTCTCCAGATAGCAATTTCCCTCTCAGTGCCCCCCGACACCATACTCTTCACGGTGGACATCGAAAGCCTGTACACGAATATAGAGACGGACAGGGGCATCGAAGCAGTCAGAGAGGTCCTGCAGATATACCCAGACCCTGAGAGGTCAGACGAGGCTCTGATCAAACTCCTGCGGCTGAGCCTGACAAAGAATGACTTTGAATTCAATGATGAATTCTACCTGCAGATCAAAGGCATGGCAATGGGGAAGAAATTTGCCCCTGCCTACGCCAACATATAGATGGCAAAGTGGGAGGAGACCGTCTTCCCGACATGCCCCAAAAGGCCCCTGTGCCACCACAGATATCTAAATGACATCTGGGGTGTGTGGACACATTCTGAGAGAAAGTTAGAGGAATTCATCCAAATCCTGAACACGCATCACCCCTCCATAAAGGTGGGGGCCGTCACGAGTAGAGAGAAGATGGATATCCTAGGCACCAACGTTTTTAAACTAGCAGCAGAGAATGGTAGACAGAAACTAGCGACTAAACCTCTTTTTCAAGCGGAGAGACACCCACCCTCTCCTGTACACGGCGAGCCATCACCCCAAACACACCTTCAGGGGCATCGTCGAATCACTACTGAGCCGCTTCCACCGCATTTGCAGCACGGAGCAGGATTTCAAGCAGGCCACGACTATCCTCTACACTGCTCTTAGACAGAGAGGTTACACTAAACACAGACTCAGACACATCAAATCCGATTTCCTGAGAGGCCTGACAGACACCAGGGAGCAGAATAGGGCAATAGCCAAGCTACCACTGATAACAGGGTACAGCAGGACGGCCATCGATATCCACACACTAGTTAAGAGCCATTTCCGACAACTGAAGGGAGAGGTGAGCTCACTGGGAGCATACACGATAGTGTCGGCTTTTAAAAGGGCCAGGAATCTCAGAGATCTATTAGTTAGTAGCAAACAGTACACAGCCCCGAACTGTGGCGGGAGACACTGCAGAGCATCTAAACATTTAAAAATATCAAAAAGTATGCAACAACAGAGCGACAGGGAAATGGGCACGGATAGAGCAGAGGATAACCTGTGGGCAGGAAAATGTAGTCGATGCCATCCAGTGTAAAGAGTGCCACATCTTATACATAGGGGAAACAGGTAACAGCCTAAGGGTGCGACTGACAGGGCACCTGAGTACGATTACTGGGCAGGAGCAGAGCAGACCTGTCAGCAGGCATTTCCAGCAGCACGGAATCCAGTCGTTAGAGATCCTGCGCCTGGAAACGAACCTGAACTGGTCAAGCTCCCAGAGAAAGATAGCAGAGAAGAAATGGATTGAGTTATTACAAACCCACTCCCCAAACGGTCTAAACCAAGTCTAAAAAAAATCAGTAAAAAATTAATAAAAACAAAAAATACTTTTAAAAAGTTCAGAATCGGGCCTAGTAAATTAGGCTTAAACAGTTTAGGGTCACACTTTCCCAGGCAATTGGACTCCGACTGGGGACCCAATCCCAAAAAAAGATCTTCCCCCTATTACCCCTCAACTGACATACACTCCCACACCCTCACTCCCTGACCCAGATAGAACCCACCCCCAATTGACCAACTCACATGTACCACCCCCTCATCCCACACACCTCACGATACATTTAAGTTGGGGTCAAAGACAACTTTTGTCCCCCAACACAGACCAGGCGACACTCAACCCTTCTGAAAACACACACACACAGCCGTATTTTTCCCCCAAGACAACTTAGCCCGGGTGTCAGTCGGCTCCTCCGACACAGCACATTCCATGTTCCACCCCCCGACAGCCGACATGCATTTGGATATACAGATCACAGACCAGCCAACGGGTACCCCTCTGGATCCCACATACACTCACGTACGTTCCCCCCAATCACTTGCAGCCTGGTCCCGAATTCACCACCACCTACCCGAGCCCCTTTCCCTAACCCTAACATTCACCACCACCATTACCCTCTCCGCTTCCCTTAAACCTAACATTACACAAGCCTAGCCAACACCCCGACTAACCCAAGCCGACAGCCCGACTAGCCTTACTGACACCGCCGCTAGGGTATCCTAACCATAATCCCAAAGCCCCCTTAGCCTATTCCTACCCGAACCCTATTCCTACTTCCATAATCACCACCACCTCGCATAGCCCCTTCCCCAAAACCTAACATTACACAAGCCTTGCCATCACCCCGACAAACCTAATCCAATAGCCCGATTAACTCTTGCCGACACCCCCCGAGGGTATCCTAACCCTAATCCTAAGGCCCCCTAAGCCTATCCCTACCTCTTTAATCACAACCACCTCCTATTGCCCCTTCCCTGAAACCTAACATTACACAAGCCTAGCCAACACCCCGAAAAATCAATCCAACTCCCGATTATCCCTTACCGACCCCTCCACGAGGCAAAAAACCTCTACGAGCACAATTGACCACCCTATTACGATATGGATTCTGAAATAAGGCACAGATCGCAATGAAGGCGAGTGGAAGCAGACCAAGATCCTGAACCCGTGGGCGAATCAAAGTGGCAGGGTACAGAGAGAATGAATCTCCAGTAACGAGATCAATGAGCACAAGAGGGATAATTTTCCCACTACCCGCTAACTAACAACCAAACCCTAACCCTAATTCCCCCAATAATAACCCTAACCTTAAGCCCTCGCCATCACCCCCAAAAACCCAAGCCAACAGACCGATTAACCCTGACCGACTCCCCAGCAAGTTTAACCCTTATTGACACGCCCACTAGGCAACACCCTCCATGACCACAATTACTCACCCTATTAAGATTTGGATTCTGGAATAAGGGACAGATCGCAATGAAGGCGAGTGGAAGCAGACCAAGACCATGAACCCGTGGGCCAATCAAAGTGGCAGGGTACAGTGAGACTGAATCTCCGGTAACGAGATCAATGAACACAAGAGGGATAACTTCCCACTGCCCGCTAACTCACAACCTATGCCGAGGACACACCGGCCCCGCGTGTCCGTCCGACGGTTCCGACCCAGTCAGGCGCCAACCCCGAGTGGTCATCCGCCGGCTGGACGCCCGCGCGGTACCCCAGACCGCGGCCCCGATAGCAACCAGCGGGTGTCGAGCCGCTCCGGGACCGTCCAGTGAAAAGAAGGTGCCGGGTCGGAATGGAGAGCCGCCCTGAAGGCTGGTCCCCCTCGTCCCCAGAGGAAGGGGCGACTCAGATTGTCGCCTCCATCCCCATCCAACGGTTCCTTGATCCCGCAACCAGCACTCGGCGGGACCACCCAGAACGCCGAGACCTCACCGGCAAGGCAGCCCAGCCGGGACCGCGACGTACTCGACCCTCCTCCCTCGAGACCCGGAAGGAACCCGAGTTCTCCTCCGGATCAGAGTTTTCCTCGGAGCCCGGCTCCCCCGCTTCCGAGATCCAGCCCGGGTTATGCACGCAAACCGAGTCCACCTCGGAGCCCCTCTCCCCTCCGGCCCAGGTGCAGAAACGCAGAAGGAATCTACAAGCTGGCACATGGGTGCAGAGAGGGACCCCTCTACCCCCTTAGGTCACACACCACGGGACCTACAGTGCCACAGCGGAGCACAGCAGGATGCCTGCAACCAGGAGGAAATAACTAGGCACCCTAATTCTAAACAGAAGGATGTAAATTGGAGACTGAAACCGAATAAACCTATCCCAATCATCGGTGACTCTAATGTCTCCAGGATTACAAGGTGCCGAAACAAAGACTTGCAATTGGACAGCTATCCAGGAGCCAAATTCTTTCACGCCACGGCTCGACTGGAGAAGTTAGTGCCACAGTTAGAGACTAAAAAGCTCATCCTATCCTTTGGTCTAAATGACCGATCACAGAGACCCCTAACTGCTACTAAACAGCTTCAGAGACTACTGAAGATGGCTAGTGGGAAATTTCCCAATGCCAGTATCTGGGTCCCTGAGATTAATTTTAGTCAGGCACTACCAGAGTCAGAACAGGTGACGCTCAGGCAGCTAAACGAATACATTAAAACTAAAAACTACATCCCAGCCTTCCCTGCTGGGCAGTTTAGAGTAGGCCAGTATCTTATCCACTGGACGGAGAACACAGCCTTGAAGGTGGTTAAGGCGTGGATGCAGTCTTTAAACTGGAATGGAGACAATGCCGAGAGAGGCAAGGTCCACGACTGGGAGAAACCATCCTGAACCTCTCCTATACGCTTCAGCCCACCGAAACCCAGGCAAGGATTCTGAACAGGGGTCTGACTTTTGTACCGACTGCAAAACTCCACAAAGAACAGATCCAGATGGATGTGGCTGAATTCTATAGACGACTTATACTAGCAGACCACTTTGGAGCCTCTGGCTCAAGGAGGACTCCCTTCACTCCTCCCTCAGACTGGATGCCAGAGATGAAGGAGAAGTCACCTGAAATCTTCTAATTTGAGAGAGAAGTCACCAGAACGATGGAAAGGGTAGCCGAGGTTAAAGATAAGCCTAACCTAACTAGGAAAGAGAGAGCGGCCCTTAAAGAACTTATAAAGAATAAAGAGATTGTCATTAAACCGGAAGATAAGGGGAGCTGTACAGTCCTCATGGACAGGCAGCAATACCTACTGGAGGCACACAGACAGTTAAACAACACAGAACACTACACTAAACTGACAGAGCCCATGTACTTGGAAACACAAAAGGAGATCAGAGACATACGGGAGGAGCTGAGAAGGGGTAGGCGCATCAACCAGAAACAATTTCAATACCTGAAAGGGACACAAGCCCGGGCGAGAAACTTTTACATTCTCCCCAAAATACACAATCAGCCGGACACTTGGACCGTTCCCGCAGAAGGCCCTCCGGGAAGGTCCATCGTGTCTGACTGTGGCAGCGACTTCTACATGATAGCAGAATACATTGACTCCTTCCTGAATCCACTGTCACAGAGACACCCCAGTTACATCAAAGACACGTACCACTTTTTCCAGATAGTCAATTCCCTCTCAGTGCCCCGCGACACCATACTCTTCACCATGGACATCGAAATCCTGTACAGGAATATAGATACGGTCAGGGGCATCGAGGCAGTCAGAGATGTCCTGCAGCAATAGCCAGACCCGGAGAGGTCGGACGAGGCTTTGATCAAACTCCTGCGGCTGAGCCTGACAAAGAATGACTTTGAATTCAATGATGAATTCTACCTGCAGGTCAAAGGCACGGCAATGGGGAAGAAATTTGCCCCTGCCGACGCCAACATATACATGGCAAAGTGGGAGGAGACAGTCTTCCCGAAATGCCCCAAAAAACCCCTGTGCCTCCACAGATATCTTGATGACATCTGGGGTGTGTGGACACATTCTGAGAGAGAGTAAGAGGAATTCATCCAAATCCTGAACACACATCACCCCTCCATAAATGTGAAGGCCGTCACGAGTAGAGAGAAAGTGGATTTCCGAGACACCACCGTTTTTAAACTAGCAGCAGAACATGGTAGACAGAAACTAGCGACTGGGTTCTTTTTCAAGCCGACAGACACCCACACCCTCCTGCACACGGAGAGCCATCACCCCAAACACACCTTCAGGGCCATCGTCAAATCACAACTGAGCCGCTTCCACCCCATTTGCAGCAGGGAGGAGGATTTCGAGAGGCCACGACTATCCTCTACACTGCTCTTAGACAGAGAGGTTACACTAAACACAGACTCAGACACATCAATTCCGATTGCCTGAGAGGCCTGACAGACCCCAGGGCGCAGGATAGGGCAATAGCCAAGCTCCCACTGATAACAGGGTACAGCAGGACGGCCATCGATATCCACACACTAGTTAAGAGCCATTTCCGACAACTGAAGGGAGAGGTGAGCTCACTGGGAGCATACACGATAGTGTCGGCTTTTAAAAGGGCCAAGAATCTCAGAGATCTATTAGTTAGTAGCAAACAGTACACAGCCCCGAACTGTGGCGGGAGACACTGCAGAGCATCTAAACATTTAAAAATAGCAAAAAGTATGCACAACAGAGCGACAGGGAAATGGGCACTGATAGAGCAGAGGATAACTTGTGGGCAGGAAAATGTAGTCGATGCCATCCAGTGTAAAGATTGCCACATCTTATACATAGGTGAAACAGATAACAGCCTAAGGGTGCGACTGACAGGGCACCTGAGTACGATTACAGGGCAGGAGCAGAGCAGACCTGTCAGCAGGCATTTCCAGCAGCACTGCATCCAGTCTTTAGAGATCCTGGGCCTGGAAACGAACCTGAACTGGTCAAGCTCCCAGAGAAAGAGAGAAGAGAAGAAATGGATTGAGTTATTACAAACCCACTCCCCAAACGGTCGAAACCAAGCCTTTAAAAAATCAGTAAAAAAAATAATAAAAACAAAAAATACTTTTAAAAGGTTCAGAATTGGGCCTAGTAAATTAGACTTAAACAGATTAGAGTCACACGTTCCCAGTCAATTGGACTCCGACTGCGGACCCAATCCCAAAAAATGATACCCCGTATTCCCCCTCAACTGACATACACTCTCACACCCTCACACCCTGACCCAGACAGAACCCACCCCCAAGAGACCAGCTCACATGTAGCACCCCCTCATCCCACACACCTCCCGATACATTTACGTTGCGGTCAAAGACAACTTTTGTCCCCCAACACAGACCAGGCAACACTCAACCCTTCTGAAAACACAGACACACACCAGTATTTCAATCCCCCCCCACGACCACTTGGCCTGGGTGTCAGCCGGCTCCCCCAACACAGCACATTCCATGTTCCACCCCCCGCCAGCCGACATGCATCCGGATATACAGATCACAGACCAGCCAGCTGGTACCCCTCTGGATCCCACATACACTCACCTACGTTCCCCCCAACACTTACAAACTGGTCCCGAATTCACCACCACCTTCCCGAGCCCCTTGCCCGAAACCTAACATTCACCACGACCATTGCCCTCTCCCCTTTCCATAAACCTAACATTACACAAGCCGAGCCAACACTCTGACTAACCCAAGCCAACACCCCGACAAACCCACTCGACACACCCCTGGGATTCCTAACCCTAATCCTTAGGCCCCCTAAGCCTAACACTACCCTCCCAAATTCACCACCACGTCCCCTAGCCCCTTCTAACACCCCGACTAACCCAAGCCAGCAGCCCGACCAACACTTGCCGACACCCCCGCTAGGCTGTCCTAACTATAATCCTAAGGCCCCCTAAGCCTAACACTATCCGAACCAGAACCCTACATCCATAATCACCACCACCTCCCCTAGCCCCTTCCCCTAAACCTAACATTGCACAAGCCTAGCAAACAACCCGATTAACCCAAGCCAACAGCCCGATTAACCCTTGCCGACACCCCCCAAGTGTATCCTCACCCTAATCCTAAGGCCCTCCAAGCTAACCTTACCCTCCCAAATTCACCACCGCCTATCATAGCCCATTCCCTGAATCCTAACATTACACAAGCCAAGGCAACTCCCCGACAAAGACAAGCCATCAGCCCGATTAACCCTGACCGACAAGCCCACTAGACAGAACCCTCCACGAGCACAATTCCCCACCCTATTCAGATATGGATTCTGAAATAAGGCACAGATCGCAATGAAGGCGAGTGGAACCAGACCAAGTTCATGAACCCGTGGGCCAATCAAAGTGGCAGGGTACAATGAGACTGAATCTCCAGCAAAGAGATCAATGAACACAAGGGGGATAATTTTCCCCCTGCCCTCTAATTCACAACCTACACCTAACCCTATCCCTAGCGGCGATGATACCCCCAGGGGCGCCTCCGTCCGACGACATCCGACCCAGTCAGGTGGCATCCCCGATGGTCATCTGCCGGCTGGAGGACCGCGCGGTAGCCCAGACCGCGGACCCAGCCAGCAACACGCGGGTGTCGAGCCACTCCGGGAACGACCAGTGGAACGAAGGTGCCGGGTCGGAATGGGACGCCGCCCTGAAGGCTGGCCCCCCTCATTCCCAGAGGAAGGGGCGACCCAGAGACTCGTCCCCAGCCCCATCCAACGGTTCCTTGAGCCCGCAGCCAGGGCTCCGCTGGTCCACCCAGAGCACCGATACCTCCCCGCAGGGCAGCCCGGACCGGGACCGCGAGGTGCCCGGCCCTCTGCCCCCGAGACCCGGCAGGACCCCGAATTCTCCTCCGCATCCGAATTTTGCTCGGAACCCGGCTCCCCCGCGTCCGAGATCCAGCCCCGGTTTTCCTCGGAGCCCGAGTCCACCTCGGAGCCCCGCTCCCCTCCGGCCGAGGTAGAGACATGCAGGCGGACTCTGCGAGCTGGCACACAGGTGCAGAGAAGGACACCCCTACCCCCGTAGGTCACACACCACGGGAGCCACAGTGCCAAGGTGGAGCACAGCAGGATCCCATCAAACAGGGGGATAAAACTAGGCACCCTAATTCTAAACAGAAGAATGTAAATTGGAGACTGAGGCCAAATCAACCTATCTTAATTATCGGTGACTCTAATGTCTCCAGGATTACAAGGTGCTCTAACAAAGACTTGCAATTGGATAGCTATCCAGGAGCCAAATTCTTTCACGCCACCGCTATCCTGGAGAGGTTAGAGCCACAGTTAGAGACTAAAAAGGTCATCCTCTCCCTTGGTCTAAATAACCGGTCACAGAGACCCCTAACTTCTACTAATCAGCTTCAGAGACTATTGAAGATGGCTAGTGGGAAATTTCCCAATGCCAGTATCTGGGTCCCTGAGATTAATTTCAGTCAGGCACTGCCAGAGTCAGAACAGGTGACTCTCATGCACCTAAACGAATACATTAAAATTAAAAACTACATCCCAGCCATCCCTGCTAGGCAGTTTAGAGTAGGCCAGGACCAGATCCACCGGACGGAGAACACAGCCTTAAAGGTGGTTAAGGCGTGGATGCAGTCTTTAAAGTAGAATGGAGACAATGCCGAGAGAGGCAAGGTCCACGTCTGGGAGAACCCATCCTGAACCTCTCCTGTACGTTTCAGCCCACCGAAACCCAGGGTCTGACGTTTATGCCGACTGCAAAACTCCACAAAGAACAGATCCAGATGGATGTGGCTGAATTCTATAGACGACTTATACTAGCAGACCACTTTGGAGCCTCTGGCTCAAGGAGGACTCCCTTCACTCCTCCCTCAGACTGGATGCCAGAGATGAAGGAGATTTCACCTGAAATCTTCTAATTTGAGAGAGAAGTCACCAGAACGATGGAAAGGGTAGCCGAGGTTAAAGATAAGCCTAACCTAACTAGGAAAGAGAGAGCGGCCCTTAAAGAACATAGAGAATAAAGAGATTGTCATTAAACCGGAAGATAAGGGGAGCTGTACAGTCCTCATGGAGGCACACAGACTGTTCAACAACACAGAACACTACACTAAACTGACAGAGCCCATGTACTTGGAAACACAAAAGGAGATCAGAGACATACGAGAGGAGCTGAGAAGGGGTAGGCGCATCAACCAGAAACAATTTCAATACCTGACAGGGACACAAGCCCGGGCGAGAAACTTTTACATTCTCCCCAAAATACACAATCAGCCGGACAGTTGGACCGTTCCCGGGGAAGTCCCTCCGGGAAGGTCCATCGTGTCTGACTGTGGCAGCGATTCCTACATGATAGCAGAATACATTGACTCCTTCCTGAATCCACTGTCACAGAGACACCCCAGTTACATCAAAGACACGTACCACTTTTTCCAGATAGTCAATTCCCTCTCAGTGCCCCGCGACACCATACTCTTTACCATGGACATCGAAAGCCTGTACACGAATATAGATACGGTCAGGGGCATCGAGGCAGTCAGAGAGGTCCTGCAAAAATAGCCAGACCCGGAGAGGTCGGACGAGGCTTTGATCAAATCCTGCGGCTGAGCCTGACAAAGAATGACTTTGAATTCAATGATGAATTCTAACTGCAGGTCAAAGGCACGACAATGGGGAAGAAATTTGCCCCTGTCTACGCCAACATATAGATGGCAAAGTGGGAGGAGACAGTCTTCCCGAAATGCCCCAAAAAACCCCTGTGCCACCACAGATATCTTCATGACATCTGGGGAGTGTGGACACATTCTGAGAGACAGTTAGAGGAATTCATTCAAATCCTGAACACGTATCACCCCTCCATTAAGGTGGGGGCCGTCACGAGTAGAGAGAAGGTGGATATCCTAGGCACCACCGTTTTTAAACAAGCAACAGAAAATGGTATACAGAAACTAGCGACTAAACATTTTTTTCAAACCGACAGACACCCACACCCTCCTGCACACGGCGAGCCATCACCCCAAACACACCTTCAGGGTTATCGTCAAATCACAACTGAGACGCTTCCACTGCATTTGCAGCAGGGAGGAGGATTTCAAGCAGGCCATGACTATCCTCTACACTGCTCTTAGACAGAGAGGTTACACTAAACGCAGACTCAGACACATCAAATCCGATTGCCTGAGAACCCTGACAGACCCCAGGGCGCAGAATAGGGCAATAGCCAAGCTACCACGGATAACAGGGTACAGCAGAACGGCCATCGATATCCACACACGAGTTAAGAGCCATTTCCGACAGCTGAAGGGAGAGGTGAGCTCACTGGGAGCATACACGATTGTGTCGGCTTTTAAAAGGGCCAAGAATCTGAGAGATCTATTAGTTAGTAGCAAATTATACACAGCCCCGAACTGTGGCGGGAGACACTGCAGAGCATGTAAACATTTAAAAATAGCAAAAAGCATCCACAACAGAGCGACAGGAAAATGGGCACGGATAGAGCAGAGGATAACCTGTGGGCAGGAAAAAATGTAGTCGATGCCATCCAGTGTAAAGAGTGCCACATCTTAAACATAGGGGAAACAGGTAACAGCCTAAGGGTGCGACTGACAGGGCTCCTGAGTACGATTACAGGGCAGGAGCAGAGCAGACCTGTCAGCAGGAATTTCCAGCAGCACGGGATCCAGTCTTTAGAGATCCTGGGCCTGGAAACGAACCTGAACTGGTCAAGCTCCCAGAGAAAGATAGCAGAGAAGAAATGGATTGAGTTATTACAAACCCACTCCCCAAACGGTCTAAACCAAGTCTAAAAAAAATCAGTAAAACAATAATAGAAACAAAAAATACTTTTAAAAAGTTCAGAATCGGGCCTAGTAAATTAGGCTTAAACAGATAAGGGTCACACGTTCCCAGTGAATTGGACTCCGACTGGGTATTGAAACCCAAAAAAAGATCTTCCCCCTTTTCCCCTCAACTGACATACACTCAAACACCCTCACACCCTGACCCAGAAAGAACCCACCCCAAATTGACCAGCTCACATGTACCAGCCCCTCATCCCACACACCTCCCGATACATTTAAGTTGGGGTCAAAGACAACTTCTGTCCCCCAACACAGACCAGGCAACACTCACCACTTTTGAGCACACACACACACCATATTTTTCCCCCAGAACACATAGCCCGGCTGTCAGGCGGCTCCCCCGACACAGCACATTCCATGTTCCGCCCCACGCCAGCCGACATGCATCCCGAACACCACCACCTTCCTGAGCCCCTTGCCCTAAACCTAACATTCACCACGGCCATTCCCATCGCCCCTTCCCCTAAAACCTAACGTTCCACGAGCCTAGCCAACACCCCGACTATTCAAGCCAACCCCCGACTAAACCACTCGACACCTCCCATAGCATTTCTAAGCCTAATCCTTAGGCCCCCTAAACTTATCCTTACCCTCCCAAATTCTCCACCACCACCCCTAGCCCCTCTCCCATAACCTAACATTACACAAGCCAAACCAACACCTCGACTAACCCAAGCCAACAGCTCGATTAATCAATACCGGCACCCCCACTAGTTAATTGCCCTCCACGAGCACAATTGCCAACCTATTAATATATGGATTCTGGAATAAAGCACAGATCGCAATGAAGGCGAGTGGAAGCAGACCAAGATCATGAACCCGTGGGCCAATCAAAGTGGCAGGGTACAGTGAGACTGAATCTCCAATAATGAGATCAATGAACACAAGAGGGATAATTTTCCCACTGCCCTCTAACTCACAACTTAACCTTAAAGTGAGAGGGTCATATTTTCTTGGGCCACAAAGCGCCAACCTTAAGGCCAAGATACCCAAGAGGCGAGGATGATTCTTGAGAGCTGAACCCAAGTTGGGATCACAAAAACCAGAGCGACTTTAAGCTGTCCCTACAGATTCCCTGCATAACAACCACATGTGCTGAGCCCAAGTTGGGATCACAGACAACCAGAGCGACCTTAAACTGTGCCTATAGATTCCCTGCAGAACTAACACATGCCCGAATCCAGGGTCCCCAGCCTCCAAATCACAAATAATTTAATTAATTCTAAATTATAGATAAAATCTTAATATAATGCACAAAACAATTTTAAAATAATGTATTGGCAAATTTAAACGAATGTATTGGCAAATAAAATAGCAATGCAGAATATGGAGTCCACAAATAAAAAATACAAGGGAGAGGGTCAGGACTACTCATTTCAAAGAATGGAGCACTCCTGAAGTGACAATTAAAAGCAGACAGATATACAATGGGCCAAATGTCCAAATTACTGAGCAAACGCACAAGGGGTTGCTTAGGGCCATTTGCAGCCCATCTAGTAAAGACAAGTACATCAGCCAGTGGCACCAGCATGTCTCAGTGAGGTGATCTTAATGGACCCCTCACCTAAGATGCAACAACCCAGTAGAGCAGATGACCAAATTAAAATTCATAAGTTAGATAATAAAATCAAAAAATAAAAATAAAATCTCATAAGCTAGGGCCTCCCAGCCTGTCAGTTAGGTGTCCTTAATTCAAACCCCACCCCCTCAACCCCTACAACAATAACAATCAGTTTGCAACAAGTGAAGCCATTAGCAACACCAGCTGACAGCAGCCAATCCTGAGATGAGATTTCAAAAAATAACTGCAAATCGACAAGTGAGGGTGGGGGAGGAACCTCCAGAAGGAAGGGGCGCAGCAGCCCACCTTTAAACGAGCGCACCTAATCTTGTTAGACCATGTTCCCCGACGAAACTCGAGAGGAAGCTAAACTGAATACTCTCCCAGTCGGGAAGAGTGCTTTTCGTAAGCAAGCGGACCACGCGAATTGATCGAACCCCAGGACAGACGGTAAGCACATCGTTGTGTGAACCGGTTAGAGCATAAATTTGTGATTGTCCACTTCACCTTGTACCGGGATAATGTGTGATAGGAGGCGAAGGAGGGGGGGGGGGCCTGCGGTCACACGGCAGGCCCGACCGGTACCCGGACAGTCACAGGAATCCAGGGTCACCGAGGGGGATCAGCAGGCAGGCACACAAATTGACTCGTTTTATTAAACCGGCCATCCCCAGCCAGGACACTCTGCGTGAATTGGCTGCAAACGCTGAGACCTGGGCCAAACAGACACACCAGACTTTACTTGAACATTACCAAATCAGCCTGCGTAATCTGCAGCAAAATTTGCTGGAATCGGACCTGACTGACCGGCAGCACGAGGCGGTCTCCAAAGCGATGATCTGGAATAAACGAAATTTACAAGAAAAATTCCAAATTAAAACAGAGGTGGTCCAAAAACGTGTTTTTGATTTAGTCTCCAGGTCTGGGCCGCAGCGACGGGCCAATCTGCCGAACGGGGCAGATGGGTCCCGCGGGCGATCCCACACCGTTCCCGATGCCGTCCTCATGCTTTCCCGGACCAGGGAACCCGCATCCCAGGGGAGCGGGGGGCACAGACGTCGACCTCCAGGGACGGCTTCTGGTTCGCGCGGAAGCGAAACCCCGCCGCACCCGACTCCCGAGGACATACCGCCCTCTGCGCGGTCCATCTGACGGCACCCGACCCAGTCAGGCGCCATCCCCGAGTGGTCATCCGCCAGCTGGACGACCGTGCGGTAGCCCAGCCCGCAGCCCCAGCCAGCAGCCCGCGGGAGTCGAGCCGCTCAGGGACCGACCCGGGGAACGAAGGTGCCCGGTCGGACTGGAGCGCCGCCCTGAAGGTTGGTCCCCCTCGTCCCTAGAGAAGGGGGCGACCCAGGGAGTCGCCCCAGCCCCGTCCACCGGTTCCGTGAGCCCGCAGCCAGGGCTCCGCGGGACCAACCAGAGCGCCGAGACCTCACCGGCAGGGCATCCCGGCCCGGGACCGCGAGGTACCCGACCCTCTACCCCCGAGACCTGGATGGACCCCGAGTTCTCCTCTGGATCCGAGTATTCCTCGGAACCCGGCTCCCCCACTTCCGAGATCCAGTCCGGGCTTTCCTCGGATCCCGAGTCAAGCTCGGAGACCCGCTCCACTCCGGCCCAGGTGCAGACACGCAGGCAGACTCTGCGAGCTGGCACACAGGTGCAAAGAGAGATCCCCCCTACCCACGTAGGTCACACACCCCGGGACTCACAGTGCCACAGCGCAGCACAGCAGGATCCCAGCAACCAGGGGGAAATAACTAGGCACCCTAATTCTAAACAGAAGAATTTAAATTGGAGACTGAGACCAAATACACCTATCCTAATCATCGGTGACTCTAATATCTCCAGGATTACAAGTTGCCCTAACAAACACTTGCAATTGGACAGCTATCCAGGAGCTAAATTCATTCACGCCACCGCTATCTTGGACAAGTTAGAGCCACAGTTAGAGACTAAAAATGTCATCCTCTCCCTTGGTCTAAATAACCGATCACAGAGACCCCTAACTGCTACTAAACAGCTTCAGAGACTGCTGAAGAGGGCTAGTGGGTAATTTCCCAATACCAGGATCTGGGTCCCTGAGATTAATTTCAGTCAGGCACTGCCAGAGTCAGAACAGGTGACTCTCAGCAGCTAAACCAATACATTAAAACTAAAAACTACATACCAGCCATCCCTGCCAGACAGTTTAAAGTAGGCCTGGACCATATCCACTGGACGGAGAACACAGCCTTAAACGTGATTAAGGCGTGGATGCAGTCTTTAAACTAGAATGGAGACAAAGCCGAGAGAGGCAAGGTCCACGACTGGGAGAAACCATCGTAAACCTCTCCCGTACGTTTAAGCCCACCGAAACCCAGGCGAGGGCTCTGAACAGGGGTCTGACTTTTGTACAGACTGCTGGACTCCACAAAGAACAGATCCAGATGGATGTGGCTAAATTCTATAGACGACTTATACTAGCCGACCACTATGGGGCCTACGGCTCAAGGAGGACTCCCTTCACTCCTCCCTCAGACTGGATGCCAGAGAGGAGGGAGATTTCACCTGAAATCTTCGAATTTGAGGGAGGTGTGACCAGAGCAATCGAAAGGTTAGCCGAGGTTAAGGATAAGCCTAACCTAACTCGGAATGAGAGAGCGGCCCTTAGAGAACTTAAAGAGAATGAAGAGATTGTCATTAAACAGGCAGATAAGGGGAGCAGTATAGTCAGTATGGACAGGCAGCAATACCAACTGGAGGCACCAAGACTGTTAAACAACACAGAACACGACACCTATCTGACAGAGCCCATGTACTTGGAAACACAACAGGAGATCAGAGACATTCTAAAGGTGCTGAGAAGGGGTAAGCGCATCAACCGGAAACAATTTCAATACCTGACAGGGGCACAAGACCGGGGGAGAGACTTTTACATTCTCCCCAAAATACACAAGCAGCCGGACACTTGGACTGTACCCGGAGAAGTCCCTCCCTGAAGGCCCATCGTGTCTGACTGTGGCAGCGAGTCCGACATGATAGCAGAATACATTGACTCCTTCCTGAATCCACTGTCACAGAGACACCCCAGTTACATCAAGGACACGTACCACTTTGTCCAGATAGTCAATTCCCTCTCAGTGCCTCCCGACACCATACTCTTCACCATGGACATCGAAAGCCTGTACACAAATATAGAGACGGACAGGGGCATCGAAGCAGTCAGAGAGGTCCTGCAGATATACCCAGACCCGGAGAGGTCAGACGAGGCTTTGATCAAACTCCTGCGGCTGAACCTGACAAAGAATGACTTTGAATTCAATGATGAATTCTAACTGCAGGTCAAAGGCACGGCAATGGGGAATAAATTTTCCCCTGCCGACGCCAACATATACATGGCAAAGTGGGAGGAGACAGTCTTCCCGAAATGCCCCAAAAAACCCCTGTGCCTCCACAGATATCTTGATGACATCTGGGGTGTGTGGACACATTCTGGGAGAGAGTAAGAGGAATTCATCCAAATCCTGAACACACATCACCCCTCCATAAATGTGAAGGCCGTCACGAGTAGAGAGAAAGTGGATTTCCGAGACACCACCGTTTTTAAACTAGCAGCAGAACATGGTAGACAGAAACTAGCGACTGGGTTCTTTTTCAAGCCGACAGACACCCACACCCTCCTGCACACGGAGAGCCATCACCCCAAACACACCTTCAGGGCCATCGTCAAATCACAACTGAGCCGCTTCCACCCCATTTGCAGCAGGGAGGAGGATTTCGAGAGGCCACGACTATCCTCTACACTGCTCTTAGACAGAGAGGTTACACTAAACACAGACTCAGACACATCAATTCCGATTGCCTGAGAGGCCTGACAGACCCCAGGGCGCAGGATAGGGCAATAGCCAAGCTCCCACTGATAACAGGGTACAGCAGGACGGCCATCGATATCCACACACTAGTTAAGAGCCATTTCCGACAACTGAAGGGAGAGGTGAGCTCACTGGGAGCATACACGATAGTGTCGGCTTTTAAAAGGGCCAAGAATCTCAGAGATCTATTAGTTAGTAGCAAACAGTACACAGCCCCGAACTGTGGCGGGAGACACTGCAGAACATCTAAACATGTAAAAATAGTAAAAAGCATATACAACAGAGCGACAGGAAAATGGGCACTGATAGAGCAGAGGATAACCTGTGGGCAGGAAAATGTAGTCTATGCCATCCAGTGTAAAGAGTGCCACATCTTATACATAGAGGAAACAGGTAACACCCTAAGGATGCGACTGGCAGGGAACCTGAATACGATACTGGCAGGGAACCTGTCAGCAGTCATTTCCAGCAGCACGGGATCCAGTCTTTAGAGATCCTGGGCCTGCAAACGAACCTGAACTGGTCAAGCTCCCAAAGAAAGAGAGCAGAGAAGAAATGGATTGAGTTATTACAAACCCACTCCCCAAACGGTCTAAACCAAGTCTAAAAAAATCAGTAAAAAAATAATAAAAACAAAAAATAATTTTTGAAATGTTTAGAATCGGGCATGGGGACCCAATCCCAAAAAAAAACTTTTCCCGTATTCCCCCTCAACTGACATACACTCCCACACCCTCACACCCTGACCCAGGCAGAACCCACCCCCAATAGACCAGCTCACATGTACCAGCCCCTCATCCCACACACCTCCCGATACATTTACGTTGGGGTCAAAGACATCTTTTGTCCCGCAACACAGACCAGGCAACGCTCAACCATTTTGACCACACACACACACCCGTATTTTTTCCACAGAACACTAAGCCCGGGTGTCAGCCGGCTCGCCCGACACAGCACATTCCATGTTCCACTCCCCGCCAGCTGACATGCATCCCAATATACAGATCGCGGACAGCTTCCTCGCACAGACCAGCCAACGTATCCCACATGCACTCACGTATGTTCCCCCCAAAAACTTACAACCGGGTCTCGTATTCTCCAGCACCTTTTCTAGTCCCTTGCCCTAAACCTAACATTCACCACCACCATTCCGCTAGCTCTTTCCCCTAAACCTAACATTACACAAGCCTAGACAACACCCCGACTAACCCAAGCCAACAGCCCGACTAGCCCTTGCCGACACCCCCCCTAGGGTCTGCTAACCCTAATCCTAAGGCCCCCAAAGCCTAACCCTACCCGAACGCTAACCCAACCTCCCAAATCACCACCACCTCCCCTAGCCCCTTCCCCTAAACCTACCATTACACAAGCCTATCCAACACCCCGACTAACCCAATCCAACAGCCCGATTAACCCTTACCGACACCCCCAGTGGCGAAAACCCTCCACGAGCACAATATCCCACCATATTAAGTTTTGATTCTGGAATAAGGCACAGATCGCAATGAAGGCGAGTGGGACCAGACCAAGATCATGAACCCGTGGGCCAATCAATGTGGCAGGGTACAGTGAGACTGAATCTCCAGTAACGAGATCAATGAACACAAGAGGGATAATTTCCCCACTGCTCGCTAACTCACACCCTCACCCTAACTTTTAAAATCCAGAATCGGGCCTAATAAATCAGGCTTAAACAGATTAAGGTCACACGGTCCCGGTGAATTTGACTCTGAATGGGGACCCAATCCCAAAAAAAGATCTTCTCCCACTTGCCCCTCAACTGACATACACTCCCATACCCTCACACCCTGACCCAGACAGAACCCACCCCCAATAACCCAGCTCAGATGTACCACCTCCTTTTCGCACACCCCTCCCGATTCATTTAAGTTGGGGTCAAAGACAACTTTTGTCCCCCAACACAGACCAGGCAACACTCACCACTTCTGACCACACACACACTCCTGTATTTTCCCCCCACAAACCAACACCTTCCCGAGCTCCTTGCCCTAAACGTAACATTCACCACCACCATTCCCCTCGCCCCTTCCCCAAACCTAACATTACAGAAGCCTAGCCAACACCCCGAGTAGTTCAAGTCAACACCCCGACTAACCCACTCGACACCCCCCCCCCGAGTTTCTCCTAACCCTAATCCTAAGGCCCCCTAAGTCTAACCCTCCCCTCCCAAAGTCAGCACGACCTCCTCTAGCCCCTTCCCCTAAACCTAACATTAGACAAGCCTAGCCATCACCCCTACTAACCCAAGCTAACAACCCGATTAACCCTTACCGACACCCTCACTATACAAAACCCTCCATGAGCACAATTTCCCACCCTATTAAGATATGGATTCTGGAATAAGGCACAGATCGCAATGAAGGCGAGTGGAAGCAGACCAAGATCATGAACCCGTGGGCCAATCAAAGTGGCAGGGTACAGTGAGACTGAATCACCAGTAACGAGATCAATGAACACAAGAGGGATAATTTTCCCACTGCCCGCTAACTCACAACCTAACACTGATGGCTCCTCAGCAGCCCCGAGAACTACACGGAATTCTGCGGTTGGTGAACAATTTAATATAACGTGTGCATCGCGGTGCATCATTGGAACCCGCTGCATCCAAACACACAGTTGCAGATGGTCAGAATCTGTGAGGCGATGCGCTACTTTGACTACCGGGGAGACCAAAGACTGCTAGAATTGGGTATCAAATATATACCAGTTGGAAAATCGAGGGCCGATACCTTTTAGAAGATTGTTCGTATTCTGTCCCGTCTTGTAGCTCACACCAGGGAATGAATGCGATCTCGAAACCCTCCCGCTTTATAGCAAACACGGATACTCGGTCAGAGAGAAACAGGTTGTGCAATAACTGTCGTTAGTTAGAGCCACTGAACAAACAAGGGTCGATGTTCCGCTCCAGTGCGACCGAGACTCCAGAGGGTCGATTTTGCAGCTGTACCAACAAGCTCATTCATTCACATTCCACAACGGAAAATACCCCCAGAGGGTTTGATTGGCGATCCCTACAAGTAACATCCCTCCAGCGCGACCTGAGCTTCTTGGTACCTCACAGTGAATCAGTGACACGTCACTTCTCCGTTCTATGATTGGATCTGTTTTACACTGTGGGGATCTCCGGAGATGAGCTGGCTCTAGCGTTGCTGCTGTTGATCTTGCCTCCACCCTACTCGTGATTGCTCTTCTTTAACAGTGACCCTTATGATTCTTATCTAACCTGAAGTCTGCGGGTCCCAGTCCAATATTATAGCTTGTGATCCATTCCTGATCGCGGTCACATTTCAACAGAACCGATGGTGCTGGCACTCGACAAGGAGGGTGACGTCCCGACTCTAACATTACTGGTGACATCATTCTGCGGTTGCTGGTGGAGATTTTGCAGTAACGTGGTCACTGCAAAATATCATATGAAACCCCTTTCCAGCAGTTACTGAATATGTTCACAATTAAACAGTTGGAGTCACCTGTAGTTACGCGACTGATAATCAGAGTAAAACACAAACGATCGGGCAGCACTTTTCTTTCTTTTCAATATTTTTATTAATTTCAAATAAAAAAATACAAAGTGCATGAAGCAAAGGGTAAAAATGTTACAAAATAGATTGTATTCAATCACACTAGAAATCATAATGATTCATATTGATAAACAAAAATGATAAAAATTAATATTGATGTTGGAATAATGTTATTATAAAAAAAATCTAACCCCACTACCAGAACCGAAGCTGTTTAGTAACATCCTAAAGACATATCTGTACTTTAACCACCGAATCTGTGGTTTAGAAAGTAGTTCAAAAAACGTCCCCATAATATTTGTAAGTTCACAATAGACCCAGAAATAGAGCAACGGATCTTCTCTAAATTTAGATATGACATTACATCCCGTAACCATTGAACAATAGGGAGGAGGAGTAGTTTCCTTCCATTTAAGCAATACAGTCCTCATGTTTAAAAGAGAAATGAAGGCCAATATGCGTAAGTCGGAAGTCTCCAGAATTGTATTCTTTTCCTCCAACAATCCCGAATAATGTCGTTAAAGGATTTGGCTTAAAATTTATCTTTAAAAGTACGGAAAAAGTTTGAAATACCTATATCCAGTATTTTCCAGACTCGGACATGAGCAAAACATATGACGCCGCTCCATTTTTGCATTTGTCACAATAAGGAGATATATCCGAATAAAAACGCGATAACTTGTCTTTGGACAAGTGAACTCTATGGACCACTTTGAATTGAAGGAAGGAGTGACATGCACATAGTGATGAAGAATTAACCAGTTAAAATGTGATTCCAAGTTTCCTCAGAAATTGAAATCTGCAGATCACGTTCCCAAGTGTTTTTTAATTTTGTCTGAAGGGACCTTATTTGTTCCTGATAACCTACCATAAATCTTAGATATTGAAGCATCATTAAAAGATTTCAAATTAAAACCTACGTCTAGTAAGTTCTTATCAGGACTTATTGGGAGGGTATGTACTTGATATCGGAGAAAATCTCTAATGTGCAAATGTCGAAAGAAGTGAGTCTTTGGCAAATTATATTCAGTTGACAATTGTTCAAACGTTAAGAAATTTCCTCCAATAAACAGATTCTGAAAACAAGTAATACCTAATCGTTCCTATTCTTTAAAAACTATGTCAGTCATAGAACGTTTAAAAAGAAAATTAGCAAAAATGGGACTAGACGAAGAAAATCTCGACAAACCATAGTATTTTCTAAATTGTAATCAAATCCTCAAAGCATGTTTAACTACCAAATTATCAGTTAATTTATTTATTGATAAAGGAAGTGAAGAGCCAAGAAAAGAAATAATGGAATTTTTTCAAACAGAATTAGCTTCCAAAGAAACCCATACTGGACAGGCCTCATGATTAATATAATGTAACCAAAAAGTAAGATTTCGTATAGGACTGCCCAGTAATATAACCTAAAGTTGGGTAAAGCAAAACCTCCATTATTTTTTAGCTTTCTGGAAATGAACTTTATTTAATCTAAGATGTTTATTTTGCCATATGTAAGAAGATATAATTGAGTCAAGAGAATAAAAAAAAGACTTGGGAATAAAAACAGGTAAAGCCTGAAAAACATGCATAAATTTAATTAAAATATTTAATTTAATAGAATTACTGCGGCCAATCAGTGATATAGAGAAGGGTGACCAATTTGGTAAGACCCTATTCAGATAATTCAGTAAAGCAAGAAAGTTCTCTTTAAATAAATGTTTATAATTGTTAGTAATAGTAACACCCAAACAGGTAAAATGATTTCTTACAATTTTAAAAGGAAGGCTAGTATAGAATGGCATCAGACTGTTCAAAGGGAAAAGTTCGCTCTTGTGTAAATTCAATTTATATCCGGAAAATTGGCTAAAACGGGAAGTTGAAGAAAGCACAAAAGATAACGAAGTCTCAACATTAGAAATGAAGAACAGTAAATCATCAGCATAGAGCAAAACCTTGTGGGTAGTACCTCTCCTAAAGATACCGGCAATCTCTGTAGATTCTCGAAAAGGAATAGCTAAAGGTTCTAGGACCAGGTCAAATAGCTAAAGGCTCAAAGGGTATTCCTGTCTAGTTCCACGTTAAAAGTTCAGAAAGTTGAAAGTTAGTGAGAACACGGGCATAGGGAGATAAATGATGTAATTTAATCCATTGAATAAAATCGGGCCCAAAGTTACATTCCTCTGTTTAAACTAGATAACTCCATTCGACCCGGTCAAAGGCCTTCTCGGCAACTGGCGAAATCACACATTCCGATATTTCCTTAGAAGGGGAATAAATAATATTCAAAAAACGACGAATATTACAATGGGAGTAACGGTTTTTGATAAACCCCGCCTGATCATCGGATACAATTGACGGTAAAATATTTTCCAATCTACGAGCCAAAACTTTAGATAGAATTTTAACATCAACCTTCAGTAAAGATTCTAATATGGCTTCCAACATTCCGTTGGGTTTTTATTCTTCTTAAGAATAAGTGAAATGAAAGCTTCATAAAAGGATTGTGGTAACCTTCCCTATTTAAAAGATTCCGAAAAAACACAACTTAAATAAGGTATAAACAGTGAGGAGGAAGCCTTATAGAATTCTCCAGGAAATCCATCCGGACCCGGAGGCTTCCCAGACTGCATTGACCGTATAACCTCGGCGATTTCCTCATGAGTAATAAACTTATCCAGTTGTTTTCGGTTATCAGCAGAGAGTGCAGGGATGTTTAATTGGGCGAAGAAGTTGTTCGTTACAGTGTCATCTTTAGGAGAATCAGAACTATAAAGTTTGGAATAAAATTCTCTGAAAGTATCATTTATTTCTAAATGATGAGTTGTCTTTTCTCCATTGGCTTTGCGAACTTCTTTAATTTGCCGTCTAGCTATGAGGTTTTTAATTGATTAGCCAATAATTTAGTTGTTTTATCTCCGTGGATATAAAATTGAGTTTTATCTTTTAAAAGTTGATTCTCAATTGGATATGTTAAAAGGAGATCGTATTTGATTTTGATTTCAACTCGCCTAGATATCCAAGGGATATCTTTGGTCGAGAAGTTTCAATTGATTGGCTAAATCAATCCTCTCTGTGTTAGGTTTTTTCCTGCCGCTTACCGCATAAGAAATAATTTGTCCACTAATAAAGGCTTTAAAAGCATCCCACATAATAAGACTGGAAGTCTCTCCCGGAGTATTCTCTTTAAAAAAGAAAGGAGGATGGTTTGAAAAAACAATCTCTTTATATTCACAGGATCAGATTGATGTAATCATTTGACTGTCATTAAAAAATTAATCATTCCTGGAGTTTGTGTGATGAACATGAGAAAAAAATGAATATTCCCCGTCTTCTGGATGTCAAAAACGCCAGACATCAGTAACACCAGTTTTCATTTTAAAAGATTGAAGAAATAAAGCTGATTTATTAAGAGCCTCTGGTTTAGTAGATGATCTATCTAACCTTTAATCTAACCAATAATTAAAATCTCCTCTAGAACCAAAGATTGTATTCGGGCAAAAGTGCAAAAAATCGTTCAGAAAATCCTGGATCGTCCGTATTCGGAGCATAATATTGGCAAATACCACTAGTCTATTATCTAACTTCCCTGATACTATAACAAAACCACCGTTAGCGTCCGTTATTACCTTATTTTGAACAAATGAAACGGTATTATCTAAAAAAATTGAAACCCCCACCTAGATTTAGCTTTTACAGGAATGATATTGCATCCCTCTCCATCTACTGTAAAAGCGTAAAGTATCACAACTGCGTGTGTGAGTTTATTGTAAAAAAAAATCATTGAGGCTTTGAGCTTTTTAATGGAAGCAAAAATCGTGATTCGCTTTACAGAATGGTTTAGTCCTTTAACATCAAAACTCATTAAATTAATCACTCGACTCATTTTAATATTGTACAAATGTGGATAATAAAGAATATACAAGCCATATTAGAATGTAGATTTAAATAAGACACTGAGCTTTCCAATAAGGTAACTAAGCAACAGACTTGGCTAAAAGCCCTAAACAGCTTCCTAATAAAGAACCCAATCCCCCTCCCCCCAACCAAAGAGAGAAAGCAGTTGACCAATAGGAAGCTCTATCTAAAGACCGTATAACCCAAATAATTCTGTTGCCAATTTCTCAAGGTTGGTAAATTTCAACCCAGTCAAAACAGTAACTTGAAAATAAAGAGTTTCAAAATCATGGAATAACAAGTATCTTTGTTAGTTTATTAGTAAAAACCTCAAAAGAATATATGTAAAATAACGCGTCAAAAATCAAACATCAAAATACATAAACGTTCAAATTATTAGTAAAAGAAGATGTAAATCTAAAGGGGCGGAATGCAATGTGATGCAGAATTTTACAACCACTTTGTAATTGGATGAGAATACCGATGGTGCATATTTTGATAGTTCATTAATATTTTGCGGTATTTGCAATGAACATTTCTGAAACCATTGGTGTAGTAATGTTAGCTGTTCAACAGCCGGATTAAATTTAGTCTGTTCTCACGGTTTGTCGTGAGGCAGAACAGAATCGCTACGGAACAGGACAATATTTGGGTCACCTTTATATAAGAATGAGATTTTCCAATGATTCAGAAGTCTGCATCTTTGTGCTGAGATTTTGCATGGTTCCAAGGGCAATAAGCAGTGAAACTACCTTTGCATTCTCAGGAGCCCAGAAGTCTGTTTTGCTTGGCAAATGTTTCTCTCTTGGAACAGTTGAGAGGAATTCCATGTTGAACCGTTATCATCAGTGGTATTAACGGCTTTTGTCGACCTCTTGCATTTACCGTTTCCAAGGGCCTCCACCAGCAGTAGTTCTGGGAAATTGTACTTACTTACTTTGGGTTAAGTGTTTTCTCGTTGTATCTAATTGCTTAGTGAAAAGATTTCGTCAACATATTGGCTGGATCAGAATCACGTAACAATCCGACGTCTTGTAACAACGTCGATAATTATTCATCCATCTCTGCATACAACTAAAACAAGGAGAGGCGAGGAAGCGAGGCCAAGTAACCAAATTATGGATTAATTAGATCCAATGAAGAGGAAGCCTGAGGACTGGGGACAGTTTGGAACCCATCGCAGAAGGACCGAGGAATTAATTGAGAAGGTGCGGTGAAATAATTTTAGGGTGCATTAAAACGACTGACTTCTCAAGATATTCGAAGTTGTAAGATCAGTGAAGGCAGATGTAAACGTATAAAATCAGAAGTATGGGGATTTACGATAGGTTTTATCGAAACAGAGTACAATAAAAAATACTTTTGGACTGTTTTCACAAAGGAGAACACAATGAACCTGCCAAAAATGTTAAGGAACAGAGAGTCTAGGGATATGGAGATAGAGAAGGAAATCATGGATCTAAACTTATCAGATATCCTCTCCACAGCCTCCAATAAGATAGTGCCCCAACTCCGCACTCTTCTACATCTTGCCTAAGATCCACAAACAGGACAGTCCTGATAGGCCTATTGATTCGGCTTGTTCTTGTCCCATTGAATTTATACCTCGATTCCATCTTGTCTCCCTTGTCCAGTCCCTTCCCACCTATATCGGCAACACGTCGGATGTCGTCCATCATTTAAAGAGCTTCCGACTCCCGGAACCTCACAGCCTCGTCCTCACCATGGGCATCCAAGGATTATTTGCTTTATCCGTTTCCTGGATGCGCACATCGTTTGCAAAGCGAGCATTAGTTTCTATCGCTAATCACCGTTGAGAAACTGGTGGGGAACTTCCTTATGAGCCCATTGCACCGTGTCTGGTGAATGAATTATCACGGTGCTGCTAATTAGGGAGGATCGAGGTTGAAGCTCGGCGACGATGAAGAACGGGTGATGCATTTCCGAGTGGTGTACAGTTTGGACTCGAACCTGCAGGTGGCGATGTTTCCATAACGTTGCCTCCATTGCCTTTCTCGACTGGACAACTCTCGGATTTGGGAGGTGTTATTAGATTAACCTGGTAGAGTAACGGACGTACATGTTATCAGTGTACATGCTGTATTGTCTGTTGAGAGGGAATGAATGTTTCCGGCTGTGGCCACAGTGACAATGAATGTAAATACTTTGTCCTGGACGATGTCGAGCTCCTCGAATATGGTTGAAGCTGGGCAGATCCATAAGAATGAAGGTCACTCGATCATACTCCTGACCTGTGCAAAGGATTCCGTTTCATTTGGAGATCCACACGCCACTGCATGCATAACGTTCGACCTGCTCTTACAGGAAAGCGATCCGTGTCGCTTAAATAATAGGTGGATGCTGACACGCTCCATGTTGATGAGAGGGAACTCACCAATGACAATGCTAGTGATAACCAATAGGAATCTCTGGTATTGGAGTTGGATATTGCCCTGCATTTCTTTTGCGTGCATTTAACAAACCAGTTTTAAAGTGAATGAATACAAATGTGGCTTCCTGTATAATTTGAGTGAAGTAGCGACAGCACCGTGAATAGAATTATAAAGAAAGAGGAAAAACGAAGACTGGGGAAATGCAGCGGCAAGTTGGCTTCGGCAGAGCAGACTGGGTGAAGTCGAGTGAGGCGGCCTGCATTAAATTAAACATTCAAAGGAGGTTTGCGACTGGAATGACCAGCGGGATAAGGGCAGAGTGGAATGGAGAGCGGAATGGCCTAATGCTGGCTTTGGTAATCAACAAACAAAATAAGGATACGTTTTGTTGTTCCCAACAAATGAACTTAGAGCAGAACAGGCGGAGCGGATAAATTCCAGAAGTATTGTCTAGTTGAGGTTCCAGAAACAGGGAACAGTGAGTAGTTTGGACACCGTATTCGTGAACTCTGATATTTCTAACAATATATCAGAGATCCTGGGAATCGTGTAGGACAACGGATCCTGCAATTGCTTTCAGGTTTAATGAACCACGCTGAACCATCGTGCCAGTGGGACGTCTCGTTAGGTTGACAGCGAGTATTTCGACTTTAGGCACAGGCTGTGCCAGTGACATCGGGAAATGGGCAGATTATCACTGCCCGATGGTACTTCAGGTATAATTTTAATGTCCAAGGAAAATTGGTGAATCAGTGTCTTTGACGTCGGCCATTGTGAATATAGCATCAGTTGCTCCAAGCATCGCTGGCACAGTATCAAGGACCTAACACATTGCGGGAAGAGTCTCAATGACCCCGGGTATCTTGAGGTCAAAGTCAGCGCATCGACTACTGGAAGTATAAGGACACAGCTCTGAGTTGGTGGGTAGAGGTTAACGTCACTGGGCAGTATGGGTACTGTTCACTGCTCAAATGTATTACAATGCAGCATCAAATACACCGGCACTATTGCGAAGTTTCAGCTTGCTCGGGGTTTGAGAGCGGAGCTTCAACATCCCCGGGGTTCGTAGGTGCAATAAGATAGATAAGATATCTTTATTTATCACATGTACATCGAAACACAAAGTGAAATGCATCTTTTTGCGTAGTATTTTGGGGGCAGCCCGCAAGTGTCGCTACACTTCCGGCGCCAACATAGCACGCCCACAACTTCCTAACCTGGACCAGGAATGTGTGAGGAAACTGGAGCACCCCAAGGAAACCCACGCAGGCACGGGGAGAAAGCACAACCTCCTTACAGACAGCGGCCGAGTTGAACCCGGGTCGCTGGTGCTGGAACGCGTTATGCTAACCGCAACACTGCCGTGCCAACAAGGTCCCAAACCACCTTGGGGGCGGTTTCATTAATCATGTGAAGCACTGAGGTGACCGGATATTTCACCGCGGTCTTCACTTGCTCCCTGAACTTGGACTGAGTCGCCGCGTAAATAAAGGTGTTCGTACAACAGCTAATATTACTTAGCAGAAATCCGAGCTCGTGAAAGATCAGTTCAGAATCGTTCCACTCTCCTCCAGTTCCTGTGATCCGATAATAGACGAATTCCACAACAAAAGTCAGCCACAGGATTATGAAGCTGCCGGAAAGAGTAAAAAGTAGAACGATACACTTCCTCCTGCTCTCCATTTCCGGGTCACTGCGGTTATCTCCCTTTCCCTGACCCCTCAAACGTTTACGAACCCGACTGGCCACTAAAATGTGCCTGACTGTCAGAGCGTTAAGCGGCAAAATCACTGCGAAAGGGAGCAGCGGGTTTAAAACTGCATCTAGCCAGTCAAAACCCACCCACCCGGGTTCAGTGTAATAATTTGCTTTCGTCACACAAAACCACCGGACATTGTCGATGACCTCTCTGTGCTCACGGGAGAAGTAAAAGGGAACGTTTTTCAGACACAACAAAATGCCAGTTGTTGCTAGAACCGTAGTTGCAATATTTCCTGTGCAATATTTTGTTTTCAGCTTCTGCGAACAAATAGCGATAAATCGATCAAAGGTGAAAGTGACGGTGAACCAGACAGAACAGTCTACAGCTGCATACGTCAATGCAAGGTTAGCACGGCAAACAGTGGTGATGTCCAGGAAACACACTGGAAAATAATGATCATTGATCTTACGAAAAATTACTTCTGTGGTGATAAGCAGTAGATCCGCCGCCGCCATGGCCAACAGGTAGCGGGTGGTGCAGGTGGAGAGGCCGCACTTTCCCCGGGACAGGATCACAATCGCCACTAAATTGACTGGAGAAAGAGAAGAGACATCGAGGATTATTCTACGAATATTTCTTCGAGATTGAGCACCGACTCGATATCTTAAACCGAAATAAAGAGAGGATTGGAATCGAATCATGTGCAGCAATCTCAGAAATCCCAAGTACAGCAACAACGATTCCGAATCTCTGATTTTCTGAAAAGAAATACAGAGACGAGCAAGAGTGAGTTTATCGCCCGGAATGTAGATGGAAACCATCACACGTAGGATCAGGTTTGTCCTTTCAGTATTTCAACCCAGCAACAGGAGTAGGTTTGTCGTTTATTGTGATGTTTACTGATCATTTATCAAGAAAATTACTGATCCATCGCAGCGCAAATTACCAGTTTACGCCTCATAAGCCGTCATTCTCTTAAATTACAGAAATCTGATTATCTCTATTTTGGATAACCACAGCAACTAGCCCCACGAACGCTTCCATCTACAGAATTCTAAAATAATCGTCACATTCCTCGACTCAGCTCAGTCCTTAATAGTTTACACTTACTGACATTATTAGTGTCCCTTTTCCCAGCCTCCTAAATCAGTGGAAATATCATCCGTGCCTCCAGCTTTGTATATTTCAATGAGATCTGCTCCCACTCTGATCTTTGGAGAATTCAGTCCAAGACTGTTGAATCTTTCTTTATGTGGCAAACGGCTCAAACCTGGAACCAGTTCCGTGAGTCTTTGCGGCATCTCTCTCTGTGGCAGGTACCTTGTTTTTACGGTAAGGAGATCGAATCTGCACACAATTTCCAGCTGCGATCTCAGCAAGACCATTGACGATAATACTTCTATGTTCCTGTCTTCAAATCGTCTCCTAATAGAGGCTAATCTACTTCTACATATTGGCTTTCGATGGTTTAGTTAACTGTACACTCGTGTCCCTTTGCATAACAGCAAGAGCCAATCTCTCACAATTTTACAAATATTCTGTTCTGTTTTGTCTTGTGTGCATGAAAATGAATAAATCACAACTTTCCACGTTATATTCCATCTGAAATGCTCTCGTCCTTTCACGCAGCTTGTAAATATCCCCTTCAAACATTTTCGTATCTTTCTGTTTTCCTCTGTGCTCTCAACCCCACTTCGTCAGAAGACTAGGGCATATGGCATATGGTCCCATTTACCAAATCTGTTACACAGATTGTGAATAGCTCCGTCTGACTAACCGATTCTCACACTTTCATTCTAATCACATGCCAGCCCAAGAAAGATACAAAATTACAACATTTTGCTTGTTGTCCGATTCTTAATACATGTCCGTATTTTAATCCCGGTTTCATATGATCAAACTTTGTTGACCGATCTTCTGTTTAGGACCTTATATGGACTCTTCTGAAAATCCAAAATCCGCCACACCCACTTGTTCCCCGTTTTCTTTTGTCTTAACTGCATCCTAAATGATCTCAGAAGATGAGTGAAGTGTCTTTGGCTGTCTGGTTGTGCGGATTTGGTACTACTGGCAAGGGTACCAAGGCCGCTACAAACTCAGCATATGAAGGGGGCGGGGTGTTGAACCTGATCAGGTCGTTTTTCCCCTCATCATCTTCTTTTTAATTTCTTCTGAGAGGAGGACATGTCCGTGAAGGGGGCGGGGTGTTGAACCTGATCAGGTCGTTTTTCCCCTCATCATCTTCTTCTTAATTTCTTCTGGAGAGGAGGACATGTCCGTGAAGGGGGCGGGGTGTTGAACCTGATCAGGTCGTTTTTCCCCTACTCATCTTCTTTTTAATTTCTTCTGGAGAAGAGGACATGTCCGGCTTTACTGCGGAAAGTCCTTCTATGATTTTCTCAACTCAAGCATTCTGTTGTCCATGTTGCTTTGTCTATGTGGTATGTCTCTGACGGTTCCCATTCACTCATTGACCAGATAATCTTGTTTGACAGCTTATCGCCGTAGTTATCCCGGTTTTACCCTGTCAGAGACCCCTCCCTCCCAACGCCCTTGCTGCAGCTAAACAAGTCTCTTTATTTTCTTCCCTGTTCCGACGATGGGTCAGAAACTTCAGTTATGTTTCTCTTCTCACAGATAAGGCCAGCGCTGTTGAGTATTTCCCACATGTTCTGCTTCAATTTGGGCTATTAATCATGGCTGAATACTATTCTACGTTCACAGGCATTCCCATTATTATACCATGGCTGGTTCAGAATATACATTCCAAAATATCATTATTCAGTATTACCCTAATGTGACAGAGTCCCATTCTGTTATGAGGCGTCAGTAACACGTGACACTCTCCAGTAATAACTCTCAACAAGTGAAATTCTCGAATGTGAAATCCTCCCAGTAATACATTTCCAGACAGCTATCCGTCTTTAGCCTAAATACCGAAGATAATAACGACGTATTGTGCTCTCTTGAGTTAAAAATAAAGGTTTAGTGTTGGTTGACTGAATGTAATCAAAGACAGTAGTGAGTAAGGATATTTTAATTGAATTGTTGTCACGATACGATTGTTGTACAACGGTCTCCACAGCGACAGCGTCTGTATTTATCATAATCAAAGGAAAGCCAAACTGTAAAATCAGAGAAACAGGGGAAGCTCATTCGGCCTTGTTATCAAAATCAACATTTTAGTATCTTTATTAATTTCTTGCTGCAGCTGAACGTTTGAATTCAGTATGTACGAGGGCACCAAGATCAACTTCACGCCAATGTTTCCCAGTCCATTCTTATTTATCTAATTATCCGCTTTTACAATTATTGTCGCAATAACCTAGCAGTTATTTACGTTCTTGCGCTGCTGCAAAGCATTTACCCACTCGTCCAAATCACATTACATTAAGACTCCTTTGCATCTTCCTCGCAACTCACAACTCCACCTGGTTTCATGTTGTTGGGAAATTGAGCAATATGGCATTCTCTCCCAGCACATCGCAGTGACAGTTGTCTTATGCCACCCTGATAATTTGCCAGTCATTTCTACTCTTTGTTTCAATCAGTTTTCAATATCTCCCGGTATATTGTAACATCCGATCTCACGACTGATTATTGTGCACACTAACCTGTGAAGTTAGACTCAACAAATGCTGCTTAAATATCCAATAACATAACATGGACTGCTCTATCTGATACCAGTTGTAAACTCAGAAATCTCCAGCAGATATGTCAAACATGGTATCTCTTTCGTAAATCCCAGTCGGATTGGTTTCTAATATGCCCAGTACTTTATGGGTGTCAATTTATGATTACATACTTTACAACAGACTCTGGCATTCTTCCTAATACATATATCAGACTAACTGGTTTATCGCTCCCACTTTTCTCTCTGCCTCCCGTATCAATCGACCATCTGTGTAATTAACTCAGATATACCCATTTGGTCGTTATACCCATTTTTAAACAGTCTGATGCTATCCAATCTGTCCGCAAAGTTCCTTTATTTATGGATACGTTGATGATGCATAAAACGCATCGACTATTTTCATGGCTTTCTCTTTAAGTACTCTGGGATGCATAATATCAAATCAGAATTTCTCCAGCAATATTTTCCACGGATGTTCATTTCTTTAACGCTTTCCTTTTATACGTCCACAATCAGGGAATTTATTAACTCGCTAGGTCTTAACACTATCCAAACCTATTTGTTTCATGGTTTTGCCATTATATGTCACAAATTCAAACACAACTTTATTTGTTACATTAACTTACCAGGAACGCCAATGATGGCAATGATCACGTACAATATTTCCTCGACACCGTAGTACAACTTCAGCATTTTCCAGTTGAGGAGGAGTTCTCTTTATGCTGTGGATAATCTGAGAACTATTGTTCTCGGTTATGCATTCCCTGAGGCTTTATATACCTCTGGTTTGGGCCCCAAAGTGTCAATCAGGTGTAGTTGAATTAAAAATAGGTATTTTAAAAATACTAACAGATTACGTCATCTGAAACTAATCCCAGCTTTGACAGATTGTGTTTGGCATGGAAATTAATTGAGAAAGACCAACGACTGAAAAATCCTGTGGGCACCAGTAGTTGCAAATTGGGAGCAGCATTCTTCCAGAAATGTGGATATAATTTCAAACACCTGTCACCCTTCCATTTACCTCATGTTGTTCGCCTGACATCCTCCAGTCTGCTTCATCTAGCAATGCAATTCTGAATGTCGTATCCCTCTCAGAGCAGGTAAACTCCCTTACTTGAAGGTGCGGTTTGCATCCATGGACAGAAAACAAAAGTTAATTGATCACTTTAGACTGAGACATCTCAGCAAAGTGAAAGATTATTCCATCTAATACAGCGGCAAATTTATCACAACCTCCTCAGATCAAGACAGATCCATAAAACATTATAGTATTCCAAAGATAAGGAATATATAGGAACAAAAGAGACTGAACATAGGTTAGTACAGCGCAGGAGCAGGCCCTTCAGCCACGGTTTCTGTGCCGGTCACGATGCCAACCAACACTAATCGCATCCACCTGTGCACGTCCTGTATAAGTCTCTCTAAAAGGATGCTCTCATATCTGCCTCCACCACAAGCCGTGGCAGCGCGTTCCAGGTATCCACCAGTCTCTGCGTAAATCAATTTTAAGCCTTCACCCTCACCTTAAATCTAAATCAAAATCCCTTTATAATCTCAGAAATTCTTTCACTGTGCACTATACTGCCCATTTTACTATCACCTGCAAACTCACTGACGCACGCCACCTACACTCTCATCCAAATCATTAATATAAATGAGTCTGATTCTGGATTTAGTGCTGAGTAATGAGCAGGATTTGATAAGAGAACTCGAAATAAATGAGCCATTGGGAGATAGTGACCATAACATGATAAGTTTTTATCTGTAATTGGAGAAGGAAAAGGGCAAATCAGAAGGGTCAATTTTGCAGCTGAACAAAGGAGAATATGGAGCCATGAGGGAGGAGCTGGCTAAAGTTGACTGGGCGGGCATCCTAGCAGAATTGTCAGTGGAACAGCAATGGCAGGTATTCTTGGGAATAATGTACAAGGTGCAGGATCAGTTTATTCCCCAGAGAAGGAAAGACTCAAAGAGGGGAAAGGGGCCACCGTGGCTGACAAAGGAAGTCAGAGATAGCATTGTGTTAAAAAGGAAGAAGTATGGCAGAGCCAAGCTGAGTGGGAAGATAGAAGATTGGGAAATTTTTAAGGTGCAGCGGAATTTAACTAAAAAGGTAATTCGGGAAGGAAAAATGAGGTACGAAGGCAAGCTAGCCAGGAATATTAAGGAGGATAGCAAAAGCTTTTTTAGGTATGTGAAGAGAAAGAAGTTAGTTAGGAACAATGTTGCGCCCTTGAAGACCGAACCGGGTGAAATTATTACGGGAAACAGGGAGATGGCAGTTGAATTTAATAAGTACTTTGGATCTGTCTTCACGGGGGAAGATGTAAGAAATCTCCCAGAGGTAAGGATGGACAAAAGGTAGAGAGTGACAGAGGAACTGAAGTGGATTGACATTAGGAAAGAAATGGTCATGGGTAGACTAATGGGGCTCAAGACTGACAAATCCCCAGGTCCAGATGTTCTGCATCCCAGGGAACTAAAGGAGGTGGCTCTAGAAATTGTGGATGCATTGGTGATCATTTTCCGATGTTCCTTAGATTAGGGGTCAATTACTGAGGATTGGAGAGTGGCTAATGTTATCCCACATTTTAAGAAAGGAGGTAGGGAGAAAACGGGGATCTATCGTCCAGTTAGCCTAACATCTGTGGTGGGGAAGATGCTAGAGTCCATTATTAAGGATGAAATAACGGCATATTTGGATAGCAATGATATGCAATCTGGTCGAGTCAACATGGATTTACTAAGGTCAAATCATACTTGACTAATCTACTGGAGTTTTTTGAGGATGTAACCAGGAAAATAGACGAGGGCGATTCAGTGGATGTTGTATACCTCGACTTTCAGAAGGCATTTGATAAAGTGCCGCACAGGAGATTGGTGGGTAAAATTAGGGCTCATGGAATTGGGGCGCGGGTATTAACATGGATAGAAAACTGGTTGGCGGATAGGAAACAAAGTGTAGGGGTGAATGGATGTTTCTCAGAATGGCAGGCCTTGACTAGTGGGGTGCGAAAGGGCTCGGTGCTGGGACCACAGCTGTTTACGATCTATGTTGATGATTTAGATGAAGGCATTGTGAATAACATTAGCAAGTTTGCTGATGATACAAAGTTGGGTGGCAGTGCGACATGTGAAGAGGAGGTTAGGAGAATTCAAGGTGATTTGGATAGGTTGGGTTGAGGAAGTGAAGGGTTAAGAATTGCAACCATACCTATAACTGGCAAACAAAATATATATATGTATTCATATTTCTTTAGCAAGGACTAGCAAACTGCTGACCCATTAGTTAGGTTGGAATGTTAAGTATGTTAACTGCCTTTGTTTCTGGATAACGAACCATTCCGATATGTCAGACGGTAGTGATACTGTATGTAATTAACATCGAGGTAAAGACTTGTTCTGAACAATGAAGGGTGATACCTGCCTTTGAAAGCCTTGACTATAACTCAATTATACTAAGACAACAGGTGTGATAGCTTTCTCGGGATCTCTATAGCTTGACCGAAACTCGCGGCGCCGTTTGCATGGGATGTGCGTGACAATTCCTGTATAAATGTTTGTCTGCCCTTTGTTCGGAGAGAACTCGGGAAGCGACTCTTAGCGAGTGCTGAAGAGAATTCTCCTAGCGGTGCACTGCTAATAAAGGTATTTGTTAGAATCGACCTCGTGGCACTGTGTTATTTACAGCGGACGGATAGGGAAATTGATTTCGGGACGACAGGGTAAGTGGGCAGATACTTGGCAGATGAAGTTTAATGTGGAAAAATGTGAGGTTATCCACTTTGGGAGCAGGAACAGGAAGGCGGATTATTATCTGAATGGTGTGGCGTTAGGTAAGGGGGAAATACAAAGGGATCTAGGAGTCTTTGTTCATCAGTCACTGAAGGTGAATGAGCAAGTGCAGCAGGCAATGATGAAGGCTAATGGAATGTTGGCCTATATTACAATAGGAATTGAGTACAAAAGCAAAGAGATTCTTTTGCATTTGTACAGGGCTCTGGTGAGGACACTCCTGGAGTATTGTGTACAGTTTTGGTCTCCAGGGTTAAGGAAGGATATCCTGGCTATAGAGGACGTGCAGCGTAGGTTTACGAGGTTAATTTCGGGCATGTCGGGACTGTCTTATTCTAAGAGGTTGGAGAGACTGCGATTGTACACGCTGGAATTGAGAAGATTGAGAGGGGATCTGATTGAAACATACAGGATTATTAAGGGATTGGACAGGATAGAGACAGGAAATATGTTCCAGATGTTGGGGGTCCAGGACCAGGGGGCATGATTTAAGAATAAGGGCTAGGCCATTTAGGACAAGAGGGCAGGAAAAACTTCTTCTCCCAGAGGGTTGTGAATTTGTGGAATGCACTGCCTCAGAGGGCAGCGGAGGCCAATTCTATGGGCACTTTCAAGAAGGAGCTAGATAGGTTTCTTATAGATAGGGGAATCAAGGGATATGGGGACAAGGCAGGAACAGGATATTGATTGTTGAGGATCAGCCATGATCTCAAAATGGCGGTGCAGACTCGAAGGGCCGAATGGTCTACTTCTGCTCCTATTGTCTTTTGTCTATTGTCTCTTGATACATACAACAGCAGACCCAGCACTGATCCCTGTGGCCCACCTCTGGTCACGGGCCTCTAGGTTGAGAAACAACCCTCTGTCTCCAAACATAAAGCCAATAATGTGTCCACTTGAGCAGCGCCCTGGATCGCACGTGATCTATCCTTCCAGACCAGACAACCTTGCTGAAGTCCATGTAGACAACGATTACTGCACTTGCCTCAGCTACTTTCATGGTGACCTCTTCAAAGAAAAATCTCAACCAAATTCGAAAGACACAGTTCCCACACACAGAGCCATGCTGACCATCTATAATCAGTTCTTGCCTTTCCAAGTGCAGGTCAATCCTGTCTCTCAGAACCCCGTCCAATAACTGTCCCGGCACTGATGTTAGCCCCACCAGTCTGTAGCTCCCAGGCTTTTTCTCGCAGCCCTTCTTAAATCACAGTACAACATAAGCTTCCCTCCAGTCTTCCGACCCCTCACCCGTGGCTTTCGATGATACAAGTATTTCCACAAGGGCCCACACAATGTCTTCCCTACCTTCCCACAATGTCCCAGGATACACTTGGTCAGGCCTCAGGGTCATATCTAACTTTGTGCATTTTAAGACCTCCAGCACCTCCTCCACTGTCATGTGGTCTCTCTTCAAGACATCTCTGTCCTGAGTTTCCTGCCATTTTCGTCCTTTTCCACAGTAAATATGTGAAAAATATGTGTTCAGGACCTCACCTATATCCTATGATTCCACATACATATGATCTTGGTGATCCTTAAGGAGCCCTGTTCACTCCTACCGTTTAACTGTTGTATTGGAAGTGTGTTTTTGGGTGTTGGGCTTGGTGTGGGACTGAATGTCTCTGCTGTCTGACACTGGAACTGATGAGCTGTCGGTGTCTCTGTGCTCTGTAACCTACCTGGTGTGTGAGAGATGGAGCGGCTGCTATGTTCCTTGTCCCTCGGGAGGAGGTAACATCAGAGTTGATTGAAGTCTCTCCCTGTGGGAAGGGAACGGGATCAGTTAGGGAGAGGTAAAAGGCAGACGGCTGTGTCAAGCGGCCGGTGCAGCCAGTGTCAGTGTGTGAGGCCGTTGCAGGGCTGCAGCTCTCAGCTTATGCCGACCAGCAGAGGGCGGCAGCTCCACATCAAATGAGGGACACACACACACACACCGTAACATCCCAGCATGGATCCGGGAATGGGACTACCCATGGAGCAGGGTGATTTACACAGCTCGCATTTCCACACACCTCTCCCATGGGACTCGCCGCTCAACCGGAACCAAACAGCCGCTTTTTAAACTATGTCCCCCACACTTCTCATCGGGAGTTCTGAAAGAAACTGCAGAGAGTTGTGGCCACATCCCAACGCATCACGGTCACCAGCCTCCCCTCCTTGAACTCTGTCTTTACCTCTCGTTGCCTTGGCAAAGCAGCCAGCAGAATCAAAACTCCACCCACCCAGGATATTCTCTCTTCTCTCCTCTTCCATCTGGTTGAAGATACAGAAGCCTTGAGGACACGTACCGCCAGACAAGGATAGCTTCTACCCCACTGTGATAAGACTATTGAAAGGTTCCCTTATACAATGAGATGGACTATGACCTCACGATCTAATTTGTTGTGACCTTGCACCTTTTTGCACTGCACTTTCTCTTTAGCTGTGAAACTTTACTCTGTACCGTTATTGTTTTACCTGTACTACCTCAATGCACTCCGTACTAACTCAATGTAACTGCACTCTGTAATGAATTGACCTGTACGATCGGTTTGAAATAGAATCTTTTCACTGTACCTCGGTACAAGTGACAATAATAAGCCAATACCAAACAATCTCTCTTTGTAAAACAGCCCCCAGCCTGAGTGCCTGGCTTTGTGTCCACTGCTCACTGTGCAGTAACAACACACACCGAGAGACTGGAACCAAACCGAGGTCTTTCCTTCCTGGTCTGGGAAGAAGGAAGCAGCAGTGACCGTGACAGCAGCTCCTTCCCACTCCGCCTCCCCCGCCCTGCCCACCCCAGCCCGGGACCGGCCTCACCCTCCCCACTCACTCCATGTTCCGGGCCCAGTCGCTGCTCCACTCCGCCTCTTCCCCCAGCCGCCTCCTCCACTTCCCCGGGTCCGGACTCCATGTCAGTCCCTGAGAACATCTGCGGAGCTGGTCCATGAGCCCATCTGCGGAGCGGCTCAAAAAGCGATGCGCTGCTTGGAGGAGGCTACTGTCAGCGCCCTGCCCCCGGGCCCGGGAGCTCTCCATTCCCGGCTGCTTTAAACCCGCTCCCCCCGCTCGCTGAGGGAATGGCGCTCACAGGCGGAGCTGCAGCAAACGGCGCATGTTCTCTGCCGTTCGCTGTTAATCAGGGACAGGGGCGGGGCTACGCCGCGCATGCGCTCCTGTCCGCCTGATGTCACAGAGGGAAGCCCAGCCGGACCTTTCCCCAGTTCACTTTGATCAGAGTCTGAGCGGAGAGTCCGGGCCTGGGGGAGGGACAGGGCGGCTTTACACCCGGGACCCTCCGCTGTAAAACATGTTCACTGGGATCGTTCTCTGCAAAATGCTTCAGATGTTCCTGAGGCTCTACACAAAGTCCCTTCTCGGGAGACTCTCCCGTCCTGGGCACTGCAGACCGGCCTGTTCCACATTCCAGATATAAAATGAACTGATCACTGCGACAACAAACTCTTTGTCGCTCTTGCATTTTATTGTTAAAATTTCTCTGGTATTTCCAGTTAACCTTGAAAGCAGGCAACCCATCTCCCCGTCGGGGAATTGAACCCCGGTCTCCCGCGTGACAGGCGGGGATACTGACCACTATACTAACGAGGAACCGACAGGTGTCTGTGGACTATCATGCAGATGTGAGTGTACCGGAGAGTTCACAGCATCACCCCCGTGTTTGTTCGTTCACTGTTAACGTTCACTGTGTGACCGGAGGGGTCTATCTTTTAGCGATTCAGTCACTTATTGTGTTCAAGACTTTCCGGAGGTGGGGCTCCCATTAGGGCTGAGCCGCGTGTGGTTGGAAAGGTTATTTCTAATCAGGAATTATTTTTCTAGTTGAGTTATGGGTGAGGCAGGAAATGATTTGTAGCCCTTTATCTCAGGGGTCGACTCTCACCTCGGTCCGATCTCGGCTGAATAATTACTGGGCGGTGTGCGACTCCTGTCTGCTGGAAGTTGGCGACATCAACTGGACGGAACAGGGACTGCAGCAGAGTGAGGAATGACCCGTCGGAAGGCAGCTCGGGGTCTGGGTCAGAGAGTCAAACAGCACTGGAGACGGTCAGTACCCGCATCTCCTGCAGCATCATGGAGCGATGGGGGTATAGTTGTTAGCATAGCTGTCTTCCAAGCAGTTGACCCGGGTTCGATTCCCGGTCATCGCAGGTTGTGGATTTTTAAAATCAGAACACGATCTGTGCAGAACACGATGGGACGAGCGGTCTGGTGCCGCTAACTCTCGTGCGGCTTCCTGGATTCACTGAGTTCTATCAGTGAGTGTAAGAGAGATTCCATCGCGGTTCCGTTCATTATTGTTCACTGTGGGCAGGTCAGTGGATCAGGGATGGAATTTCCGTCCCCCACCTTTGCCCGGGAGATCGATGAACGAATTCAGTGCAGCTCCCTACCTTCACTCTGTCCCAGATCCCCACAACAACCGAGGACACATCCCAGCATGTCCCAGGTGACGTGTTCACACCGAGTGACGTCACTGTTCACGCCCCGCTCTATGTCTGTGTTCACCCTGTGGGATCCTCCCCTCATCCCCCCCCCCTCCGTTCCCAGAGGAACTTTAAACCTCTCTTATCCACTCACAGTCATAGGGTTCTGCAGCACAGAAACCGACCCTTTGGCCTATCATGTCCATGCTGACCAACAAGTACCAATCCAGAATAATCTCTCATACAGCACTTAGTCCGTTGTCCTCAGTGCCTTGGCGATTCCAGGGCTCGTCTGGATACTTGTCAAACACCGCGTGTGTCCCTGTCTCCAGCACCCACTCAGGGGGTGGGTTTCAGATTGTAAACACCCTCCTCGTGGGGAATTTCTTCCTCTGATGCCCTCCGGTGAAAGACATGTCTGCAATGGGTGGAAGTTCCTCACCATCTCCGCCCCTGATTATATGAGATAACTCTGCAAGGTCCCAGTCACCAGCATCCGCTCCATGGAAAACGCCCCAATCTATCCAGTCCCTGCTCATAACTGAAACGCTCTACCTCAGATATCATCCTGGTGACTCTCCCCCGCACCCTCTCCTCTCCATCTAGGGCTTCCGTCACTCCCTCTGCTCGACGATAATATCTTACTTTTACGGCAAACCAGCCCGAAGTTTTGTTTTGTTTCCCATCTTTGGTGTCGGTGTGCAAGAAGTTTGGATTCTCTCTTCATTGGTAAATTGCTGTTTACGACGTAGTAAATAGCAGAGAGATGTTTAGCTCCATCGACCTCTGGGTCGTGGGCCCAGCACGCTGCCGCTGCGCCACTCTGCTGTTGGGTAAACATTGTGTGATGTTGCTGCGCTATGAATGTTCCGCCGTCCCTTCCATCATTTGTATTTGTCGTTTCTTTTCCCTCGCTGACTTCTCTTTCTCTCCTGACATTTCCCTTCTGTCGCCCTTCCCCTGTCTCTCTGTCTTCCTTTCCCTGTTCCTTACTTCCTGCCCAATCCGGTCACTATCCCTGTGCTGTCTGTGCTCTCTCCCGGTCGGATATCTCGTTCCCGACATTTCAGCAATGACTGTATTTGACATGTTGTCTTTGACCCTGTTACTGCGGCCCTGCTGACGGACATTCTGTTTATCTCCTCCTGTGTGTGTTCCGTGTTCTGGATATAACCGTCGGCGAATTAACGGCTGCAGCAATTCCAAGAGCAACGCGGCTGGACCGGGCAGCAACAGGTGGGGAGTAGCGGGGTGCCGCAGGGTCCTGTGTACTGATCTGGCAGGGGAGTTACGGGGATCTCAAGGCTGATACCCGGGCGGAGGCTCGCCCACTGCACTCCGGGCGCGCTGACGCCTGCTGTGTCCCAAATGTGGGACACTCGACTGTAAAATGTGTGGTGGTGTGGAAGGTGTTCGCGGTCTCCCTGATCTTCAGTCAATCCTAGAATTACATTCAACTTATTCTGACCTTATCCCCCGCATGTCCTTTGTCGCCTGTGGTAACGGAGACGTTAGGCGTTCAGAACGGGACTGACGCTGTCGCCTACCTCATCAATTCTATAGATTACGCCTCTCCAAATGACAGTTCAGTCTCCTGATCTTTTAGCTGCACAATATGTTGTCCGCTCAGACCTTTGACTTGCGCTCTGTTCCACCGAGAATATCAATGAAATATTTGTACCTTATATTTAAGTTTGAAAGGAGTATCAATGAAAGGTTTATACTAACCAAGGAGGAGGATGTCTGAGAGATGGCCGGAAGATTGGAAGTGATTTATCGCTGTTAGACATCACTTTCCCAGCTCTCTGGGGCTCGGGACAGCATCGCGTTTCTCCAGGAATTTCCGCGCGTTATTCAAAATTCAAGATCATCAGCGTGGAGATGCCGGGGATTAATTCCAGGACCTCATACATGCAAAGCATGCGCTCTCCCACTGAGCTACATTCCCGATAGAAGGGAGCAGATTTTGACAGACAGGAGATTGCAGATGCTGGAATCTGGAGCAACCAGCAATCTGCTGGAGGGAATTAGCGGTCGAGCGGCATCTGTGGGAGGAAAGGAATTGTCGACGTTTTGGGTCGAAACCCTGCATCAGGACTGACGTGGGGACAATGCGGGGATTTGACTGGAAACGTCGACAATTCCTTCCCCACACAGGCGCTGCTGGACCCGCTGAGTTCCCGCAAAATATTGTTTGTTGTAGCTTTAGAGGCAAGAATGCCTCCACCCCCACCCCGTGGTGGCCCCCGTGTTTCCCCCACTGGGCATAAATCACTGCGCCCCCGTTCAGTAAGTTCATGGTTGATCATCCAAATTCACTTCCCTTTTCCATCGTTTCACCTCCCTCTGTTTAACGTCAGATATTATTCAGAGTCATACTGAATGATCAAAGCCCAGGAAGCAAACAAATGAAGCACAACATTAGACCCAACGAGTTCCAGGGACGTTGCTTTACGAAACATGTACATCCCGGTGAAAGGGAAGCGGAACATCCGGACTCCGGACGTGATACCCCGCAGGGAGGGTTCCCACTGAACCCAGTGAGGCGGTAGCAAGGAGCGGCTGCCTCCGGACAGCGCAGTGTTACCCAGCTGACAATGACACGCACATCAAAGGCTGCCGGATCGCCAGCGTCCCTGGGTGGGTTCGAACCACCAACCTTTCGGTTAACAGCCGAACGCGCTGACCGATTGTGCCACAGAGACACAGTGAAGGAAGCGGGAATGAATGGGCCATTCCCGGGTTGGGAGGCGGTGACCAGGGATCGGAGCTGGAACCCGGCTTTTCACAATTTGCATCAATGGTTTGAATCAGGGAGTCCTGGAAATTATGAAACAGAAAATGATGGAAACACTCAGCGGGTCGGGCAGCATCTGTAGAGAGAGATAAACAGAACCGTAACGGAACAGGGACTGAAGAAGAGTGAGGAATGATCCATCAGGAAGCAACTCGGGGACTGACTATCGAGTCACAGAGTCAAACAGCACTGGTGGCGGTTCAGTACCCGAATCTACTGCAGCATGATGGAGCGATGGTGGTATAGTGGTGAGCATAGCTGCCTTCCAAGCTAGTTGACCCGGGTTCGATTCCATCGCAGGTTGGAGAGTTTCAATTGTCTCAAAATTCAACCCTATGCAGAACAGAGGGGCCGAGCGGTCTCCTCCTGATAACTCGCGTGCGGCTTCGTGGATTCATTGAGTTCCGGTCAGGGAGTGTAAGAGAGATCCCATCACTGTTCCATTCATTATTATTCACTGTGGGCAGGACAGTGGATCAGTGAAGGAATTCCCGTCCCCCACCTTTTCCCGGGATATCGATGAACGGATCAGTGCAACTTCCTGTTTTCACTCTGTCCCAGATTCCTTCAACAAACGAGGACACATCCCAACATGTTCCAGACGACGTGTTCGCACCGAGTGACGTCAGTGTATTCACACTCCGCTCTCTGCCTGTGTTCACCCTGTGGGATCTCTCCCCTCATTCCCCCCCACCGTTCCCAGAGGAAATTTATCCGCTCTTCTCCACTCACAGATGTAAAATAGAGTCACAGCGTCATGCAGCACAGAAACAGGCCTTTCGCCCCATCACGTCCATACTGACCATTTAGTACACATCCGTACTAATCTCACCTACCAGCACTGAGTCTGTTGCCTTCAGTGTCTTGGCGAATCTAGGGCTCGTCTGGATACTTGTCAAACACCGTGAGGGTCCCCGCCTCCAGCACCCACCTAGGGGTGTGCTCCAGATTCCAATCACCCTCTTTGTGAGGAAGTTCTTCCTCTGATGCTCTCCGGTTACACACACGTCAGGTACAGAGAACGGTTCCCCACTGTCTCCGCCGCTCATAATGTGAGATAACTCTCCACGGTCCCATCACCCTCCTTCGCTCCATGGAAAATACCCCCAGTCTATCCAGTCTCTGCTCATAACTGAAACGCTCCTCCACAGACAACATCCTGCTGACTATCCCCCGCAGCTTCTGATGTCCGTTTAGAGCTTCCGTCACTCCCTCTGCTCAGCGAGAATATCCGAATTCCAATGCTAACCAGCCCGGATCTCTTTGTTCTGATTCCCATCTTTGTGTCTGTGTGTAAGCAGTTTGGATTCATTCTCTCGTCCTTGGTAAATTGCTGTTTCCGCTGAGGTAAAGAGCCGTCGACCTCTGGGTTATGCGCCCAGCAAGCTGCCGCTGCGCCACTGTGCTGTTGGGTAAACATTGCGTTATGTTGCTGCGTTGTGAATGTTCCGCCTTCCCTTCTAGCGGTTTTATTTGTCGTTTCTTTTCCCTCGCTGACTTCTCTTTCTTTCCTGACATTTCCCTTCTGTCTCTCCTCCCCTGTCTTTCTATCTTCCTTTCCTTATTCCTTACTTCCCGCCCCATTCGGTCACTATCCCTGTGCTGTCTGTGTTCTCTCCCTGTCGGATATCTCGTTCCCGACATTTCAGCAATGACTGTGTTTGACATGATTTCAATAACCCTGTTACTGCGGCCCTGCTGTCTGACATTCTGTTTATCTTCCCCTCTGTGTGTTCCTTGTTCCGGATATAACGGTCGGCGAATTAACGGCGGCTCCAATTCCCAGAGCGACACAGCCAGACCGGACAGTGACTGGTGGGGAGTAGCGGGGTGCCGCAGGGTCCAGTGTACTAATCTGGCAGGGGAGTGACGGGAATCACAAGGCTGTTCTCCCGGGCTAAGTCTTGACCACTGCACTTCGGGTGTGCTGACGTCTGCCATGTCCTCATTGTGGGATACTCGACCGTTAAATATTTGGTGGTGGGGACTGTGTTCCCGCTCTCCCTGATCTTCAGTCAAACCTATAATTACATTAAACTTATTCTGACTTTATCCCCCGCATGCCCTTTGTCGCCTGTGGTTACGGAAACATTCAGCGTTCAGAAGAGGACTGATGATGCCGCCCGTCTCGTCAATTCTATGGCTTCCGCCTCTCCAAATGACAGTTCAGTCTTCTGATCTTTACTTGCACAACCTGTTGTCCTTTCAGACCCCATACCCGCGCCCTGCCCCGCCGAGGTTTTGTACCTGTGCCAGCAAGGGTGAGTTTCTGACTCTCCCACATGGGAAGGTTCAGTAACAGGCCGGCGGTGGTTGTCCCACCCCTGCCCCGAGCCCCGAGCCTGGCACTTCACTCCGACACACAGCGACCGTAAGTCATTCTCGGTGATACTTTCTCCTTACCCCGTGTCTTTGCCACTAAGGCTTAGATCCAGAAACTGAATCAATGAAAGGATAATACTGACCAAAGAGGTGGATGCCTGGGAGATGTTGAGCGAAATATTGGAGGTGATTTATCCCTGTTAGACGTTATTTTCCCAGCTTTCTGGGGCTCGGGGCAGCATCGCGTTTCTCCAGGAATTTCCGCACATTTTTTCAAAATTCAAGATCACCAGCGTGGAGATGCCGGGGATTGAACCCGCAAAGCATCCGCTCTCCCACTGAGCTACATTCCCGACAGAAGGGAGCAGTGCTTGATAGACGAGTGACTGCAGACGCTGGAATCTGGAGCAACAAACAGTCTGCTGGAGGGAATTAGCGGTCGAGTGGCATCTGTGGGAGGAAAGGAACTGTCGACGTTTCAGGTCGAAACGCTGCATCAGGACTGACGTGGGGACGATGCAGGGATTAGACTGGAAATGTCGACAATTCCTTTCCCCCACAGGCGCTGCTCGACCCGCTGATTTCCTGCAGCAGATTGTTTGTTGTAGCAGCTTTGGAGGCAAGAATCCCCCCACACCCCGCGGCGGCCCCAGTGTTTCTCCCGCTGGGGATAAATCATTGCCATTGAAACATAAATGACAGCAACTGGCTCAGACCATTCGGCACCTCGTCTCTGCGCTCCCTTCAGTAAGTTCATGGTTGATCATCCAAATTCACTTCTCTGTTCCATCTTTTCACCTCCCTCTGGATAACGTCAGATATTATTCAGAGTCGCAGTAAATGATCAAAGCCCAGAAAACAAACAGATGAAGCACAACATTAGACCCAATAAGTTCCAGGGAAGTTGCTCTATGAAACTCGCACATTCCGGTGAAAGGGAAGCGGAACATCCGTACTCCGGACGTCAGACCCCGCAGGGAGGGCTCCCAATGAGCCCAGTGAGGCAGCAGCAGGGAGCGGCCACCTTCGGAGAGCGCAGTGTTACCCAGCTGACAATGATACTCGCAGCAAAAGCTGCCGAATCACCAGCGTCCCTGGGTAGGCTCGAATCACCTCAAGAGGCACAGGCTGAATGTTTTGCCATGGCCCTCACAGTCCCCCGACCTAAACATCATCGAAAATCTGTGGATATACCTCAGAAGAGCAGTGCATGCAAGACGGCCCAAGAATCTCACAGAACTAGAAGCATTTTGCAAGGAAGAATGGGCAAAAATCCCCCAAACAAGAATTGAAAGACTCTTAGCTAGCTACAGAAAGCGTTTACAAGCTGTGATACTTGCCAAAGGGGGTGTTACTAAGTACTGACCATGCAGGGTGCCCAAACCTTTGCTTCGGGCCCTTTTCCTTTTTTGTTATTTTGAAACTGTAAAAGATGGATATAAAAAAAGTAATCTTGCTTAAAATATTAAAGAAGTGTGTCATCTTTAGCTTGATGCCTTTTGGAAATCAGGTCATCTTTTACTTGCTTAGCTATTCACAGTAACAGAAACTTTGACCAGGGGTGCCCAAACTTTTGCATGCCACTGTATGCTGGCTGAAGAAATGCTCCCCAATCTAATCCCACCTTCCAGCACCCAGTCCTTGGCCCTGCAGGTCACTCTTTTTTCCAGCAAACGTCCAAGTACTGTTTAAATGTTGTGTGGATTTAGGCCTCTATCATCATCTTAGGCAATGAATTCCAGCCACTACTGTCAGTTAGATGAAAAAAAAATGTTTCCTCATCTCCCTTCTCCTCCTCCTACCAATTACTTTAAGTCTAAGCCCTCAAGTTTTTTGGCACCTCTGCCAAGGGAAATAGGTCCTTCTCTCAATCCCTCATAATTTTATGCACCTCAGTTGAGTCTCTCCTCAGCTTCCCCTGTTCTAAAGAAAGTAATCCTGGTTTATTTACATGGAGCAAAAAAAACCTGCAGATGGTGGAAATCTGAAACAAAACAGAAACTGCTGGAAGGTTAAGCAGCATCAGTGGGCAGAGAGAAAGAGTCAACATTTCAGCACCATAATTCACTTGCACTTCTTCAAAATTAATGTGTTGCATTTGGTGTTCATAATGTGGTTTCCTCTGCATTGGGTAAACCAAATGCAGATTGGGGACCACTTTGCATAACACCTCTGTTCACTCTACAAGGGCTCCCCTAAAGCTTCCATCTTCTTGTCACTTTAATTCTCTGCCCACTCTCGCCTTACCCCTCAGTTTTCAGCCTCCTACGTTGCTCCAATGATATACAATATATCGAAGAACAGCAACCTCTCTTCTGTCTGGATATGCTGCAGCCCTTGGGACTTAATAATGAATTTTACAATTTCTGGTAACTAACCCTTTTGAAATAATTATATCTGTCCTACAATGTGGTGATCAGAACTATATGTAGTACTCAACCTGTGGCTAACTGGTATTGTACATTTTTCTAGCATAAACTTCTTTTTCTTATATTCAGTGCCTCAGCTAATAATGGAATTGCTTTTAACTAAGTTATTGACCTGTCTGTCCTGCTACCTTTCAGGATCTGCGCACATATACTCCCAAGGTCCCTCTGTTTATTTTACATTAACTTGTCTTCCTGTATCTCCCTAAATTCATTCCTTAACACTTGTTTTGGATGAGATTCTATTTGCCTTTTATTTGTCCAATTGACTAGAGCACCTATATATTCCTGCAGTCTACATCTTTCCTCCATGTCAACCACATAACCAACTTCTTTATCATGCTACCTACATCTGTTTAAATTGTTAATATATATTACACAAAGTAAGAGACCAATTACTGAACACTGCGGAACCTTACTGGTAACTGCCTTTCTAGTCATAAGCACCTGTCAAACATTACTCTTTGCATCCTGTCACTGAGCTCTTTGCCACCCTCCCTTGAATCCCTTTGTTTCCAGATTTTTGAGGAGCCGGCCATGTGGGACCTTGCTAAGATTCATGTAGACTACGGAAAACATACTGCCCGCATTGACCCTCCTTGTTATCTCAAAGGATTCAACCAAGTTAGTTAGACATGACCTCCCCTTAAAAAATCCATGCTGGCTGCCCCTGATTAATCTGTGCCTTTCTAAATGAAGGTTTACACTGTTCTGTAGAATGGATTCCAATAATTTTCCCAATACTGGTTAAACTAACAGGCCTGTAATTACTTGGCTTATCCCTTCCTCCTTATTAAACAACAGTACTTCAGCAACAGTCTTTCAATCAACAGTCACCACTCCTGCTGACAGAGAGGACTGAAAAAAACTGATGTCACAGCCCCCAAAATTTCCTCCCTTTCCTTGGAGTAAATTTTATCCAAGCCTGTGATGTATCCATTTTCAAAGATAACAACCCTTAATACTTCCTCTTCTTCTATATTTATTTCATCTAATATGTTGCACTCATTCACCTTACTATAACATCAGCATTAGTCCTCTCACAAAATGGTTATTAAGAACCTTAAGCATATCCTCCAACTCCAAACACAGTTGACCTTTTTGGTTCCTATTGGGCCACGACCATTGTTTAATTTTCTTCTTGTTTGTTATGTACTTTGGAAACATCATAAAATTTACTTTGATCTTTTCTTGTAAATATGTTTTATATACCACCTCTCTTCTTTCTTCATTTCACTAATTTCACTACCTATACTCTTCAGAGCTTTCTGTGGAATTAAGCTTTCAGCATCTTGTATGTGCAGGCTTACATTTTTTGCCCTATCATACTTGCTCCGCACCTTGCATGTAGGAGGCTCTGGATTTGGGGGGGGGAGCATGTTTACCCTGAACCCCTTGAAATTCTTTCATAAATCAGAGTCAGAACAATGGGAGACATTTACCTCATTCCCAACAATGGCAGGGCCCAATATGTGAGTGCTATAGACAAGGCCGAAGCATTGTTTAGCTGGAAATGTTAATAGATAATCCACCTTGGCTTCCTCTCGAGATCTCCACCACCACAGTAGCCCATCCTTAGCCAAGTCAATTCACTCTGAGTGATATCAAGAAATGGTTGAAAGCACTAAATAAGTCAAGGACAGTGTGAAAATCCACACTGCCCTGAAACAATTGCTTGCTCTAAAAGGTAGCTCTGAACTGCAAAGTGGTATTGATGGCAATCCATATCTGCAATACCTCCCATACCCCAAACACAACCACCATCGAACACCACCCAACAGCCCTCTTTTGGCAGGCACGGTAGTGTAGCGGTTAGCGTAACGCTTTACAGCGCCAGCGACCTGGGTTCAATTCCAGCAGCTGTCCGTAAGGAGTTTGTACATTCTCCCCGTGTCTGCAATTCGGAAGGTAGGTGATACATCTGCATGCAACAGTTCAGGGCTAGGTTGTACAATCAACTAAATTTTTACCAAACTACTCAGCATTTGAAATACATAACATTAAGTTGCTTTCCACAAGAGACTACATAGGTTAAGTGTATAAAATGGAAAATGAAACAAATGATGCTTTCTCCTTCCAAAACGCTGTTTCAGCCAATTTGGAAGTTTTATCATACATTTGCATTCAAGTGTTCAGGGTTACGTTATACAAAGAACTACATGACACCAAACTACTCAGCATCATGAAATATATAACATAAAGTTGTTATCCACGTTTTGCTACATAGGTTAAGTGTATAAATTCGCAAATAAAACAAATGATGATTTATGCTTTCAAAGCGCTGTTTCAGCCAAATTCAAAGTTTTCTGATACATTAGCATTTAACTGTTCAGGAGTAAGTTGTACAATCATGTAAATGCTACCAAACTACTCAGCATCATGAAATACATAACATAAAGTTGTTTTCCACAAGTTACTACATAGGTTTAGTGTACAAACAGCAAATTGATAGACATGATGCTATCTCCACTCGAAACGCTGTTTCAGACAATTTGGAAGGTTTGGGACACGTCTGCATTTAGATGTTCAGTGTCAAGTTGTACAATCAAGTAAATGTTAACAAACTACTCAGCATCATGAAATACATAGCATAAAGTTGTTTTACACAAGTTACGACATAGGTTAAGTGTATAAACTTGCCATTGAAGGAAATGATGCTGTCTCCATTCAAAGCGAAGATTCAGCCAATATGGAAGTTCTGTGTAACCTTTACATTTATTTGCTCAGGGATAAGTGGGACAATCAAATAAATGTTACCAAATTATTCAGCATCATTTAATACATAAAATAAAGTTGTTTTCCACAAGATACTACGTAGCTATGTGTAGAAAGTGTCAAATGAAAGAATTCAAGATTTCTACATTCACCACGGTATTTTCGACAATTTGGAAGTATTGTGAAATATTAGCATTTAACTGCTCAGTGTTAAGTTCTGCTAACAAATACGTGCTTCCAAAATACTCAGCAACATGGAATACATAAAATAAAGTTGTTTTCACGTAGTCACTATATAGGTTATGTGCAGAAAGTGGCAAATGAAAGAAGTGATGCTTTCTCGGTTCAAAACGCTGTTTCAGCCAATTTGGAAGTTATGTGATACATTTGCATTTATCTGTTCAGGATTAAGTTGGACAATGAAATAAATGTTACCAAACTACTCAGCATCATGAAATACATAACATGAACTTGTTTTCCACAAGTTACTACGTAGGTTCAGTGTACAAACTGATCATTGAAGACATGATGCTTTCTCCAGTCAAAACGCTGCTTCAGCCAAATTGGATGTTTTGAGATACATTTGCATTCAACTGCTCAGGGTTAAGTTATACAAAGAGCTAAATGCTACCAAACTGCTCAGCATCATGAAATTAATAACATAATGTTTTTATCCACGTTTTGCCACATAGGTTAAGTGTATAAACTCGCAAATGAAACAAATGATGCTTTCTGCTTTCAAAACGTCTTTTCTGCCAAATCTGAAGTTTTCTGATACATTAGCATTTAACTGTTCAGGAGTAAGTTGTCCAATCATGTAAATGCTACTAAACTACTCAGCATCATGAAATACATAACATGAAGTTGTTTTACACAAGTTACTACAGCGGTTGAGTGAACAAACTGGTCATTGATAGACATGATGCTTTCTCCACTCAAAACGCTGTTTCAGCCAATTTGGAAGTTTTGTGATACATTTGCATTCAACTGCTCAGGGTTAAGTGAAACAATGATCTAAATGCTACCAAACTACTCAGCATCAGGAAATATATAACATAAAGTTGTTATTCACGTTTTGCAACATAGGTTAAGTGTATAAAAACGCAAATGAAAGAAATGATGCTTTCTGCTTTCAGGACGTTGTTTCAGCCAAATTCGAAGTTTTCTGATACAATAAATAACTGTTCAGGAGTAAGTTGTACAATCATGTAAATGCTACCAAACTACTCTGCATCATGAAATACATAACATAAAGTTGTTTTCCACAAGTTACTACATAGGTAAAATATATAAACTTGCCATTGAATTAAATGATGCTTTCTCCATTCAAAGCGAAGATTCAGCCAATATGGTAGTTTTGTGAAACCTTTACATTTCTTTGCTCAGGGATAAGTTGTACAATCAAATAAATGTTACCAAATTACTCAGCATCATTTAATACATAAAATCAAGTTGATTTCCACAGGATACTCCGTAGCTTTGTGTAGAAAGTTTCAAATGAGAGAATTCAAGCTTTATCCATTCAACACTGTGTTTTAGACAATTTGGAGGTATTGTGAAATATTAGCATTGAACTGCTCAGTGTTAAGTTGTACTATCCAATACATGATTCCAAACTACTCAGCAACATGGAATACATAAAATAAAGTTGTTTTCACGTAGTCACTCGATAGGTAAAAGTGCAGAAAGTGGCAAATGAAAGAATGGGTGCTTTCTCGATTCAAAACGCTGTTTCTGCCAATTTAGAAGTTATGTGATACATTTGCATTTATCTGTACAGGGTTAAGTTGGACAATAAAATAAATGTTAGCAAACTACTCAGCATCATGAAATACATAACATGAATTTATAATCCACAATTTGCAACATAGGTTTAGTGTACAAACTGCCCATTGATAGCCGTGAGGCTTTCTCCAATTGATAACGCTGTTTCAGCCAATTCGGAAGGTTTGTGATACATTCAGATTTATCTGTTCAGGTTTAAGTTGGACAATGAAAAACATGTTACCAAACTACTCAGCATCATGAAATACATAACATGAAGTTGTTTTCCAGAAGTTACTACGTAGGTTTAGTGTACAAACTGATCATTGAAGACATGATGCTTTCTCCACTCAAAACTTGTTTAAGCTAATTTGAAGGTTTTCTGATACATTTGCATTCAACTGCTCACGGTTAAGTCAGACAAAGAGCTAAATGCTACCAAACTACTCAGCATCATGAAATTAATAACATTATGTTGTTATCCACGTTTTGATACATAGGTTAAGTGTATAAACTCGCAAATGAAAGAAATGATGCTTTCTGCTTTCAAAACGTTGTTTCAGCCAAATTCGATGTTTTCTGATACATTAGCATTTAACCGTTCAGGAGTAAGTTGTACAATCATGTAAATGCTAACAAACTACTCAGCATCATGAAATACATAACATAAAGTTGTTTGCCACAAGTTACTACAAAGGTTTAGTTTACAAACTGCAAATTGATAGTCATGTTGCTATCTCCACTAGAAACGCTGTTTCAGCCAATTTGGAAGGTTTGGGACACATCTGCATTTAAGTGTTCAGTGTCAAGTTGTACAATCAATAAATGTTAACAAACTACTCAGCATCATGAAATTCATAACATAAAGTTTTTTTCTACAAGTTACGACATAGGTTAAGTGTATAAACTTGCCATTGAAGGAAATGATGCTGTCTCCGTTCAAAGCGAAGATTCAGCCAATATGGAAGTTCTGTGTATCCTTTACGTTTATTTGCTCAGGGATAAGTTGGGCAATCAAATAAATGTTACCAAATTCCTCAGCATCATTTAATACATACAATAAAGTTGTTTTCCACAAGATACTACGTAGCTATGTGTAGAAAGTGTCAAATGAAAGAATTCAAGATTTCTCCATTCACCACGGTGTTTTCGACAATTTGGAAGTATTGTGAAATATTAGCATTTAACTGCTCAGTGTTAAGTTCTGCTAACAAATACGTGCTTCCAAAATAGCAACATGGAATACATAAAATAAAGTTGTTTTCACGTAGTCACTATATAGGTTATGTGCTGAAAGTGGCAAATGAAAGAAGTGATGCTCTCACGATTCAAAACGCTGTTTTAGCCAATTTGGAGGTTATGTGATACATTTGCATTTATCTGTTGAGGGTTAAGTTGGACAATGAAATAAATGTTACCAAACTACTCAGCATCATGAAATAAATAACATGAAGTTGTTTTCCACAAGTTACTACGTAGGTTTAGTGTACAAACTGATCATTGAAGACATGATGCTTTCTCCACTCAAAACGCTGTTTCAGCCAATTTGAAGGTTTTCTGATACATTTGCATTCAACTGCTCAGGGTTAAGTTATACAGAGAGCTAAATGCTACCAAACTACTCAGCATCATGAAATTAATAACATAATGTTGTTATCCACGTTTTGCCACATAGGTTAAGTGCATAAACTCGCAAAAGAAACAAATGATGCTTTCTGCTTTGAATACGTCGTTTCTGCCAAATTCGAAGTTTTCTGATACATTCGCATTTAACTGCTCAGGAGTAAGTTGCCCAATCATGTAAATGCTACTAAACTACTCAGCATCATGAAATACATAACATGAAGTTGTTTTACACAAGTTACTACATAGGTTTAGTCTACAAACTGGTCATTGATAGACATGATGCTTCTCCACTCAAATGCTGTTTCAGCCAATTTGGAAGTTTTGTGATACATTTGCATTCAACTTTTCAGGGTTAAGTTATACAAAGAACTAAATGCTGCCAAACTACTCAGCATCATGAAATATATAACATAAAGTTGTTATCCACGTTTTGCTACATAGGTTAAGTGTATAAACTTGCAAATGAAACAAATGATGATTTCTGCTTTCAAAACGCTGTTTCGTTCAAATTCGAAGTTTACTGATGCATTAGCATTTGTCACAAACCAGCAACAAAAGAAACACACTGAGCATGATTCAGTGTTAAAAACTATTTTATTAATCACTACTTATGATAATACGTAAAATAAAAGTTAAAAAAAATGTTAGTATGTTAGAATTCAAGAATGTTAAACCTCGAACGTTAACCCCAAAACTAAACTCATCGTGTGTGTGTGTGACAAAGTCCAAAACTCCCAGTTCCTGAATGGTTCTTAAAGTTCAGTTCCGCAAGCCACAAGGTGAAACATGAGCAAGGGCTTCTTCAACAACCACCGTTGTCTGAAGATAAGATGTAGATGTAGAAAAACATAGAGAGAGTACATACGAAATCCAAATGTTCCACGATGGAACCCAAACGACACTCCAGTGTTTACTCGGTAGTGACTTCCTCACCCCGAAAAGCATCCGAACCGTGGTCGACCACACACAAATACCTGTTTCCTTCTACAGGTCAGCAACAAAGTGAACTCCACCGGATTACTTCCAACTTCCATACATGGATTTCAGTGGCAAACACAGTTATTGTTTCTCATCCATCGATAGAGAAAACAAGCAGGCTGGTGTCTCTCTCCCTTGTCTCTCTCTCTTTCTTCTTCTAACTTCTTCAACAACGTCATTACGTCCTTTATCTTCTATTGACGTAAGCACGCCCCACACACACATACACACACACTCTCTATCTTAAAGGGACTTTCACTGAGTCCGTAACACCTCCCACCTAAAAACAAATTTTCCCAAGTAAATTTTAACCCCGCATACAGTTAGTAATGTTAATAATTATCATGCTACACAACTACAGACTATCAGATTAGTACAGATACATGTTTCCCATTTAACATCGGGAAAGGCAATCAGCAATCACATTATCTTTGCCTTTAATGTGAGTTATCATGAGATCAAACTCTTGCAAAGTTAAACTCCAGTTTAACAGCCTTCTGTTCTTGTTTTTGACTCGGCTCAGAAACACCAATGGGTTATGATCTGTATACACAGTCAATGGTTTCTGAGTGGTGCAAACATATACACTGAAATGTTGCAAGGCTAAAACAAGCGACAGTAATTCTTTCTCTATGGTGGAATAACTCTTTTGATGCTCATTAAATTTCTTTGAAAAGTAAGCTACAGGATGGTCAATATCATCAAGGTCATCCTTCTGCAACAACACAGCTCCTGCAGCTTCATCACTGGCATCTACTGCTAATGAAAATGGCTTTTCTAAGTCAGGTGTTCTGAGCACAGGATGGTAGCATAAAATGGCTTTCAGCTTCTTAAATGCTTCTTGACAAGAATCTGTCCAAACAAACTTTACTCCCTTCTTCAGAATATTAGTTAGGGGAAGAGCAATATCAGCAAAATTTTTACAAAATTTTCGATAATATCCAACCATTCCCAAAACTCTTCTAACAGTCCTCGTACCTGTGGGAATAGGGAACTCAGATATTGCTTGAACTTTTGCCTGAACAGGAGCTTGCTTGCCTTGACCTACAATATAACCAAGATACGTCACAGTGGCATGGCCAAATTCACTTTTAGCCAAGTTAACTGTAAGGTTAGCCTTGGAAAGTCTTTCAAACAACCTTTCTAACGCAGAGATGTGATCTTCCCAAGTATCATTCCCAGTCACTAAGTCGTCAATGTAGGCATCTGTATGTTTTAACCCATGAATCACTGAATTAATCATTCTTTGAAATGTTGCTGGAGCATTTTTCATTCCAAACGGCAAAACATTGTATTCATACAATCCAGAAGGGGTTACAAAGGCTGAAATTTCCCTTCCTCTATCTGTTAATGGAACACACCAGTACCCTTTTAATAGGTCAATCTTTGTAAGAAATTTTGCCTTTCCCACTCTGTCTATGCAATCATCCACCCTAGGAATAGGGTAAGCATCTGACTTTGTTACAGCATTCACTTTCCTGTAATCTGTGCAAAATCTAACAGTTCCATCAGGTTTAGGTACAATAACACAGGGCGAACTCCAATTTGAATTAGAATGTCTAATAATATGATTTTCCAACATGTATTTTATTTCCTGATCAACAAGTTTACTTTTTTCCACATTCATTCGATATGGGTGTTGTTTGATTGGTTTTGCATCCCCAACATCAACATCATGGGTAATTATCGATGTTCTGTTTGGAACATCTGGGAACAGATTTTTAAATTTTAAAATTAATTCTCTCATCTGGTGTTTTTGTGAAACTTGTAAATGGTCCAACTTCGTTTCAAGGTTCTCCATGATATTTTGGTTTTTTGGTTTCGATGGAACAATATTTGGTCTAAATTGGCCTTCCTCAACATCAACATCAGGCATTCTAGAAACAACCTTTACACCATCCACCAAGGCCACCACTGAATCCCTCTCATAATAAGGTTTTAGCATGTTTACATGACAGAGTTGTGTTTTCTTGCGTCTATCTGGTGTTTTGATTATATATGTTAGATCAGTCACTCGAGATTCAATAACATAGGGTCCAGAAAAACCAGCTTGCAAGGGATTATTTTGGCTAGGGAAAAATACCAATACCTTTTGCCCCACTGCGAATGTCCTAGGCCGAGCACGTCTATCAAAATATGTCTTCATTCTTATCTGGCTTGTTTTCAGATTCTCTCTCGCTAGCTGGCAGACTCTCTCCAACCGAGTTTTAAATTTTTGGACATAGTCCAACAGACTCAAGTGAACTTCCTCATTAACCCATTGCTCTCTCAACAACTCCAAAGGTCCTCTCACCCGATGTCCAAACACAAGCTCAAACGGACTAAATCCTATTGACTCCTGGATCGATTCTCTAACGGCAAACAAAAGTAAATGGATACCTTCGTCCCAATCCTTGGTGTTTTCAAAGCAATAAGTCTTCAGCATATTTTTGAGAGTAGAATGAAATCTCTCCAGAGCTCCTTGAGATTCTGGGTGATATGCAGATGATACAATCTGCTTTGCTCCCAGCTCATAGACTATTTGTTGAAAAATTTTTGACATAAAATTACTACCTTGATCAGATTGGATTTCTTTTGGCAAACCAAACAAGGTAAAAAATTTTACAAGAGCCTTTGACACCGTCTTGGCCTTAATATTTCTAAGGGGTATTGCCTCTGGAAATCTAGAAGTGGCACACATGATGGTTAATAAATACTGATTTCCAGTCTTAGACTTTGGTAATGGACCAACACAGTCCACAATCACCTTCGAAAAGGGTTCACCAAAAGCAGGAATTGGTTTCAAAGGAGCCACAAGGGGGTTTTTGATTTGGTTTACCTACCATCTGACATGTGTGGCAGGTTCGACAAAACATCACCACATCTTTTCTCAAACCAGGCCAATAGAATTGTTTCAAGATCTTCCCTACAGTTTTATTCACACCAAAATGACCACCCAAAGGCATACTATGGGCCAGGTTTAAAATCTCATCCCTATAAACTTTTGGAACAACAACCTGATGAATAACTTCCCATTCCTCAGTAACAGGAACATGAGGAGGTCTCCATTTCCTCATTAACACTCCATTTTTGACATAGTATCCAGTTGGCATTTTTTCAATCTCCTCACATGAGAGTGCTTTTTCTTTCAATTCTGTCAACTCAGGGTCCTTTGTCTGTTCCACCATAAAATCCTTCCTTGACAAAGACAGTTCTTGAAATTCAGGCTCACTATAAGGATGTTGATCCTCCAGTGAAGACAGAAAAGTCTCAGATAAGGCATCATAATTTTCTTCCTGTTTAGGACTGTCACAAGGAACTACATCAGACTGCACCGGACTGTCTGTCTTGGCTAATTCTCTAGCTCTAGCTCGAGTCACCGCACATGATGGGTAAACATCTTGATCATTCTCAGACTCATCAATCCTTGGTTTGGTTGTTAACCGTACCACAGGATCACTTTCTCCATTTGCAAGGTCATTTCCCAATAACAAAGAAACTCCTTCCACTGGCAAACTAGGTCTTATCCCTATCTCGACTGGTCCTTCTACGAACTTTGACTTTAAAATCACCCTGTGAAAAGGGACAGACATGGTCTCACCTGTAACACCTCGTACTAGATTTACTTCACCAGTGTCACTTTCTTCACCAAAATTTAAAACACTGTCCAGCAAGAGAGATTGACTAGCCCCAGTATCTCTAAGAAAATTCACTGGCACCTGGGGTGACTCATCATTCAGTGAAACAAAACCCTCTGATACATACGAACGGAATTCCTTTCTCACCTCCTCCAACTTTTCCGCTTTTCCCTCTTGCAAGGACTGATCTTTAACAGCATCTCCTAAACCTTTTTGATTTTTAATTGCCTGAAAGCAAGCATTGGGCACAGCTTCCTTCCTTTTCTTCAAAAGGGCACAATTAGATATCACGTGGCCAGGTTTCCTACAGTAATAACAAGTCCGCTCAACAGGTTTCTCCAGCCCTGGCTTCTTTTCATCTTTTCCTTTTTGATTACCTCCCAATTTAATCTCCGGTTTACCTGGATTGTCTTTGTAACTCTTTTGAAAGGTTTTAGGTTGTCCCCATTTGGATTTATGGGTTAAAGCATAATCATCTGCCAAACTAGCAGTTTCTTGTAAAGTTTCCACTGCCTTTTCATTTAAATATGTTGTTAATTCAGCTGGAACACATCTTTTAAAGTCTTCCACTAGTATCAATTCTGTCAATTTATCATAATCCCCATCTACATTTTTAGCCAGGCACCATCGTTCAAAACATATTCTCTTTCCATTGGCAAATTCCATATAAGTCTGATCTGCAGATTTCCTCAAATCTCTGAATTTTTGTCTATAAGCCTCAGGAACCAATTCATAGGCCTTCAAAATAGCTTGTTTTACCTTGGTATAATCAGCTGCATCCTCAGCAGACAAAGCAGAATAAGCTTTTTGAGCTTTACCTTTAATCACACTCTGTACCATAAGAGCCCATCCTTTCCTTGGCCAGTTTGAACTCACAGCAACCTTTTCAAAATGTTGGAAATACTGATCAACCTGATCTTCTTCAAACGGAGGGACTAATCGAACCTCCCTGATGGCTGAAAAACCATCATCAGAATCAGATTCCAAACTCCTACGCTTCATTTGTAACTCATGCTGCCTCTTTTTCTCCTCGTTATCCAGCTCCATCTGCTTCATTGCTAGATCAGCCTCTATCTTCATCTGAGTTAGCTTTTGTTCGGCCTCTAATCTCTTTTGTTCGGCATCTAATTTCTTTTGCTCTCGTTCAGCTTCTAATTTATTTTGCTCTCGTTCAGCCTCTATCTTTGCCAGCTGCACCTGTGCCTCAGAAATTGCTATTTCACTGCCAGGAAACTGTTTTAACACTTCCTTCTCAAACACCTTCTTTTCCACATAATGGCCAGCTATCAGTCTCTGAATATCTGCCTTTCTCATAGACTGCTTTACTTCTGTAAGGTTTAGCCTTGTAGCAATCTTTATCAAATCATCCTTTTTCGCCACCTCCAATCCCTTTTGGGTTGGTGACTCCAAAAATGCCTTAATATCCATTGCTGCTGGTTTCCACACACACAAGCCAATTAAAAAAAGAATTTATCAGACCTCCCTCAAAAATCTTTGGATTGAATCCCGAACAAATCTCGTCAATCTGGGGAACAATCCCAGACGACACTCGTTAACCTTGGGAACTATCCCGGACGAGCCCCCAATTTTGTCACAAACCAGCAACAAAAGAAACACACTGAGCATGATTCAGTGTTAAAAACTATTTTATTAATCACTACTTATGATAATACGTAAAATAAAAGTTAAAAAAAATGTTAGTATGTTAGAAGTCAAGAATGTTAAACCTCGAACGTTAACCCCAAAACTAAACTCATCGTGTGTGTGTGTGACAAAGTCCAAAACTCCCAGTTCCTGAATGGTTCTTAAAGTTCAGTTCCGCAAGCCACAAGGTAAAACATGAGCAAGGGCTTCTTCAACAACCACCGTTGTCTGAAGATAAGATGTAGATGTAGAAAAACATAGAGAGAGTACATACGAAATCCAAATGTTCCACGATGGAACCCAAACGACACTCCAGTGTTTACTCGGTAGTGACTTCCTCACCCCGAAAAGCATCCGAACCGTGGTCGTCCACACACAAATACCTGTTTCCTACTACAGGTCAGCAACAAAGTGAACTCCACCGGATTACTTCCAACTTCCATACATGGATTTCAGTGGCAAACACAGTTATTGTCTCTCATCCATCGATAGAGAAAACAAGCAGGCTGGTGTCTCTCTCCCTTCTCTCTCTCTCTTTCTTCTTCTAACTTCTTCAACAACGTCATTACGTCCTTTATCTTCTATTGACGTAAGCACGCCCCACAAACACATACACACACACTCTCTATCTTAAAGGGACTTTCACTGAGACCGTAACACATTTAACTGTTCAGGAGTAAGTTGTACAATCATGTAAATGCTAACAAACTACTCAGCATCATGAAATACATAACATAAAGTTGTTTGCCAAACGTTACTACATAGGTTTAGTGTACAAACTGCAAATTGATAGTCATGTTGCTATCTGCACTCGAAACGCTGTTTCAGCCAATTTGGAAGGTTTGGGACACATCTGCATTTAAGTGTTCAGTATCAAGTTGTACAATGAATAAATGTTAACAAACTACTCAGCATCATGAAATTCATAACATAAAGTTTTTTCTACAAGTTACGACATAGGTTAAGTGTATAAACTTGCCATTGAAGGAAATGATGCTTCAACCATTCAAAGCGAAGATTCAGACAATATGGAAGTTCTGTGTAACCTTTACATTTATTTGCTCAGGGATAAGTTGTACAATCAAATAAATGTTACCAAATTACTCAGCATCATTTAATAAATCAAATAAAGTTGTTTTCCACAAGATACTTCGTAGCTATGTGTAGAAAGTGTCAAATGAAAGAATTCAAGATTTCTCCATTCACCACGGTGTTTTCGACAATTTGGAAGTATTGTGAAATATTAGCATTTAACTGCTCAGTGTTAAGTTGTACTATCAAATACATGCTTCCAAACTACTCAGCAACATGGAATACATAAAATAAAGTTGTTTTCACGTAGTCACTATATAGGTTATGTGTAGAATGTGGCAAATGAAAGAATTGATGCTTTCACGATTCAAAACGCTGTTTTAGCCAATTTGGAAGTTATGTGATACATTCGGATTTATCTGTTCAGGGTTAAGTTGGACAATACAATGAATGTTACCAAACTACTCAGCATCATGAAATACATAACATGAAGTTGTTTTCCACAAGTTACTACGTAGCTTTAGTGTACAAACTGATCATTGAAGACATGATGCTTTCTCCACTCAAAACGCTGTTTCAGCCAATTTGAAGGTTTTCTGATACATTTGCATCAACTGCTCAAGGTTAAGTTATACAAAGAGCTAAATGCTACCAAACTACTCGGCATCATGAAATACATAACATGAAGTTGTTTTACGCAAGTTCCTACATAGGTTTAGTGTACAAACTGGTCATTGATAGACATCATGCTTTTCCCGCTCAAAACGCTGTTTCAGCCAGTTTGGAAGTCTTCTGATACATTTGCATTGAACTGCTTAGGGTTAAGTTATATAAAGAACTAAATGCTACCAAACTACTCAGCATCATGACATATATAACATAAAGTTGTTATCCACGTTTTGCTACATAGGTTCAGTGTATAAACTCGCAAATGAAAGAAATGATGCTTGCTGCTTTCAGGACGTTGTTTCAGCCAAATTCGAATTCTTCTGATACCTTAGCATTTAACCGTTCAGGAGTAAGTTGTACAATCATGTAAATGCTACCAAACCACTCAGCATGGAGAATTACATAACATAAAGTTGTTTTCCACAAGTTACTACATAGGTTTAGTGTACAAACTGCTCATTGATAGACATCATGAGTTCTCCACACAAAACGCTGTTTCACCCAATTTGGAAGTTTTCTGATACATTTGCATTCAACTGCTCAGGGTTAAGTTATACAAACAATTCAATGCTACCAAACTACTCTGCATCATGAAATACATAACATAAAGTTCTTTTCCACAAGTTACTACATAGGTTAAGTGTACAAACTGGTCATTGATAGACATGATGATTTCTCCACTCAAAACGCTGTTTCAGACAATTTGGAAGGTTTGGGACACATCTGGATTAAAGTGTTCAGTGTTACGTTGTACAATCACGTGAATGTTAGCAAACTACTCAGCATTATGAAATACATAACATGAAGTTGTTTTCCGCAAAATACTACGTAGCTATGTGTAGAAAGTGTCAAATGAAAGAATTCAAGGTTTCTCCTTTCTCCACGGTGTTTTCGACAATTTGGAAGTATTGTGAAATAATAGCATTTAACTGCTCAGTGTTAGGTTCTGCTACCAGATACATGCTTCCAAACTACTCAGCAACATGGAATACAAAAAATAAAGTTGTTTTCACGTAGTCACCGTATAGGTTATGTGCAGAAAGTGGCAAATGAAAGAAGTGATGCTTTCTGCTTTCAAAACGCTGTTTCAGCCAATTTGGAAGTTTTCTGATACATTTGCATTCAACTGCTCAGGGTTAAGTTATACAAAGAGCTAAATGCTACCAAACTACTCAGCATCATGAAATTAATAACATAATGTTGTTATCCACGTTTTGCCACATAGGTTAAGTGCATAAACTCGCAAAAGAAACAAATGATGCTTTCTGCTTTCAAAACGTCTTTTCTGCCAAATTCGAAGTTTTCTGATACATTAGCATTTAACTGCTCAGGAGTAAGTTGCCCAATCATGTAAATGCTACTAAACTACTCAGCATCATGAAATACATAACATGAATTTGCTTTCCCCAAGTAACTACATAGGTTAGGTGTATAAAATGGCAAATGAAACAAATGGTGATTTCTGCTTTCAAAACGCTGTTTCGGCCAAATTCGAAGTTTTCTGATAGATTAGAATTTAAATGTCCAGGAGTACGTTGTGCAATCATGTAAATGCTACCAAACTAATCAGCATCATGAAATACATAACATGAATTTGCTTTCCCCAAGTGTATAAAATGGCAAATGAAACAAATGCTGCTTCTCCTTCTAAAACGCTGTTTCAGCCAATTTGGAAGTTCTGTGATACATTTGCATTCAACTTTTCAGTGTTAAGTTATACAAAGAACTAAATGCTGCCAAACTACTCAGCATGATGAAATATATAAAATAAACTTGTTATCCACGTTTTGCAACATAGGTTAAGTGTATAAACTTGCAAATGAAACAAATGATGATTTCTGCTTTCAAAACGCTGTTTCGTTCAAATTCGAAGTTTTCTGATACATTAGCATTTAACTGTTCAGGAGTAAGTTGTACAATCATGTAAATGCTAACAAACTACTCAGCATCATGAAATACATAACATAAAGTTGTTTGCCAAACGTTACTACATAGGTTTAGTGTACAAACTGCAAATTGATAGTCATGTTGCTATCTGCACTCGAAACGCTGTTTCAGCCAATTTGGAAGGTTTGGGACACATCTGCATTTAAGTGTTCAGTATCAAGTTGTACAATGAATAAATGTTAACAAACTACTCAGCATCATGAAATTCATAACATAAAGTTTTTTCTACAAGTTACGACATAGGTTAAGTGTATAAACTTGCCATTGAAGGAAATGATGCTGTCTCCGTTAAAAGCGAAGATTCAGACAATATGGAAGTTCTGTGTAACCTTTACATTTATTTGCTCAGGGATAAGTTGTACAATCAAATAAATGTTACCAAATTACTCAGCATCATTTAATAAATCAAATAAAGTTGTTTTCCACAAGATACTACGTAGCTATGTGTAGAAAGTGTCAAATGAAAGAATTCAAGATTTCTCCATTCACCACGGTGTTTTCGACAATTTGGAAGTATTGTGAAATATTAGCATTTAACTGCTCAGTGTTAAGTTCTGCTAACAACTACATGCTTCCAAACTACTCAGCAACATGGAATACATAAAATAAAGTTGTTTTCACGTAGTCACTAAATAGGTTATGTGCTGAAAGTGGCAAATGAAAAAAGTGATGCTTTCTCGATTCAAAACGCTGTTTTAGCCAATTTGGAAGTTATGTGATACATTTGCATTTATCTGTTCAGGGTTAAGTTGGACAATGAAATAAATGTTACCAAACTACTCAGCATCATGAAATACATAACATGAAGTTGTTTTCCACAAGTTACTACGTAGCTTTAGTGTACAAACTGATCATTGAAGACATGATGCTTTCTCCACTCAAAACGCTGTTTCAGCCAATTTGAAGGTTTTCTGATACATTTGCATCAACTGCTCAGGGTTAAGTTATACAAAGAGCTAAATGCTACCAAACTACTCGGCATCATGAAATACATAACATGAAGTTGTTTTACGCAAGTTCCTACATAGGTTTAGTGTACAAACTGGTCATTGATAGACATCATGCTTTCCCCGCTCAAAACGCTGTTTCAGCCAGTTTGGACGTTTTCTGATACATTTGCCTTCAACTGCTTAGGGTTAAGTGAAACAATGATCTAAATGCTACCAAACTACTCAGCATCAGGAAATATATAACATAAAGTTGTTATCCACGTTTTGCAACATAGGTTCAGTGTATAAACTCGCAAATGAAAGAAATGATGCTTGCTGCTTTCAGGACGTTGTTTCAGCCAAATTCGAATTCTTCTGATACATTAGCATTTAACCGTTCAGGAGTAAGTTGTACAATCATGTAAATGCTACCAAACCACTCAGCATGGAGAATTACATAACATAAAGTTGTTTTCCACAAGTTACTACATAGGTTTAGTGTACAAACTGCTCATTGATAGACATCATGAGTTCTCCACACAAAACGCTGTTTCACCCAATTTGGAAGTTTTCTGATACATTTGCATTCAACTGCTCAGGGTTAAGTTATACAAAGAACTAAATGCTACCAAACTACTCTGCATCATGAAATACATAACATAAAATTGTTTTCCACAAGTTACTACATAGATTTAGTGTACAAACTGGTCATTGATAGACATGATGCTTTCTCCGCTCAAAACGCTGTTTCAGCCAAATTGGAAGGTTTGGGACACATCTGGATTAAAGTGTTCAGTGTTACGTTGTACAATCACGTGAATGTTAGCAAACTACTCAGCATTATGAAATACATAACATGAAGTTGTTTTCCGCAAAATACTACGTAGCTATGTGTAGAAAGTGTCAAATGAAAGAATTCAAGGTTTCTCCTTTCTCCACGGTGTTTTCGACAATTTGGAAGTATTGTGAAATAATAGCATTTAACTGCTCAGTGTTAGGTTCTGCTACCAGATACATGCTTCCAAACTACTCAGCAACATGGAATACAAAAAATAAAGTTGTTTTCACGTAGTCACCGTATAGGTTATGTGCAGAAAGTGGCAAATGAAAGAAGTGATGCTCTCTCGATTCAAAACGCTGTTTCAGCCAATTTGAAGGTTTTCTGATACATTTGCATTCAACTGCTCAGGGTTAAGTTATACAAAGAGCTAAATGCTACCAAACTACTCAGCATCATGAAATTAATAACATAATGTTGTTATCCACGTTTTGCCACATAGGTTAAGTGTATAAACTCGCAGATGAAACAAATGATGCTTTCTGCTTTCAAAACGTCTTTTCTGCCAAATTCGAAGTTTTCTGATACATTAGCATTTAACTGCTCAGGAGTAAGTTGCCCAATCATGTAAATGCTACTAAACTACTCAGCATCATGAAATACATAACATGAATTTGCTTTCCCCAAGTAACTACATAGGTTAGGTGTATAAAATGGCAAATGAAACAAATGGTGATTTCTGCTTTCAAAACGCTGTTTCGGCCAAATTCGAAGTTTTCTGATAGATTAGAATTTAAATGTCCAGGAGTACGTTGTGCAATCATGTAAATGCTACCAAACTAATCAGCATCATGAAATACATAACATGAATTTGCTTTCCCCAAGTGTATAAAATGGCAAATGAAACAAATGCTGCTTCTCCTTCTAAAACGCTGTTTCAGCCAATTTGGAAGTTCTGTGATACATTTGCATTCAACTTTTCAGTGTTAAGTTATACAAAGAACTAAATGCTGCCAAACTACTCAGCATGATGAAATATATAAAATAAACTTGTTATCCACGTTTTGCAACATAGGTTAAGTGTATAAACTTGCAAATGAAACAAATGATGATTTCTGCTTTCAAAACGCTGTTTCGTTCAAATTCGAAGTTTTCTGATACATTAGCATTTAACTGTTCAGGAGTAAGTTGTACAATCGTGTAAATGCTAACAAACTACTCAGCATCATGAAATACATAACATAAAGTTGTTTGCCACAAGTTACTACATAGGTTTAGTGTACAAACTGCAAATTGATAGTCATGTTGCTATCTCCACTAGAAACGCTGTTTCAGCCAATTTGGAAGGTTTGGGACACATCTGCATTTAAGTGTTCAGTGTCAAGTTGTACAATGAATAAATGTTAACAAACTACTCAGCATCATGAAATTCATAACATAAAGTTTTTTCTACAAGTTACGACATAGGTTAAGTGTATAAACTTGCCATTGAAGGAAATGATGCTGTCTCCGTTCAAAGCGAAGATTCAGCCAATATGGAAGTTCTGTGTAACCTTTACATTTATTTGCTCAGGGATAAGTTGTGCAATCAAATAAATGTTACCAAATTACTCAGCATCATTTAATACATACAATAAAGTTGTTTTCCACAAGATACTACGTAGCTATGTGTAGAAAGTGTCAAATGAAAGAATTCAAGATTTCTCCATTCACCACGGTGTTTTCGACAATTTGGAAGTATTGTGAAATATTAGCATTTAACTGCTCAGTGTTAAGTTCTGCTACCTAATACATGCTTCCAAACTACTCAGCAACATGGAATACATAAAATAAAGTTGTTTTCACGTAGTCACCGTATAGGTTATGTGCAGAAAGTGGCAAATGAAAGAAGTGATGCTCTCTCGATTCAAAACGCTGTTTCAGCCAATTTGGAAGTTTTCGGATACATTTTCATTCAACTGCTCAGGGTTAAGTTATACAAAGAGCTAAATGCTACCAAACTACTCAGCATCATGAAATTAATAACGTAATGTTGTTATCCACGTTTTGCTACATAGGTTAAGTGTATAAACTCGCAAATGAAACAAATGATGCTTTCTGCTTTGAAAACGTCTTTTCTGCCAAATTCGAAGTTTTCTGATACATTAGCATTTAACTGCTCAGAATGAAGTTGCCCAATCATGTAAATGCTACTAAACTACTCAGCATCATGAAATACATAACATGAAGTTGTTTTACACAAGTTACTACATAGGTTTAGTCTACAAACTGGTCATTGATAGACATGATGCTTTCTCCACTCAAATGCTGTTTCAGCCAATTTGGAAGTTTTGTGATACATTTGCATTCAACTTTTCAGGGTTAAGTTATACAAAGAACTAAATGCTACCAAACTACTCAGCATCATGACATATATACCATAAAGTTGTTATAGACGTTTTGCTACATAGGTTAAGTGTATCAACTCGCAAATGAAAGAAATGATGCTTTCTGCTTTCAAATGTTGTTTCGTTCAAATTCGAAGTTTTCTGATATATTAGCATTTAACTGTTCAGGAGTAAGTTGTACAATCATGTAAATGCTAACAAACTACTCAGCATCATGAAATACATAACATAAAGTTGTTTTCCCCAAGTTACTACATAGGTTAAGTGTATAAACTTGCCATTGAAGGAAATGATGCTGTCTCCGTTCAAAGCGAAGATTCAGCCAATATGGAGGTTCTGTGAACCCTTTACATTTATTGCTCAGGGATAAGTTGTGCAATCAAATAAATGTTACCAAATTCCTCAGCATCATTTAATACATAAAATGAAGTTGTTTTCCACAAGATACTACGTAGCTATGTGTAGAAAGTGTCAAATGAAAGAATTCAAGATTTCTCCATTCACCACGGTGTTTTCGACAATTTGGAAGTATTGTGAAATATTAGCATTTAACTGCTCAGTGTTAAGTTCTGCTACCTAATACATGCTTCCAAACTACTCAGCAACATGGAATACATAAAATAAAGTTGTTTTCACGTAGTCACTATATAGGTTATGTGCAGAAAGTGGCAAATGAAAGAATTGATGCTTTCACGATTCAAAACGCTGTTTCAGCCAATTTGGAAGATGTCTGCTACATTTTCATTCAACTGCTCAGGGTTAAGTTATACAAAGAACTAAATGCTACCAAACTACTCAGCATCATGAAAAATATAAGATAAAGTTGTTATCCACGTTTTGCTACATAGGTTAAGTGTATAAACTCGCAAATGAAACAAATGATGCTTTCTGCTTTGAAAACGTCTTTTCTGCCAAATTCGAAGTTTTCTGATACATTAGCATTTAACTGCTCAGAATGAAGTTGCCCAATCATGTAAATGCTACTAAACTACTCAGCATCATGAAATACATAACATGAAGTTGTTTTACACAAGTTACTACATAGGTTTAGTCTACAAACTGGTCATTGATAGACATGATGCTTTCTCCACTCAAATGCTGTTTCAGCCAATTTGGAAGTTTTGTGATACATTTGCATTCAACTTTTCAGGGTTAAGTTATACAAAGAACTAAATGCTACCAAACTACTCAGCATCATGAAATATATAACATAAAGTTGTTATAGACGTTTTGCTACATAGGTTAAGTGTATCAACTCGCAAATGAAACAAATGATGCTTTCTGCTTTCAAAACGCTGTTTCGTTCAAATTCGAAGTTTTCTGATACATTAGCATTTAACTGTTCAGGAGTAAGTTGTACAATCATGTAAATGTTACCAAACTACTCAGCATCATGAAATACATAACATAAAGTTGTTTTCCCCAAGTTACTACATAGGTTAAGTGTATAAACTTGCCATTGAAGGAAATGATGCTGTCTCCGTTCAAAGCGAAGATTCAGCCAATATGGAGGTTCTGTGTAACCTTTACATTTATTTGCTCAGGGATAAGTTGTGCAATCAAATAAATGTTACCAAATTCCTCAGCATCATTTAATACATACAATAAAGTTGTTTTCCACAAGATACTACGTAGCTATGTGTAGAAAGTGTCAAATGAAAGAATTCAAGATTTCTCCATTCACCACGGTGTTTTCGACAATTTGGAAGTATTGTGAAATATTAGCATTTAACTGCTCAGTGTTAAGTTCTGCTACCAAATACATGCTTCCAAACTACTCAGCAACATGGAATACATAAAATAAAGTTGTTTTCACGTAGTCACTATATAGGTTATGTGCAGAAAGTGGCAAATGAAAGAAGTGATGCTTTCTCCTTCCAAAACGCTGTTTCAGCCAATTTGGACGTTTTGTGACACATTTGCATTCAACTGCTCAGGGTTAAGTTATACAACGATCTAAATGCTACCAAACTACTCAGCATCATGAAATATATCACATAAAGTTGTTATCCACGTTTTGCTACATAGGTTAAGTGTATAAACTCGCAAATGAAACAAATGATGCTTTCTGCTTTGAAAACGTCTTTACTGCCAAATTCGAAGTTTTCTGATACATTAGCATTTAACTGCTCAGAATGAAGTTGCCCAATCATGTAAATGCTACCAAAGTAATCAGCATCATGAAATACATAACATAAACTTGTTTTCCACCAGTAACTACATAGGTTTAGTGTACTACCTGGTCATTGATAGACATGATGCTTTCTCCAGTGTAAACGCTGTTTCAGCCAATTTGGAAGTTTTGTGATACATTTGCATTCAACTTTTCAGGGTTAAGTTATACAAAGAACTAAATGCTACCAAACTACTCAGCATCATGAAATATATAACATAAAGTTGTTATAGACGTTTTGCTACATAGGTTAAGTGTATCAACTCGCAAATGAAACAAATGATGATTTCTGCTTTCAAAACGCTGTTTCGTTCAAATTCGAAGTTTTCTGATACATTAGCATTTAACTGTTCAGGAGTAAGTTGTACAATCATGTAAATGCTAACAAACTACTCAGCATCATGAAATACATAACATAAAGTTGTTTGCCACAAGTTACTACATAGGTTAAGTGTATAAACTTGCCATTGAAGGAAATGATGCTGTCTCCGTTCAAAGCGAAGATTCAGCCAATATGGAGGTTCTGTGTAACCTTTACATTTATTTGCTCAGGGATAAGTTGTGCAATCAAATAAATGTTACCAAATTCCTCAGCATCATTTAATACATACAATAAAGTTGTTTTCCACAAGATACTACGTAGCTATGTGTAGAAAGTGTCAAATGAAAGAATTCAAGATTTCTCCATTCACCACGGTGTTTTCGACAATTTGGAAGTATTGTGAAATATTAGCATTTTACTGCTCAGTGTTAAGTTCTGCTAACAAATAGATGCTTCCAAAATACTCAGCAACATGGAATACATAAAATAAAGTTGTTTTCACGTAGTCACTATATAGGTTATGTGCTGAAAGTGGCAAATGAAAGAAGTGATGCTTTCTCGATTCAAAACGCTGTTTTAGCCAATTTGGAAGTTATGTGATACATTTGCATTTATCTGTTGAGGGTTAAGTTGGACAATGAAATAAATGTTACCAAACTACTCAGCATCATGAAATACATAACATGAAGTTGTTTTCCACAAGTTACTACGTAGCTTTAGTGTACAAACTGATCATTGAAGACATGATGCTTTCTCCACTCAAAACGCTGTTTCAGCCAATTTGAAGGTTTTCTGATACATTTGCATCAACTGCTCAAGGTTAAGTTATACAAAGAGCTAAATGCTACCAAACTACTCGGCATCATGAAATACATAACATGAAGTTGTTCTACACAAGTTCCTACATAGGTTTAGTGTACAAACTGGTCATTGATAGACATCATGCTTTTCCCGCTCAAAACGCTGTTTCAGCCAGTTTGGAAGTCTTCTGATACATTTGCCTTCAACTGCTTAGGGTTAAGTGAAACAATGATCTAAATGTTACCAAACTACTCAGCATCAGGAAATATATAACATAAAGTTGTTATCCACGTTTTGCAACATAGGTTCAGTGTATAAACTCGCAAATGAAAGAAATGATGCTTGCTGCTTTCAGGACGTTGTTTCAGCCAAATTCGAATTCTTCTGATACCTTAGCATTTAACCGTTCAGGAGTAAGTTGTACAATCATGTAAATGCTACCAAACCACTCAGCATGGAGAATTACATAACATAAAGTTGTTTTCCACAAGTTACTACATAGGTTTAGTGTACAAACTGCTCATTGATAGACATGATGATTTCTCCACTCAAAACGCTGTTTCAGACAATTTGGAAGGTTTGGGACACATCTGGATTAAAGTGTTAAGTGTTACGTTGTACAATCACGTGAATGTTAGCAAACTACTCAGCATTATGAAATACATAACATGAAGTTGTTTTCCGCAAGATACTACGTAGCTATGTGTAGAAAGTGTCAAATGAAAGAATTCAAGTTTTCTCCTTTCTCCACGGTGATTTCGACAATTTGGAAGTATTGTGAAATATTAGCATTTAACTGCTCAGTGTTAAGTTCTGCTACCAAATACATGCTTCCAAACTACTCAGCAACATGGAATACATAAATTAAAGTTGTTTTAACGTAGTCACCGTATAGGTTATGTGCAGAAAGTGGCAAATGAAAGAAGTGATGCTCTCTC